>NW_026913210.1:1200000-1800000 GCF_034315485.1 Pezoporus occidentalis | reverse complement strand
AGGGACTCATCTGCATATTTGCATATTGGCGGGCACTTAAGGGCCGTGGCGGAGGAAGGGCCAGGGTGTGTGGGGTGGCCGTTGTTGGGGTGACGGCGTCTTGTTTGTACCGCTGCGGCGGCAGCGTCTTTTGGTTGTTTTGTGTGTTTTTTTTTTTTTTTTTTTTTTTCCTAAGCAAAACCTAGTGTTTTTTTGTTTGTTTGTTTGTTTTTTTATTTTTTTCTTTTCTTTCTCAACGAAACTTTTCTGCCCCGGCGGAGCGCACGGAGATGGGGACGGAAGTGCTCCTGACAATCGTCTGCTTCTGCCTGAGCTGGGTGCTCGCTCTCGGCTCGGCGGCCGGTGAGTCCCCGGCGCGGGAGGGGTTGGGGGTGCCGGGTGAGCCTGTTGCGCTGGGGGGAGGTGTGTGTGTTCAGTGCCACCGGCATGGCGGGAAAGGGGAGTTTGCAACTTGGATGTGAAGGGCTCTCGCAGCTGCTGGGGATGCTGCGGGACAGTAGAGCGGGGTGGCCTCGGGAGATGCTGGAGGGTGATGCTGAGGGGACCTCTATCCTGTAGGGGCTGACCCGGATCCTGATTCCCTGCCGGGTTGATGCAAGGGCGGTGGGGGTTTGGGATGTGTTTTTTTCCCTAGGAGCAAGCTGGCTTCCAAGAGTCCCTTGCTGGAGGTGGATTGGTGGATTGCAGAGGTAGCATCGTAGCAGGGTCCCTCGGCTCCCTGCAGGGCCAGGGACTTGCCTGTCTCACACGGGAGCCCTGCATCCCATCTTCCCACGGTTCTTGGTCTGAATTGTCTAAGGCAGGGCTGAGTTTCATCTATGTCATGATAGCGTGTTTGGCCTGTAGTTAATGTTTTAATGCAACAGAATCATTTAGGGAATAAGTGAACAAAACACTCTCTCAAGTGTCTGTACATACTTACACTACACCTTCTGTACCTGAGTTTGTACATAGGCATCCTCCAGGCTAGAAGAAGTGGGACATGTGAATGTTTTGACTACTGTACGTTCACTAATGCTCTTTTGGTTAATAACAAATGATTGCAGCTTTAATGAGAAAACCCCTAGTTTTAGGAGCTCATTACTCCTCAAACTTATGTTAGCAGTGCCTTCTCACAGTCTTACTTTCTTACACTAATCTCCCACACACAATGTTTATCTTTAAAAGTCTGCAGCCTTAGAAGAAAGCGTGGCTGTAGCTCTTAAAGCTACCGTCTGGTACTACAATGGAATATGGAACTGCTCCTTTTTCACTGAGGATGCCTGTTATTTCCTTTGTGTACAAGGGCACTGAAGATAAGTATTCAAAAGTAAGACGATGGGATGCTAGGGCACAACCAAAGGAATGTATTCTTTCTTTGAATCCAATCTTTTGCTGTCAGAGGCAATCAGAGCAGTTTTCATCAATGTGTCCAAGTTTTGTGAAGTAAAATAACTTCCCAGAGCAAACTTCCATCGCTGTAGGAATTGATTTGCCACAGGTTTAGTAATGATTATATTGCTTATTAGGAACAGGTTATATGAAAACAGGTTGTGCGATCATCCTGAAGCTAGCCAAGCCTTCAGCCACACACTATTTCCTCCACACCACAGTAAAAGTATACATTGAAACCATGGAAAACACATGATCTAGGCTTCCAGGAATCCTGAGTATTTAACAAACAACATAGAAAAAGATACTCTAGGTGAAGATAATATTGGTGTTCCAGGAAAAGATAAAAACATTACTAGGAATACATTCTGATCTCTATTTTTACCACTGTAAATCCAAAGTCAGGAGTTACAGCAGATTAACACTATTGTATGATGTGAGCTGCAGGCTTTTGTCATGGTTGTGTTTGGGGCAGACCTAACAGGGCAGCTGTGGCATGGCCTTTTCAGAAACAGTGCTCTTCTGAGAAGGTGCAGAGATGAGGCTGTCAGGCATCAGAAGTGTGCTGGTGAATAGCATGAACACTAAAACTCCTAAAAGTTTGCTGGAGTCTCTCATGTGCAGGAAGTACTTGCATACTATGGCTTTCTCATGCATCCTTTCCTCCATACTACTACAAAGTCTGACAGTGATTGCCTTTTATTGTCTGGGCTAATTCCAGATACCCCAGAGGGACTGGTGGATAGCAAGAGCTCTGCTGGATTGAGTTACAAGCCTTCCAGCTGCAGCAGAGTAAGGATCTATTTGGAGAGGGGTGAGCACCCATGTGTGCAGTGTGAGAGCAGCAGTTTGCCCTTGTTTTGCCAGCTGCAGGACTTCAGCTGAGAGGTCCCTGCTCAGCATCTGAACTTGGAAGCAGTTGCTTTTCAGAGTTGTTGCTCTTTCCATCAATGCTGCCTAGGAAGTGAAGAAGGTACTCTCAGTGTTCTGCCCTTAAGGAATACATAAATAAACTTGAAGTTGTAATTCTTTACGGCAAAGTTAAACAATTATCTGTGGGTAGGCTTCATGTAATTGCAGCACACAGTAGTCTGCTTTCAATTTATAAAGCAGATCATATTAGATGACAACAGGTTTTTTTTTTTTTTTGATAAAGGCCCTTTATTTACAGCTGACCAGGAGATTGCTTCAGAACTCATTTAGGAATTCAATATCACTAATTGATGGGTGATCCCAATGCTGGTTATCAGCTGAGGGAAGAGTTATTTCAGTTAACTCCAGCTGGTTATGTAAATGTTTGATGTCATGTACAGATGATTGCTGCTGTGCTTGTGTGTGTGCATGTCTGTGTAGGCTTGAGTTTACAGAGTTTACAGAGTTTATCATCATTCCTGATGATATTTGCACCTAGATAATAATATTTCCATTTCCGTGTGCATAACACTAGGAAATCTTTGTTTATCAAAGATTCCATTTTTAAAACCATAGTTCAGGTGCAGTGATTCTGGCAAGTGTATTGTTATCATATTTGGTATCCCCTGTCTGATCCAAGCAGTTTAACTTCTGATTAATATTCCAGATGCTGTTATTTCCTCAAAGTTCCCATTCTTCACCCAGCTGACTAGGGATAAACAGTTTTCTTCATCAAAATCAGCTGCCAGGTCATCTTTTGAGCTTCTTGTAAATGGAACTTGAAGCTGAATTCTCTCGATTGGTGTATACACTAGTATTAGTACTGGGTCAGAATGCTTAAAGTTAGTGCAATGCCTTCAGAATTGATAGGAGTCCCTAACTGAATGGAGTTTCACAAATTGCAAGTCCAAAGTGTCACAAAGTTAGAATAAGAAAATGAAACTACTGTCCCTCTCCAGTTTCTAAGGTTTTTGTACTTTCTTCCAATTCTACAGTACTCTTTATAACTTAATGTACAGAACTACTATTTTAAAGTAGTGAAATGGAGATTATGAAAGTGTATGTGTAAGAAAAAGCATCAGAAAGTCTGCAGAGCATGAAAATATGGAGTTTGGCAATGCAGTCTGTACACTGTTAGAAAAGCCAGCTTGGGTCTGAAATTGGTGGTTTGATTCTTAATTCTGCTCCCTTTTACTGTTCCCTAAATAATACCTTTTGTAGGTCACCTTGTTAATGGTAAGCACTTACCAGTGGCTAGAAAACTGTATTTTGTAACAGTGCCTTGTATTTGCACTGTGTGCCTGGATGCTTTTGCAACACAGAACACACGCCTTCATACCTCTGCTGAACTAAGCCTGGGAAAGTGTGATTTTTAGTAAAAGCATGGATTTGTTTGCCTATATGTTTTTACCTCCAGGTGGGCTGCTATTCAAGGCCTTGTTTAGAAGTGAACTTGCATTCTTGTCAGCAGAAATGACTTCAGTGTTTTAGTATGGATGCACATAAATTTCTTCCTGTCCAATTTCTATAGCTTTTTTATGTAAAGCCTGATGCCAGTTCAGGTAAATTTCTATCTATCTTTCAGAAACATGTAGAAGACTCCCCATTTCTGGGTTTTCCCTGATTTGTTTGATTTGGCTTAAAGCCAAGTCTAAGTCTTAAAGCTATAACTAACCAGTGGTGAATGTGTGTATTGACTGTCTCTGCATTTCTTTGGCTTTGTGTAGTGCTGTAAGAATGAGACCCAACTGTCAGTTAGGATGTGATTCAAGAAGACTTCTCACTTTAAATTTATGAGGAAGAGGTCTGTAACAAAAGCAATGTATGATGAAGTTTGGTTCTGAATCATATTTTTTAAATAGACTGAGACACTTGAAGATACAAAAGTAAAAGTGGGAAATGTTAGGTTTCTGAAGTGATATGCTTTGTAGCTTCTCTGCTGCAGTTTTAAAGCATGGTACACACCCATTCTATGATTCTGTCAGTATGTGTGGTGAGTGTGCACATACTATTTTGTAGCTCTACTTCTAAAACTTAATCTGTAAAAAGTGGGAGGTGAAGTGGTACTGAGGTATGTGTGTGGCACAACATGAGGTATAGACAAGTTATATTATTCTTTGAGCCATATAGAACTTTCCTGGGCAAATTTTGAGGCTAGCTTCTTAATAAGCACATCATTAAAAAGTCTGTAACAAATTCCACCATACACACTTCCCTCATCCAGAGGGTATTTTGCTGCTGGGAACTGAGCATGTGTGGATATTGGACAGCATGACATGGTTTGTGAGCGTAAAAGGTAATGTCTTATGACTTTCTAATTCCTCATATAACATAGCTAAATGAGCAGAGTGGCCTTCTGCTGTTTCCCTAACTTATGGGCTGCTGCTTTGCAGCTGCTACTTTCCTGATGGTGACTGCATCTTGGTGCTCTTATGTCCTTAAATTTCATCCAAAGATTTTTAGGTGGAAGCACACAAATATTTATGAAGCACTTTGTGCATCTTCAGTGATAGGTGCCAGTGTATTGCCATCTCTGTAAGTCTGGTGAACTTGTCTAAGTGCACCTCTAAGTATGATATACTTAGAAATCTAACTTTTGTTTACTACAAGCTTATTTCCAAAAAAGATGCAGTCTGAAAGTCTATGCAAATTCCAGAATGCGTTTGTAATTCAAAACACAATACAAGTCAGGATCTCAATTTAACTTAGACGTTGAGTGATTAACAGATAAGCTTAATTCAGAAGGGAAATGATATCTAAGTATGAAAGGAAGCACTATTAACTAGTGAGCAGGTGGACTATTCTTGTTACCCTTCCTGTGCTAGGCAGGAATATACATAATTGAAAGTCCTTGCATTATATGCCTTACAGTTGAAAGCTGTTCTTGGACCTTCCAAGGTTTTATTGATTCACTGCTGAGTGAAAAGTTACAGTTGGTATTTAACCAACTGGCTTTTGGGACTTCTTTTTTCTGGCTAAAAAGCGCAAGTCTGAAGATTTGCTTCAGAGAAGGGTTTTGTACTCTCTCCTTGAGAAAAATGAAGTTTTGAATGTGCAAAAAGATAAGGAAAGGGCAACTTCTGAGGAATACAGCATTTGATTAGTTCAGTAGATTTCTGCTTTCAGTCTTAGATGCCTCATAACGTGAATGTTTCTGCTGGTTTGGAGAAAAGTGTTTTTCATAAACTTCTTCCCTTCCTTAAAGGAAAGGGGCCAGGAGACAGGAAGGGGGCCCTCAGTGTAATTATCTGGATTAGCTAGCCATCCTCACGCAGTCAAGGTTAGAACCTAAAGCTGAGCACTTCCTCTGTTCGGTAACAGTTCATGTTACTTCCCTGTGTGTGCTTTGCTTTCAGCAGGTGAGAAGTCCTGATGAACTTGGGCAGTGTTAAGCTGTTGATTGTGGATGGCGGCTGTCTCTTCTGAGGCTTGTTGCCAGCCTGTGTGCTGGTTTTACGCCTCCTGCTACAGGTTAGACCCTGATTTCTGTGGCCATCCAAGCACAGTGGGAACCTCTCAGAATTTATACAGATATCTGAGTCTTGAGTGAGGCTGGGCTGTCAGTGTCCTCATGAATATGGTAGCTTGAATGAGAAGACCAGAAAAAAAAGTTTTAGGGAAAAAAATGAGTAGTTCATTTTTTATCACCTCTAAGTGATACAGCACAATTTAATAGAGAAATACAAATCTACCAGTTATGTTAAACAACCCCTTCTTCAATGGGGAAAAAGAAATCTGGGTTGCGTGCCTGGCATGAGATCCTCACCATGCCCCTTTGCATTTCATGTGGTGGCTTGGAGCTATTTGTTAATGTGTGTTTAGGACTCTGTGAAAGCTTGGAGATCGTGATACCAGGAAACACAACACTGAGCAGCACAGAGTTGGCCTGTGTTCAGCTGCAGTTGGAAAATAGGCAATTAACATTTGCTAAATGCAAGTTGCCAAAGTAGAGCCTGGTTTTCAAAACCCACTGGAGTTTTAAGTCCACAATTAATTACAAAGTGTACTGGATATAAAGGTACTTAAGTGTTGAATTAAATGTAAAGAGGGAAGGCATTTAAATTTCTACCCAGACAAAGGAGGTAAAGAGCATGAAGCCTAAAGTCACTTTTCTGCCTTGATGGGAATAAAAGGAAAACTTACCTTTAGAAGCTGGAGGGAGTTCTCTAAGAAATGATGCTTTTAAGCCATCTCATGCTTTGTTACCACCAGCCAGTACATGAACTTCACACACATGGGCACACACACCCCCCCCCCCCCCCCCGGATTCAAAATTGAGGCAGAGGAAGATTTTTTTCCTTCAGTGTTGCTTATCACATGAGCTGAAAAATAATGCTGCCTTCAAAATAAAGGCTTTTGCTTTGCTAGTTCAGTTTCCTTAATGGGTGTCTGATCTTCTCACCTGTTGTTTTCCTCTTGGTAAGAAGTTAAAACTAGCATTTTGTAAAACAGTGGTGACTTTGCAGCTTACTTTTAATGCACTGCAGCTATGGGGTGCTATAAAGAGGCAGTGATTATTGATGAAGTGATGTGGAAGATACACCACAAAAATATGTAATAGTATGGTAGAACTTGCCGCTTTCCTGCATGTAATGTCTATGACTGTCTTGTGCAGTTTTCTGCACCACTGTGGCAGTTAATGGATTTCCTGTTAATAATGTAATGAGGGAAGTACTGACTAGTAAAAAGAATTCATACCCCTTTGACAGCTGGCCAGTTTCCTGCTGTTTTAGCAGGATCTTGGAGGAGAAGTGATTTCCTCTGATTTTTTTCCCTTTGATTTCCCCTTTATGTGGCTGTAGTGGTGCAAAAAGGATGCTGTAGGAAATGAAGAACATGTGTCCTGTTTCTTGACTGTTCTGACATCTCCAGCATTGTACCTGTGACTTCTGAACTGTTTGTCCTCATACTTCTAAAATGCTACTTTGTTTCCTGTACTCTTGCCTAACAGAAGCTGAGAACAATTTTGTGGGCATCGAGAGCAAGTTTTCCTTACGGACGCCTGCAGAGCCCAGTGAGGATGTCTGCTACCTGATTCCTGGGCAAGTGAACAGCCTGGCACAGTGCAACTTCAACCATACCAGTAAAACCTTTGTCGTGATCCATGGGTGGACGGTAAGAAGAAAGGGGAGGAACCTCCCTTTTAACACTTCTGATAAACTGTGCTAGACATGTCAGCTGAGGAGCCTATACATTAAAGATAATGTTGAGATATCTCTTTTTTTTTTAATTAAAAAAAATGCCAACAGGTGACAGGAATGTATGAAAGTTGGGTCCCAAAGCTGGTGGATGCTCTGTACAAGAGAGAACCTGATTCAAACGTCATTGTGGTGGACTGGCTAGTCCGAGCTCAGCAGCACTACCCAGTGTCAGCTGCATACACTAAGCTGGTGGGAAAGGACGTTGCCACGTTTATTGACTGGATGGAGGTAGGACACGTAGTCATATGTCTCATATATAATGTCCTAGGAGGCAGAATGGCAATGGTGCAGGTGTGTTAATTACCTCATGTTGGGTAGGTAGATGGAGTTAAGTTGTGGTAGACTTTCTTTGCTGGAGTGGTAAAATCCCAGCTTTAATTTTTATTTACTACGCAAGGCATGCATTCCAGAAATTCGCCTTTTGCTCACCTGGAGCTTTATGAGTCTACAATATTTCTGAAGGCTCTGTGAGAGGTAGCTGGGAAAGACAGGTCCCTGTATATTTTGCAGTAGCTGGCCTTGGGAAACAGAAGTCTGCCCTGACTTTGGGGGAAATAGAAGATCCTTGGTGGTCTACCTTGACTTCAGCAAAGCATTTGACACAGTCTCCCACAGCATCCTCACAGCTAAATTGAGGAAGTGTGGACTGGATGATCAGGTAGTGAGGTGGACTGTGAACTGGCTGAAGGAGAGAAGCCAGAGAGTTGTAGTCTATGGGGCTGAGTCTAGTTGGAGGCCTGTAACTAGTGGAGTGCCTCAAGGGTCAGTACTGGGACCAGTATTATTTAATATATTCATCAACGATTTAGATGAGGGAATCGAGTGTACTATCAGCAAGTTTGCTGATGACACTAAGCTGGGAGGAGTGGCTGACACGCCAGAAGGCTGTGCTGCCATCCAGCGAGACCTGGACAGGCTGGAGAGTTGGGCAGGGAGTAACTTGATGAAATATAACAAGGGGAAGTGTAGAGTCCTGCATCTGGGCAGGAACAACCCCAGGTTCCAGTATACGTTGGGGAACGACTGTTAAGAGAGTAGTGTAGGGGAGAGGGACCTGGGGGTCCTAGTGGACGACAGGATGACCATGAGCCAACACTGTGCCCTTGTGGCTAAGAAGGCCAATGGCATCCTGGGGTGTATTAGAAGGGCGGTGGTTAGTAGGTCGAGAGAGGTCCTCCTTCCCCTCTACTCTGCCCTGGTGAGACCCCATCTGGAATATTGTGTCCAGTTCTGGGCCCCTCAGTTCAAGAAGGACAGGGAGCTGCTGGAGAGAGTCCAGCGCAGGGCAACTGAGATGATTAGGGGAGTGGAGCATCTCCCTTATGAGGAAAGACTGAGGGAGCTGGGTCTCTATAGTTTGGAGAAGAGGAGACTGAGGGGTGACCTTATTAGTGTATATAAATATATAAAGGGGGAATGTCATGAGGATGGAGCCAGGCTCTACTCAGTGGCAAACAATGATAGGACAAGGGGTAATGGGTGCAAACTGGAACACAAGAGGTTCCACTTAAACTTGAGAAGGAACTTCTTCTCAGTGAGGGTGACGGAACACTGGAACAGGCTGCCCAGGGAGGTTGTGGAGTCTCCTTCCCTGGAGACATTCAAAGCCCGCCTGGACACATTCCTGTGTAACATTATCTAGGTGTTCCTGCTCCGGCAGGGGGATTGGACTAGATGATCTTTTGAGGTCCCTTCCAATCTCTAGCATACTGTGATACTGTGACTGTGATCCAGGAGGGGAAATACGAGGGGATGGCTGAAAACCTTTAATAAAATACATAGCCCGGTGTTCTGTCCTTCATTCTGCATTCCTCTCTGTTAGAATTTTGCCTCAAGTTAATTATTTTTGTGCCATCCTAGGTCACTTAAGCTACCTGAATTGTATTTGGTGTTCTCTTATTTATAGTTCAAAGAGAAATCCCAATGTTTACAAAACATTTCCCTTTGTGTCTTCTGATGTTTTCCCGTTTGACTTCAAACTTTAAACAAGTCACTGTATTCTGCAGGAGGAATTCAATTATCCTCTCAACAATGTCCACTTGCTGGGGTACAGTCTAGGTGCTCATGCTGCTGGGATTGCTGGGAGCCTGACCAAGAAGAAGGTGAACAGAATTACTGGTAAGAAAACCTGTGGTTGTAGAGTCCTGTCTCTACCGTGCTTTAATGCTACATTCTTCTGGAAAATCTCCAGAATAACTGATGCTTGTTGGCAATAGTTAGGTGATGTGTTCCTACTTTATTGAATCGTCAGGGATGATATTTTTGTAGTGGAAATGGAAAAGGTTCGGAAAAGAATAAGAAAGGTAGTGGGCGAGAAGCCTTGATCTGCTTCTGCACAAGAAATGAGTGAGTAGGCAGATATTTATTGGCCATGAAAAGAGTTTAGGTGCAGAGGACGTGATCAAGCCTGGCCAAATCAATAGCCAATCAATCAATGAAGAAGGTCACAGTACCACAGTATCTCTTGCAGCACAAGAACTTCAGCTGTTTGTCTTCATCTAGGTGGTCATCCCTTGCAGCTGGTAGGAGCTGTTCATAAAGAACAGGAGGTAGATCCTCCTGTAGTGGGTGTAGGACCTGAGGAGCTTTTACCCATGGAATGCTGCAGATGTGCAAAGTTTATACAGGCTCAAAGGGAGACTGGACAGACAATCAGAAGAAATCCATTGTGATTTACTAAAAAAAAAATAATAAATTAATCCTAGGAAGCTCAAGAAATATTCTATGCTGAAAGTAATACTGGCAGAGTATTGGGAAGGAGAAGGAAGTACGCAAATGCTTGTCCTATTCCTGTGCATGCTTGGATCTCCCCTTAGGTGATTTTTTGGAGGCTGAGAAGTGTTGCTAGACAACACAGCATGCATGGCTACTCTGGGCTTGGTTTACAGCCCAGCACCTGCAGAGCTGAGCCCCTAGCAATGATCCCTGTGACAGAGGAAATGCCAGCATTAGCAAATGAGGCTAAGAAAATGACTCATCTGTGGTGTCTTAGCTGCTGAGAGAGCTTGGGAGCAGTGTTCATATGGGAGCCTAGCTGCCTTCCTCATGGCAGCCTTTGTCCTTTCACGTGAGCCTGGCTGTGATCCCAGATCCACAGGAATACATGGGGTGGGCTAGGCAGCAGTTGCGTCAAGAAAGGCTGACTCCTGAGAGGTGGCAGATTAAATCAGAAGGCCGAAGCATGAGTCCCTTTACTTTTCTTTCTCTTGGCTGCATCTTTGTGGCTTTTGCTGAGGCTGCCAAAACACTCAAATACCAGTAGTCATGCATTATGCCCCCATGGTTGCCCTCAGTGCCCAGGGTGAACCTTTCCTAGGAAAGCAGCATCACCTTTGAGCACAGGGAGCAATGGGATTCGGTCCCTGATGTCCTCACAGGAGAGGGGAAAGCAGCTCAGAATGAGAAAAGTTAACCAGGAGTGGGCAGCCCAGTTGCCTGTCCCCAGCTGAAGGCTGCAGGAAAGACATGTGCTTTCAGCCATTTCTCGGTAGTTGTCTGGTTTGGACAGATAGTACTTGTTCACTGGCAGAATAGTTCTGGGTGTTTTTGATGTCAGTGTTGCTGCAGCTTGACAGTTTACCATAATAATCTTCTTCCCCTTAGGCATGTAGGCAGGGAAGCTCTTGTTTATGTTTCCCACTTGTTCCCCTACCAGGAGGTTAGCAGCAAGACATTTTCCACACTTCAGATAGAAATTTTACAATTCTTGACAATAGGAAGACATCGAGACAGTATTTACTAGGTTGTTACTTACATCCATTGGAAATGCTACAGCTGTGAGGAAGTTACCTGGGCTTCTTTACATATTTTACTTACACCTTATTTTTTTAAACAGTGACAGCATTTCAAGGTATTTTATTTGATTCTGCTATATAAATGAATGGTACTAAGACAATCCAACTGTAATGTCTAGAGTTGGCACCAACACCATATGCAATAATCCAACCCAATGTGGTAGCTGAGTTTAGCATTTGCTATCACTGTCAGTGTCTTTGGCAGACAAACTCAGTTTTTCTTTGTGGTTTGCCTCAAAGGGCTGGATCCAGCTGGTCCTACCTTTGAGTATGCTGATGCTGTCACACGCCTCTCCCCGGATGATGCTGACTTTGTGGATGTCCTACACACCTACACTCGAGGCTCTCCAGACCGGAGCATTGGAATCCAGAAGCCTGTTGGACACATTGATATTTATCCTAATGGTGGAGGTTTCCAGCCAGGTTGCAACTTCGGAGAAGCACTCCGTCTGATTGCTGAAAAAGGCTTGGCAGGTGAGGCTGCTCTGAAACAAAAAGCACAACATCCAAAGGGAGAACTTATGTAGCCTGTAGTTTTCTGGGAAGCAAAGATCTTTGAGAGGTGCAGAAACTTGTTCTTTTAAGTGGTTTTAAAAGTCACCTTATAAAGCCCACCTTTGGCGTAGTGTACTGCACCTGCCTACAGTGTTGCTAAAGGGTCTATATTGTTACATGCATGTGTGCATGTGTATTACACATTTTTGTTCTTTCAAGATATGGATCAGCTGGTGAAATGCTCCCATGAACGATCCATCCACCTCTTCATTGACTCCCTCCTCTATGAAGAAAAGCCCAGCATGGCCTATCGCTGCAACACAAAGGAGGCCTTTGAGAAGGGTCTGTGCCTGAGCTGCCGGAAGAACCGCTGCAACAATTTGGGTTATAAGGTTAACAGAGTGAGAACAAAGAGAAATACTAAAATGTACTTGAAGACCCGTGCTCAGATGCCCTATAAAGGTAGGACCTACTTGCTTATTATTGAGCAAGACCGATGTCTTTGCTCTGCTGTGTGTCTGGGTGAGTGGTGCCTGTGGTGAGCAGGGGTGAAATTTACCTGCAATTTGGCATTGAGTACAAGCTAAAGTGCAATCTCAGGAGAACAGTGCCATCTTACCTAAGGTATGGAGGTGGGGGGTGAAATACGATGAGGAAGGTATTTTGTAAAAGTAGCAAAACTGAAATTCTCTGTGGCCAGATCACTTGGAACAACTGAGGAGTTGTCCAGGGTTGTTTTCTTCAGTATGTTTTCATCTAAATGACTTTTTTTCCTACTGCTGGGAAATTAATCAGCAGAGCTCAGTGTGATGAGCAACTTCTTTAACGATGTGTAACTGTCAGGCCTTCACAGTGCCTTTGCTACAGGACCGGCAACAGCCCTTGTTAAAATACCACAGTGTTTCTTGATTCCTGTTGTCACAGCGGCCTGAGAAGGACACTGCAAGAAAAAGCTGGAAGGCTTTCTGCTAGGAAAATAGCTTCTGAGTTGGGTTTTGGTACTTCCCGTTTTTTTTTGTTTCCCCTCCCTAACATTGTGCCACATGGTATGCTCACTGTGTGCATTCCATGGTGGACCAGCAACCAGAGGGCACATTCCTTCAACATTAGAACAGCTGCAAGAATAGTGTTTTGTTGGCATTTGGTGCTTAATGTGCAGTTGATTTTTATTTTTTCTCCACTGAGGCTCCTGTACAAGGAAAGCCCAACTCTCTTGTTTTCAAGTCAGAGATGGCAAGTCTTACATCTTCATTACAGCTTTGAAGGAGATACTGCAGACTCCGGGTTACTACAGTGGCAGAAAACTTAAATGCGGAATTTAGTTGCAAGAACTGAAAAGGTTCTTTACCTTCTCACAAAAATAGTTCCCAGGATGCCTGCAGGGATCTGAACTCCTCAGTTTAGTGATGTTGGCATATTCCAGCCTAGGATTTGCATGGGGATTTTGAGTGGTTATGTCATCAGCAGCCTCTTTGGAGATTACATTCTTACTTAATGGCCTCTTGTGTTCTTCCAGTCTTTCATTACCAGGTCAAGATCCATTTCTTTGGAAAGACTAATATGACCAAGACAAACCAGCCGTTCCTGATCTCTCTCTATGGCACTCTAGATGAGAGTGAGAACATTGCTTTCACACTGTGAGTAACTATAGAAACAACTGCAACGTACTATTGAGTCTACCTATATCTGTTAAAGCCCCTGCTGAAAAATTCATTCTAGCTCCAGCTACAGAAATCATTCAGGGTCCCGGAAAATGCCCTTGTCCTTGATCAAGGGAATATATTCAGTGCTGAAGATAATGTGCTAAGCTCTGTAGGAGCTGTTCTTGATAAGAGATCTGAAATAAGGAAATGTAAAGTCTGGCCTGTGCCTAAGCCTAATAAGGATTTTTCTGGTGTGGCAGATTTCTTGTTGTCTATGTTTTTCAGTATCTTCATGACATGTTCCAGCTGTGTTAAAGCTCATTAAAAGCCTGCAACCTGGAGTTAATTTTCTGATGGGCCTGAAGGCCTCAGTGTAGAAGCTGAGAGACACATGGGATTTGCTCCCATAACTGCAAATAAGCAGAAGTCTGTGCTTATAATCCTGCACATGGGCTGACAGTGAATGGGGCTGGAAGGCACTGAAGTCTTGTTCTCTAATCTGTGGAACCTAAACTGTTCCTGGCTGGTGCTTCTCTAGGAGCCACCAGCACTGGAAAAGACCCCCCTTGCCTGGCAGTCTGCCCCAGGACTTTACCAACCTTGCTGCAGAATGCTTTTCCTACAAAGCTACAAAATCTTAGTGTTTTTTTTTTCCTTATTCTATCCATCAGAGCTATGGAGAAGGTTGTTCTCTTGCCTGAAATGAAGTTGCGGTTCTGTTTTTCCTTAATTTTCTTTATCTAACACTTCCTTTTTTTTTTTCTTTTTTGTGTGTGTTTTTTTCTTTGTTTTTGTTTTGCCTTTTTTGTTTGTTTTGTTTTGTTTTTTTTTCCTTATTCCTCTCCCTGCAGGCCTGAAGTCTCCTCAAACAAGACATCCTCCTTCCTGATTTACACAGAAGTGGACATTGGTGACCTGCTTATGCTGAAGCTGCAGTGGGAGAAAGATACCTTCTTCAGCTGGTCAAACTGGTGGTCCTCTTTTACATTTGACATCCAAAGAGTCAGAGTGAAGTCAGGAGAAACTCAGAAAAAGTAACTTATTTTGATTGTTATAAGCTATATTAGTTTTAATTGACAGTGTTTCCTGATTCCTTGTTTCACAGGAAACACTGTCAATTAGGTAATTAGTTATACTATGCAGGAGAGAGCTCAGTGAACCGTCATCTTGGATTGTATTTGCAGTTCTCCTTTGTCTTGCTGGATGTTTACATAGGTTTTCTTGTGAGGAGTGTGCTTAGAAAGAGATTTCTAGAAACACTTCAAAAAGTGCATTTGCACAAGAAACCATTGCTTTAAGCTGGATTTTCTTAAAGGTTGAATATCTAAATGGTGGGTGAGGACATGAAAGACATGACTGTTGCAAGACACCACTAATTTGTGAATGCTAAAATGGAAAAGTCTGAACCAACTACTTTGACTTGATTTTTTTATATACTTGTATTCAGGAGACATGAGATCTGTTAGAAGAAAATGGACCCAGAACAGAGTATGCATGTCTTGTGTACAGTACTGTGAATAATGTGTTCCTCCTTTGAATAAACAAGGCAGTCACTTGATCAAAGAAGAGTTATCAGAGCTGAACAAATATAGGGGTGGGGAAAGTACTGATAAATAGGAAAGCAGCTGCTCAGGTTTGCTGGAATTGGCAACCTACTTAGTTTGCAAACATTTGAGGGAGTGAGGCCTTCTTCCAGGGTAATTCACCTGATGAAAAGTCACACAAGGACTGGTGTAAATAAAGATCCAATAGACCTTGAGATATAGAGCTTGTGGTTTTGGAACTGTACGAAGACTTTATACAAAGGACAATGAAAGTTATAGCGACAGGTTAAGGTCCATGAGTAATGCATTTGCTAGTTTTTTCTTGCACAGTGTTTCTTTTGTCACAGAATTCTCTTTTAAAAAGAATTTTCTCACAGGATTGTAAAATATAAATATAAAAACATCCCACATAAAGACAGTTTCCAAGTACCAGTCTTGTTTGTATTGTTAAAAAGAGGTACCTGGCTCAGCCATGTGATTGTCCCATATTTATTGCACAGGGTGGTGTTTTGCTCTCGAGATGGCACCTCACAACTCGGTATGGGAGGACAGGCAGCAATTTTTGTGAAATGCTTGGAGCAGCCCGTCAAACGGAAGAGAGGAGGGTATGTGTGATCTCTACTGGCTTTGGGCTGGGGGAAGCTTCAGTGATAGCTCAATATCTTGAGTGGATAGCTTGAGTGGAGGATCTAATGACTTCCTCATTTAGTTGACTTGTGCACTAGTCTTCTGAAGGCTTCAGAAGCGTCACAACTTGGACTAATTTGAGGTTTGCTTATGGTAGCTTTAGCAGTTTAGAATCCCCTAATTTGGTTTGCTGCTAACCATCTCCTGATGTGGCTTTTACCGTGTCTGAAAAGCAAGTACAAGTCACTACCTCTCACATTCACATGTGGCCAAGTATAAAATGTTAGAGAGGGTGTACAGACAAGGCAAAAATACAGAGAGGAAAGCATGCCTCTATCTAAAGATGCCACACACTTACCCTTGATTGAAGAATGCCCAAACATCCATACTGAGTCAGTCCAGAACCCTCCCTCCTCACTGGCCAGCAGCAGATGTGGAGGCTGGCACAGAAACTGAGCAGCCATGCACAGGTTCTCTCCTGGCACACTGCTTTCTGCTGGCGACTGTCAGATCAGTGACTTCCTGAGATTTGCATCTGTGATTTGGATCAGAGATTGAGCCTGCATTTAATAGACCTTGGTGCACTTAAATTTTTTTTGATCAATAATTTTTCTGACCCAGAGTAAACTTTGAAGTGTGGGGCCAACTTTTTTTGGACTTTATCCACCAAAGTTTAAGCTGGAGAATTGGTTATATTTATTTTAGTGCAACTGCTGTGTGTGAAAGGTCTCATGGGGGCACTTCTACACTATGAGCTGCTTCTGCATAAAAAGGCACTGACCTTCTCTTCAGGGCAATGACCTGGAAGGCCTTGAGAGCTCTGTGTATCTGATGTGTAGAATCAAGCAGTAGCCAGGAAAAGCTCAAGCACGTAATTTATTATCCTGTTAAGTAGGCTTTTCTTTTTAATGTAAAGTCTCAAAAATAAGACAAAAAGGAGCAAGTATTTTACATGTTCCTCTTCACCTTCTTCTTTTTTTTTTTTTTTTTTTCCCCACAGTGCCAAGCAGGCATCTAAAGAAAATTCTGCTCATGAATCTGATTAAGTGACAAGAGTGAAGATTTTCCACACTGGGGAGGAGGAGAGTCTGTTCATCCTTGTGGACTGGATGTTCAGAACCAAATATATAGAAATATTTATCCGCTGCTGGCTTTTTGCCTGCTATTCCTAGCTATCTTAGGAGACTTCTTGTAAGGAAGTCTCAGCATACAAAGTTACTAACCATAAAGATACATTATCCAGCTAGTTAAAATGAAATCTGCAAAGCAACTTGCCAAAGGCTTTAGTTCGGGGAAGGAATAATTTTGCTTAATCATGGTGCCTTGTGACAAGGTTTCTTGACATCAAATCCTCTATAGCAATTTTCTAGTATTTATTGGAAAGAAATGAAACCCTGTATCTGGCTTTTCTTTCTTTTCAGGAGTCTTCTGAAACTGGACATTTTTTTCTTTCTGGTTTGGCCAACTGAATTTTCAGACAGTTCAGTGGCTACAGTTCATTGTCTTCAAGTGTGTGTTTAGCAAATGAGTAGGTTTTTCATGTGAAAAAACACCTTTGTATGTGTTACTAAAAGGAGTCAGGAACTGACTTAATATGGGGATGAATTTTCTAGTCTGTAGTTGTGAATGTGTTTTACTGGGGGTAGATGCCAGTGCTGCTTAGCAATAGGTATGGTTTGTTAAGCTATATACTTCTGTGCGGCTTACCCTGAAATAAATAGCAGTTGTAGGAGAAGACAGCAATACCAGTGTCCTATGCAGATATTCAAATTCTCATCTGTTCTTTCATTCCTTAAAAAAAGAAACCATCTATCCTCCAATACTGTACGAATAAAGAACTGCAAAGGAATTGAGCTACCAGAAACTGCAGGAAACACTTCACCACCACCACCACTTGCTTGCATCTTGTATGCCTAAACTGTCAGTTTCTCTGCTCTTTGACTGCAAATGTCAGTCATGCAGCTGAGTGGCTGCTGTGTGCAGGTCAAGTGAATCCAGTTGACAGGTGACAAGCATGCTCATGCTTCCCTGCAGTGGAGTCGTGACTGCCATTGACCCACCTTGCTTTGTCACTTGGCTGTGACACAGCACTAAATCCTAGGAGCTATTTGGTTTTCTGATGTGAGGTGAAATTCATCAAGGAGCAGGAGCTGTGACAGTTAAAAGGAGCCTGATGGTGTGATGCACAAGAATGAATGTTCTGAAAAACACTTGAATTAGACATGCTGCAAGTTGCCAAAAATAGATATATTGAAGGCATTCTGCTTCCCCCTTTTAAGTAACACATAACTTTTCTAGTGCTCTGAGAGGTTCAGTAGCCCTCTTTTAGCTTTCTGGAAGATAAACAAAATACTGGGGAGGCAGAAGGGTTTGAAGGTAGACACTTATAGAAGAGTAATGTGAGCTATTAGTGCTGGTTTTTGTAGTCTGTTCCTGCATATGCAAGACACTGTGAAGGTGGCAATTTCTCTAATATCATCCCATCTTGAAATCAAAACAAACGTGTATGCATTTATGTGCAGTTTGGTTTTTTTTTTTTTTCCTCCAGCTCTGGCTGCTAATACATTTGGGGATAAAAGTCTTGAGCAGTGCAATATGTTGGAATATTAATAACTTTGAAATTGCTCACATTGGATTTTCTAACCCTTAAACTACAGCAGGGATGTGATGAGTCAGTAAGAGTGGGGTTGAGTATTAGCCACTGCATTTGAGACCTCTAAAAATAAATATAATGATATATTCCCTATAGACTTCACATTTTGTTGCAATTTTCTCTTAAGGGTTAAGTTTTATGGAAATAGAGTGTCTGAACTGGTGTGCTCTTAAACAAACAAAAGCCAACAAAAACACATATAGAACTTGGATACAAAACAGTGAAGGTTCTTGTACATGAGGAGACATGATTTAGCTTTGGATGTTATTTATTAGCTGTAAATAAGATATTTATGTGTGTAAAGGTAGTTTGTATATATTGCTGAAGTTGCTGACAAGTCTTGACATTATTACAGTTGTGTGGTATTAATCATGTATATAGCTTTCAGAGATTTTTATCAGCAAGCCACTTATGCTGCATGGTTTCCTACGTGGTTGATATACTTTAGAAAAAACAAAAAGAAAAAAGAAAGCTCCTCAGTTTTCTATGGAATGGAAACCTATGGATTTAATAAAATTCTGAAACTGATGCCAAAGTCAAATCTGCTCTATATCTTTCATGTGAATGAAGGCTGCAGCCTTTTATTTGGATTCTGGGGTGAAAAGATGGGGAAAAGCTCTTTTCTTTTTTTTTTTTTTTTTAAGAAAAAAGGGCATTTTTTTTTTTCCATTTATTTCTGGGAAACATGAAAGTCATGTAACAAGGAATCGCTGTGTCCCAGCAAGTATCCCTGTCAAGGGAGAAGTAGCTGATCAGCTGCAGTTTGTGGTTTTCATGTTTTGTGCCCTTTTTAGAACAGCCTGTACTTGAAAAGGCTCATTTCCTCTTTTTTTGGCAAATGTCAGAACTAAGCTGCTGCTCCTTGTTGTAGCAAAACAGCGATGGTCTGACCCTGTGGGTACAGGAGGCAAGCGCTGATCCCCTGCTCCCACTTAAGGGAGTAATAATGGAAACAACCACTTTGACCCACAGCTGGACGCAGGAGTGGCTGTCACAACAGTTTGCTCTGTGTGATACACAGCAAGACTCTACAAAGGCTCTTGGAAAAGGAATGCTAGGATTAAGGAGAGTTGTAGTGACATGCATGTGGGGGACAGCATTAGGAGACTCTGCTTCCAGCACTTGATCAAAAGGACTGATCTTTGTCAGGAGCAAAGCTTCACTCTTTGTGAAAGCACAAGGAAAACAGATGGGCACAAAGACAGGATGAATGGAGGAAAGGAGAGGAATGAGGGAATAAAAAGGGTAAGGAGTACCCTGGGCCAATAAATGGGAGGGGGGAATCCAGGGGAGGACCCCAATCTGCAGAATGGGAATGCATGGCAATGCTGGCAGCAGGTGTTCTAAGGACACTGCTGCCTTCCCTGTGTCAGTGGCTGGGTTGAGAGACTGGAAGGACTCCTACAATTGTACAAGACAAAGACTGTGACCACATTTCCTAAAAGCATTGTGATATTACTAGTCTTTTAAAGCCATAGCATCTTCACTACACCAAACACATTGTTAGGTAAAGCAGACAAATAGTTTTTGGAGCACGGACAAGAACCTGGGTCTCCCATGGGAGCCTTCAGAGCCACCCCAGGCTCCATCACTCTTCCATCTTTCCCTGCAATGCCCAGCCACATCAGGAAATGTGTCCCTGCTCACCCTGTCAGCTGTCTCTGGGAGGACTATAGGGGAGATAGACTGTCCTATGGCCAACTGATGTCTTGAACAAGCAGGAAGAGCCATGCTTGGCTGAAAAGAAAGGGTGAAAAAAAGCACCCCAGCCAATGTACCTGCAAGAGAAGGTAGTACTGGCTTACTGGCTTGAGTACCTATATTTTATTCCTATATGTATTTCATTCTGAGAAATTTTTGGAACTAGCAGTGAATGTGCTGGCTGTAGGTGTCTTCATACTCAATTAGTAGTTTGGTGGTTAGCTGACTTGATTCCCCTGTTGAGGCACCATATTTTCATAGGTGCCTGAAATATGCCACCTGGTTTCACATCATCAGGGGCCACACACTTTAAATATTAGCTTATCATCTGAAGTCCAAGATAAGTTTCTGTGCAAAAGCTGGGAAAACTTAGTTGATTCAGCAGTGAAAACTACTCTTGCCACGTCTGTGGTGTGGGTTGTTGATTTCCATGAGCCTTGAAATCATGAAGGCCTGTATAAATACCACATCTGTGTATCAATCATTTTTTTGCCTTACAAACTGTGATGACTAGCTATAGAAAATGCTTTTCTCCTTTCAGATACAGTTGTGTGATTGCTTTTTTTTGTGCGTTGTGAACAAAATATCAGAAGCTCGCTGCTTTGGACGAGCAAGACATTGCAAATGTTTCTAAAGCTGGTCAAAAGCAGCTATTACAAACAAATTTTCAGTAAAAGGGGAGAATTAAAGTACCCGTAGTATTTTCCTTTTTGTTTACAGCTGTCAGTGCAGCGCTGTCCATATTCTGACCCTGTCAATCCAAACACAGCCACATAAGGATTCTCAGGCGCAAGGGGAGCAATCTAACTGCCACTAAGTCATCATTCAGGAAAGAAACTTTCAGCTTCTCTTGCTGCCTCTTTCCAGAAAAATCTTCTAGTCAAATGTCCTTTGCAGGAGGTCTGGAAAGTCACCAGTTTACACATAAACAAAAAAAGGGATTAGCATTCTCCAGTGATTGAAGGAGAACAAGGAAATGAGAAGAGGAAGGGAAGGGAAGGGAACAGCTTGGCAGAACATCCCATGTAGAGCTTGTCTCAACAATGCCTTTATATCCGTGTGTGGTGCTATCTCTGCTCACAATGCTCAGGATGCTTCCCTGAATCATTTCAAGTTAGTTCAGCCAGAACAATGCATCCACATCAGAAGACCACTTTGGGTGTAGCAGGTGTTACTGTGTGGGTGCAGCATATGTCCAATGATGTAATTACGCAACCATTCATGTCAGATAAACACCTTGTTCTTCATTGTAGCCCCTTCCTGTGGGAAGTAACCTGATATCATTAGTTTCGCTCCTCGCCAATGACTCTGGAGAGTCTCTGTTACTGTTCATCACCCCACCATGTCGAACCACTTGGCGAGCAGTGGAAAAGCCTGGCTGGCCATGTGTCTGTCCTCAAAAGCACCAGGAAGTGAGGACACGTCTCACATAGCTCCACCTACCAAAGGCTTTTTTACCCACAATTAGCTTTAAACCTGGAATCTTCCAAGTGGTGAAACAAGGACACTCCCAGATAGAGAGGACTGCCAGTGCCAGCTTCAATTCTTCCTATGAACAGGCGCTCCATGGAAATTAGAAGCAGTAGGAACAGATTCCCATGCTAGAACAGGTTGAAAAGATGCTAAGAATAGCCACACTTTTTCAAAAGAAGCATTCAAAATAAGACTTCAAAAGGTTTCTGTGCCAGGTCCTCAGGCTTTGATGAGGCACTTGCTTCCTTCATGTGCTCCTGCATTCAGGAGTTTTTGGGGTTTCCTCCCACAGCCTGAAAGGCTGCTATATAAGTATTTTTTAACCCTTGCAAGGATTAAAAGCATCTCATATGGCTGACTCTGGATGTGAGGAGAGGGCTACCAGTCTTGTGCTCCTGGTGAAAAAAACAGCTCTTCCCTCACAGTGTGAGGCCTAGTAAAAGCCCCTTGCAGGCTGGGAAAAGTCTTTTTGTTGCCAGTGTGGGCTCTTGAGTGCTTTCATAGGAGCTGGCATGGTACCCCCACTTTTAAAATGAAAGCACAGCTAAAGCTTTCTTGCCTTTGTTCGTCTTACTCATCGTTACCAAACTGAGAGCAATACAATGTCAGGTCATGATCTGCTCAAGCACTAGGTTAAGTACGAGGTCTGGATGACTTCTCACAAATATTCCCAGCACCTCTTGGCCAGTACAGACTTGCTTATCTATGGGATGCCAGAACAAAGAGCTTAATTGCAGTGATGTAAATAGCACCGAATTAGAATTAGAAATAAAAAGAGAGAAAGAGAGAGAAACACATGGTACTAATAACTCACTTAACATCTAAGGGCTCCTGTAGGAGAGTATAAGACTAAAACAATCCCATGCAAAACCTTTTGTTTCCTTTGCCCTTCTTGCTGGCAGGCCAGACATTCTAATGGGCAGTGAGAGCCATCTCAGGGGTGCTGTCATGTAACTTCAGCTCACTGTACTGCGTGACATGTTACCCCCATGTCTTATGTGGTGGGAGCAGGCTCCTGTTGCTTTGAAGGTAGGCATTGTCATACTGATTCTTAAATTCCTTACTGCTGCCAAGCTGCAAAATGGGAAATAGCATAGCTACAGCAGGTGGTTTCTTGATCTGTATGAGGGAGGTTCAACAGCCAGGCAGCTTGACAGAAGTCTAAATTTTGGGGTATTATGTTACATGCCATCATGGTTTTGTAAAACCAAAATCAAACCAAGCCAAAAAGCAAAAAGAAGGAGCAGAAAAGTCTAAGAAGAGACAAGGAGGATGAGGAGATCTTTGGTATTGCAGCAGGTTGTACAGTACTGTACTATAGTGAAGTCAGCCATACCAAGACTAGCGCAATAAAGCTGTTAACTATTCCCCTGATGTCAGGAGAACATGTATGTAAATTCAAGAAAATGAAAAGTGTGTACCTGAGGCTAGGTGTACACTTGAAGTGCTTTACACTGGTTGATAACTGTTAAAAATGTTTAGTTCATAACAAACCGATCCTAAAGAAAAGTGTGTAAAGACCCAATATAGAAAGATCACCCAAATTACAGAATGAAGAACAAGATATAAATAAAGGTTACAATGTAGAAACACAGCAAGAATGAATGAAGAGGAAGAGGAAAAGCAAGGAAGAAGAGATTTGCCTTACTAAATTATACCACCCGGAACACCCACCCACATATTCTTGAGTGTAATTGAACTATTATTTATGTATGACTAATTTTTCCCCCTTTTTAAATATATTTATAACCCAGACACAAAATTAAACCAGAATTTCCTGTTTCTCTTGGCAAAATTTTGCCCTTTGCTTGCAAGGTTTTTCAGTACAAGAATAAAAAGTATATCTTAATCACCCTGATTTTATTTCACAGGTCTTAGATAGGTGACACAGGCTAGGCTCAGTGCAGCAGAAAGACCGCTTCAAGCATCAGTTTTCTCTTTATATCCTGAGCAAAGAGCAGTGATGGAGTAAGCAAATGCCTACACAATAGCCATTCAAGAAATGAAAGATACCTGGGTTTTTTGTTGTTTTTTTTTTTTTAAAGTTTTATTTATAGAGCTGTGTTTATGCACCTCGTTATAGTTCTTTGTTTATCTTTTAACATCAGTGAGTTTAAAATCCTTGAGGAGAAATCAGGAAAATGATGGGGAACATTCTTTTGGCAGTAAATTTACTCCCTTGTTTAGTGCATGTAGATTTAAATTTGGATCATAAAAGGAGTGGTGTTTTTGTGGCTGGATATTTTTAAATGGAAGGCTTAAGTACCCAATCACATTCAAAACTGGGTGTTACTTTTCCCCCTCTTCAATTCATGGAATCATAGAATCTAGGTTGGAAAAAACCTTTAAGATCAAGTTCAACAGTTACACCCAGGACTGCCACGTCCACCATAAACCATATCATTGAGGGCTTCATCTACGCAATTTCTGAACACTTCCAGGGACAGTGACTCCACCACTTCCCTGGGCAGCTTGCTCCAGTGCCTGAGCACCCTCTCTGTGAAGAAATTATTCCTAATATCCAACATAAACCTCCCGTGGTGCAGCTTGAGGCCATTTCCTCTTGTCCTATTCTTTTTCTTGGGAGATGAGATTGAACCTCACCTCACTACAGCCTCCTTTCAGGCAGTTGTAAGCAGCAATGATGTCCCCCCTGAGCCTTCTCTTCTCCAGACTCAACACCCCCAGCTCCCTCAGCAGTTCCCCATCAGACTTGTGCTCAAGACTCTTCACCAGTTTTGTCACCCTTCTCTGGACAGACTCCAGCTTGGGAGGCATCACAAAAGCTCAAAAGGGCAAACCTTTTATACAAGGTTTATTTGGGGCTTTTTGTCAGTGCTCCAGCAACCCCCTCTGAAACATTTCAGTTACTCAGTGGTACCTTTTCTGTATCTCATCCTCTGAGATGGTCCCTGACCATCACTTTGTTTTCAGCCATTCTCTGACAGGATCCCCATGTTGACCCCTTGTTACCTGTCAAGGTATTTTTCCTATTGCCTTCAAGACTTCCTTGTGCATCTTAGTGGTAGCAATAACTGTGGTTACATGGGAGCATTTTCTTCCTGAAAAGTGTAGCTAAGTTGGCAAAGAGCTCTGAATAGTAGATTTTAAATAACCAGAGAGGAGAACTTGTATTTCATTACCAGTCTTGGACCAGATGCTTGGACATCTTTCAGTAGGTATGACTAAGCCTCTATGACTTTCTCCACAAATTTATTCTAGTTTGCTGCTGAATCCTGTTTTCCATTTCTCCTTTCATTTCTCTTTTGACCAAGTTTGCAGAATTCAACATCCTTCCCCCTACCAACTCCCCTGTCTTCTCTGTTCCATGGCCTCATAGGAGTCTAGTGAATTTGTGTATTACTCTTTGCAGGATTGTCCACCTCGCAGCCAGATGGGAGATGAGCCTTTATCAGCTACTTATCTAAGGACTGAAACGTTTTTTTGCCTTTCCTATTAGGTTCTTTTTAATCCCAACTTTTAGTCTAAAAACCATCGCAGACAGGGAAAAAAAACACACGATATTTAGTTAAGAAGATAGGTGTTTCCAAGTCTTTCATGAGTGGATCACCTTACATATCAGAATAAGAGGACCTACCTGTGAAACCATCTTCTGTTGATTGCACTGTATGTTCATTTAAAAAATAGCAGTATTCTCCTCTTTGGACTTTCCTCCATGCCTCTCTGTGCTTGATGGCACCTTGAGGACTCTGAATCCATATCCTGTAAAGAGTATCCTCTTCAATCTGTGTTTTGTTTTCTGTAGTATTCATTGCTGATGTACATACAGTGTTGTTAAGTGGGAGCAAATTTCTCCCTACAAGGTCTTGTATGTGTGTTGCTGGGAAGATTAACTTCTACATGCTTGCCTAGTGTTAGTCAAAAAAATATCCCACATCTATATTTTATATAATTAAGTTTGAGTCAGATATTTAATATTTCGAGGGATGAGACAAAGAATATTAAATCCTTGAAGGGAAATACTTTCATCATTGAGTTAAGTAGACCACTTTATATTGGACTGAAGGAAAGGCTGAACACAGGGTAAATATGGCATTAAGTTCAGGTCTGTCCTACCGCTGTGCAAGACTAGATTTTCTTATACTACATAAACTGATGGTGAGTGGAAATAAATTCAACTCTTTGTGGAAGAGGTTCCTGAAGATTTGTAACAGAGATTTGATAAATCCCTGTAACCATACTAAAACCAGTTTGACTGCAGGAGAAGAGGATTAATTGCTCCCTACAGATCAAGCTTGGTCAGTGATGCATTTGAGCTTAATAAAAATCCAGCAGTCAGTTTCCTAAACATTTTTTCCTATGATACAAGTCCTTTCTATGTTAATACATTGTAACACTGAAAAAATCAATACAACTAAGTAGAGAAGGACTGTCACATTAAAGCAGAAACAGTAAGACCCCTTACTCCTATCTCTTGATAAATGTACGTCACGAGCCAGTGAAACATCTTGACCTGTGGGAACACTTAAATCACTGTTGAAGCACTCAAAATAGTGATTTCAAGTGCTGCTACTTTGGGGGAAGCATCACACAGCTCCCTGTCTTAAAGAAAACCATCTGCAACGTGACAGTAGCTATGCCAGAAAACAGATAGTGGTTGCAAGGCTTAGAGGAGAATAGCCTGGATCTGGGGTCAAGAGTAAATCACATCTTGTGGTTAAGGATTGACACAGGAGAGCACATCACAAGGCACCTTCTGTCAACAATATTTCTGTTGCCTTTACCAAAGTACTTTCATTGATTTAGTAACTGATTCTGTGCCATCTTCTGTAAGAGAAGACTTACTAATATTGCTGTCACCACGGACAGACGTTTGAAATGCTGTAAAGAAGAGTAGCAGGGCACATAGCCCTTTAGCACAAGCAGGCTGACAAGAAACATATCTGTGTTCCTCCTACCTCTGCTTAATTAACCACAGACTACAAATCCAGGAATAACTTTTCTAAAAATAAAGGTCCAATGTAAAACCCTGACAACTGGAAGAAGCAAGGGCTGATGCAGAGGAGGAGAAGACACTGGTCAATATTTGGGCTTCAATCACTGCTGTGTAAAAGAACAATGTACTTTAACAATGTACTGTACTCTTTAAGAATGCTGACACAAATAAATTCACGAACGGGGTGGGAGGTGGGGAGCATGAGGGAGTAAATACTGTATCGTTCACTTGCAGTATTTATCAGCACCTTTCACATTTGGTAAAGTGAAAAACCAACGAGGAAAAGAGAGAGGGGAGAAAAAAGCTTTCCTAGTAACTCAGTACTCTGAATGCTGAAGATAAACTAGTCCCTGCTGTGCAGTGCTGGGATACCATGCATGCTTACCCTCCCAACCCTGTGAAGTTGAGGCAGTTAGCTAACTGGGTCCTTCTTACTCAGTAATAGCACAGCTCGGTCTGAGCTCCAAAACTTATTACTGCATTTCTTACCAGGCATATTGTCTTGGGATTTTACTGACCCCAGATCTTCCTTTTCTTCCCCAGGCAGCATGAGAACATCCTATTTTCCATAAAGGAATAGGCAATGTAACAGTAAACTCAGGAATCTCATCCTTTCCTCTCTTTGTGTTGACAAATTACAAGACGGGCAGTATTTCCAGGCTCAGAGGTTTTTCTTCTTTGACTGAAAAGTACCTCAGAATAAAGCTGAAGGTGAAAATGGCCTTTCACAGAGCTACCAAGTACACTCCCAGGGGTATGCATACAAGGGCAGCCTTACAGGAGGGCCAGTGGTCTGGCATTATACCCTCCCTGTGGATGGTTGAGGTCCTGCTGATATGTGAAGAATGGAGTGCTAGTCTCTTTTGCTAGACTTGTCAATCACATCTCTGTTTAAAGTACTACAATGTACTATGCAGCGCATATATACATATATACACATTTTCTTAATTTCCTTCCAGCCCTTGCCAAAGAAAACTTCCATCAGTCATGCACAAGCTCTTCATGTTGTACACACCAGCTACTGGGTTGCCTCAGCTATTCTGGGAGACCCTTTGTGCTTTTCTGGTAAGTTACAGGATCGGGGGACAGGTTTAGGAGCTTTTGCTTCTCCTGGAGAGACCAGCCCTTGACTACTGCTTCCTAAAAGACACCTCCTTTGTACGCTTTTCAAGAAGAAAAGAGGCCCTGAGCCTGGAGAACTTTCACAGAGCTGTGGGTAGGCTTCATGTCTCCCTCTGACCACATGTTGAAAAGGGCTCTTACATGTTATCAGTTCCCAGTACACCTGTTTGTCTCCTTCAGAGGCCCCCATGGTGAGGAGATAAGTTGGTGAGAGGAGGAGAGGGCTTAGCTAGAAGGGGGGTGGAGGGGAGGGGTGTGGGAATCTTGAAGGAAGGACCTAGAGCTGCCTGAGACCTGGAAGAGGAGCTAAAATCCCAGTTGCTCTTTTTAACAGTGGTAGTGAAGAACGAGACCCCAACACTGTCTGTGAAATCTACAGTGTCTGCAGATGTGCCCTTCCCATTCTGGTGTGGGTAGGCATGGAGCAGGCAGCATCAGCAGGCAGAGGAGGAAACCATTTACTTTAGAAGAGGAAGCAGTCCAAAACCAATATAGACTAGGAAGAAATGGCATGCAAATGGCATGAGTGGGCAGTGAGAAGTTACTCACTACATCCTTGTCACATTACCCGCCTTGCCAAATATATTTTGTCCTCCACCCTTAGCCTACACATGAATGCCCAGGGGCACAGCTCTTTCCAGTGCCTTCCTGACCTCTCTCTCCTTTGTGATCACAATCTAACCATCTTACAGCTTCAGGCTGCCTGTTCCTCTTCTTTCAGAAGCTTTCCCATAATGAGGCATGTGAGGGAAAACAGGGATGAGTAGAGACGAAGATACACAAATACCTGTCAAAGAGCCCATGCCAGTCACTTGCACCATGGAAATGAAACTTTCCTTTGCTTTTGGAGGAAACCAAGACTTGAAATCTCTGAGATCAGCAGCCTCCACTACCACCCCTCTCTAAAATCACTACATATACATATATATATATATTTATACATGGTTTATATACATATTTGCATACTGACTCCTCTAAGCTCCTTTCACTGCTTAGCTTTTCACTTGGATAGCTGCTGCCTGACAGCCACGTAAAGCAGCCCACCATGAGACTAACATGAGAAGGGAATTAAACAATGCCCCTGCTTCAGGAGAGAAAGGTTACTTTCGGACAAATTCCTGCTGCAGTGGCAGGATGGCTATTTGCATGTGACTGTTGCTTGTGCCGGGGTGAACAAAAGGCTTGGTTCCAGCGAAGTTGCTAAGCTGTTTTGAGCACTTTTCTTTAGAAGTAACATGACTGACAGGATTGTTTTGGCTATGGACACAGTCTCAAGAGCAGTGTTAGATGGAGCTTAGATACTGTCTTCCCCCCGCCTCCCCAAGACATTGCTGCTGAGCATAGGTTTGAACTGGCATATTATTTTCTTTCTATTTTTTGACTTTGTTATCCAGGCACTTGTGGGCCCACACCTTCCTACAGCTTGCCTATCCAAAAAAACATTAATGAGTTTTATTCTCATTAGAGTCTATTTAAGAAATGCAGAACAGAGATAGTGGGATAGATTAAATGACTCACCTACACAGACCATGGATGGTTCAGCAATTGGAAGCAGGTCTCCCAGTGCTAATACAAATTCTCTCATCATCCTCTTTCCTGCCAGGCATTTTAAACATAATAAAGGGTAGAAAAGAATTTTCCAGTCACCTTAGATCCAGGTGTGTTAAAAATTAGGATCACTGTAAAAAGATATGATAGAAAAAAACAGTTCAAGATCACTTTTAAGAACAAGTTTAGTCCTAGAAAAGAAAAGGGAATAAAACAACATCCTCATTTGCTCAACATTACTTTCCAATTTCTGATCCCTGGCCACTCCATCACTTCAAGGAGCCATGAGTGTGGCATCTCTTGGTCTGAAAAGTTGGATCCTGCTGTGAGGAGGAGCATTTCTGTAGTGTCTTGAGGTAATTTCCATGTGAACCTTGAACTTAACCCTGGGACAGGTGCTTTGGCTTTTGTACTGTTAGACAGTGGGTCTTCTTCCCCTTTCTTTCCACTTCTTGCCCCACTATTACAGGCCAATAACCCTACAGTGAGACCTTGGACCCAAAGACTAGGTGGCCACAGGCATCCTTCAGGACAAGATGGACCCCATCTTCCCTAGACTGCCCCATCAGCAATACAAGGGAGAGAAAGGACTCTGCAAGTGTTTTATGTGTACCTTTGTACACATGGTCATTCCCAGCCTTGCTGCTACGTAGGTGCTCTTCTTTTCTGGAAAATCTCACAGGACATTCTCAAAAAAGGGAAAATTATTACTCTTATCCTACTTGATGTCTAACAATATACAAAATCTATGCTATGTGGCCAACAGACCTAGGAGGTTTATCCAAACAGCAGCCTGGGGTTTACCTTGGTGTGCTGAGGAGACTTCTGTGAGCTTTCCCTCCTCACAGCTCCAGTCTAGATGGTGACAGCAATGTATCTGTGATACACCCAAACTCTCAAGACAACATGAAGGATGTATTTCACAAAGCATGTAGTTTAAATGTGGAACACCTTGACACAGGAATTTTAGATACCAAAAGATGATCTGGTTCAAAAGTGATCAAATATATTGAAGAAAGCCTATCTAGGGCTACCATGCACAGCAACACAGCTATGTTAGTACTGGAATGTTAGTAGTGGAAATTCCTGGGCATCAGATGACTGGGAAAGCATCTTGGAGAAACTGGCTACATTTGTGCCATTCTGCAAGTATTTGCTGCTAGCCACTGTCAGAGAAGTTTTCCCAAATGGAACAATTGTAACCTGGTCCAGCCATTCTCATACATTCTAGTTATTAGTCTTATTTACTGGTTATTGCTTCCAAATTAGAGCAATTCTAGAAACATTTTAACAAAGATTATTTAAATGTCTTGGTTCTTCGGATTACCTCAAGGAGTTGATTAAGAATGATTGTAAATGTGTAAGATTCTCTCTGCTCACTGGACTTAGAAAAGGGCTGGAGATGGGCCCTTTCAATTTTTCTTTGTCTTTCGAAAACCCCAAAATATAAAATGTCCCAGGTGTTTGATACGCAAATAATATCTTTGATTTCCTGTTCTAACAAGTTTAACACTTTATGCCCTAACAGAAATTCAAAATACTCAATAGGGACAGTGAGGCTTTCAGTTTATAAAGTGAAGGCCGCTGGATAAACTGAGAACCCTAGCACAGAAGCACTGTAGTAAAATTTTTGTATCTAAAAGTACACCAACTGTATGAAGGTGCACAGTGTGTTAAATGATACCAGCTATTGCTAAAGTGTTTATTCTGAAGCCCAAGGTACACAGTCCTTGACTGTTCATTTGTTAACATGTTGAATGAGTTAGACTTTAAGCTGAGGCTTTGCAATGGGTCTTTGCTGTTTTTCTCTGTTTTTGTCCTGCACTGGGGATCAGTGTACCTAGGCAGAGTGGATCTCACTACCCTGTGAGACTCACTCTGAATTGCAGTATAGACAGAGCCTGTGTGTCTCAATAGGTAAATAAACATTAGAAGGATCCCAGATCCCAGAACGGTGAGGTGACATACAGAAGCTAATTAATAGTTTAGGAATGTCTTCACACTAGGTGGGTTCTGGTTTTATGGCTTCTCAGTTCCTGAAAAAACATTTCTCATTTGTTCCATGCTGGGGGAATATTGCTTCTGAGGCAAAGACAACTTATTCCTGGAAGCTTGAAGTCATTATGTTCCTAAAGCTGCACATATAGACTTCTCAGTGCCAAGTAAGAGATGCTATCATGGGAAAGATCTCTTCCCCTCTAGCCCCAGCATGCAGAGGTGCTGGGCCCTGTGAAGGTGTAGGAAAAGTGAGGGATAATACTTAGGTACAATAGCAGGCTACATGATTAGAAGGCCACATGCCCAGTGGCAGGGCACATGGCTACCTGGGACTCACAAGTCAGCATTTTCCTATTTCCTTTTCCTTCCACAGGTTATTCTGTGTTTCAGGTTTCTTCCTCCACTGTGCCAGAGAAGGCAGGTGCTCTGATGATGGATGTGGTGTGGTGTCAGAGGAATAGAAGTTAGGTGAAAATTAATCTCCCTCACTCTGTAACTTGTGCTGTGGGGTTGCCCATACAGCAGTGATGGGACTTTCCACCCTTTGTTTCCCTCTTGAGGAGGCAAGGAGCACAGCCAGCCATGTTTATCATTAGCAACCCTCATTAAAGGACTATAAAGAGAGGTGAGCTGTGAACTTAAGCAAAGAACATCAATGCAAACACCTGCAGGACAAGGAAGATTGCACAAACCAGAAGTAGCATGTATGACTGCTGTGTGCACTGCTGCAAAACATGTACTTTACCATGCCATCTGCTTCTGAAGGCTTTCCAGAGAAACAGCAATTGTAAAAAGCAGAGCCAGCTGCCCTCTGACATAGAAAAGTGGGTGCACGCTACTGCCTGTTTAATAGTGTGTATATTCAACTGCTCAGCTGGCTCAGTCCCATTTCACTTCTAGGCTCAAATTCTCTGGTTGATCCTGTTGTACACATGTGATGCAGCTCCCAGGCTTCGCTCTGAAAAGGTAGTTGTTGTGAGCACAATTTGGTCTCATCTGGCTGAATGTCTGGGATGAGTTGTACTGTACTGCACATACATGACAGTCCTTCAGCTTTGTCTCCACAGGACTTGAATGCTCAAATCTCTCTTGCCCCTGGGTAAGACATACATCATTCAGTGTACATAGCAGCATGGTATTGTCATGGCGATCTGCAGAAAGGGTCTTCTTAGAGAAAAGAATGACTGCCCTAGAACAAGCACAGTTGAAATAACAACGCAATTACTTTTGAAGTCCTGAGGATACAGGTCACAATATATGGTGTTAGTGAAACAATTCTATATGAAAAAGTACTGAGTCTACATCAGTTAGGGATTGGTTTTAGGTTTATGTCTTACCCTCGCTTGTATAGGTAGTATGAAGAGAACCAGTTTAAGGCAGAAAAGGGGAAGTCATCAAAACAGCTTCTTCTCTGAACCTGCAGGTTTCTAATACACCTCTGCTCCATTAATCCATTTTTGCTTCTTGCAAACTCCTCTGCTATTTATCTGTTGTGACTTCTCTCAGAGCAATGGAGCAGTGCAGGGAAGTGCTGGGTTCAGCACTAAGAACTAACCATATGTGAATTCTTCAGGGGAGCCATACAGCAGAAAACAAGTAAGACAGAAGCTGGGAATCAGGAGGTGGAAGAATTGAGGCTTTAGGCACGGTACAAATGCCACTTGGTATAGTCCATACCCACTCCTTGATCACTCACTTTATCCTGTTGAAGGATTTGTGGAATCAGATTGGTTCCTGTGATGACTTTTGTTGTTACGATTGAATTTTTCACATACCTAGGCCCCTTGGCAGCACTAACAGGAGGCAGTCCTCACATACAGCTGCCTACAGACAAGGAACATGGGTAATTTCTCTTTGATGTGTCATATTTTTCTTGTCTGTTTTGTTGACTTTCCCTCATAAAGAACAGCTGGTAAATCAGAAATCTGTACCTATAGCAAATCTTTGCTCATCTAGAAGACCTGAAAAGAACAAAAAGATATGATTTTATCATTTCTCTTCCTTCTGATTCCACCACACACAGGCCTTCTGCACCACCTGACCTACCCAGATGAGCAGGGGGACTTTAGGTTGCTCGTAACTTCAATTACAAGCAGGAACATGTTTTGTTTCTTGGACAATTTTGGAAGCATTCATACCAGAAGGCCAAATTGGTAGACTGGAGAATTCTGCAAAATACAGACAAGGTATGCAGTGCCAACAAACTCAGCTATCCACTTTTTTCCATCTTCTTTATTACAATTTCCAGCTTGTTTCTGATGAGGATGCTGACTCAGGCCAAATTTGTTCTATATTCATGGTTGTCCCTTTTCCCAGTAGTAAGCTAGTCAAAGGTTACACCACTGGTTTTGCATCTGCACTCTGCCATGGCTTGTTTCCTATAAAGACATCTGGGGAGTGTAGGAAGACTGGCACTGCACCAAAGCAATATGAACAGAAGTGGTGATTTATTACTTTTCCATATAAGGGTAATCAGGGAAGTTGGCACATTGACACTGGTCTTCAGAAAAAACATAGAATTGGAAAGGGGAGTGGGAAGGAGCCTTCCCTATAACCCAGTTGGTCCCCTAAGGTCCTGTGACAGAGCTGTACTCATCCACTGTGATGTGTATGTGACTAGCTTGGCCCAAAATAGAGGCCCCGTGATATCCAGAAAGACTGCTCTCCACATTCCCCTGAATGCAGAAGTTGTCCTTCCCACAGAGAAGTCCTCATCTCCCTATTTGCCACACATGGACCTTGAAACCTACTCAGGCCTGAAAATGACACCACTGAGTTAAATAATGGTTCCTACCACAGGTGGGCTTATGGGAACTAGTGGAGGATCCTCAGGGAAAAAGGGCCTCAGCTTTTGCAGCTAACAAGGTGGCTTCACAGAGGGATGGTGTGGGTTAGAAATGTTTGCAGTATACTTGCTGTTCCCCACACTTCTACCCAGTGCTCCCCCCATCCCTCCAGGCAATCTCTTGTATTAAACCCTCAAGACAAAGTTTTCTGTTGCCCTGATGTCAAACAGCAGAATTCAAGCTTTACCAGTCTGCATGGAGATCTGATGCAGTACACACAGCAGCAGGATGTGAGATCTAAATTCAGATGTCTGGGGCATACTTATCACTGAGTACTGCATTATTCTTAGGGATGGAAATACCAGGCCAGGCTAAGAAAGGAGCTCTGGCAAAACTGGAAGTCATTGTCTTCGGAAGAGAAGTACCCTTGGTTTCCAGTGAGTGGGATTTTGCCATTTTTCATTCTGGCAAAAGGGGTTGTAGTACTTTCCTCATCTTGCCCAGCCTGCAGCATTTACAGGAGTGCATGGAGAGGTTTAAAACACAGTTAAGAGTTCCCTCTAGAGGAGTGAAGTAATAATGTACACATCTTTCCATGCATGCTCTGTGAGAGCCAGGGTTCCATTTTCTTTACAGAAATAGGCTGACAGTAGAATAAATCCATTTATGAATTCCACTGCCCTTGCGTGAGCAATAAAACTGAAAGAGTGCTAGCTGCATAGCATAAAGGCGTCAGGGCTTTCCAAGGGCAATCAATGGCAAAAGAGAAAACCCCAGAGCTTTTAGCTTAATCTAAACACAATTTAACACAGTTCTGCTGCTGGAAAGGAAGAATTTACTGCAAAAGATAGCGAGAATCCTTCACAGTGATCATGACCCTATTGTGCCAGATGTGTATCCCTCCCCTGCAGGGATCAGCATCTAAATGTGAGAGAGAAAATGAAATCAAGGCATAGCAAGAGGATTAGGCTCTGGTCAAGGTCACACAGAAGGGTACTTGCATGAACAGAGCTTAATTGTATGGAGTCATTGTGTCCTCAAGTCTTGTTACTCACTATTTTTTCATTAGTATTGTTTCAGAGTAACTCAGTTTTAGCAATGTTTTTGTTCCATATTCTTTGAATACTCTTGAATACTGCAAGATCTTTTCCTTTTTCAAGAAGCATGAAGCATTATGGAAAGGCTACATGACTCTATAAATAAGATTTAACTTTGTTCCTTTCACTTCAAACTGATCACAGTAGGAACACTGCAAAGGCACATAGCCTAATGTACCAGCTGTGAAGAATTAATGTCTCTTGTCTTAGCAGTAACTGTCCAGAAATCTCAATGGCAAAAGCCATAGGATTGTCTAATTTCCAAACCAAACCCACATGAAGGCACTTGCACTGAGAAATAAGACCTCAAATGCCTAGCTGGGAAGAGAAGAGATATGCTCAGAAGGATTTTGTATTATGACACACTGATTTACACAGAACTCTTCAGGCTGGGCTCTTCAAAATTGGCCAGAGGAGATAGGCACACAGCTCCATTTACAGTCATCTGAAGCTTGCATCTGCAGCAAAAGCGTGTAATGTTTTAGCATTCTCCATAGTCAGGTTTAAGCATAGTGCCACCTTGCATTCACTCAATGCTTTTCATCCCAAGGGAATGAGATTTCTTTGAAAACATGTGCAAAGAATTGTTGGTGTCATTTTACATGTGAGAACAGAGAGGCAAACAAAACAAATGCCTGCACTAGTTAAGGGCAAACAGCTCTCTGTGTCCAGGCTAAATCCTGTAGAAGGGTAACACAAAGGCACCCGCAGCTAGAGATTACGGTCAGCTTCTGGCTCAGGAGAAGCCTAAGTACATAAACCTATGCAGTGCAAAGGTCCAAAGTCGAAGAATTTAACTGCAGCAGGATACAGATGACATTCTGGATATTCATAAACCATACCCAGAAAATAAACGAAAAAATTATATTTTACAAAGAAACTGGTACTTTTTTTGGGGATGCATTTTGTAATACTGAATGATAGTATATCTGTCAGATATGTATATACACAGACATAGAGATGTATATAGAACCTGCCTTTTAACTACATTTTTTGTATATGCAAAGATTTCATGGAAGAAAGTGGCCTGAGGAAGGTAAAGACAGCTAGCGATCAGAAGATGCAACGGTTTCCATGATCTAAGCAACCTTTCCAAGTATTTATGAACAAATATTTAAATAGTATTCCAAGGCAAGTATAACAATAATAAATACAAAAGCTAGAACAGTCTGTCTGCATGCTAGCTGCTTTGTTAAACACAAAAGCCTCAAAAGGTCAATCTAAACTTGATATCTCTTATTTGTTGTGGCTTTGACAGTTAAGTTGTGATAAATCTGCAAGTTAAGACAAGATGTAGTTCCAGATCCTGCCCTATTTAGGCTGATTTTGTGTTATAGTTTCATGAAAAATTCACCACAAGGAATATGAAGCAAGTAATAAAAAGACAGTTCAGATAGCAGCCTAAGGACCATCCTAGGACTATCTGTGAGACCTGAACAGATAATCCTTATAGTCTGTACCTTGATATCTTCAGCTGTGAGATAAGGTTTTTAATACTTATACCACCAGACTACTTTGTGTCCATATACTTTTTAGTTGGAACTGATTTACTTTCTGTTTTTCTGTATGACCAGTGTTTTTGTTACGTCTTAGGACATTTTGTAGTCTTTTCTGATTTCATATGTAATTATTGATAATTAAAAATGTTGCTTTATTTTCCTTGAGACCTGGAGATAAGAGAGAATTTGGTACAACCGCTTAAGTCCGTGTTCTAGTTGTCCATAACTTCATTGTTTTGTTTCTGGAATGGGAACTGTTAGATTCAATTCTTTCATGTGTCCTGTATCAACACATTTTTTCTTTTTTTTACTGAACATTGTACTTCTGGTAGTAGCATAGGCTCCTGGGTTAGTTTTCAGTTAGCCTTTAGTCATTTTTTATTATGGTTAGGACATAGTGATGTCCCATAACAGTACTGCACAAAATTCTAATGTGTTTTTCTTGTTATGTATCTCCAAATTATGAGTTCAAATATAATCTTTTGTGCTTCAGTGTCTTTCATTTCTAAACTTTCTTTCTAACTAATGCACAGATTTCACTGTTCATTGTTCCTTGTGTAATGGCATCTCTAGAAGTTCACCCCTCTACACCAGCCCAGAGATAGGTGTCATCTTCTCCTAAATGCTCCTAAGTTTCATAGGCCTATTGAGTTACAAACAGTTGCCCTTTCTGTTGACAGTCCAGTTTTTTGTTGAATGATGATTTGAACAGCTTGGGCCACTTGACGGTTATTGATATGTTCTCCAGTGGCACTTTCCTTGGGAATATGGACATTTATCTGTTGTAAAAGCATATTGCATTTTTCCAGTTCTCATGCTGTGTTAGTTTGTTTTTTTAACACAATTTAACTGCCAGACAAGCTTGCTTTGTTTTTGCTAATTCCTCTGTTTCCACAAGTGTGAGCCAAATGCAAGCATAATCTGGGTCATTTCCTCTATAGTGCAATATAAATAGCTTGGACTTCTCTAAAACGGCTCAATTCAGATTCATCCATCTTTAACACATGCTAGAAGGGACTCTAAAAGGCAGCTTTTCATGTCCTCTTACTGTCAATAACTCGTAAAAAATCATACATGGACAGGGCATCTGACAAGCTATCTTGTGTGGACAGTTTGCCATTATTTGGGGCTTCTTTGGGCTATGCAATCATCTCTTCTGCCAGGCCCAAGTATCCTTGTTGCTTATTTGAGCCAGCTGTGTAATCAGGACTGCCCATTTACTACAGATAGTACTTGCCACACTTTAAGTAGTGAGCCTTTCTCTTTTCAGGGTCCAATGGCAGCACAAGAGCCAGCAGCAGTTGTGACTTTAAGCCCACCACTTCAGACACAGCCCTGATACCCTCATGGGTGAGTAGTATTTCCTATCCTGTTGCAACACTGTTTGTTTCCACAGATCTGTGGTAAGGTCAGTTCTGGTTTTCCAAGACATCTACCTCTAATGTCTCCTGGTGCTTTCCTCCACAAACTCCACTGGACCTCTAAGTATGTGTATGGTATGTTTAAGACATTTGGACTGTTTCTAATGGGGTCCAGTCAGATGCATGTGCTAATTCCTTTCTTACTTGGTCAAAGACTTGTTATTGCTCAGGTCTCCACATAAATAAGCTTTTTTCATGATGACTTGGTACACTGGTATCATGAACTGTTCATGCCCCAGGATTTGCGTTTGCCCAAATCCCATCATTCCAAGAAAAAGCTTGTTTCTTATCTGTTGGTCAGCAGTGCCATTGCCACAATTTGGTCTGTCACTTCAGTAAGACTGAAAATGTATTTCTTATGCAGATTCCTTCAACTGATTCCACTTGATGACAAATCTTGTGATTAATAAAATTCTAATGATCCATTTGCCTTTGCTGTCCATGTCTTGTGCAGTGTTTCCCCGCAGTACAATGCTGCTGATGTTCTGCAGGTGGCCTGGGGCACTTCACTCTTCCAAAATCTTTTCACAGAATCATAGAATGGTTTGGGTTAGAAGTAACCTTAAATTTCAACTGATTCCAACCCCCCTGTCATGGGCAGGGACACCTTCCACTAAACAAGGATGCTCAAAGCCCCTTCCAACCTGGCCTTGAACACCTCCAGGAATGGGGCAGCCACAACTTCTCTGGGCAACCTGTGTCGGTGCCTCACCACCTCACACTAAAGAATTTATTCCTAATATCTAATCTAAGTCTACCCTTTTCTAGTTTAAAGTAATTATGCTTGTCCTAGGGGAGGTGCTCTAGCCCTTTGCTAGGGCTGAAGCATCCTCATGGCCTTTCTTTGGACTTGCTCCAATAGGTCCACATCCTTCTAATGTCAGGGACCAAGAAACTTCCTGCCCCCTGCTTTGCATTATTGTAATAACCAAGTTAGTAGGTTTTCCTCTGTTCCCATCTAAAGCAGCCTTTAGATTATGTAACTTGCTGTTTAAAAGGGACATGTGGTTCCAGTTTCTGACATACCTGGTGATGTGCTCGTTTGTTTTTCAGCCCCATTCCCAGCCTGGCAGAAGACCACTGCAGAAAGCAAGCCCTCTTTGTGAAGAGACCGGGAAAGACGAGGCACACTGCTCATAGTACAAGTTAGTGCCATTTTATATGTGCTATAGTCACACCCATTTGAGTAGGATTACTATATGCTCTTCTTGCTCGACACCTATCCCCAACACTCCTCTCCTCCTTGCCCCGGCTATGCAAGACTACACACAAGCAACTGTAGTTAGTCTCATCCCCACAGACATTTGTGAGACTGCACTGCAGCCGTACAGTCCTTTGGATGCCATTTCTGACACCACTTTTATTAATGTAGTGGCTCAGGTCAGGACAGACTATGAGCGCATAAGAATTACTATGCCATAATTGGATCGATGAGAAGGAGTTTGGGTGTTGCCTCTGTGAAAGAGTAATTCATAATGCAGACAATACAAAGTTAGATAAAAGTAGTTATCTCTGCTGCACCTTTCCACGTAGACAGGAGCAGAGCTCTCAGCAGTCAGGAGGAGCAGGCGGCTGAAGGCTGTGGCTCTGGTCGTGGTGCCTTGGTCCCAGAGCACCCCTAGAGGTCATCTATGGCCAGATATCCTCTAAGGGAGAGTCATGCCATCCTCTCTGTTGGGTGGAGGTGGGATGAAATTGATGATGAGGAGAGCATCTTCCAGGCTGTTGAATCTTTCTGGCCCAGGGACCTCTCTGAGCTACTGCTAGGTGATGGGTGTAGAGAATCATGGAGTAAATATTCTTTTATTGGTTTAGTTGTGTCCTGACAGTGTTATGAAAAACCTCTTTAATTATGAGAAATAATACCAGTGAGCTCAGAAAATAACTATTGCTTGATTTGTAAGGCAAATGTGGAAAAATACAGAATATTTATCATTTATCTCTGTGAGAGAAATATCTTGGTTTCTTTCATGCAACTCATCACCTTTTTTTTGTAAGCAACTTCCAAAAATTATTTTATATAATTTTTTTATATAAATTTGTATCTTTGACCTTTTAAATACAGCCTTTGCATAGCCATAATTATTTTCTGCAACTGAACTTTTGTAACTTTTCTGTTCACTTTTTGTACTTTTGATAATAGAGTACTGACTGCTCCCTATCTGCAGCACAAACTGATTTCTCTTGTACAGCTTGGTTTTATTAATTGTACCCACAGCTATGACCTTCTATATGAAAATTAACAAAGACAAAGCAGGAGGTTTCTCACATGTTAAAAAGGTCAGTTTGACTCTGTGCTAATTCAAGCACTTCCATTCATTAATAGTAATTATTACAGTTCTCATACTTTTTGCCTGTGTGAGAACTTCAAAAGTCTTAATAATCAGAAGTGAGAACTCAATTGTGCTTCTGGAGAACAGTCAGAACCTGCAGTTTAAAAATATAGACACAAAAGTTCTAAGGAACTTGTTAGAAGACAAGAGTCTATGTCTTAGGCTGTACGTAAGAAAGACTCAATAGATGGCTTTCTATGGGCAATCCTTACTGTATAAGACAGCTCTCAGAAGAGCAGGCAGGGCACACTACCTTCTGAATGCTTGCAGAAAACAAAATTAATAACAGAAAAAAAGGCAAACCACTGCAAGTCAACCCACAAACTGAAACAATTATGAGCACATATTAACTAGTTCCAACTTTTCTCAGGACTTCAAAGAGCTTGATTCGTTTCCGCAGACTGTCAAAAACCAACGCTAGGTTGTTGAGTGTTTCGTTCAAATTAGAAAAATCTAATCAGTATGTCTTAGTTTTTTTACCAAGTGACCGTTTAAATTACCCCAATGTGTCACGTGCATCTGATTTAGACTTCTCCTTGACCTTTTTGTCTTCACAAATAGAAAGGAGAGTTAAAAGGACATTTTGAAAAACATCCAGTGGACTCTGCATTGAAAGCCTGAGTGAAGCCTGCCATCTGACTCCCAAGAGCAGGGAGACTTGGCACCATGAAGGACTTGGTTTTCCCCCACAGACTACTCATCTGTGTTACCAAGCACTTCCAGCTCACAGACCTGACCTCCTTATTGCTGTTCACATGAACTTTCCACAGGGTGCCTGGTCCTGGACATTTGTGCTGCCTGCCTACAGCACGTAGTTCCTGCTATTTCTGAAGCTGTGGGCAGCCTCAAGGGATGATTTCTCCCTTGATGACTATTTGGTTCTCAGAGCCAGTGTACCCACAGCAAAATGGTTCTTATGAGTTACAATGAATCCCTGCCCATGTTGTACCTGTTTGTCACAAACAAAATTTTAGATCAATGGAAAACCATAGCCTGCAGAATATCCTCCTCTCTGCCCCATTTGTGCAGCACAGAAATAGACCACAGGACATTTCTTTACCTGCTATCACGCGTGTTCTTGCAAACAGCTGGACGTAAACTCTGCTGTAGGGTGAGTGAGGAGAAAGCAGGATTTGCTGCCCCCAGAAATCCACGCCTGCTGGCTTCACTTAGGTTGCAAGCAGACGTCTACTCTGACAGTGTTTGGGCATGATGGTTGACAGCACTAGAGAAGCTCACAGGAGAGGATAGGAGAGCAGGAGAGTTGGATTATAAATGTGCATCCAGAGCTTTGCAGGGATAGCTGTGCTGGATTATGAAAGGCTGAGACAGATCCATAGCACATTTAAGGTTTTAGGCACCTCCCTTTGGCATGTCATCAATACATAGATGTACGCCTGTGTGCGCATTTTTGACACCTTTTTATACATATTTCCAGATCCCATCTGGAACAAAGGTTCTCAGGATTGAAGGGAATCAGACTTATCACCAACCGCATTTTTAAATTTAGAGCTGTTGCTATAATGCTGACTGATGTGTGTAAGAACCTTGCCCATGTTGCTGCTGTGTGGTTTTCTATGGGCAGTCCAAAATAAAGGCAGTTTCCCTCTCCAGAAGACAGCCAGTTTGAGTGTTAAGCACAAAAGGGCAGCTGGACAGGGCCAGAAGTCCACATACAAGGAGACAACACTGATTAGTGTGGAAAATGTGTTATCCCTGCAACCTAGTTTGGGAGGCATCTCAGCAAAAGGGAGTGCTTAGGGGTGCTGAGAAGAAAAGTTAGTTATTGCAGATGTTAATCATTGCAGACAGGACAGATGTTCTCATCTGACTAGCCTCACTCTTAATCCTTAGAAATCCTGCTGTAGTGAAGTTTGCAGGGGTTCTGAAAGGCTGCAATGACTTCTGATGTACTCCACGAAGTGAACATTAGGGTATGAGTAGGCTCTGAGAGATCTTCAAAAGAGAAGCCAAGCAGCTTACACTGAGCAAGAGAAGCCAGCTAGCTTTACAAAGAGATGAGAGCCCGCAGGAAGGTGGAAAAGAAAGGTAGAGTATTACCAGTGTCAGTAATGTGTGTGTGTTCTTTCAAGAAGGCTTGTGTCCATGGTTAGTTTCCCATAGCACTTGCGGAGAAGGACACTGAAGCAGCATACTCTTAGTCTTTTCCGGTATCAGCTGCAAAGCAGGATAATGGGAAGATAGTAATTATAAAAGACACATCTTTTATCTGCTGGTCTGTTGCCCTTAGGAGGGACGCTTTTAGACAAGAAAAACAGTGATAAAAAGGTTAGACAGGGAAACCCCTCTGATGTTGAAGTTGGACAATTCATCCCTCCATGGCTACATTTAACCCATGTGGTGAGTCTGTGTTCCAGTTTCCTCATATCCTGCCCAAGGCCCTCATGAATAATTTTTCTCCAAGTGGACTTTTTCATTAAGATTCAGAAGCAGGCTTGTATTTGGCATTTTCCTTGATTCTTTACTTTGAAGACTGCTCATTCTGGGGCAGTACAACCTCCTTCTCTGATTCAGATCATGTTTATAGCTTGGTTGTAGCAGTGAAGAATTCAAATAATGCCTTTTTATTTGTGAAATGGATTTATTTTGCCAGTTTACATCTACGTAATCTCAAATTTCAAGACCTTCATAGATGGGAGAAATTATTCTTCTTTTAACTATATAGATATCGGTGCTATCATGGGAGTTTCTTCAGCATTCAGATTTGACAGTCTTGGTTTCCGAAGGCGCCTAAGGGAATTAGGTCGTCCAACTCCCACCTTCTTGGCATACCACAAATTCTCCTAGAATGAAAAAAATACTAAACGGTTGCAGACCTAATTTAGATAGGGTCTGAAACACTTCAGTCACCATTCAGATATGAGGCAACACAATCACAAATTTATTTTATTTTTCTCTCTTTTCTAGGACTGCACACCAACCATATTTATTGCTTAAAAACTGAGGAGTTTCTCTTGTACTTAGATCTTTCTCAGTGCTAAATTATCCAAAGATAAATAAATTATTGCAATCTTAACCATACCTTCTCAAATTATCAGAATTGCAAGATGTGCTGTGGATTTAAGCCACTGGTTTGTAAGGTGCTTGAGACAAGTCACAAGGTGGAGCAGATGAGGTATCATAATGTTGCCTGTCCTGCCATTGTCTCCTGTCAAATGCTTTAACCACCCCACTTGGCTGATGAAATTTTCTCTTTCTCCCAGCAAAGACCTATTAACCGCCTTAGCTTTCAGCTAGCCCAGAGACCTTGGAAGTGATGTCTCTTGCACAGTGCAATTCAGCTCTCTCTTGCTTTGATTTTAGTGAAATTCACTTAATGGTAGTCATAAATCTTTGCTTTTCTGTAGTACTTTTTAATTAAGTCATAAATCCATGGACTTTGAACCAGCACATTTTTCTTGTGATTAATTACATTTCATCAGATTCAGTCTCTCTTTATTTTTGTTTGTTTGTTTGTTTGGGGTTTTGTTTTGTTTTCCTGTGGGGAAAAGCATTAAAATAAAAAATAAAGGAACTTAGACAAATGCAGTTTTGATTCCCCACCTTTCATGTGATGTATTGGATGTTAAAGGAAGTCAGTCTTTCCTAACTGTGGTACTAACTGCTTTTGAATTGCCTCACCTACTTTAACATTACCTTCTCAGTTCTTTATGTGCAGACCTCCTTCGATTTCAGCTGCTTCACTTCTGACAAAGGCACTACTCAGTTTGAAGACAGGTACCATATGGACTAGCTCAGGAGATAGGAAAACCTTGGCTGTACTTACTTGGATTGTCAAGAAATATTCACTGTGTTTGGTGAATATGGGTATTATTGCCTGTCAGGAAAAAGGAGTTACACTATCAGATGAGTGTGGAAGATAGCTTGGTATATTATCTTATTATATGTAGTCTGATGAGACTAGAGAGTGTGAAAATGTTCCCCATCATGTTGGGATAGAAAATTACATTTCCTGCAGGAGGTTCAAGGAAGGAAATTTGGTTCACACTAACTACTCTGTACCTGGCACTTCTGCGGAAAGCATCATGATTCAGATCCTTTTCATTAGATGCTTAAAGAAGATGATAGACATACCTTACTTCAGTAAGAGATAATGTCCATTTCCAAAGTACTTCAAAACTAGCAGGACTGGAACAGACTAAGGAAAAAACCCAGGCAACCTAGAATTAAAGTGATTCAGGCCAGGCCAAACAAGAGGTGGTGAGAGGGGCAGAGGTATGAAGCTGCTACCCACTGAACAAGTAAGCACCACATTAAATATTTGGTAAGTGATATCTGAGTCCCAAGTTTTAGAATTTACCCTAAATTACCTTTCAGTTATCCTGGTCAGATTTTTTAGGCCTTTAGCCTTTTAAGGCCCATATGGTTTTTGCAGACAAATCCAAATGGATCCTGCTACCATCTGTGCTTACAGGTTCTTCTCAGGAAGAACAATTGTATTTGAATAGGTTGCCCTGATTCAGTTTAATGAGGAGCTCCACCAAAGAAAAATTACACTAATTTGAGAGGCATGCACAGAGAGTTTAAAAAGTTTGTTTCAAAGTGAGGATGACATCAGCTCAAAGTCCAGTACTGAACATCAGACCAACATCCCTGTGACTTCTGTAGACTTGGTTATTATCAGGAGTGTATAGCAACTTCTGCAGAACTGATTGATGCTGACACTGCTGGTCTTGCCATTTGCTCTCTAAATCTGCCAAAAGCAGACATTTTCTGGTGTTTCTTATCTACACTGAAATCACGGTAGCACCAATCAGAGTGTAGATTTCAAGGCAAGAGGAAATATACACTCATGTAATGCAAATGCTAATGTAAACGGGCCTTGTGTGTTCACTCAGCAGTTTCTGTATCACATCTGCATCTTTTAATCAAGTGAAAACTTACTATTGAAAACATAATATGCTGCCATGTCACGCGTCATCCCTGTTCCAGAAGCTAGCTGATTCCCTGTAAGAACTTGTAACTCAGTTTTTCAAGTTTACAGAGTTTGGAGCAAGGCCAGGTTTGGAACAACAGATTGAGAAGGCTTCACATAACAGAAATCCTTTATGTTGTATATCATGTACATACCACCTTAATTGAAACACTTATTCGCTTTCACTTTCTTGATCTTTGTAATCTGAGCTATTTCTATGTTGCTTTTCTACTAGGAAGATTTTGTATAAGTGGATCACTTTTTCTTTTTTTCTAGTCAATATGCCCTGTTCTCAGTGGATAAAAATCTATCCTGAAAATTAAGGTCATCATCCTTTTAAAGCTCAAAAATCACAGTGCACAGAAATTGTTGTTGACTTCATAGTAAGCCTAGTCATATTCAGAGCATGCCACTTTCTTACGCGGAAATTGCACTCCAGATAGTGGTCAAAAGAGGAGGCTATTTGCAGCCTCCACTTCAGATAGCCAGGGGATAATGTGTTCACATGGACAGAAGCCAGAAAATTGTAAATGCGAGCATCTTAGCTAGCCATCATCTAATACCAGGATCTAAAGTGACACATAGTAAGAATAACAATGACATTATTCTCTGCTTGTAGGGCCAATTATTGCCTATAATTCATGATGTTCTAGTTACAGATGAGGCAGCTTTTCCATTACAAGCTTCTCTGTGTCTGTTTTTGAGGCTGACATTTCTCATAGTAGCTGTCAGTCCAGTCATAAGAGCATTTTATGATTAATGAGATAATGAAATAATTATTTTGCTTTTTCTGAGGTGCTTCAAATCCCACAGACATAGTTTACAAGAGGGAAACATGGGATGGCTCAGGCTTCTGATAGCAAGTTCTACTGCTGCTCAGCTGTACACAGGTGATTTTTTAGTACAATGACCAGAGTTTTACATAAAGCAGCAGAACATTAGTGTCTTTCTGATCTGCAGCCTGGCCCACGGATTTCTCTGAAAGTAAGCCTGATTGAAATGCAAAGGGAGCCTGAAAAAGGTTATAGAAGTGGATACGGTTTGTTTCCTCTGGTTATTTTGTTAAGCATTTTTGCACAATGCTAGGTTTGGTTTTACAGTTTTCTGTTATTACTTGTGAACAGCACCTTTCAAGGTCTCCAACTGGTACCAAAGCCCCCTTGGCACTTCGTATGTACATAATGCAGGAGTTCTGAAGGCATGAAGGAAAGCAGAAATGCTTAAGCAGACTAGGATGCTCTAGGGTGTGTAAGAGTTGGCTGACAGGAATAGGATAGAGGCCTATCCTGAGAGAAATGGAGAAAGTATATAAAGAAACTACATTTGTCATAGCAAAAGAAATAGGGAACCCCAAATGAGAAAAGATAACAAGTTCAAAACAAAGAAAAGGACATGGCTCCTCACATAATATGTCGGTAAACTGTGGGCACCCTTGCTCTGAGATGTTATTATGGTGTTGATTTTGCATGAATTCAAGAGGAGACAAATTCATGGAAGAAAAATTGTCCTGTCCCAGGTGGAGGGTGGCTAATATGCAGGAAAATGCTCATGGCTTATGAAGTTTCCAGAGCCACAAATCTCTTAATGTCTGTGATAATATTCTGTGGTAGTATCATTGTAGGTCTGTTCTGGCCTAACACGCCTTCTTGGGTTTTGTATGTTGCTGAGATTCAGGACTAAGTGGGGCTCCTGGTGTGATCCAGTGTGTGTCTGTTCTTATGTGCTTTATATTACAGTCCTTGAACTGTTTTCTGGAAAGAGATATGAGCACCGGGGAGGAAACCTGTATAGAAGTAGCTGTTGCTCTCAACATAAGTCTGGTAGCCTTCAGAGCATGTCAGCTTCTCATAATGGAATTATAGAATACCTAAACAAATTTTGGCAATTAAAGGTGCTGTAAACCTCATTATTTCCTCACATGTGTACACAGGGGCAGCCCAGAATAACTCAGTTGCATGTATCTAGAAATATCTGGAAAATGAGTGGGCAATCTTTGGATGTGTCTGTTTCATAATAAAAAAAAATCTCTTGGTGAATCTCAGCTTCCCTGAACTGCTGAGTCACTCTCCAGAATGGGTCAAGAAAGCCCTATGGACCTAGTAAGTAACTGATATCCATATTACTATGGCTAAGGCTGTCATTGATCTGCACCTTTCTGTGTCACCAGCAATTTAGATAGCCAAGCCTTAATTCAAGGACATTACTGATTCTGATGATTCCAAGCTGTCTGCTGATAGGGTTTGGAAATATTTTGAGGTGGATGAAACCTGTTATTCTCCCATAGCTCTAGGGAGTCCAGAGCCTGTGTATTAAATATAATAGTAATACTGTGAAGTCCACGAAATAGTCTACCCAAAACCTGCAAAGTCCAGTGTGCTTATATCCATGTGGCAAAGCATAGTCCTGCAGGTTTTATACAGAACATATGCCAGCAATGAAAAGGGAAGGAAGATCCATAGATTCATTGACAGATATTCTCTATATTTGACAAGCTAATGCTTTTTGGAATTTGTAGTGTTTTCTGACTGTATACTCTTTTATTAAGAAACTGAGTATAAGACTGTATTGGTAAGTGGGTTGAGAGCTGGTTGTCTTTGAGGAATCAGGGGTCTGCAGAGGGCTGCTCTGGGATGCACTCATAGATGAAGCTTTCTGGAAAGTCTAAGCTAGACTGGTACTTTAGCAAAGGGTTAAGCTAAAGTTTAGGGGCAATTGATGACCAACATACATAAATGTGTATGATCACTTCCTGCTGCACCTAAAACATGGAAGTGACCCTGTCATGGTTTAATTCTTAAACTAAAGCCAAAACACAGTGCTGTACTAGCTACTAGGAAGAAAACGAACTCTATCCCAGCTGAAAACAGGACAGACCCAAAGGGAAAACTGTGAGAGAGAACATATTTAAAAGAAGGATTTTACCAAATGCAGAGACTCTTTTATCTGTACTCACCTTTGGAGTCACAGTCTGTTAATCCATACCTATCCTTAAAAACACTTCATGGGCTTTTCACTGAGAACATACAGAGGCTCCCATTGCCAGCAACGTCTGCTCACAAACTCTGTTGAATAAGGAAACTTGGAATCATGTATTCAAATTTTTGCTTTGAGTTTGAGAGGATCAGTTTGCAAAGTCTTGTTACCATGTTAAAGAAGAGAACCAGTGTCTGCAATTAACCAAGGGAGAAAGAAGGATTTCCAGCAAAATTTATTTCTCTTAGGCAGCCATTTTCAGCTGCTTTATCCTGGCAGTCTTTGACAGACAGCAGTGCAGACTGATTGTCTACTTACATAAACATATTTCCAGGAGGGGTGGAAATAAGTTTTCTGAATTATGTTAACTCCTGATAATCTCTTCCACTAAGCTTCCACTCATAATAGCTCTCTTTACTGCATTTTTACCTCTTCTCTGTACTTCAGTGTTTATCTTTAAAGTTGCCAGAAATTTGGCATCCAGATGCTTAAGCCTCTAGAAAGAATCACAGTCCTAAAGACTACAAAGCTCTAAGTTGTATTACTCAGTTTTGTGTTGTAACATCACCCAACTGTTGAAGACTCAACTTGTATTTTAATTTGTTGTGTTATTAAGCTCACTAGAGGGAAGAGAAAGGGAAATAAAAAGGAAATGGGTTTATGAAGAACAGGGAAATGGTTTTGTGAAGAACTTAACTTATGTCTTGGACCTCTGGGACATGATCTTGTTTCAAGATTATATATTAACAAGATGCTTTCTTTTCTAGTCAGGCATTGAAACAGGCTTCCCAATGAAGTGGTGGAATCACCATCCCTGGAAGTGTTCAAAAACCATGCAGATGAGGCCCTTGGTGACGTGGTTTAGTGGTGGACTTGGCAGTCCTGGGGCTATGGTCAAAGTTGGTGATCTTAAAGGTCTTTTCCAATCTACTCGATTCTATGAATCTATTCTCTAGCTTTCTGAAAAAAAAAATTAAAAAATAAAATAGTGGTTTTCTGTTCACCTTGAACTTTTGTATGCCTACATACATACAAGGTCCCACCCTCGCCCCAGCCTAACATTCCAGTGCCAAATCCTCTGCTTGCATTGGCATAAATGTTCATGTAACTCAACAGTCAGTCAAGTTTAAGAATAGATTGGCTGAAAAATATCCTTAAAAAAATATTTTAAAACTGTCAGACTTGAGCTGTTATAAAATTATATATACTCTTCAGCTAGTACAAGGAAAGCATAACTGAATTGCAATGGGTTGCAGTGTGTGATGGGGCTATCTCTTTCAGTGGTGATAAGGATTTTCATGGGGTTGAAGTGACTGTGTAACAACCTTTTGAACAAGCACTACCGTGAAGCAACAGCACAAATTTTATTTAACAAGTTAAATAAACTGCTTGAGATCCTCTTTTCCTGCTCCTTCCTTCAGCACATGCAAGATTTTTCAGGAAAGAGAATCCTTGCCAGGCCTGACTTCAGCTGAGTCTTGCTCCTTTTACAGATACTGCAAGTACCAGTTGTGCTTATACTCTTTATCCCCGCAGCGGCATACAACATCTATACATCTTCACCCTTCATTTGTGATAGTACCCTTTCCTGCTGTTACAGAGGACTAGTTGATCAGGTCAATTCAAAGTGATCTGTCTCTCCTTATCTTTCCCCAAAGAGATCTGTAGTTGTCAGCAGAGCCGTGCACCATTAACGGGGGGCTGGGAGTGAGTCTAGCAGTTTGCTGTTGGGACTTTTTATTGTAACCACAGCATCCTGACCTTAAGATAACTGCAAGGAATTAGCATAACTGGCCAAGAGATTTGCCAGATTGCTCTTCTTTTCCCTGGAGCAAAGCATTCATGCATGAACTGACACTGAAACTGGGCCAAACTCTGTTCTTGCCATAGTTATTCCTATAGGATTATACGCCTGTTTCCTTAGCAATATATATGCTGTACAGACTAAGATGCTTGCATCAGGGCCTTCTTCCATTCTTTAAGACCTGAGGTAGCACCAAAGGACCAGGTGGCATTCTTGAAACCCATTTTCTGGCTCCAGACAGCTCGTGGCACACAGGGAGGAGAAAGAGGGAAAGATGAAACATTGTGTTGTCCATGCCAATGCATGCAGCTACAAAGAGCAGGAAAGAGATGACTGGCAAACACAGTGAACTTAAAAGTTGTAATGCATTTTATTTTCTGGATATTAAATGTACCTATTTTGTGTTCCCTGCCAAGTGTTAAATCTCTTTCAGTAACCACCAGAAGATGTTTCCTTTAAAGGTGTTAACAGAGCGATGGGTTTTACTAACAGATGAACAGGTGAATTTCCTTTCGTGATTGTTGCTCACCAAAAGACACATTACTGCCCTCGAAAATAGGTGCAGTGCCCAACGCTGTCCACAAGGAGGGGAACAAATCCTAGATCCAGAAATGGAATTTTTACAGAGAGAATGGCACTCATCCACCCAAACAGCAAAAAAAAAAAAAACAAAACTGATTATATTTTCCAAATAGATCAAATGTCCTGGCCAAGACTTCAGGGTAAGTTTATACTTTGTTCAGGGCCAATTGTAATAATCAGTTTGAACTTGAAGAAATAGATATCTCTCACAAGGGTTAATGTGGCAGAAAACATGGTCACTTCCCCTGTTCTGGTACTGTTTGTCATTCTTGCGAGAACACTGCAAAATTCCTTGGGAAGGTCTGTTTTAAGAATGATGAAGGCCAGATTCTCACTGAAGAAAAACAGGGGCCTGCACTGTTACTAGCTAGGAGCATGAAAAACCTTTAGGATCATAGAATAGTTAGGGTTGGAAAGGACCTTAAGATCATCTAGTTCCAACCCCCGTGCCATGGGCAGGGACACCTCACACTAAACCATCTCACCCAAGGCCTTGTCCAACCTGGTCTTGAACTCTGCCAGGGATGGAGCATTCACAACCTCCCTGGGCAGCCCATTCCAGTGCCTCACCACCCTAACAGGAAAGAATTTCCTCCTTATATCCAATCTAAACTTCCCCTGTTTAAGTTTTAACCTGTTACCCCTTGTCCTGTCACTACAGCCTCTAATGAAGAGTCCCTCCCCAGCATCCCCATAGGCCCCCTTCAGATACTGGAAGGCTGCTATGAGGTCTCCACGCAGCCTTCTCTTCTCCAGGCTGAACAGCCCCAACTTTCTCAGCCTGTCTTCATACAGGAGGTGCTCCAGTCCCCTGATCATCCTTGTGGCCCTTCTCTGGGCTTGTTCCAACAGTTCCATGTCCTTTTTATGTTGAGGACACCAGAACTGCACACAATACACCAAATGAGGTCTAACAAGAGCAGAGTAAAGGGGCAGGATCACCTCCTTTGACCTGCTGGTCACACTCCTTTCGATGCTGCCCAGGTTGGCTTTCTGGGCTGCGAGGGCACACTGAAGCCGGCTCATGTTCATTTTCTCATCAACCAACACCCCAAGTCCTTCTCTGCAGGGCTGCTCTGAATCTCTTCTCTGCCCAACCTGTAGCTGGGGCTGGGATTGTTCCAACCCAGATGTAGGACCTTGCATTTGTTATGGTTAAACTTCATAAGGTTGGCATCAGCCCACCTCACAAGCATGTCGAGGTCCCTCTGGATGCCATTCCTTCCCTCCAGGGTATCAACTGAACCACACAGTTTGGCGTCATCGGCAAGCTTGCTGAGGGCGCACTCAATCTCACTGTCCATGTCAGCGATGAAGATGTTAAACAAGACCGGTCCCAACACCGATCCCTGAGGGACGCCACTCGTTACTGGTCTCCAGCCGGACATTGAGCCATTGATGACAACTCTTTGTGTGCGGCCATCCAGCCAGTTCTTTATCCACTGAGTGGTCCATCCACCAAATTGATGTCTCTCCAATTTAGAGACAAGGATGTTTTGTGGGACAGTGTCGAACGCTTTACATAAGTCCAGGTAGATGGCATCAACTGCTCTACCCCTGTCCATCAGTTCCGTAGCCCCATCATAGAAGGCCACCAAATTGGTCAGGCAGGATTTCCCCTTAGTGAAGCCATGCTGGCTGTCACCAAGCACCTTGTTGATTTTCATGTGCCTTAGCATGCCTTCCAGGAGAATCTGCTCCAAGATTTTGCCAGGCACAGAGGTGAGACTGACTGGTCTGTAATCCCCTGGGTCATCCATTTTCCCCTTCTTGAAAATGGGGGTTATATTTCCCTTTTTCCAGTTGTCGGGAACTTCACCTGACTGCCATGATTTCTCAAATATGATGGCCAGTGGCTTCACAACTTCATTTGCCAGCTCCTTCAGGACCCATGGATGGATTTCACCAGGACCCATGGACGTGTGCATGGATTTTTAAGATGGTCTCAAACCAGATCCTCTCCTACAGTGGGCCCGAGGTCTTCATTCTCACAGCCCCTGTGTCTGCCTTCCAAGACTTGGGTGGTTTGGTCAGAGCCTTTGCCAGTGAAGACAGAGGCAAAGAAGTCATTCAGAACCTCAGCCTTCTCCAAATCCTGTATAGCCAGTTCTCCTGAGAGCTTCCTGAGGGGGCCTACATTCTCCCTAGTCTGTTTTTTATTTGCTATGTACCTGTAGAATCCCTTCCTGTTATCCTTAATATCCCTAGCCAAGTTTAATTCTAACTGGGCCTTGCCTTGGCTTTCCTAACCTGGTCCCTAGCTTCCCCGACAACATCCCTGTACTCTTCCCAGGCTGTCTGTCCTTGCTTCCACTTATTATAAGCCTCTTTTTTTCAATTGAATTTTCCTCAGGAGCTCCTTATCCATCCAAGGAGGTCTCCTGGCCCTCCTGCTGCACTTCCTTCTAAGTTGGGATGCAACACTCCTGAGCTTGTAGCAGGTGATCCTTGAATATCAACCAACAGTCTTGGGCCCCCCTGCCCTCTAGGGCTGTATCCCATGGAACCTTCCTAAGCAGGTTCCTGAAGAGGCCAAAGTCTGCTCTCTTGAAGTCCAGGTCAGTGAGCTTGCTGCACGCTCTTCTCACTGTCCTGAGGATCTCAAATTCGAGCATCTCATGATCGCTGCATCCAAGGCTGCCCTGGAGAGTCACATTTCCAACGAGCCCTTCCCTGTTGGTGAGCACGAGGTCAAGCATGGCACCTCTCCTTGTCGGCTCCTCTATTACTTGCAGAAGGAATTTGTCTTCCACACAATCGAGGAACCTCCTGGATTTCTTGTGCCGGGCCGTACCGTCCTTCCAACAGATGTCAGGGTGGCTGAAGTCACCCGTGAGAACAAGGGCCTGCGAGCGTGAAGCTTTTCCTATCTGCAGAATTCAAAACAAAAATGGGAAGATCTTCTGATGTTGATGGCCACTGTAGCAAATAATGAAGCCTTTCTTTAAGACTCTTTTTACATATTGAGTGTGAAAATTGTCAGCTGAAAACATTACCTGCAAAATCAACCTATTTTGTTGAGATAAAATTGATCCCTAGAATATACTGTGAAACTGGTAGCAGTTTTTCTTAGAATATGTTTTACTCAGCTTTCACATGAAAGTGAACATACCTTTTCTCCCTGGTCTTCCCCTAATAAATGCAGACTGATACTTGTTCAGATTTGTTTATGTCATGCTTGTTTCCCTGGGTCTATTTTAGATGAGTCTCAGTTTTAAGCTGGAGACGTTTCTGAGACATAGTGATGTGTGTGACCGATAATGCAAATGATTAAGCACATGGGCAAAACCCAGAAACTATCTGGCTGGTCTGCTGTGCAGAGTTTAAACTAGGGAGAATGCTCATGACACTGCAAACACCTGAAACTCTTTGTGAGTAAACTATGTGATTCAGGCACAACCTCGTGCTGCCTGAGGTTGGAGTGAAGTCACTTGCTGCAGGGACAGATAGGGTTGAAAGTAATAACTGTCTATGTTTTCCTGAAAGCACATAGGAGAGAAAGAATAATATTGGGTGGGTTTTTTTTATGCAGGTAGGCATCCGGAGAATGAAGACCATAATTCTGCTTCTTTGCAATCTGAGAACCTTTTCTCTTCCAGTATGTTCAGTCCCACTTCTTATTTGGCAGGGTTTATGTGCTAACTTAGCTGAACTATCAGAGAAAATCTTGAGACTAACTGTATTTTCATCTCTGCTTTTTGAATGCCCCCAAGACAAATAACAGATTCTGGAGGATAGTCCTAGAGGCAGTGGTTGGATCTCCAGTAGCTTGCAGGCTTAAAAATGGCAACTCAGTGATCTAGGCACAGATCTGGTTCAGGTAGAAAGTATTTTTTTTAACTTGTAGCAAATTGGACGCTTAGTAACTGGGAAATTGTTAGTGTAAGAACTGACACATAACCACCGGAATGGTTATATGAGGTGCTTTATTGCAGCGCTGGGAAACCAGGGGCACGCGCCCAAATCTGGCTTCAACCCCGTCACATCGCGTTAGCAATTTATGCATAAAAGTTTCGCAATTAATGCATATTCAACATGTGTTGCTACATTAACTGATACATACGCATCAAGGATTACTTCATTAGTCCATTATGACATCAGCCTCTTCTGTGCTTGCACAGCCCCCTCTGGTGTTCGTCCCGATGAAGTAAGGAGTCTTCATCAGATGAAGTAAGGAGTCTTCCTCCGCTTATTCTTTTCACCTTTCTGCTCTTCGGACAGGCCCCAACCATTATGTGGATGTCAGCATTCTCACTTCCTCACTTGGCTTGTCCTTTTATGTTGCAATGATTTCACAAAGCTACCAATATTGCAGAGGTGAAATGTTCTGCTGCTTAAGATACATGGTTTCTATTTCTAGACATAGCTTCCTTGTAAGCAATAAAAAATTATGAATGTCTGTATTATCAAGATGCACAGCTAGACAAAGCTTCCTTGTTCTAAACTACAAGGTCTTAGGCCAGGCATCCTGTGTCCTACTCGTTGTTGTTAGTTTCTACTGCTGAGGCTACCACAGCAAAGTTACAACATTCTTTTAATATACAGAAGTCTACTATTGATTAGAAAACTTTCAAATATAGTCATTTCTATTGCTCTATATAATCATTTTAACTTAAAATGTCACTCTTTTTCTAACAAAATGGTGTGCTGAAATGAACATAGCTGAGGGTCGTGCTGTAGTTACATATTTCTTACTTTCTTATTAGTAAAAAGCACCACTAGGCAGATGTGTTTGACAGTGTTCCCTGCTGTCTTGTGAGTAAGACTCACTTATTATGATTTCGTGGATTGGTAGTGTAAGGCAAGACTTCAGGGATCATCTAGGTAATATTTCAGCAAGACAACTGTGTGCAAGATGATACTTTTGAAGGTGAACTTGAATACATGGACATAGAACTGTGTTTCTACAGAAAGCCAAGTCTTGCTCTTTAATGACTACAAATATTTAGCTAGTCTGCCAGTTGTAAGATGTAATTACTCAGCCACAGGTTAGCTGAGTTAAATCAAACCATATTAGGTTACACAGAGATACGTTTCTATCTGTGGGTGAGGCAAACCAGAGGAGTCCTTTCTGTAAGCAACATCATAACTTGAGCCAGGTGCTATAAAACCCATTTTCTTCTCAAACAAAGCCTGCAATTTAATTTATCAAAGTTTTCTGCCATGTTGCTTCTATAAGCTCTGTTACAGTGAAGCGCAATCAATCTGTATTAGATTTCACTTCCAGGATAAAAACCTTACATGATGTTATTTATACTCTTGAGAATATTTGAAAAGTAACTTGTAAAGATTCCAGTTTGGCTAATTGTCTAGGGCAGCTCATTTAATTAAAGAAGTGAGGGGAAAAAAAGTGAAGAATTGCAATTCAGAAAGCATCTATGAGAGTGATAAGGTTCCCTGTCCTAGCCAAAATAGTCTGGTGTTACTACAGCTCCTGTGGGTAATTGTAAAAAAACCAAACTAAACCAAACCAAAACAAAAAAGTGGACGAAAACGTCAGTGAACTGAAATTATACTTTTTCCCCTCAAAAACTGCAAACTCAAAGACCATTTCTGAGTTAGAACCAGAAAGTTTTGAATATTTTATTTGCTTCACCATGATGATCAAAACTCACCTAAACCAGTTGCACTTGCTGAAAGTAAATCTCCATGTTCCTGTGGTGTAAATGCTAAAGTACAGCTTAGATTTAGATTCATGGTATGCTTTACGGGATTCAGTGCTAAAGAGAGGTATGCATGGCCTTTGACAGGACTGTGGGGAAACAGCTATTTGTAGTATGGTGACTGTGTTTCTGTCTCCTCTTTGTCTCCTCTTCTGTAATACTCACATTAGGACTGTGAAGCATTACAGACATCTCTGCTTAAATTCTTTTGATTCATTACTCTACTTTGTGGAGAAAATGCCTGTAACTCAGAAGCTGAAAGTACACTTGCACAGGAACTGTCTTTGGGTTTTAACAGAAATAGCATAAAAAAGCTGCTCTAATGGTACACAGAAGAAGAATTTTCATCAAACCTTGAACGGAAAACTTGATTTTAAACTGTTGAAATTTTAAGCTGTTGAAAATGGTTTGTACTGTTCTTTTCCATATTTAAGGAGCACATAAAGCAATGGAGCTTGAAAATGCCTGCTTTCAAACTCCAAATCGTGCAGATGCTGCAGATGTATGGTGCTTTGCATTGCCCAGCAGACAGAGTTACTGTGCACAGGTTTCTTTACTCTGGGATGTAATTTGGGATTGTGGGAATCCTTAGTTAGATGTAGTTTGGGAGCAGGAAACAACTACCCATGCAGAACAGATGATAGTCATCTCTTGAAGTCTACTTATTCCTTCTGCACTCCAAAGGTTTTGGTTACCCTCACATGAGCAACCTGTATATTCCTTCCACAAGTGCAACCTATTCTTCTAACCCTGTAAACTCTGGTTCAATTTATCACTCTTCAGCCAAGAAGTTTCCACCTGACAAATGGTGGCTTATTGCGCCAAGATCTAGACATATATATTTATAAACTAGGATTAGGTGTGGGTTCAGATATCTCTTCCATGTAAATTCAAAGTGAACCAACTTGGTAAGTAGCTGTTAGTAACAATTATTGTTAGTTATTGCTACTAATTATAATTACAAGAAGCATAAATCATAACTCATTATTAAAGTAATACAATACTAATATATCAGTATATTAGTTTCCCAAAGGCTCTGTGGCACCATCTGAATATCTTCTTCTCCAGGAAAGAGATCTGTTTGACAACAGTGAATGACAAAAGCAGGACATATCTCCTGACCTGAACATCTGTACAGGTCCTGCTGATACATTATGACAGTGATGCTGATTGTCTTGCACAAAGAAATGATGATAGCTAGCTTATCTTTTAAGCAGTCAACCTTTGCATGCTGTTCTGTGAAAGGGTGTTATCACAGCTGTTTCATCCTCAGTGGTGGAGCAAAGAAAGCACAGAGCTGCTGGCCTTCCCCTCATGGATATTTACTACCACATGAAAGATAGCTCAAATGTGGCACGCAGTCATTCACACTCGTATGCAGATTTGCTTCTAAATATTAAAACTTTCTTTTCTCCCTTCTCCCTAGCAGCTCAGTGCTGCTGTGGAAGGCCCAGAGGCACTGATAGTTCAAGCAGCGGGCGGTGAGTTGACCACACAATTGCTGCTGCAGCTGCAGGTGAGCTGGAGCAGAGGAGGAAAGGGGAAGCACTTCAGAGTTACCTAAAGGGCTTTGAAAGAGCTACCAGAGGTTCTCAGGGCTGTTTCTGAGGCTTCTTGGTTAGACTGAGCCAGCAGATCTTCCTTACATGGTTGTGTTCGAGGAATCCTAAGAAAGATGTGGCAAGGGAAACAAAAAGGCTGCCTGGAGCTGTTTGTGAAGACTTCCTTTCCAGACAGGGAAAAATAGGACACAATTTATCTGATCTGACCGATTTAGCTATTCTGTAACATGAGATCCAAGGCTAGAAGGAGACCGTATTTCCTAGGATGCTCCCACATCTTTCCGTAATTCTCTGGCAATTGGGCTGAAATGAAAGGCATCCTCCCACATATCTGTTCTGCTTTCCAGAATAAGATGGAAATCTGTACAATTTGTCCAAGGACAGGAATTTATATAGCAGATGCCTAAACTTAATTCCACCCAAAGTGTCATTGGTCTGTCTGAATTCCATGTTGTAGAATTACTGAATGAATTTACCAGCTGTCTCCATGTGTCACCTTTTCTTTTCCCCTGTTTTTGTTTGTTTTGCTGTTTTTCCTTCTGGATTTTTTTTTTTTAAGATTTTTTTTTTTTTTTTTTTTTTTTTGGGGGGTGTGGGGGTGGGTGGGGGTGGGTGGTGTTTTTGGTTGTTTGTTTTTGTTTTGTTTTGTTGTTATAACACAGATGCTCCCTGTTTTAATTGCCCAAACAGGGCTATGGGTAAGAATACTGATCCCTAGCAGTTTGTTCAGCAATACAGCTGTGTGCTGATCCAGCAGAATTACCACAAGCAGGGTTCTGGTGAACAGCAAGACATGAGCCAGCTGGTTGCCCTTGCAGCAAAGCAAGCAAAGTTGCCCCAGGATGCCTCAGCAAGAAAATAGCTAGCAGATGAAGGGATGCATCTTTTCCATGATCCTGAAGAAAACATTCATAACCATCTTATCCTTGAGATGCTTCTCAAGATATCATAGGAACACTTTATTCACCTGTTAAACACAGTTCTGGATAAGTGAAAAGGAGCAGCTCTGAAATGCTGAAGGGAGATTTTGGCTGAACCATGTGTTTTGACTTTGTGGTTAAAATGTCTCATGACTGCAGTTTAAACCGGTATGTTACTTCAGACTGTGAGAGGTAGCAAATATATATGTTGTTGGCTGACTCAATTCAGCTGATAGGATTAAATTCTGTGGTTGTTAATATAATTAGATAAACCAAAATAATTTATGGTTGGGTTTGTAATCATGTTGATTTAACTTATTATGTAGTAAACTGAATTTGGCTGATTGAAAGCCATTGCAACTGTATTAAAAACTGGCACTTCCTTAAGAAGGTTAAATTTGCTCAGTTAAATTACTTCAACTTTTTATGTAGACACTGAGATAAGATGCTTATTTTAACACCTGCTAAGTGTTTTGGCCTTTTAAAGAAACATTAGGGTCCCATCCTCTTACTTTCCTCCACAAAACTAAGGTGACTGTAAATAGGAAAAAACGAATCCCCAAACTAGCCTGCCTTAATGCTGACTTGAGCTAACTTTGCTTGTTTGTCCTCTCAGGGAGGAATGCTCAGCTCTGAGGAAATTGTGAGTAGTATTTTAATTTTTTAAAATCTTCTCCTTGAAAGACAAACTCAGAGAAACAGATGAAGATCCCAGTTCACCCCTTGAATTACTGGCATTAGCATTATCCCTAGCCTGAAGTCTCATCTCAGATTGTGACCAAATCTGTTGCTCCAGGTAAAGTTGGAAGGAGCCTCACAATAAATAATGATTAAATTTGAGAAGAAATTCCTGTCTCTTAGGGTGTCAGTTTGTATGCCAAGGCAGAAGTGGGATTATCTTTTCCATAAATAATCCCTGTTCTCTCTCAGGTAATTATGTTGGGAATATTTCATATCTATTATAATCTTCAATCTGCCTTGCTGGCCAGCCTCAGGGATATGTTGCAACAGCCAGTTCCACAGGTTAATGAAGCGCAGCATGGGGAGACGTTTCTTTCCCTTTGCTTTTAGATGAATTGCTTTTCTTTCTTGTTGAAAGTATTCCAGTTCCTGTCTGTTGAAACAGGGGAAACAAGAAAATATCATAACTTGCCCTTTTACAGCTGGAAATGTATTGCTTACTGCTAGCCTGTCCTTTCTCCTATCAGCTTTTGCTTGCAAGTAACCCTTTGGTTCAGAGTAGCTCCTTCTATACTGACAAGGTATGAATCAGTATGTGACAAACAGTTGAAACACAACTTCCTTTCCTGTCAGTGTTGTTGTTTTCAGTTAAGGGATTACAATCACTGAAATCTGCAATATTCCTTTTGGTCTTGAGTCCAGTAGTTTTCTTTCCTTTACTTGTACAAAATCTTTACCTTTTGTGGTTTAGTTGGCTTGCTTTTGTTTTGCTAGGTGCTTGCCCTAAAGTCCAGAGGGTCTCTTACACATGTTTTTCATACTTTTAGGGGCACAGATTCCAGAAGCTTCCCTACTTCTTCCAGGTTATCCACTGCTATCCTGTATCACAGGAGGTGCTGTCCACCCAGGAGAAGTGACACGAGCCCTTCCCAAAATCTTGCAGACAAATCCTGAAAGCAGCTGTGTTCTTAAGAACTCAGGTCTACAGTGATGCAACTGTAATAACAAGTGCAACAAGCACTAGGCCATGGCTAGTGAAGGGGTAAGCAATGTCCCCTTAGCCTGATACAAACACATTGACATTTGGCTTCTTTTAATCCCCTTTTGTGCACACCAGGAGTGCCAGCAGTTTCTTTTCAGCAGCTTACGTAGCATATAGCTTGCTGAACTGCAGCAGTACAGCTTTGTCTGAATCCCAGGCCCTCCACTTAGCAATTGTGTCTCTGTTTCTAGCAACTGGTTTCATGCATCTTTACTGAAGCAGTTAACCCTGGCTAGCCATGAATGCTGTTCTTGCACAGTCAGGTTGGGCCCCTCATGGGTCCTACTACCAGTAGACAGGCTACCAAACCCTGGTGGGTCTATTGACGGTCTTGGTCCAACCCTTCCTGCCAGCACCAAGAAGGGCTGACAGAATGAGGATGGTGTTACTGAAGCTGTCTGTGGAACAGTCCTGGCTCCTTCTATTCACCTTCTGTCCAGGTGGGAAGGAGCAGTAAACTGTTTCAGGTCCCCCTGAAATGGAGCTCAGACTTGACACATCTCTTTGAGAGATCTTGATACTTTCTCACTTTAAGAAATGGTTATTCAGTCTCTTGGAGAGCATAAGGAAAACCCCTTTTACCACATCTACCTCATCCAAAGGGTTGATGGTTATGCTATTCTTAGGGTTGTTGAGATGCCTAAGAGATGGGCTGCTTGTGCCAAGCTGCTGCCAGAAAACTTGTAGTTCTCTCCTGTTCATAATAAAAAATTCAGTCACTTCCAAAGACTGTGCAAATGATGGCCAATCATGTCCAGCAGTCCCATGCTTCAAATGAGTGGTTTTTGATTTACAGGAATTAAATGGAGCATGAAGCTTATCAAAGGAAAAAGAGTTCTCTGTAATTGACTATGAAATTGATACAGCAGGCCCTGTAAGCCTGTATAGAACATGAGTCACAGAAATGCAGCCATGTCTCTCGAACTGAACACTTTCAACAACAGTATGCTTGAAACCTCATGTTCAGGTTCCAGGTGATCTAATATATTTAAATACATAGTTCCCATTCACATTCATGAGATCTACATACAGCAAAGGGATCCCAGGCCAAACAGTGTAGTCCTCATGTGCTTTATTATTGATTATTATCAGACCTTGACATCATAACCATATGCTGTGGTTATTTAATTGAAGTCTGATTCTCCTAAGGCATGTTGCCTGAAAAAGCAGGTGTTTTCAAGAGAACTGGGAATTCATCTTTTTTTTTGCTGAAAGCTGCCAGCTGCTGAGTTACATGAGCAGAAACTGTACCACAAGCTCTTTTATTCCAACATAAATATCATTAGGAACTGTTGTTTGTATTTTTGAATTCTTTCTACTGGAAAGGCAAATCTACACACACATAAATCCACACACAGCCCTGTGCAGACAAACACAGAATAGCAGAAAAAAAACCAATCCCACCAATCTCCACTTAAGGTTCTTTACATGCCAGCTGTCATAGTTGAAATTTCCTTTTTAATAATAGTGGGGTGAAAGGCTGGAAAAATTTCATATAAATTGGAGAAATGTTGCTGACATTTCATTCTCTCCTTTGGATAAAGGCTCCTTTCTGTGTCAGCAAGTGTAACAAGACTGTAATTTCCTTGAAGGTGTGTTCAAGTTAGGTCAAAAGCTGGAAAATAGAATTGGGTGCTGTCTCTAGTAAAAAAAAAAAAAAAAATTGTGATTTTCATCACATAGTGAAGGGACTTGTGTAAAACACCAACACGAGAGATAAACCAGACAATCTAAATGACTTTCTCCATGATGAAAAGTCATCTGAAGGCTTGGATTTCCTTGTTGGTAAAGTGGAATATTTCAGAAGAGGAGAGTCCTTTACATAAAGAATGTTTGGTCTGTTTCTCTGATTCTATCTTCTTGTCTCCTCTGTATTTGCCATCTGGAATTGTAGCTCTGGCATGGAAAGCTTGAGGACATGGTACAATTTTCCTGCTGAGCTATGGCACCTTCAAGAAGGATTCTCTTTGAGGCTGGAGTAGGACAGCAGCGCTGACATGTTAAGACATTTTTGGATGAAACTCTTCAAGGGGAGCATGAGCATAGGGAAATAACAAAATTTTTGCAAGCTGTGCTAAAATGCCTATTTGGTGTGCTCATACCTACTCTTTAACTTCTTCTAAACAAGATGTAAATACTGTTTTATGCAGCTTTTATTTTTATTCAAGAGAGGGAATCCAGGAGAAAGTTTTTATTTCAGTGTAAATGTGGACATTTGGTAATATGAGCCTGGTGTTACTATTTCAGTTCTGTTTCAAAATTCTGGTTGCTAAACTTCCTGAAGTGCAGAGAAAGTTCCAGTGTCTCCAGTTCAAAAGGCAGTGCCAGTACTGTAGCTGGGCACAAATGACTGAGATTTAAGATATCATTGTTTATGCCTACACAGTAATAATAAAAGTATCATTTCTTTACCCATAGCAAATTCAGAAAATTGCTGTTTCTCCCCTTTCTCCATTGCAGGCAGCAAGATCATTCACATTTCAAGACATGTATTTTTCCTTTATGCTCCCCATGCAGCCCTTCTGTCACCCAGGATCTGCACAGAAAGAAGTAAAAACACCTCCAGTGCTGCTAACTGCAGATATCACAGAACATTTGTATTTCCTCTACTTATTTCCTGGGCTTTACCTGGGCAATTGCATTTCAGACGCAGACTTTTCTTCTTCTGCTCATCTTAATCAGGCTTATTTGTTTCAGCAAGATGCTTGCCATCAATTACAAGCAGTTTCACACTGCTCTCTGTTTCTTTCCATCCCAGCTGTAAGCTTTTTAAGATTGTGGGATTTCTTCTTTGTCTTGTTTTGCGTTGGTGTTTGTTTGTTTGTTTTCCCAAAGGGAGCAGGATGATACGTAATACCAAATCCTATGTTTTTATGTTGAGCTGTTGCTGATATGGAATCAAGGCACAACGTTTTTCTGGATGTTATATCCTGGGTAGAACAAGGAAATATTGATGCTGTCTTTATGTTGCATTTGTAATGTTTGCAAGCTAAAGCAGTTACAGTGTATGGCTTCAGCTGGAACCCACACATTAGCTTTAATTTTCCTTTAATTAAGTCTTAATTTCAAAAATTTCCCCCCTGCTGCCTTTTCCTGGGGGGACTGGGGAACTGGGGGGTATTAAGCAAATGTTCTTTTTTTTCTATGTGTAAGAGATACCCCATGAAGTTATCTAGGTATTCCAAGGTCTGTCTGGGTATTCTAACTTGTCTTTCACATGACCGATATATTTTTCTCTTGTAAAAGTGGGGAAAAGAGTGAACAGTATCTGATGAGATATGAAGTATCTCAGAGCTAAGTTTCTTCCTGAATGAAAGGTTGCCTTATGTTTGTGTTTGCCTGGTATCTATTTATTAATTTCAAATACATGAATGTTTCAATTCCTTCTTTAGCTGGGGCAGAAAGAGAAATGATGGAATGTCCTTCATTCTTAGACACATCTCTCTTATATTTCACTTCTATCTAAAATCAAGGAGAACTGAGAGGCTGCTTTCAACTACTTTAGCTTCCAAACAGATGATAACAATAGATATGGGCTTATTTTTCATACCATCCCCTGAAGAGACCAGAAACATTAGAAAATTCCTTCTGTGGCTGGGGAAAATCCTCTTTCACTCTTAGAAATTATTGGCTTGGACAATGCATAAAAAAATATAGCGATTAGGCTATCTTTTGAGTCCAGAAAAATATTATTTTCTGAGTGCAACATTAGGACCAATTTTCATTGACAGCTTTGTTATGCAGAACAGACATTACTTCAGAGGACTTCCAGACTGCAGAATTTCACAGCAATGCTCAGTCCTGCCGACAATCTTGCCCTACGACAATACCAACATCATCTGGTGAGCTAAGCATGTTAGACTCTCAGAGTGACTAATCCTAGTGCTGCCTGTTTATCATGGTCTTTCACTCACATATGTAAATGGGACAGTACAGGGCTTCTAGTAACTTCATGTTATTTCACAAGACTAGTCTTTGACTTTTCAGCTATGTAAGTAAAAGAGCAGAAGAATTACAGAAGTCGTATCCCTCCACCTTGCCATCTGCATTCTGCAGGATACAAAACAGTAAAGAAAGTATACTGAGAGAGCCTATGGATTAAAAAAGAAATGACAGAAAGATGTTTTTATTTACAACTACTCATTCAGGGCAGAAAGATGTTGAACCAAAAAAAACCCCCCAAAACAACAAAAAAAAAAAACCAAAACCCCAAACAAAATATCCCCAAACAAAATAAATAAATAAAAAAGAACAAACCAAACAAACAAATCCCACCTAAATTATTTACTAAAAAAATAAAAAAAAACCACAACCAAAAAACCCTCAGATCCCTATGCACTCTAGAGGGAGAAACATCAGCTCTCAAGATCTTAGTGTGACCTACCGTAGATGTCCAGTGTATATTGTGATACTTTATAAACAGAAGACTATTTAAATGCCATTGGAAAATGATAGCAGGCATCCCAGCTTCTGCAAACAAAGCTGCCTCAAATCTGAGTACCGACAGAGTGATTTGTTTGTAATAAGGCTGAGTGACTGATACACATGTATTCCTCTTGCATTTGCTTGAATACACTGTACAGACTGCCTGCAGTTCTCAGCATTTCTTCATGTGTATGCCTTCCTGAATTTTCTTACCATTTATGTACAGAAATGAAGTGTCAAATGTATATCTGGCCAGGCTCTGTATTTAGATGACTCCCTTCCCTTCTTATTCCTCTCTCCATCTCTGGGTTTCACTTCTCTCTCAATCTGATACTTAGCTGTCCAAGAAGACAAAAAGGTCATGCAATGGTTGCACTTTTATCAGCCTTTTCTCTCCCCAAGAACTTTGTTTTTTCTCCTAAGAAACCTGAGGAGACACTTGCATCCAAGAAAAGGTCTTGTCAAGGAGAGAACTTGAGTAACAAGAGTATGTTACTCCTTCTTCTAATCTGAGAAACAGAAGCACTACTTTGGCCCAGAAGACCACTGGTCAGTATTTCTGTTATCTTGCTATGCTTTCATTCCATCATTCTTTTCATTCAGTACCAAAGCTCCAAACCTCTTAGCCATCTTGCCATACCACAGACTCTGTTAGGAAGAGAATAGTTTAAAGATTGCAGGGAGCTTCTACTTACGGAAAGGAGATTATCTTTTGCCATCAGAAAAAATAGGAAGAACTGGTAAGTTACATGGGAAGAGCCACTTCAAATCTACCTCACCTAACAAGTAGATGAGGAATTAAAAAATATTTTCTATTAGCTGGCAACGATAGGGAAAACTCCTCATCTTCCTCGGGCAGAAATGAAACCCCATACCCACACAGGATGTTGAGAACAAAGGATTGAATGAGAACTAAAGCTCCCATGCCCTTACTCCAGTAAGGGGTAGCAAGACAGGGGCAGCAAGGGAGTTGAAACAATCCCTCATCCCTATGGATGTTTTCTACCTATTGAAGCAAATTGGAATACATGATCTGGAACACCCAAGTTGACCATGATGCCCTCTAGGTGGTAATTCTCAGTTACAATGTGCTGAGATGACTGACTTACGCTAAGAACTATGTGTCATATATATGCGCTCATACTTACAAAACATGCAATTCTGATTTTATTTCTCAAAATAAGCACATACTTGATAAATATGACTCAGTGCTCTTTATTCTGTCTTGAAATCTGTATTTGCTCCCCATGTGCTGGGAGAGGAGGGATACCTGGGAAAGGGATGCTTGCATTATCAAAACCATCAACCCAGACCCTAGGTACTGCTTATGCAAGCCCATTCAGCCTTCTTACCCCTGCCCCATCCATTTCAGTATCTCAAGAGACCTTCTTGCCGTTGTAATATGCTGTGCATCCTAAGAGAGGTCTCATCCAGAGAGCAGCACGTGCACCCCATGAGAGAATTTCAGAAAAAGAAACTCAAACAAAACTATGAGAAATGGAATTTTAGTAAAACAGGAATGAAGTAGTGCACCTGTCTATGTATTTGGATTTGCCTGGTCACATAAAGCCAGTGTTGGCTGCAGGTTCTAGCTGGACCAATAAAAAACTCAAGATTGCTTTATTAAGGTCATTAAATTTGACTGACAGCAGACAACAAGCAGATTAAAAATCTTCTGAAAAACTAGCAATCCAAAATGTTAAATTCACAAAATAGCATTAAACATGATAAATCATGAGGAAAAGATCAAGACTTCCACAAAAATAAAAAAGAAATATCTTCCTAAATCTTTCCTTTATATACAAAGTAACCATGGAAAAGATACATGCAGTATTCATGCCTTTTACCCAGACTCTATTATCTATGGTGAAATACAATCACATTGAGGGCAATAAAAAAGCTTTTGCACCCAAGCCCAGCTATCTGAAATCTGGTCTTGTCCTGCACCATTAGAAAACCATCATGCAGATCCATGTGCTTACAGACATTGTATACATTGCTCTTCATCTTGGTGATGCTAAAAGGACAAACATACTAATTTCTTGTACTTACCAGCTCCTAGTGGTTTTAGCAACTTCAGCATGTTAAGTCATGGTTTTGAAACCAAAGACACTTTCTACTTCTTCATGCATTTCAATAACATTCTGAGACTATTGGGACACAAAGAAAGAAGTAGTCTTCTCTTCTTGTGTAGTGAAATCCCAAGCTCGCCTTTGGAAGTTTGTTCCCTTTATTGCAGAAATAATAAAACATTGCCCACACAATGGGGGAGGGAAAGGTCTCAGAATATAATATTTCCCTTGTCTGCTAGGCAGGTGACCTTGTCATAGGAGAATATCAAATTAGTCAAAAAGACTTTCCCTTTGGGAACACGTGTTGACTGTGCCTGATGACTGCATTACTCCTTAAATGCCTTTTAATAGTACCCAGTACAATCTTCTCCATATTTCTTTCCAGGAACTGATGTTAGACTAACACATCTGTAGTTCCATGGATCTTTTTTGAAAATTAGAGTAACATTGGCTAGCATCCAGTCAGTAGGGACCTCTGAGACTTCCAAGTCCTTTGGTAGATGGTTGAGAGGGGTCCAGCCATAATATCCCCTAGCTCCTTCAGTACACTGGGATAGATCCCACTGCGCACATGGACTTGTAGACATTCAGCTGATACAGCTTGTCCCTTACAATTTCTGTGTCCACAGAAGGAAAGTCACTGTTCTCACAGTTGTGGTCCTCCTACTCAGTGTACTGAGCAGCCCAAGATCTATCAGTATTATTAAAGACAGAGGCAAAAATACCATTGGATGCCTTTGTTTTTTTCTTCATCCTTAGTATCTGGATAACCATCTCCAAAAGTATCAGTCCAATGTTTTCTTTAGACCTTATCTCGTTATTGCCTTCCAGAGGAGGGCCACAAAAATGATCAGAGGGATGGAACACCTGTCCTACAAGAAAAGGCTGAGAGAGTTGGGGTTGTTCAGCCTAAAGAAAAGAAGACTCTGGGGAGACCTTATTGTGGCTTTTCAGTACTTAAAAGGGGCTTATAAGAAAGATGGGGAGAGACTTTTTAGCAGGGCCTTTTGCAGCAGAAAAAGAGCTAATAGTTTTAAACTTAAAGAGGGGAGATTCAGGCTAGATGTGAGTAAGAAATTCTTTCCAATAAGGGTGGTAAAATACTGGCACAGGTTGCCCAGAGTTGTGGTAGATGTGCTATCCCTGGAGACATTCGAGACCAGGCTGGATGTAGTTCTGGGCAACCTGATCTAGTTGAAGGTGTCCCTGTTCATTGGGTTGGAAGATATCTTCCAACCAAAACTATTGTATGATTCTATGATTAACGTACTTTTAAAAAGCCTTCCTGTTATCTGGCACAGAGCTGGCCAGTTTCAACACTAATTGAGCTTCGCCTTTCATGTCTTCTTCCTGCATGTACGAATCACAGCTCTGTAAACTTCCTGTGAAGCCTGACCTTGCTTCCAGAGATCATAGAATTTCTTTTTCCTCTTGGGCTCCACAAGGAACTCCCTGTTCAGAAGAGCTGGTCTCTTGCCCTGTTTGCTTGACTTACAGTACAGTGGAATTTCCTGCTCCTGCACTTCTAAAAGGCGGACCTTAAAGACTGACCAGCACTCACGGAATCCTAAGTTCTCAAAAGCAGATTCCCAGGGTACTCTGCTAAATAGCAACCTGAATAGTTTAAAGTTTGGTCTCATGAAGTCCAGGGTAACAAATCTGTTGTGCTTTTTTCCTCATTACACTGAAAATTTTAAACTCAAGCATTTCACGACCACTGTGCCCAAGACAGCCACATGCCATCACATCCCCCATGAGTGCTTCCCTATTCACAAAAAGCAAGTCTAGGAGGGCACCTTTCCTAGTTGGCTCACTAACTACCTGTAGTTGCCTCCTACAAAATTCAAGAGTTTCCAAGACCTGCTTACCACAGCAGTATGATATTCCCAGTTAATAGCTAGGAAATTGAAATCTCTGAGAGGGACAAGGGCTACCAATCCAGAAATTTCTCCTTGCTGCCTATGGAATTTATAATCAGTGCTTATATCCTGGCTGGGTGATAGGTAGTAGACATCCACTACAACCATCTCCTTCATTTTCAATTCTCCTAATTCTCACCCAGAGGCTCTCAAACACATCATTAACCATAAGGGCTCTAAACTCAGACTTCTGCCTTACATATAATGTGACATATCCACCTTTCCTGGTCTGTATATCCGTCCTGAACAGCCTGTAGCTCTCCATCCCAGCACTCCAATCGTGGGACTCATTCCACCAAATCTCGCTAGTTCTAGTGGCATTGTAGCTTCAGTGGCTAACCAACACTTCCAGTTCATCCTGTTTTTTTCTCATACTGCACGCACATTTGAAAATATATCTTGTGGAAAGTTGGTGCTCTGCTTCTTCATGATTAAAATTGTGCAGGATTCTCAAAAAGAACTGCTCTTAATACTAGTATCATTGTCATAGATTTGCTAGACCTGACACTTATCTCAAGTTTCTCACGCTAGAGCTGACACTAATCTCAAGCTTCCCACAACACAGTTTTATTCCAGGAAGTGCTTGGAAAAACAAGCAACTGGATGCTGATTTTATGTCTCTTAGGCATAAACGTTGCTTTGCCTGTAAACTGTACACCTGATATCACAGTCTAAACTGCTTGCTTATTTAAGGTATGTGACAATCTACTCAGCTGCTTGGGTTTCGTGCATATGTTTGTGCAGCCTGAACTGAACTGTCAGGACAGTCTTTGCCAATATACTTGTTTTCCCTTCCCTCCCTAATGCTGAGGAAGATAAATTGCCTTTGTATTCACCAGGTTAGCTAATCTGACCTCAGTCAGCGGTCTAAGAAAGAAAAATTCCAAATTTCAGGATTATTTCCAGTAAAAAGTACCCGTTCTTCATATACTAAAATGAAAAAGACAGCTGAAGAGTGCTGGTGCAAAAATCAGCAGAAGCCTGCAGGACAGCCAGCAGTATCCTTGAAAGTAAGCAAAAATCCTGCTGTCTTTAGCAGCAGTGTTAATCAGTCGTGCCTAGCAGTAGTAACTGAATTTGCGCTGTAGAGCTAAGAGAACAGAATGTGTATCTGCAGTGGCAAGTATCAAAGTTCTGGTCAGCCAGGCCAGTTAGTTATATTTAGGTTTCTACAGAGAAAGGGTTTTACCCATATCTGTGCTTCAGCCAAGCTTACCCAATAATAAGCTGCTGCTGAAAGGAGTGCTAATCACTTCACCTCAGCTTCTTAATCTGCTCTCTTCTTCAAAACAAGTGATCTTGCTCTTGCAGAGTTAGTGAGTGAAGTAAGAACCTTCATTTCTTTTAAACCACAGGCATTATTTCCCACAGACTGGCTACTGGAACCGACTCCCATCTAGGTGTACCACCCTAACTGTGGTGTCCATTCAAAGGTGATGCCACCAAAAGAGATTAATAAAGTCTATCTGTATACCAGGGATGGTTCGTGCCATGATAGCAGTATGAGTCCTTTCACAGACTCAGGGTCATGTCCGGAAAATGTAGAGGACAGGAGAATGAATTAGTGCTCTTGGTAATATATTGAAGTTGGTAGTTTATCAGTTCATATGACAACCCAAGGCTATATCGCATACTGGGCTTCCCCAAGCCTGTTTTGTCTGTGTGTCTATGGATATCACCTCCTGCTCAGGAGGGCTCTCATGTCTGTTCTCTCTGATTGCAGATGTACCCTTACCATGCCAGACCAAAAGGAATGGCAAGCCTTGAGGTATGTATCTTCCTATTCCAGTGATTACTCTCTTAAGTAATAAGGTGACAGTTGCAAATGAAAAAATGTAAGTGTCGTAGGAGAATAAACCCCCTATTGAGGCTTGTCAGCTCTCTCTTTTCACATATCATGTGGTCCTTAAAATGCAGAGCAAAACCTCAGAAGTGGGGCTGGTCAGAATTGTGACAACTATTCTGACACTTCAAAACTTGAAATGTTTGTAAAGTTTTGTTTCTGTCTTCTGCTGTTTTCATATTACATCTACTCACATTAGCCCCAAATAGTCCTTCATGTTAGAACAGCCTACTTGCTTCTGGCTGAATTACCTGGCAATCCTTTAGACAAGATCTAATGCCTCTAGCTAGCTCAAGAAAATAGAATTAGTTCTTGCCTACTAGGTCTTGTTGTGGTCTGTATACTTCCGTAAGGCAGTATCAACAACACAACACAGTAACATAGTCCAATACATAGAGCCAAGTCATGCAAGGGTATAAGAAGGAAAAAAAAATGTCAGCAGAACCAAACCTGGCATTTAAACTTTTCAATAAGTTAATCCAGAAAGAAATTGTTCTTGAGGGTAGCTGAGTCTTGCTATCTTCCCCATTTGCTCAGTTAAAGTGCAAGTAGCTAATGATTGCCACAGAAATATGCAGAATGGTTGCCGATAATGCTCTGTTTTGAAGATGTCCCAGTCTTAACAGATGGCAACTGTGTGAAGTGGGGTGGTAGATTTATCCTTAATTTCTTTGCAGCAGTTCTTTTGGCTGCAGTTTTTGTATCAATGTCAACTCCAGCTTCCATTAGTGGAAGCATATGTGCTGTAGGCCCGTCATGGTGTATTCCTAAACAAAAGCAAGTTTTTAGTAGCACTCCCAGTCACTTCAGTGGGAGCTTATCAAGGTCAGCCAGGCCACTCATACAGCAACCATACAAGCAGGGAGCTCCTAATTGCCACAAAATGCAAAATAGACAAAAAGTATACACTCTGTCTGACTCTAATGTCACATACCTAAAAGAACAGATCAAGCTGTTGCAAAAGTCTCAGGATATTTTAGACTGGTTTACTCAGAAGACAAACACCATGAATAACTGACAAGTATTTTTGTTTAGGCCACAATCCATGAATTACTTTGCTTTATTTTTGTCTCAAACAAAACTACTTGTATACAAATCTCAAGCTTTGTTAACAAACCTTTCAGGCAAAGCTTTCCTTACACAACTCCTCTGTTTGTTTCCCGCCAGCAAGAGAAATATTTTCTCCTTCTTGTTAAGGCAAACATTCCCTCTTACTGAGAGTCTTGCAATGTGACAAGCCTGCATAATCCACTGTATGAGAAGACCCCCAATGCTATTTGCATGATGTTGAGTGTTGAGCAGTGTAAGATGATAATTCAGGCAGAAGTATTTGGAAAATTCCAGAGAGTAGGTTTTGTTTTTCAAGCAGAGTAGGTTTGCAGTGAGCCAATACCAGATGAAAGCATTAACATTTAGATGAATAGTGAGGGTGCTACAGTAATGAAATGAGGGTAAGGTACGAAAGCTACAAACAGCCTGTAAGAATTTTTGTTTGTTTCTCAGAAGATAACACAATATGGAAGACAGAATACAAACATGCTTCCACAGGTAATTACTGCTTTATTTGCAAATAATGTATTATTTGCCATATGTCCATATTCATAAAAAAAAAAGCCTTGAAATTAGAAACTCAAAGTACTATTTTGAGTTTTATTTTCTTATGTGTTTGCAATAGCATATAGATTAAAAAAAAAAGAAATTTTTGTCTGTGCATGTGCTAGTTTTTAATTTTAGTAAGGCTTAGCAGAATGGATAGCAATCCTTACTTGCTGCTGTACCTGGTGGTAGACATTGAAAACAGATCACCATGCAAAATAACACCTTACATCTTGATAGAGTCATGCATATAATGTCTTTCAGTATTCAGAAAAAACAAAACCCAAAGCAGTTCCAGTGCTTTACAAAGCAGGCCTTAGGAAGGCAAGACCTTTAATAAAAATCTACTCATGTGTTTAAGGACCTGAACCATGATTCAGATGGTTGAAACTCCAACTTGACCTCAAGCTTCCTCTGCCAACTTGACTGGAACATTTAGTGTCACTTCAGTTACCTCTGAAAAATAGATCATCTCTGTCTTGGTAACTGGTGTTAAGAGAGATAATTTTCCTGACTTTTTCCATGAGGTGTTCTGATAATATCATGTTGAAAGATGTAGAGTATTAGTTGGAAATGAACGTTACACTTTCATCTATTCTCATAGCATGATGTTGCTATTGAAAATATACAAAGAACAATATGGTTTGAAAGATGAGGTAGTGAAAGTACTTTCTTCATATGGATATGTTTGTTAGCCAGGCCAAATACATTCCACTTATCCAGTATGTCATTCAACATTTCTTTTGTTGCCTGTCAGCCTATTCTCTCTCTGTTCAGCAAGTCTTAGTCTTTCTCACATATGTGCACTGGCTGCTTTTTTTTTCTAAAATAATGTAGTTACTTGAACCAGAATATTCAGGGCATTTGAGTCTCAAGGTGAGTATAGATTTTAATGTATAGTTTTCTTAGGTACTGTGACACAATTATGTTTATACCAAAGTTTTATGGCAGCTTTTGGTTAGACTAAGCTGTCATATTCTCTGTTAGAACTAAGGATCAGCTAAGGAGATTTCATTTTTTTCTTTTTTTTTTTTCTTTGCAAAAACAGTAGGTTAGAAAAGCATCCATCTATGTAAACAATCTATCTGTACAGGCAAGCCGTAGGTTGTCGTCAAATGCATAAATGCTGTTTTCAGCCGCATCTAAACGACTGCTGTAGGCAGACACATCTTTGCTATGTCTGCTATTGCTGATGGTAAGGCACAAAACCAACTCTGTCCAGAGAGCTGAACAGTGACATGCAGCACACACAGAGCTCTGAGCAAATGTGTTTAAATGGCTTTGGCCTGCAGCCAGCAGAGCACACAAGTGAAGCAGACATGACCATCTATATTTATCTGTGCCCCCAAAAGTAGAGTACTGGTCATTCTTTACAGTGTCTATGGCATTGAATGCTTACTAACGCAAAAGAAGGTATTCTTTCATTTTTGCTCTTCATGTACCAAACTGCATATCAATTAGTTCAGTAAGGTGAAGCACAACAGCCCCTGCAATAGCCAGTTATTTATTTCCCTGTCTGATTCTCCAATTCTTTATGCTTTCACTCAGCTGCATCAGCTTAATTCACCAAATACTCTCTTTTGTTTTATCTAACTTCAACCTCAGCAGTTTCTTGTGTCCTATGCAGCAAGCCAAGTTAGTTTATTTCAATTTTCCTCATTCTCGAACAACTATAATTTCAGTCAGATGTTGCTGCAGGTAAACTTCAGCCTGAATTGAAAGGCCGATGTATTCAAAGCCATGGCACAGACCTTTATGTACCCCTTATCCAATAATGTTTTAAAATATTTTTCAAAATTTCTGCCAGAATGTCTTTTTCATGCAGATTCCTCCTAAAACCATAATTTTGTTCAGTGGTGTAACACTTGGCTTGTCTGACTCATGTCCTAATACTGTTTTATCAAGGTGTCCCTGCAAAACTTGACACAGGGAGCTCTCAAGAAATGTAGGTGAGTCATACCTGGGTCTGTTCTGTTAGAAGAGACATCTAGCTCTAAGAGGTCATGAAGTAAAACAGCCTGGACTTTCTGAATGTAAATTTCAGTGAAACCATTCTGTGCATTCAGAATCTTCTTTCAATCACTAGCAAGGACTTAGTGATCTTCGCAACACATATTTGTGTAGAGGTTACTGCAAGCTCAAGTTGGATCACAAATGTTCTCATTGTAAGAATTCCTAACCGTATGGAAGCAGGAGGTAATAGAGAAAAATGTAAATAAGAATTAAAGTTTTGCAGTCTGGTCATGGAAGAAGCAAGTATCATAACTCAGAAATTTAGTATCTTTCCAAGCGGGTATTGTCTTGGAAAAAGATAATGAAAAATTAATAATAATGACTTTAAAAATAACACTCAGATAGCAATTTTATGCCTCAAGCCTGGAGTCCACAGTTGAGGGCCATCTCCGATTTAAAAAATCAGGTGTTCACTGAAAACAAGCGATAGCAGGCAGTGGTGTTACATGCCAAGATCACAGGGTAAAGACTCTCTGTCTGGCCTTTGCACACCTGCGTCTGAAGGGCTGCACTCCAGTACCATCTTCCATGTCATAAATGGTTGTGGAAGTTCACTAGTCTTCTGTGTAGGCTTGCCAATAGCAGTTGACAGCACACAATGAGAAGCTGAGGAAATAACAGTCTTTTCAGAGTGGGTACACTAGCCTCTAGTGCCATGCTTCCCATTTTTGTTGGCATGTACAGTGGATTAGGAAGAGCCTCTTAAAACCCAGCCTTTCAGGAAGATGCCAATACTGAAGATCACTCAGTAGCCCCAAGACAAACGCCTCTGTCACATGGAAGTGTCACTGAGGTGAAGGGAGCTTCTTCACCTCGCGCATGTCCATTTTCCAGATGGCATGCTGGTGGGCCAAAGTGAGCCTGTGACATATGCTGAAAGCAATTTGCCAAGCAACCCTATGCATCCAGCAAGTTGGAGCAGAGGAATTCTCTCAATAGTGAGACTGGGAAAGGCTGAGGACTGATATTTGTAGAGATACTAAGAGGAGAAGGTGGAAGGAGGAAGGGGAAGAAGAATGTAACCCTACTAGCAAAGGGAAAGTCCAGGGTGAGTAATTTGCTAGCAAGTGTGGCAACTGAGGCACAGACTCCAGTTGTGGTGCAACCGAAACCATTTATTGAGCAAACTTACAGGCTTTATATAGACCCCTGCCTAGCGGTTAGTAATTGTTAGTATCGGTTAGTTTCTTTTCGGTACTTTTCACAACATCATACGCTTTTCCCAGCCAATGACATTACTGATCAGGCACCTTTTCAATCAATCATTATTGTCCACACTCCTTTGCTCGGTCAATGTATTTGTACCCAGATGTATAAGCACATTTTTCTGTTACCACTTTCTGCTACATTATTACTTTCCATTTTCCTTGAATACACATTATTTTGTCCCCTCAGCCCACATCGGAGACTTTCAATAGCTCCTGGGAAGATCTCATCTTTGTCTTCAGTAACTTATTTGTTTCAATATCTACAGTTCTCAGAGATTATCTCGGTTCTAGCTTCTACTCCTCTTGACTCCCATGGTTTGCAGCTGATGAGGGTCGGGACGTTTGTGCTCTCATCCAGGTTTGCTGGCCAGCTTCTTGCGCAACATTCCCCACAAGTAAGTAAAGCAAAGGCAGTAAAGAGAGGAGGGATAAGGAGGGGGCACCAGGATAGGTGGTGGACAGATAGGCCCAGTTTTCCCACCCCGATCAAACCTTTCTCACCTGCAGAAAAGGTTGTAAAAGTTCTCATCATGGCTGAAAGTGTCAGAACAAGGCTCAGCTGCTTTTGCCCCTGGATCATGTGAGACTACATAACAGTAGACATGCAGAAACCATGCTGGCTGTGTATCCGTTAGTTACTGAGTTGTTTCATAGGTCCAGACCATAGTAAAAAACTGTTTTAGCAAGCTTCATGATTACATAAGGACTTAGCATTTCTGCAGCTTTTCAAAATCTATTTGAACTTCAAGCATTTCTAAACGAAGCACATTGGATCAGTTGAAAAATGTGTAATATGAACCTCCTGGGTATTACTTCTCATCTAACATTTTTTAGAACACTAAGGCAGTCTTACAGCAGTCTGGCTATCCTACCCATTCACCACAAGGGACTTCTTTCATCCTTGCGTTACGGGTGTACAAATTTAGATTAGCTATTAGGAAGAAACTCTTTCCTGTGAGGGTGTGAGGCACTGGCAGAGGCTGCCCAGAGAAGCTGTGGCTGTCCCATCCCTGACAGTGTTCAAGGCCAGGCTGGATGGGGCTCTGAGCAACCTGGTCTAGAGGAAGGTGTCCCTGCCTTAAAGATTATTTTTTAGGTCCCTTCCAATTCAAATCATTCTATGATTGTGTGAATATGGAGATTTATTGTGCTTCCATTTCCTAGTCACTCAGTCCTGCAAGGCCGTCAGTGCACACTGCTTTTTGAAGTTAAGATTTATTGAAAGTACATGCTTTGTTAGAGCACTGCCTTGATTAAGAATGTGCAACAAATTTTGGGAAGGAGATGAGGAGTCTGGGATTTCTTTTGGATCATTTATTGCACTGAAGGCTGCCCAGAGAGGAGCTAAGTGAAAGCAAGGCCCATCAAAGCAGTTCTTTACTGACAGCAGAAAAGTTCATATTTGAGAGATGAGGAAAACAGACAACAGTGAGAGGCTTTTCAGAAAGAACCGAGTAGCAGAAGAGGTGCATGGAGCTTAAAAAGCATTCATAAAGGGATATAACAATGAATGCATCATGTTGTTAGTGCTCCTGCCAAAGTGTGCTATACAACAAGACAGCTTATTATGGCAGCTCTAAATTCACAGGCAGCACTTTGCACAAGTCAGTGCACTAATAAGCTCCTTACCGTCTTCTATAAGACACACTCTCTGTGATCTACTTCACCATTGCTCCTTGATGATATTAAGGACTTTCTTCCATTTTCCTTGCCACTTGTTGCCTTGGATTTGCATGGCAGAAGAGCTTTCAAAGTACCTGTTGGAACATACCACAATGCCTGGTAATGCTGCAGCTTGCTGTAATCTTAGCTGCTGGATTCGCGCAGCAAGCTGCTAGATCTGTAAATTTGTCTTCTTATAGCACAACCTCCCTCTCCCCACCCCAGACTCTGTTTTACATTTACTGGACAGATTTTCATCCTTCTCCTCTCCCAGATATGGGACCTCACTCCCCACCAGCTGTACTGCACATTTAGGGGAGTGTTATCTCTAGTGGAATGGCTGGTCAGTAGGTCAAGCACAGGCTCATGAGCACTTGAGATTTATGAGCCCACACTTCAGGGAACCACAACAGCTGCAAGCAGTTGAACCTACTCTGCTGGTCTCCCAGCACAATCATCCAACCACACCTTTTGTTGGACAGCACTAACACTCAGCTGTAGGCAAAGATAGAACACCACCATGTATATTTCTCTATCCTGTTTTTCCGAGTACTCCTGACTTTTCTGTTTCCATGAGACACGCCAAACGAGAAGTTTAGTATGTCATCTTCCCCAGGTTATGAACAAAAAATTGAGGGGACTCACTTACCCTTCACTAAAAGTCAGAGTTGGTATCATAAAGATAGTTGTCAGTGCAAAGGAGTGAGTCCTTCTGCTGTCTTCCTTGCCCAAGTATGCAAGGTTAATCCAACTGCTTCCAGCTGGGTCAGAAAAGAGATTTCTTCAAGAACAAAATTCCAGAGACTTCTGCAGTTCTTTTGGTGCCTTCCAGCAAGGAACATCTGCTAGAACCATCTGGACATCATGAGTTCAACCAATTTCCTCTTTTAAAGGTAAACCTGGCTGTTAGAAGAGCAGCAGATCCCATTTCTGTTTGTAGCTGACATTTCTTGCATTTTACTATTGACCATAATCTGTGATAGCAATTTTGTTTGCCTTCACCTCTCATCTCCTATTCTCCCCTCTTTCAGGGAGATTTTAAACAGCAGAATTTGTAAAAGTAATTTGGAAAAGTGAGCCCAAGAAAAGCCTTCACTCTCTACCACTCATTTGTATTACAAAGCATCTCCACCACCAAAGGCATGGAATAAAGAAATTATCATGTATCTTTTCTTTACTAATTGGAGCCCTCCTTCCAAGGGGACTTCCTATCTGTGGAACTCTATTGCTTGAATTTCATGGCATCTGAGCAGCTTACAACTCTTATTGCATTACAATGCTCTCAAGGGATTGGAAGGTCATGGAGGAATATCTGGAGACTATTCTTAGTGAAAGATTTGGATGTATCCTTTAACATCTATGTTGCAGAGACCTCCCAGGGATTTAGTGGTGCTTGAAGCTGTCACTGGAGAAAAGCTTGGGCCATATTCAAAACACCCACAATCAGTGTCCCATTTATCCATCATGTCTACCTTTCTCCTGTGATAATGCAGGAAGGTGGGATTTGGCAGCCATCAAGAGCAAAGGATCTATATTACTCTGCATTGGTTTGGGTTTAGGTAGTATATATGGCACTGGTTTTAAGCATCATCATCTAACTGGGCTCAGTAGGACCCTGTGGACTCCTGTTACTTTCAAGGGCTGGGATATGTGACTGAGAGAGCTGAACTAGAAGGAACATAACTGCAGCTGTGTCACGGAATGTCAATTTTATTCTAAGTTAAATACAAAAAAAAGCCAATTCAGTTTGCCTTATACTGATGCAATATCTTGATGTTCATTCAGTGTTAAGCACTTCCAGAAGTGATACAACTTAAATGATCTAACTTTGATATTCTACACAGGAGTCTGTGGCAGACCAGGCAATTAAAAAGGGCCAATACCTGCACTGCTTGTCTCCAAAACTTTAATAGGTCTCTGATGTAGGAATTGAATGCACTTAGAAAGATGTTCATCATCCTTGACTGAAACCTTGCCTGCCTTCGCAACTCTGAGACAGAACCAATTACTGCTTCACGGGAACTCTGCCCTGAGTCAGGCAGACCTAGTACTTTTGACTGTAACAGCGGGAGTCCCAATACTTTGTCAGAAAGGCCTTTACAAAACTTCCATGTACAATTTTTAATACACACCACAAAACTCTGGTTTAAGGTGTTTTAGAAATTGCTGAGCCTGACAAAGTTTGGCTCCCCAGACCTCATGTGATTCTTGTGCCTTGAGGAGATAAGTTTGCAGATCCATGCAGACTAATTGGCCTTAGTCACTAGCTCAAAGAGGTAAGCAGAAAGGTAGACAGGGGAGAAAGGTAGGCAAATTTCCTTACCTGTAAACAAAGACTGTGGAAACAGCATGAAAAGACAGTAAATGTCTAAGTCAGACTTTCAACACTGGAAACAAAACCTCACTGTCCAAAGCGAAGAGTGGTGACAAAACAAGATGGTTAAACACATTCTGCTGACCTCTCCACATCTACCCTTTCATCTTTTGTTCACTTTCAGCAGCATTGTGTTAGACAGGAGTTTAACTTCCAGCTAAGAAATGTGATGGAGCAGCACACCACAGGAAAGTGGTTTTGCTACTGCTTAGTTTCAATGTAATAATGTGTTGTCATAAAAACTACACTCTGCCTTAGTCACTCTGGTATGCTCCTGGTTGTTTTTTTTTTAGCTAGATAACAGCATGCTGCATCTTATGTTGCTTCAGAAGACTGGGGAGGTAAACTGTTCTGGGATGCTGTATATTTAAATAGTGGGCTATTGCATACAATGCAGTACTGCTACCTAAAAGGCTAGCCTTTCTGTGATGTGTGCTAGATAGCTACAGCTTGCATTTGGGAAAGGTGAAGAAGGGCTCTCTTCTTCTGCCCTTGCAGCATCTGTATCTGCCCTGTGCTGGGAGCAGAAATGCTGAGTAGACACCTCTCCCTAGTGCAGTCCCGTGCCATTTTTTTGGCCATTACACACCCCATATGAGACTGTGTGGGAAATGTATTGTGTATGATGTGTGAGAAAGCCATGCACCTGCATTGCTATCCCATTCACTTCAGGGCTGTGTCTGTCCCCAGATTTTTGACACACTGCAAAGGTTTGCGTTTGTGAGGGCCTTAGGTGGACGAAGATCTCCTTCTTCAATTCCAGGCAGGCAGGGTGAGGCATTCCTCCCTGTGAAGAGTGAGGCAGCTGTGGACATGTGTGTAGATGTAGCATGGCCCATTTTAGAGTTTAAAAATAAAATAATTCGACAGCTGTTAGAGTACAAACTTTTGTAAGAAGCTGTCTGAAATATGAGTTGAAATACCTCCAACACTCCTCCCCATGTAGGTTTAAAACCAAGTGTGTCTCCTTCCTGCTGGAATGCAGCTGTATAGGCCAAAGGCTTGGTCTAGGAGACATAAAGAAATCTTTACATGTGGAGTCTATGGAACTGGGGATGACACCTCTTGGTCTATACAAGTGCCTGAGACTGGGGAGGCTGGGGGGAAGACTTACAACTTAAATTAGTTCTCCTGGTCTGGCTCTAAACAGCTAGCTTGGACATTGCTGATTGTGTAAATGCAGCTGCCTGGAGCTGGTACATGCAGGCTGCACCTACCTTGGCTATTTCTAAAACTTGTAATTGTATGCAGGATAGGGCACTTTTCCTCCTGTAGATGTCCAGGCACCTTGGCAGTTCTCCTAGGTAGTTTCACTTAGCTGGAACATGACAGCACACAGATGTACAGGCACATAATGTCTGTGGTGTTCATTACAGCACACTGGTCCTGTGGGAACTTCACCCTAAAGCAAGATGGTAAGATGGAATAGTAAAGGGGAATTGAGAGTGGCCTTCAGGCTTAAGCCTCACCTGTGACATGATGTTGCTGGTGCTGCAGGTGTTCTATCCTTTCTGTGAGGAGATGACTGTGTTGGGAGTGAGTTTGCCCCCATCAGGTTCCGTGAGCCTCTGCTTTCTTTCTTGCTGCTGGTTCCAGCCCAGATATAGTTCAAATGCAAAGTGTCTGGGGCAATCTAATGGAGAAACTCTGTGGACCATTTCGTAATGATCAGTCTTTTCCAAATGGGGGAAAAAAAGAGACTTTCTTGTTAGGTCAGACCTGACAATGCACAATGTGGAGAGTGAAAAAGTGTCTTTTGGAGAATAGGCTCAGACCCACACTTTATTGACACAGTACAGACACACTAGGACATTGCCAGCACATGGTACAGTGGGCATTTGCACATCTGGGGCAAGGTAGAATTCCTACTGTTATCTAGGTCTCCTGGCCACTTAAAGAAAGAGCTGAGAAGGCTGCAGAAATTATTCTTTCATGAAAGAATTATTGCAGTCCCTTAATTTGGCTTCTGACATGATACGTGTCACACAGTACTATGCAGCAATCATTTATTGGCAGGAGCTTCTTTTGCGGACTTGAGAAGGCTTCAAAGAAGACTTGTCTCTGGCAAATGTCAGCCATTGAAGGCAATGTTTGCTGGAAAGCTTGTTTCACATTTGCTGCAATTTCTCTAGATAAGCTTTGTGAAATGAGATCAGACCCAGTGTTTCTTCATCTACAAGCAAGAGATGGGACTGGCTGGATCAAAGTGACACATGATTAACAAGCTTTTGTTAGTCAGGTGTTTGCAGAGAACTGAGAGTGGGCTTGGGTAGGCAGCAGGTGATAATGCATCAGCTTTGTGCTCTTCCCAGGTGTGCCACTGAGAACTGGCTACATCTCCCATGCTTCCTTGGCATGTACTGGGCAGTGCCAGTGAGTCAGCATCTCTACTTAGCATGCTCATGTCTTTCTTAAACATGGATACCATTGGGATGTTTCGATTTTTATTTGTTGTTTACTATCATCTCACCAATAGTAAGACAAAGTTCAAAACCTCCCAGATCTGTTGTAAAATTCTTGATCTCCTAACCAGTTATTAAATGTTCATTACAATGGGTCTATTTCCCCAAATATTAAGAAAATTCATCCCGGAGAGTTTTTTACTAAAACCAAATGCTGTCCCTTCTTTCCTTCTGTTATATTTATTTTCCATCTTCCTTAGGTTTTTCTTCATTCAGAAAGAAGCTGACAAAAATGTGATTTTATTCTATGGAAACAAAACAAGAATCTTTCTTTCTGACAAGAAAGGTATTGCGAAAATGTATCTCACAGTGGGATGAAAAAAAAACATTGATTAGGATTTTCTGATGATACAGCAATTGCAGCTGTTTCTTTATTGAATGTGAATTGTCCTTTTCATTACAGTTACTTTTTTCTTAGCTATGTCAGCTCCAAAACACCTGGATTTGGAATAAAAAGTGAGGAGGTAAAGACATTTTCTGGTTTGGTTTTTTTCCTCCCTTCATTATTTTGAGGCAGTTTTTAGGCTGTATTTCTGACAATTTTCCACAGACATCAGCAAGCTTTGAATCAGATATACAGACACAAAAAGCATTCAGATGCAAACAAATACTGCATATATATTGTCATATCTTTTGATATAAATGCTGTCACAGTGTGATATAGTGGGTAATAACCACCGCCAAAGTGGTTATTGACATATCTCACGTGTCAAATTAGAAAGCAAAATGAAATAAAGAAAGGACTTTTCATATTCTGCACACCTTTCTGTGTTTTAATCGAATTTGCCATGGTCAAATAAGATCATATTTAATTCCCTCAGCACAGTTTCATTTGTCTTGGGTTGGTAGAATCATAGCACAGTTGGGGTTGGAAGGGACCTTTAAAGATCATCTAGTCGAACTCCCCAGCGTGTCTAAATACACAGGGTCCCTTTTTAGTATATAGCATCCTGTTTGAATTCTTGTATTACACATTTAATACTGAGATCATGGATGCACAATTACAGTCTTATTTGTTGCATTACTCAATAGCCTCCTTTTTGCATTTCTGTTACTGTATGAGCCTTGTCTTCGTATAGCTTCCTGTCCTGCACATAAACTTTTTCATCTCCCATACATTATTTTACCCAGGTGCTGCTCTTCCTCTAGAAGCCAAGAATTTAAGATTTTTCCCCAAGTACAAAGTAGTTTTGTCTGAGGAAAGTGCAAACCTCCAAAACCACTTTTCCCATGATGCAGTACAGTGAACAGGCTCTGTCATAAGAAGCTGACTGTGTTTCTGGTTTGGAAAGTTTATGAATTTTCTGTTGCTAAAGCAAGGTGGTAAGTTTACCTTTAAGATTTATACTCTTCTACCCCTGAATTTTACAACCCTAAAATCTCTGAATCAAAACCTTGTGTCTGCATCTTGAAGCTACTTGATCTGACCTGCCTTGCTAAGAGGACTTTGCAATTTGGGCAGCATCCACATTAATAATCCTACATAAAATAATGGTGCACTGTTTTATTTATATTTAGGTAGACAGTCATAAATTTACCAGATTTACCTTTAACTAGGTGTGCTTGTTAAAGCACATGTTTTCCAGCTGCCTGCCCAAACTCACTGCAAGGTCTAGGAACGATTTTCTTGCCATAACTCCTGTGATTTCGGGCTGAGTATTTGTACTAGTAACAGAGAAACATCATCTACAAAATCGACAAGAGATGTGAGGCAACAGCTGACCCTGCCCTTTCTGGCTATAAACGTTGCTTGTTGAGGCAGACCCCAACTATTTGCCCATGCACAATTTCACCATCGGTCTTTCATATTTTTGGCGTAGCAGCTCTGTGGGGTATTCCTCCTTTATGTAAGAATAAACTGCTTTCACTTAGGCAGCTTTAGAGTTCAGAGATTCATCTTGCTATGTGATCTACTAGTATGATCTAGTCTGGCTTTGCAGACTGTTGCTATTCCAATCTAGTAACCTAGACTGGAATAAGAGACTTGTTGAAAAACAAGACCTGAGACAAACACCTAGATAAGGCCAACATAGGCTGCACTGTTTTTCTGGCCTGCAGTGCAAATCCCAGAGTAGGCTGCTTTTAAGAATTCTTTGTGATGTTTGTTTTTAGGAGCGTGATCTGGGACTTTAGTCATAAATGGACTCTTGTTATCTGACCTACTAGCTTGGAGGCAGTATGATGCATGAGCTTTCATTTCAAAAGTAGCTTATTTTTAACAGAAGTTCTTCCTGACAAGTTTGCTGTTGTTCACCAGAAAACTTCTATTGGGAATACATTGTAGTGTAGAGGTGGAATTCTTTGCCCAAGGGCAAAATAAGTGTCAGAGATATCCGAACACTTGGTTTCAAAAGGTGTGCTTCAGGTCTCTCCTTATTCTAATGCAATCCAGGGATGTGAACCAGAGCACGATATGTCTGAGATGACTGGGCACTGGCCACCTGAAGGCAGAGGGCATCACTTTTTCCACTTTCCCTAAAGAACTGTAAACATGATGATACCATCCCAGTATGTGAGCTGTTTGAAGCTGCGTCTTTTGGCATTTTAGACTACTCAGGCAGAAAAGCCCCTTCATTCTATGATCTGGTCACACCACCAGATGTGGACAAAGTGAAGACCAGGTACTGAAGCTTTGATGATGTCATTTGCTGAGATGTGTGAACTAAAAAGGCAGGTTTCCCAAACAGTTTTTAGACAGGGCTACTCCCATTGCTCTCACCACCTGTGGGGGAGACTTCCCTTATACTGAACAGGGATGGGGTGTGGAAATGTCTTTATTGTTCACAGGTTGGGTGGAGTGAGTTTCTATTGTTCTCAAGTGTGAGGAGAGGAACTTCAGCTGCTATCTGGTCAAAACATAGCTGGTTCCATTCGGTGTGCTTTCAATAAACTGCTGGGCTTATGTGGCACAAGCTGATAGCTACCAAGATTTCCTCTGGGGCCTCAAAAGCTGGCTGGCTGCACTGTTAGAGGCTCTGGCTTTACAGACTGAAGCTATGACACTGCTTCATGCTCCCAGCTCAGGAGATGGCTTATTTATCACACAATGCTCTGTATAGATGCATCCTTACTATTTTGCTTCCCAGCACTAAGCTTCCTGGCACCAGAGTACCTGCTCCTCCCTGCAATACTTGCCCACCTCTGCCTCTGTGTGCTCAAAGTAGTTTTCTGATTTATCCAGTGCTGTGATAACAGATGCTAGATGCAGGGGCTCCCCCAGACCCTTTCTGAAGGTTGACAGCTATGCAGAACTTCTGCCCAGTAAAGTCAGTTATCTGTGGCTAAAACATATCTGAAACAGGAATGCAGAAGGAGCAGTGGGAAAAAGTATTACAACACTGTGGTGATGATTGCAAATGCCATATTGACATTTTCTTTCCCATATTATTCTGAGGAAATGTTTGGAAATGAGTACCATCCACCCATGCTTGAGAAAGAAGCTTCAGGAACAGAACTGCCTGTGGCAGATCCTGACATAAATGCCTCCAACCCTACCATTACTTACCACCACAGCCAATATCTCCATTCTTGCGAGGCATGTAGAGGGAATCACCATCCAGCCTGAGGCTGATGCCCAGGGCATGAGCAAATTGCCTATTAAGAGCATGATGACTCCATCTCTTACAGAAAACGCATCCACCCAAGAGGAGCCTGTCAAGGCTGCAGCAGCATGCTGGTCATGTTTGCTCTTTTCTTGAGCAGCTATCCCAGTCTTGAATCTACCCACTGCTTTCCCAGGCAGAGTAACACTCAGGCATTATGTGCCTGGCCACAGAGAATACACCTGTGGCTACAGAAGACAACTGCACCAAGAAGGTGCAAGGGACAGCACCTCCCCAAAACCTGTTAAGGCATACACAAAGTGCAGCATTTCCTAAAGCTGGGTGGAACAGGAAAAGTTCCCTCCTTCCATCCAGACCAGAGAGAAGCTTCCACGATGGAAGCAGCACCACCCCCTATTTCCCAGGAGAAGCTACAGCCTGCCTAGGAGGCAAGGAAGGAGATTTCAGCAGTCAGAAGAGGAGTTGCCTGGCTGGAAAGACAGGAAATCTTTTCCTGATGGCCAATGGGAAAGCGCGCTGTCCTACAGAGACAATAACATCAGCCACAAGCAAAGCAGCTTTCCTCCCAAAAACAATTCATCAGGCCCTCATTTAAAACCCAAAGAACAAAAGGAAATCATACACCTTCCAAGGGATAATGTTGGTTGGTCACCCAATTCCTGGATGCAGGCAGTCTGCCAACCAAGCAGCAAAGGATCCTTGATAAACACCAGGAGCCGTCCATCTGAGGCAGAAACTCATCTGTGTGACTGGGAGAACCTAGACACTAGGCCTTTGTACTTTGAAAGATTACAGCTTCCTTGTCCAGCTCAGCATGAGCCAACCAGCAGAACACCACATGTTTCATAGTGAGGCAGGCACCATGATAGAAGACCATACTGCATTCATTGAGCTCCTCACTTAGTCAACATCCAGAGGGATAACCTTATGCTCAGAAGGAAAATGCACTTCGTCCAAGCGGCAATGCATAGGACAATGTTCCCTTCCTGTGCAGAAAACCCTCCAATCCTCCTGATTTGAGTCAGAGGCAGGAGAAGTTTTTTTGTGAAAATGACTGTTAGTTCAGTTGGACTTGACTCCTCTGTGCAGACATCATGGATGATGAGGCAGTTCTTATCATACCCTGAGCATAGCCCAGCCAACCTGTACGAAAATTCACAATATGTCCCTATTACTATCCATCTAGGGTTATTTCCAACACAAAAGAGACCACACATCAAACCAACAGGAGAATGTTCTGTATGATGAGTTCCATGGGCCCCAGAGGATCATTTTCCACCCTAAGGCATGCTCATTCCTAAGCCTTTGGAAAATAATCTGTATTATTCTAATGGGCCCCCACTGGGAAACTCTTTGGATGAGGAAACAGATTCTCTCACAACTCCAATCTGTTCTCAGTAAAGCAAATTGTAATATTCTGTGGGGCCATCCCAGGAGCAGGGCAACAGTTTGTTCACTGTGAGAAAAAAATATCCTCCATCCCAGAGGATACCCAATGGGGTTCAGAGGCAGCCCAGCGTACAGTAAACATTTAAACTCCCCATGCAGAGTTGACCCATTTCAGGTCTGAGTTCATGTGATCACTCTTTCCCCAGGCTCATTTGCTGTGTGGGGAATGACAGTAGTGCAGGATTGCCTGATTTCTCCCCACGTTCAAACTCTACACATATGAACAAAAACATCCTGAAGGCAGTCACTCTAAGCATGTCAGATGTGTTGCCTACCCAGCCTTCAGTCTAGCCAGAGGTGCTTGAACAAAACTCCAGGCCAGGTAAGGGTGGAGTGGTTTGGCGTCTTTGGTGAAGAAGCAACTAATCATGACAGCAGCATGCCATGCTCAAAAAGAGGCCTGAAGCCTGACCACATCCAACTAGATATGCCCATTGTGGGAACAATAGAAGCAGAGATGGTGGCCACATCACCCAGTGTTCTGGAAAAATTGAATGAGCTAACCAATTCAGTGAGAAAGCTTCTCCTGAGAAACAGGCTGAGGGAGCACTCACACTGGCCAAAGAAGGGCATGAGCCAGATGCAATCAGAAGTGCAAATCAGATTAATGAAATTGATCTGGCGGGACAGCAGGCAGCCCAAAGCTTCAGGAGAACATGGTGATTCAGCAGGTGGCTGAGGCAGCACCTGTCCAGCACTTGAGCACCATCTGGTGACAAGAAGAAAGGACAGGTTTCTGCCGATCTGGTATCTGCTGAGAATGTTTTTTCTCTGTGACTGGGATGCCGCTAAGGTGTCCAGAAGTCTGAGCACTGATACTACCATCATGGCTCTCTAGCAGGAGATGCGTCAAATAATCCAGGGGAAAGCAGCTCAGACTGTGTACTGCTACAAAACAGTAGTAATGCATGTCTTTAATTACCAAGCAAAGAGAAGATAGCCTAAGAAGCTAAATTGGCATACATGTAAGTTATTCTGCAATTCTTAGTATCATTAGAAATGGATGAGGATAGATGCTCTGCAGAAGAAAGGGCATCTGCCCAAAAGGTATGTGGGTCCACACCTACACTAGTCTGATAGCTTTTGACATGAGCAAATTCTCTCTTTGCATAACATTTCCCTCCCCTTCCAAATACATTGGGGCAGCTATTTTTTTAAAGCATCGATACCAGCTTTGTGTAAAGGACATGCCTACCTGGAATCACACGGTATGAGGCAGAAGTTTGCTGTCATGCTAGGATGTGCTCAGGCCTTTCTTTCTTAAATTTTACCAAAACAAAAAAAAATTTCATTCAGGGAAGCATATCATTCAGGTGGATGCCGAACAGATTTATTAAGCTATACACAGGACTTTTTCTCATTCCTTAGCTTTCTATTTAGCTTGGGAAACTCACACCCTGGAAGAGAGCCTCTGAGCACAGCATTTCTATACACAAGACTGGTCAGACCAGTCCATGGGGGGTCAATATCTGGCTGTCTGGCAGTGGTTTACGCAGGTCAGTCACAGTCAGAAAAGTGTGGTGGGAAGGAAGCTGGTAACTACAAGTTGTGTTTTTTTCCCTTAACTGAAGTCTAGACCATTTGTTCCAGGCTCAGCAGTGAGGCAAAACTCACCTCTGCCCAGAGATGTTCTACTGTCCCTCATCTTACACAAAGAAAGCTCCCTTCTGACCTCTAGTCCCTTCTATCACTAGCACCTCTTTCAGACAAGATACCACATTGCCTCTGTCTAAAGTTTGAGGCACGAATCCCTGACCTCGTATTACCAGAAACGAAAGTTACTGCTATGAAGTTAGTACATGTAAAAGCTATTGACTTGCTTCTGTGACCAAACCTCCAAGCTGGATTCATATGTGGCTGGGAAGTTGACTGTCTAATTGGTCTATTAGGGTGCAAATGTAACTACTTAGAAAGAAGCATGACATACGATAGCCCATACCTCCAAACATTGAGCAGCACAACAGCATGCAGCATTGGAGAAAAGCACATATATATTTTTCGCGGAGAGATTTTATTGTTAGATGTCAGGTTGACTCTGTGAATTTGGCATTGCAAAAAGGTCTTTGCCTAACCTTTGACCTCAGTTTAGATTTTTTGGGTGAAAGAGTGAAACAAAACCTCTGAAGATCTGCTGCATTAGAATTCAGAGCTCAGTTTTACAGCTTGGCATACAGTACCACTTGTGTATTTCGCATAGCTGCAAACAATGATGTTCATTGTGCATGGATGTATTAGTGATTTGGCTGGTTTGTACTGTAACTACCAACACCAACAATCCAAAACACAGGCAGTTCAAATTTTTCTCCCTGCTGCCACATCTATTAATATTTCTCTAGTGCAAATCTCTTTATTCTTAGATCAGTGTTGCAGTCAGGAATTCTGCAAAACAGTTATCTTTCTCATTAACCAGTACTTACCTTTGCTTTCATTAAGAGATGCACTGATTCAGTTTCTTCTCCTGGACAGAAGGGCCAGAGCCACTTTAAACAGCCCCACTGCAGCACAGTCAGAGATCAATGGAACCCATCCTGCATTTGAATGAATTCCCTCATTACAGCCTGTTCCTGCCACATGCCCCTGTGGATTTGGAAGGGTGGCATGATGGAGGATGGAAAGTAGACCCCATATAGAGCACCAGTAATGTGCAGGTCAGTGGATGCTTGACTACCGGTTTTCTGTCCTTCTTCACATGGTATGGGCTTCAACATAAGTGCAGCAGGAGGAGCATCTTCCAAGTCTGCCAGAACAGTTAAGTAGAGCTTTCACCATGGAACACTACACCCCCACCTGCCACATGCAATTTAACACAACACTGGAGGCTTTAGGACCCTGATAAATGGTTTGTTCCTGTCCTGCTTTTAACCAGCATGGAGTTAAATTTCCTCCTAGTAACTATGCAGTGCTGTGTTTTTTACTCTAGTCTGAAAACAGTGCTGGCAACACATGGATGTTTTTAATTGCTACTGAGCAGTGCTTACTTTGATCAAGGACTTTTCAGTCTCATGCTCTGCAAGTGAGGAGGGGCACGGGAAGTCAAGAGGAAGCAAAGACAGGACACCTGACCCAAAGTAGCCAAAGGGGTATTCCATACCACAGCACATCATGCCCAGTGTATAAACTGGGGGGAGTTGGCCAGGAGCCACCAATTGCTGCTCAGGTTGGGTTGGGTATCAGTTGGTGGGTGGTGAGCAATGCTATTGTGCATCACTTCTGTTGTTCAATTGTTTTGTTTTACATCTCTCTCTTTTTGTTATTTTCCATTTCATTGTTATAATTAGTTATATTAGTGTTCTATTAAACCTTATTTTAATTATTAAACTGTCCTTACCTCAACTCATGGGTTTTAGCTTTTTTCCCAATTCTCCTCCCCAACCCAAGGTGGGACAGAGCAGGTGTGAGATATCAGCTGCATGGTACTTAGTTGCCAGCAGCCAGTCCCAGATATGGACAACCAAACTCTGACTTGCCTTGCAAGTTCTACTGGAAATTTCTCATGTTTATGCCGCATTTGAGTCCTGCTTAGCCCTTCTGCTGAACCTTAGTGAAGGACTTGGTGTGACCCTCATCCACAAGTGTAGAGATGGAGACAGATTTGTCAATTATCATTGGTTGGATAATTGAACAGAAAGAAGGAAAAGCCTCAGAATTAAGAATATCCTGTATCAGTAGGAGGAAGCAATGCTTTATACCATGATGAGCCACAGCTCTGTAAGCTGTTTCTCTGCAGAAAGGAACAGATTGGACTGTGAGTCACTCTGAAAATAGCACAGTCCTTTTATAATCTCAGAGCAACAGGTCTTCCACATATGAGTTATGACGTTACTGAAGGTATGTGCACAGAAAGTGCTTCGTTTCCCTTCTGCCATTCACCCACTCCCCTGGAAATCAGATAGCACAATAAACTAATGCAGTGGATAAAGATAAATTGGTTTCTATTTAGGGGCTAAATGGCACTCATATTCCGAAGCTGACTGGCAAAATACAAGAAACGAAACAAGCCCAAATTCCTTTCTTACATCCCTGTGGGTGATTGCCTGCTGCTATTGCTCTCTTTCCCCCAGCCATATTGCTTGCTGAGGTGGAACTATGGCTGAATATGCAGAGCAGAGATCCTGGCAGCTTCTTTACTGGACATGGAAACCGCGCTAATAAATATCATACCATCTTGTTTTACATCAAAAAGCATTAATCCTGGGGATGATTTCAGCATGTACCAGACAAAACTCTGAAGTTCCTGTGCCTGTTCCTTTTCTCACAGATTTGATATATAGCTATTTTTGGGTGCTGTGAGTTAACTGACCAAATTAGTGACAGTAGTTACAAAGCAACTTATTCTACATGAAGGCAGATCAAAAGACTGGGCTGAATACAAGGGCCATTCCCCAAACAGCAAGACTCAGCTGCATTTGGGAGTAATGAAACAGACCTACAACTCAAATCTGAGAAATCTATAGACAAGGATCCCTCTGTGGGAGACTAAAGTATCATTTTAGAGGGCAAGAGTTAGGAATAACCACGTTGTAGTTTTAAGACCTGTTTTCCTGTGAACTGTATTTTGTTCTGGGTAAAAGGACAGTTAGTTCTAACAGAGCCAGTTAGTAAGGAAAGTAGAAGCACAGATACTGCCAGTCCTCCGAAAGTGCTCCAGCCCAGGGCCTTATCTAGGAGTTGGAGAACAGCATGGCTTAATTTCCAGGAGAAGATGCCTTGAGCTGGAGCAGAACAGGAAGAGCACTTAGACTGTTTATAACTAGACATATATTTTCCTTTGCACCCTTTTCAGTTTGCCAGCTCTCCCTTGTCCCAGGGCCCAGGCTGTCAGAGATGCTGCACAGAAAGATAAAATGTTCATTGGTTGTTGTGGAAGCACTGACTGTCTTTCCAGGTCTGGAAGTTCTTGGGTTTCAAAGCACAGTAGGGAGAACTGTGCATGCACTTTAAAGGTAAAACCGTATGAGAGAAGCTGTAGAACCTAAATATACCATAATTAGGAAGAAAAAGGAAGAAAAAAAAACAAAAAGAGAAAAGAATTAAGAAAACTCTGCTTTTATATCTACTGTTTCTGGCCTCAGGACTACAACCAACCTGACCAGAGACTCATCCTCTCTCTCCCTCTGAAATCAAAAGAACAGACACAGCAGCTGATAGGGTCAGAGATGTCTGTGTCTCCAGCAGACAGAAATTCATACCTATCCTAAAGAATGCATGCACTGTTTCCTAAGCTGCCTTGTTGGTAGAATGCCATTCAATTTTACAAATGGCAAACAGACATTTACAACTCACCCAAAGTTTTGGAACCTGCAGCCAACTCCTCCCGTTGCCAGCCAGTCCAAACACATATTTTGTATTTGGCAATTCTTTGCCATTTTTGCCTTTCCAAAGGCCAAGAGCAAGCAAGCTCTGCTGTATGGTAAAATGTCTGGATCTCAGAAATTCAGACTAAACACCTTGTTGTAAATATCTGTATATCAAAAAAAGGAAGAGAAGATTTCAAACATTCACTTTTACAAATCCAAAGTATGGATAAGACCTATATGAATAGGGAAATGCAAGATTTGTACACTGTTCCTCCAGAGACAGAAGGAAGCCTGTTGTTAATCACAGCTGATCACCCATTTATGTCCCACGTTTTTGACAAACTCAGCAGAACACATCAAATATTCCTTTACTACAAATACAAACTCAAACCAGGACTTACTGCAAAGTGCATTGTGGAGACCACTGTATCTGTAGCATAATGGTTCAGTACAATACGTGCCCTTGTGAGGTAAGACCAGTTTTCCTTCGGTGTGCCCTCCTAACTTATCTGTAGTTAGAAGGTTAAGATGGACCTACAGCAGTCTTTGCTCTGGAAAGAGAATGCCACAAAGGAATACCTGCATTTTATATGCAGACTGCTGTTTAAGTGAGCCTATGAGACTACAGAAAATGTGGCTTTAGAATGATTTGAATACCAGAGAAGGATGAGTAAGGAGTGTCTTGGGAATAGAGCCATTAATTAAAAAATGAGGGGGGAAAAGGTCTTGGTTTTCATTAGCAATGTTAAACGCAATATATGTTTCTTACTGAAAATGATGATGTACACAACTGTATTGAGTGACCAGTAACCAACTGGAGTACAATAACTTTTGGGCCTGCTGTCTGTGCAGGGAGGAATTCTTTACATTGCAATATTATCACTCTTCATCTGTTTCAGGGTCTCTTTCTTTGGAGCTAAAAGCCCAGACTGATGTTTAAGATTATAATAATAATACTAATTAAAAAAAAAAATACAGTTTTTTTTTTTTCTCCTTCTTGGCTATTTCTCCATATTTTTAGGTCTGGAGGACTTTTCAAATCTGTCCATATCAGGAAAACATAACTTTGGCTCTTCATTTAATCTCATGTCAAATGGTATTACTGCAGTATGCGATCAGCCCAGGCTGCAGATGAGTTTGAAGCCATACAACAAAATGCTTTTCCTCAGTGGCTGGACACTTTTATAATCTAAATCAGGCTGCAGGTAAACAGCATTATTCTTTTCAAGTCATGCTTGATCAGTTCATTTGAGTATCAGCTGTATGACTGCTGGGGTTGGCAGCTGCTGCTTTGAGCAGTAAGTCATCCCACTTGGCTTACTCCAAGTTTTATCATAACTTTTTGCTGACAACAGACACTTCCAAGCCAAGCAGTTCTGTTTTGTCCAAAGTGCTTGTGTTTATATACTTTTGAATCCTGAGCAACTGCCGTGGCTTTTTTGCATGTTAATGAAAACAAAGATTGTACTTGAAAGGATCCTTTGGGTAGGAAAGGGAACAGTTCAGTTTTACTGAGCTTTTGACACAGATGGGGCTGTTAGGCCCTTTTGACAAAGCCAGCTATATATGAAAGGGGAGGCATTTGATGAAATGAGTGTTACATAGCCACAGTGTGACCCTCGTTTTGAAAGAGCTGTTGTACTGTCACAAATCTGCTGTGAATGGAAAAGAATCTTTTCAGGTGCTATTCCTAAAACTCCGAAGAATGTTAAATTGACTGCTTCTGGATTGTGTGGTTATGTTTTAAGGCTCTCTCCTATCTGCAGAATATTGAAAGCAAGTCTATACCAAAATTACATCTGGCCAAAATTGCTCTAAGGAATACACATGCTGCTTCTAATCAGCAGCTCCACCAAGGTGTTTTTTTTGTGTTTTTTTGTTTTTTTTGGGGGGGGGGGGGGGGGGGCTGGGAGGGAGGGGGAAGGTGAGGGGCAGAAATGGTGCCTTGAGCCTGTTGTGTCCTGCAGTAGATACTGATTCAGTTCTGTCTGCACAGCATAGTGTAAACTGAAGCACCTGATTTCCGTATGGGAAAAGCTGATGCTTCATTCTGAGCGACTCAGCTGACATGTTTTCACAGCTTCTTGGCTCTTCGTTGCTTGTTCAGCTTCCTGTATCTAAGTGTATGTACACTGAGACTCCTTATTGTCTGAACTTGCGAGCTGGTACTTTTAAAAATGGACTTCTGAGGTGTAGATGGAAGAATGTTTAAAGCACTCTTGTAAGCAAAATTCAGGATTTAGACAAACTTTTCCGAGATCTACCGCAAAGGAGCAGCGCCTGAAAACGTCCGGACTAACCTAAACGGGAAGGGACACACTGCCCTCTAGCAGCTGTCCTCTGCGCAGAGCAGCTCGATTGCTGCAACAGAACTGACGAGCTGCTAGAAAGTTGCCTGGAGCTTTATGTTGGCACTACCGTACAGCTGTACTCAGGTGAGGAGTACGACCTGCTCGAATTTAATCTCAGTCCTGAAGAAAAATGATAAATTTTTATAAAAATTATTTTTATAATTAAAAAAAATATGTAAAATAACAAGAGAAAAGGGCAAGAACTGAACATGTGTTATCAAATCATACAAATGTGCTAAGGAGATCCTAGTGCAAGCAAGTAGAAACCACCACCATTAACACGCATGATGACATTGCAATTTCTATGGGTTGACATGCATTAGGAAACCCCTGCTCAGCCCCTGATGAACAATGCTCTCATTCTGTGCCCTGCAAAGAGCATCCAGGCTGAGTCTCCACATGGATCTCCCTGAAGCACATGTAACACCCCCAGACTGCAGCAGCTCTGCTGAGACCAGACCACCCCTAAGGCACTGACACCTTTCTCTAGGGGAACTGAAGCAGAGAGGCTTGTACTTCTGCTCTTTTGTGGACCTGGGTTTCATTTGGTCTCCTGCCCCTGGGATTGATAATAATATTGAGACTTTTTCTGCACATTTATTGCCTTTATTTTCTTCTGTTACATATAAATTAGGCTGGGGGGCGGAGGGGGGACGGATGGGATTGCTCTCGGCGTCCTGAGCCCCAGCTGACAGCCCAGGTGTGGTTTGGCCACCCCTCAAGACACCCTCCAGTATTACTGATGGCAAGATGGCTTCTTGGGAGGCTGGGCGGGGCCCTCAGGTCTGCTGGTCTTCCTCTTTGGGGCTCGCCGGGCCTCCGCAGGGGATGGCTGGCTACCCTGGCTGGCAGTGGAGGGCCCAGGCACAGACTCCTCAGGCCCCTCTTGCGGCAAGCGCAGCTCCCTGATGCCAGGAACAGGGGCAGAGGGGGGGCTGCCGGGACCCCCATGAAGGGCGGCCGTGGAGGTACTGAGGAGTTCTGCCTCCGATCTGGAGGAGGGCGGGTTGCGGGCTAGAGACACCCCTCTGGAGGCAGCAGGGCCAGAGCCAGCCGGGGGACTGCCCTCCCCCGCCTCAGCATCGCTATCATCCAGACCCAGCCGTTGCCGGACCTCCCCGCTGCACTGCTCCACGGCGATGTCAATCAGCCGGCGCACGAAATCCCTGGTGTATTCACCCAGGGCACCCTGCAGCGCCTGCGTCAGGGGCTCCTCATCCAGGCCATAGTACTCCAGGCAGAACAGGACGAACATCCGTGCTGCTTCTGACTCCCAGAGGCGACCCTGGAATATTACACACAGCCACTCTCGCAGCCGAGGCATCAGGGGCCGGAGCAGAGATGGGTCATGCTGGAAGAAGTATGCCCAAATGTGGGGACAGAGGCCAGCCACAGGATGTCTGGGCATGAGGACCACAGGTTGTGGCTGTGATGCTGCAGAGTGCTGGGGGCTGTGGGCAGCTGGCTGCCCAGGAGCTCCTGCTCTCTGATGGTCGCTGCCTGATGGCTCTTCACCATCTGATGGTGGTGAGATGACATGCTCGTGAAAGTTGTCATCCCCCTGCCCTGAGTGCATGATGCCGGTCATCCTCCTTCTGCAGAGGGGGCACTCAGGGCTGTTCTCAGACCACTGCAGAATGCAGATGTAACAGAATTGGTGGAGGCATGGTAGCACATAGCTTGCCCCCTCCTCTGAGCTGTCCAGGCATATTGGACAGCGGGTCTCCAATGTCTGTGCTGTGCTCCCCATGGGCTATGGTGGACTGGGGAGGAGCTGGGGATGCCACGTTTTTCCCTCTTGTTGCTACTGCAGCATCAGGTGTCACTCTAAAAAAAAGGAAGAGAGGCCACAATCATTGGCTGGCTCAGGAAGGGGGGGAGAAATCCCCAGGTCCCTCTAAGAAGGAAATGCACCCAGCTCACCACCCCAGAGTGAGGTTTCCCCATCCAGCTCATTTCTACTCCTGCGAGTGCTCCTCTGAGGCATGGCACTGAGAGCTGCCCTGAACAATTCCCCATGCACAGCACCAGCACCAAGGCCTCACTCAGCACTCCAAATTTCACCAACTATTCAGCTGGAGTGTGGGCATGACCTGTCTGGGTGAAATGAGCAGCAAGAGATGCATGGTCACAATCTGGGGACATCACCATAGGCCATACTCACCTGTGGCACTCAGATGTCCAGTGTTATTGCAGCATCACTGCCCACTCCATCACTTCATTTCTTCTCTTATGCTTGACTGGCAGCAGTGTTTCATAACCAGTCACAGAAGCTTCAGCTATGTCTTCCCAGGTGGTGTGATTTAAGCCCAGTTGGTAACCCAGAACCATGCAGCCCCTCTTCCCTTCTTCTTTCCCTCTCCCCTGCACTCGGTATTGGATGGGGAGGAGGATCAAAGGAATGTAAATCCCACAGGTTGAAATAAGAACAGTCCAACAACTAAAGTATAATACAAGACTACTACTACTACTACTAATAAGGGAAATAACAAAGGGAGAGAATATGAAACTAAAAGGGAAAAGAGAAATAGAACAATATAATTGCTCACCACCTGCCAACTGATTCCAACCAGAGCAGCAATGTGGGCCTTCCAGGTCACTCCCCCTGGTTTATGTACTGGGCATGACGTGCTGTGGTATGGAGTACCCCTTTGGCTAGTTTGGGTCAGGTGTCCTGCCTCTGCTTCCTCCTGGCTTGTTGTGCCCCCCCTCACTGGCAGAGCATGACAGACTAAAAAAGTCCTTGATCAGGGCAAGCACTGTTCAGCAACAACCAAAAACATTTGTGTGTTATCAGCAGTGTTCTCAGACTAAAGCCAAAACACAGCACTGCACCAGCTACTAGGAAGGAGAAAAATGACTGCTACTGCTGAACCCAGGAGAGCACCAACCCCTTATTCCATACCATTCATGTCATGCCCAGATTCCACATTTTTCACTAGACCACCACTTTTTGTCTCTTTCATATATGTATATGCATACATATATGCACACACAAAGAGATATCATTCCTTAGTCCACGGACCGTCCCTAGAAAGTTTGCTGAATTAGTTCAGTCCATGATGTCAGACTTCATCTGTCACGACAGCCTTTCAGGGCAGGAAAGACAGTGTGCAGTGCTGGGTTACTGCCTGCTGACAACACCGCTGAACTCATCTGGTCACTGCTGAGCTTGTCTGGTCTCATCAAAGTTCATTCTTTGTTGGGGTGGTCACGGAGGGGAAGTCAGGTCAGTCAATGGTGACCTAAGGACAGTACTGGGAGACTCCTGCTGCTGCTGCCTGCTTTTTCCACAACTTTATTCTCTGGTAGTGATAATGACAGCACACACCTTCTTTTCCAAGCCCAGAGTAGTGGAGATGGGCATTTAGCTGATGGGCTATGAAAGTGTTATATAGCAGGCAGCAGCATATAATTGAGTTCATTGGCTGTTTTTCCCCAGAATCAAATCCCTTGAGGTACACACTGGACTTTCTCATCTTCCCGCATTACCTACCAGGCATATCCGGGTCCCTGAGCAAAAGCAATCCCAGGAGTGGGTTTGCCTTTACCTGAAGCAGGAATAACCCAGACTGCCTTCCCCAGCACATTCTTTATGTGCGCCACAGGAACTTTATCCCCTTTTACAGTATGTAAAAGTTCTGAGTGGGCTGGGCCAGCCCTGTTGGCAGATCCTCTGGTGTTGACCAACCAGGTGGCCTTGGTAAGTGTGTATCCCAATGCTTGAAAGTTCCCCCACCCGTTGCTCTCAGTGTAGTTTTTAACAGCCCATTGTACTGCTCGATTTTCCCAGAGGCTGGTGCATGGTAGGGGATGTGATATACCCACTCAATGCCATGCTCTTTGGCCCAAGTGTCTACAAGGTTGTTCTGGAAATGAGGCCCATTGTCTGACACAATTCCCTCTGGGGCGCAGTGTTGCCACAAGATTTGTTTCTCAAGGCCCAGGATAGTGTTCGAGCAGTGGCATGGGGCACAGCGTATGTTTCCAGCCACCCGGTGGTTGCTTCCTCCATGGTAAGCATATGGCGCTTGCCTTGGCGGGTTGGTGGCAGTGTGATACAGTCAATCTGCCAGGCCTCCCCACATCTGTACTTCAGTTATCATCCTCCATACCAAAGAGGCTTTAACAGCTTGGCTTGCTTAATTGCAGCACATTTCACATTCGTGAATAACCTGGGCAATAGTGTCCATTGTTAAGTCCACCTCTTGATCATGAGCCCATCTATATGTTGCATCTCTGCCTTGATGGCCTGAGGTGCCATGGGCACACCAGGCTAAAAATAATTCACCCTTGTTGTGGTTTAAACAAAGTCAGCCACAAATCACGCACTCGCTCTCTCAATCCCCCCTCCCCCCCCGTTTTTTGGCCTCCCCCTGCTCCTGGAGGGATGGGAAGGAGAACCAAAAAGAATCCAACTCCCACGGGTTGAGATAAGTTTAGTAACTAAGGTATAACACAAATCACTACTGCTACAACCAATAACAGTAATGGTAAAGGAAATAACAAGGGTAGAGAATACAACATCTCATCACCAGCCGACTGATAACTCGCCCCCCCAGCCTGACAAAGCACCGACTGATACCTCCTCCAACCCTGCCATCTTCTAGCCCTTCCGGGTAACTCTCCGTTACCTCCTGGGCATGACGTGCTGTGGTATCGGTCCCTGCAGAGGAGCCAAGCCCTGTGGCTGAGCCCAGCCCCACTGCGGCCAAGAGCATTCCCCGGCAGCCGCCTGCCGAGCCCCAGGAGGATGCAGGAGACCACGCAGCATTTCCCGGCAAGGCAGAGGAGGAAGAGCTGGACTCAGGAAAAGAGAAGCTGGCGGTGGGAGCCGGCAAGCACAGCAGCTACACCAGCCCCAGTGACAAGTACAGCAGCATCAACTGAGAGTTCTGAAGGTTTTGAATGGCCTTTGGGTACCCTTGGTACCTGCCTGCTGATTGTGATGGGGATCAGCATGTTGGCACACACACAGACTGTGTTCTACCCACAACCATTTTGTCTGATCTCAAAAGTTAAGCAGAGTTGGATTTGGGTCTTGTCTGGGGTTAGACGACAATATAGGAGGACCAGGAGATTTTCCCCAAAGCTGGACAGTCATGAGTGGCAGGGTGTGTGGGACAGTATGGGCAAGTATCTAGTCCACTGGGCCCCTCCAGTGCTTTGGAAGCATCAGAGATGGAAGGCAGCTGTATGGAGTCCCCAGCAACAAGCTGCAGAAACTGCTGAAGGGGACAGTGAATTATTTTGAGCCTGGTGGGCCCATGGCACTTCAGGCCAACAGAGCAGAGATGCAACATAGAGATGGACTCATGATCGAGGGGTGGACTTAGCAATGGACACTATTGCCCAGGTTATTCACGAACGTGAACACTGCACACAGTCTCTCCTGCTCTGAAAGACTGTTACGAGAGATGGAGCCTGGCATCATGGACCAGATGGACTCAGCAGCTTTATAGGGACTGGTCCATGCACTAAGAGTGATGATATATTGAAAATATGGGATCTAAGCATGACGTGAATGGTATGGAATAAGGGGTGGATACTGTCCTGGGTTCAGCAGTAGCAGTCATTTTTCTCCTTGGTAGCTGGTGCAGTGCAGTGTTTTGACTTTCAGCCTGGCAACAGAGCTGATAACAATGATGCTTTGATTTGGCCAAGGACTTTGTGAGCCTCATGCTCTGCCAGGGAGGAGGGGAAGCCAGGAGGAAGCAGAGACAGGACACCTGACCCAAACTGACCAGAGAAGTATTCCATACCACAGCACGTCATGCCCAGGATGTAACAGAGAGTTACCTGGAAGGGCTAGAGGACTGCAGGGTTGGAGGAGGTATCAGTCCGTGCTTGGTCGGGCTGGGGGGGGTGAGTTATCAGTCAGCTGGTGCTGAGGTGTTGTATTCTCTTCCCTTGTTATTTCCTTTATCATTATTATTATTGGTAGTAGCAGTAGTGATTTGTGTTATACCTTAGTTACTAAAACTGTTCTTATCTCAACCCATGGGAGTTGCATTCTTTTCGATTCTCCTCTCCATCCCTCCGGGAGTAGGGGGAGAGAAAGAAGGTGGGGAGTGAGTGAATGAGCTGTCTGGCTGGGTTTAAACCATGACAACCCTTATGTTGCCAATCTAAGTCCACCTGAGCCACTTCAGTCTTAGCAGCTTTATTGACCTGTTGGTTGTTCTGGTGTTCCCCAGTGGCCCGACTCTTGGCTACATGGGCATCTACATGGTGTACCTTCACCACCAGGTCCTGCACCTGGGCAGCGATATCTTGTCACAATGAAGCAGCCCAGATGGGTTTACCTCTGCGTTGCCAGTTGCTCTACTTCCATTGCTGGAGCCACAGGCATTTGCCACCATCCTTGAGTCAGTATAAAGTACTGGCCACTTTTCTCGTTCAGCAATGTCCAGGGCCAGCTGGATGGCTTTCACCTCGGCAAACTGACTCGATTCACCCTCTCCTTCAGCAGCTTCTGCAACTTGTCGCAGGGGGCTCCATACAGCTGCCTTCTATCTCTGACGCTTTCCCATCAGTAAACAAGGCATACTGCTTCTCACTTTCTGACAGTTTATTGTATGGTGGGCCCTCTTCAGCACGCATCACCTCCTCCTCTGGTGACATTCCAAAATCTTTGCCCTCTGGCCAGCCCATGATGATATCTAGGGCTCCTGAATGACTGGGATTTCCTATTTGAGATCGTTGTGTGATCAGTACAACCCACTTATTCCATGTAACGTTGGTTCCATGATGTGTAGAGGATACCCTGCCTTTGAAGATGCAGCCGAGAACGGGCAACCGGGGTGCCAGGAGGAGCTGTGCTTCAGTGCCTGTCACTTCTGCAACAGCTCAAACTCCTTCATAGGCTGCCAGTATCTCTTTTTTTAGTGGGAGTATAACTGGCCTCAGATCCTCTGTATCCCCAGCTCCAGAAGCCGAGGGGTCGACCTTGGGTCTCCCCTGGAGCTTTCTGCCAGAGGCTCCAGGTAGGACCGTTCTCCCCAGCTGCAGTGTACAGTACATTTTTTACATCTGGCCTGGTCTGGACTGGTCCAAGGGCTACTGCATGAACTCTCTCTCGTTTAATTTGCTCAAAGGCTTGTTGTTGCTCAGGGCCCCGTTTGAAATCATTCCTCTTCTGGGCCATGTGACAGCACACCCCATTTGTTTTACTAGTTTTTCCATATTTCTCACTTGTTCAGGGGTGAAGTTCCAAAGCACTGGAGGGGCCAATTGACCCAGATGCTTGCCCATATGATGCCACACACCCACTCATGACTGGCCAGCATTTGGGAGGATATCTTGGTGGTATTCTTAGGTAGTTTCTTAACCTTAAATAAAACCTGTACTACATTCAAAAAAATAATGGTTCCCAGGAAAAGGAGCAAGCTTGTTTCAAGGGTATTCAAAGGATGTCAAAAATCTTTAAAATTCCCCAAATCTACTGCAAACAGCCAGGCAGGGGAATGGAAGGTGTGGGAGGATGTCTTCTCCGTAGGTTGACTCTCCAGGGAGGGCAAAAAAGAGGTGTAATTGTTAATTATTCTCATTATATGCCTTCCAAAGTATAGAAGTGATAACCACACTGAGAACACATACCAGATCAAATAATTTTATTGTGTTACAAGCCATTATTATAAAGTACAGTGAAACAAGAACCTTAGCCCAGGTCACAAAGCTGATAAACACTAAAACAGCAAATAGTAGATGCAAGTAAGTTGCGACATACTGAAACTCTGAGAACAAGTGCAACAACTGCAAGAGCAAATAAATCAACATTATGATGAGTGACAATCCAAACCAATAAATGCTTATCACAAATATGATTAGACACACTCTGTTCATACCTGTCTTTATCACAAACCTTTGTGTCCCATGTTGGGTGCCAAAAAGGACTGTTGTGATTTAAGCCCAGCCTGTAACTCAGAACCATGCAGCCGCTCGCTCACTCCTCATTTTCCACCCTAGTTGCAGCAGGATGGGGAGGAGAATTGAAAGAATTTAAATCCCATGGGTTGACATAAGAATAGCCCCATAACTAAAGTATAATATAAAACTGCTACTAATAATGATAATGATAAGGGAAATAACAAGAGGAGAGAATATAAAGCTAGAAAGGGAAAGGAAAAAACAATAAACAGCAGTAATACACAATACAATTGCTCATCAACCTCCAGCCGATACGCAGCTCGACCCAAACAGCGATCTGGGCCTTCCAGGTAACTCTCCCCTATTTATATACTGCACATGATGTGCTGTGGTATGGAATACCCCTTTGGCTAGTTTGGGTCAGGTGTCCTGTCTTTGCTTCCTCCTGGCTTCCTGTGCCCCTCTTCAACTGGCAGAGTACAAAACTGAAAAGTCCTTGATTGAAGTAAGCGCTGCTCAGCAATAACTAAAAGAATTGGTGTATTATCAGCATTGTTTTCAGACTAAAGCCAAAACACAGACCTGTACCAGCTACTAGGAGGAAGAAAAATAATTGTGACAGCTGAAACCAGGACACCAGGGCCCTGTCAGGTCACCCTGGCCATGGAAGACATGCCCAGGCACAGGCAGCAGAAGGGTTCATTTAATAACACCTTGTGTCTGCCTGGGTGCCTGCAGAACAAAGTTCCACAGTCTCTCTCCATGCCCCTGCAGTGCTGGCCAGCCCTCTGGGCTCCCCTGCTTCCTCCCACTGAACATCAAAGGCAGCCCTTGGCTCACTTCCAGGAATTTGCTCCTTCTTGAGCTGTCAAACCTATGCCACCAACCTCAAGCTCTGACATCCATTTGCTGAAAGTAGTTGCACCCCTCACACCCCCATGGAGAGCCTATAGGAGGTAGCCACTTCTCCAGAAGGTATTTCCTGTGTTCAGTTCGTGATGGCCTTTGGGCCAAGGAGAGGCTGGATGGGGTCCAGTCTTCCCCAGATGAAGTCTGCAGGGTGATGGGGGGACACAGTGCCAAACAGCCCCAACATTGCTGCCTGCCATGAGCCATCAGAGCAAGCTTTGAGAAGAAAGTGGAGCATTTTTTTCTGTCACACCACAGCTTGGAGTGGGGGCTTCTGAGTGGAAATATGATCTGTAAATTCTTGCTATGCAACCCTGCGTGGATGTCTGCATCACTTCTGCAGCACAGCTGTCTCACTGGTCGTTGATTATCATGAAGTAAGAGGTCTGCAAGGCTTTGACTCCAAGAATTCAAAGGAGTTCTACTTGCCACACCTTAAAGTAGATAAATCCCTCTCTGTTTCAGGCACTGTAACATGGCAATTTCACCATACTGTTCCCTTTCCCTCATCCTCACCATCGTTATGGATACCTTGTCACCTCCTACAGAGTGCTAAGCTATCTTTGTATCACTTACAGTGAAGATAACATAGGAATAGAAAAAGGATTGCGGTTTGAATAGGCTGTGGAAATAACCCATCGTATTCTCATTTTCCCTGTAGTACCTCAGAGCCTGATGCTGCACCAAGATGGCCTCTCTTTGACTGAGCTTGGCAAGGGAGAAGAGCAAATGCAGAACTGCTTGTCTGTCTGTGATCTCAAGAGATATAGGTGAGGAAGAAAGTGTAGTCAAGACCCTAAACCATACGTGAAATAAACTTCTCAGTTTTTCAAAGCAGTGGTGGACGGGCTAACCCTGGAAAACTGCCCTCTGGGATAAAGGAACACAGCTATCTAAAACTGCTTTACATAAGGGGACAATAACTGTTGATTCTCATGTTCTAGAAATCAGGTAAGGAATGTAGGAGACCAGCATGGCTGAATAAGGCCCTCCTGCCAAATTGAACCACAAGAGGGAAATGCACAGGAATTGGAAGTGGGGACATACAACCTGGGAGGAATACAGGCACACTGCAAGGGACCATGGGGATGAAATCAGAAGGGCACAATTGGAGCTGAATTCAGTAAAGGATGTGAAGAATAATGATGTGGGCTTCTTTTGTGCTTTGTGCCTTCCTGTTAACTGAGATGAAGGATCTTTTGCCAACTGACATGGAGAAGGCTGAGGTACTCCAGAACATTTTTGTCTCAGTTTTCACTGACAGTTGTTCTTCCCACATCTCTTAAGTCTCTGAACCTCAAAGCAGGGGCTGGGGGAAAAAAGTTCCTCCCATAATAGGAAATGGTGAGGGAGCAGTGTCTTCCTGACCACCAAAGTGCTGGGGGTCCTGGAGCAGAACTTCTTCCCAAAGATGAAGTTCAAAGTTCCCAAAAACTTCAAAACTGGGATAAATAAAGTTGACATGGATGACTTCTAGCAGACTCTGTAGAAGTCACTGCCAGACCTTGCAGTCCAGACTGAAAGTAGTCTGAGCATTGGAGGTAGAGAAGAAAGTACAGTTGCCATAAAGGTTTTTTTAGCCTTAACTTTAAGCTAAGGTACTACAGGAGAACATTCTATGTAAGTGGTATTTTGTATTGAAGATCTCTTGGAGGACTGCCAGAGTGAAACAGGATTTGACATGAATGAAAATTAGGCTTGCTGGGCTGCCACATATGAAGAAAATAGACAACTATGAAGAAAATGGACCACTTGGGAACTCCTGCCATTTTACACCAGCTGGGTAATTTGAAATGAAACCTCATAGGATGCTCTTGGGATTAACTTTCTGGTTTAGAGTTTTCTCTTTTTAAGTGTTACCAAATTTTTCCTTCTTTCAGTAAGAAATAAAGCTTAGGTCACCTACCCTCATCTGTAACTATTTCCAGGATAGTATCTTCTGATCTTGGATACTTGCCACTACAGCACTGTCCTGAGGACTAGGCTTTAGACTACTAGTACATTACAGTCAGGGGCCTGAATACATGAACAGCCTTTAGTTCCCATGATTAGCCTACAGCTGTCCTTTTCTGCAACCCTCCCATCTTTTACAGGGGAGGTGGCTATCTCTGTTGGTCCCTGACAGTGTAAACTGGCAAGGATTAACTTGCCTGTAATGTGCTTAGGACCAGGGCATGTGTTGAAAGGCCTCTGAAGGCAGACTAAGCAATCGGTCTGCTTGGAGAAAGCACAAAACCCAGAGGTTTCCAGGAAAGTTAAAGCCTTGTAGTAGTAATTAGGAAGCAATATATTTAAACTGCAGCAAAGAAGAGTTGTGTCACCCTGGGGAAAACTTGAGCAGGATGGTTGGGTATTGTAGACAGCAACAGCCTGTAACTAACCTTGGAAAGAACAGATCCTGCTGAGCTGTGGGGCAAATCTGTAAGCTAATGTTTTTTGGGACCAAGGTCATATTTAGGAGATGTCCTCAGCATCTCGTACTGACTAGTCACTACCCATGAGCTGTTAAGAACATGAATCCTGCTAAGTCTCCCCTGATCTGTCTATACAGTACCATGACAGGATTTCCCTTTGAAGTAGAAATAGCAGCTAATCCCTCATTATTTTTCCCTCATTATACACCTTTTTTTCACACATTTTCCTATTTGATCGTGTCCAAATATAAACATTGCCACTGATCTTCTTATCATTGACACAACTGTGAAGATTTGGGCTGAATTTGCAGAACTGTTTCTCTAAACCATGACATTCAAAAGGGGTCTAGCTGTATGGAGTACATACAGGAGCAAACACTAATAAAGTTCCTTAAATGAAAGAGATTTTCAAAGATGAAACCGTGCCGTAAGCCACTTAATCTTATGTATTCACAGGATCAAGTTCGAATTCTTCCTCTAAAGATATTTCTGATACTTTCTTCTTAGACTAATTCATTGTTTCTCAAGCTGTGTTTGACTGCATGTAGCTGTACATCCACAGGAGGGGGCACTTGAATAAAATTTTAAGCAGTTTGCTCCGTATCTGTTTTCACACTGTATTTTGTGCACAGAGCTGTATGCAGGAGACGGGGAAGAGCTAAAGCATGATGAAGGTGCACAGAAAGAGAGTAGCCCATCAATTCATGAAGTAGTTTTCAGAGCTCTTTAAATAGGTAGATTTTGCACTGCTTCAGTCACACTTTGCTTCGAATCAACTAATGCGACGCACACAGAAAGTGTTATCCGTTGGAATAAACACTGAGTCATTTTATTCATTAGGCTGCAACTTTTGCTTTCTGCTTCAGAGGTCAATATGGTATTTTACAACGAATCCTTTGTTTCATGAGTAACTTTCGCACATAAGCATCTAAAATCAGAAATCTTATTTTCTGAAGTCTGAAATAGACCAAAGTGCAAATTGCTAGCAGTTCAACTGCCTGTAAAGCTCTTAGTCTAATGCAGAGAAAAATGAATCACACTATCATATCAGCTTTGCCTGGAGTACAACAATGCTTCTTGAGGAAAGCAATAAATAAGGGAAAACATACTTCCACATGTATCACCAGTAGGCTGCATTTCATCTACACTGATGTCTCAGACCTTCCTGAGGGACCAAGGCTTGGCTAAACATTAGTAGAGTAGATGTCTAGTCCTGCTAGACTGTGTTTCTTGTCCTTTGTCCCTCTCTAGGGCCTCTCTGGTCTTTTACAACTGACCATTGTGTGACACGCTGGCAGAACTGATTTATAGTACCTGGGGACTCGAAGATTTTAGAATCTGAAGTTATGAAAGAAACAGGCAGAATCTTAAATGCCAGCAGGACTGAGACCTACCTCCACCAGTATACTCAACAGCAGGTTGTTATACACTTTCCCTTGCTGCCAGATGTTTCTCTCAATGTCTTCCAAGGGCCCTACAACAGTTAGAAACTGTCGCTTGAAAACAGCTCTTTTAACAAGAGTGCTCATGTATGGCAGGGACTCAGAACAGGAAAGAGAGGAAGTGGTGAGGTCCATTATTAAATTCATCTTATTAATCCTACTCCTGCGGATGACATATACATAATCAATTAGGTTAATTATCTTGTTGCTGCTTCCAATGTTATGAACTCCATGTAGGAGAACAGACATGTGGCTGGATTGCTTGTTTTCTACACCCGCGTCCCACCCCCCTTTCATCTTTTCTTAATGACAGCATGAGTTGGATTTCCAAACCCTCCCACCACTGGCCTAATTGTGCTGACAGCTGCAATCAAATTCTTATTTGTCTAACCGCTAACACTTCTACTGGAGAAATGCTGACCTACTGCAGAGAGAGCAGACTTGGAGCAGTTCATACTCCCCAAAGAATACCACTCTAAGAGATTACTGTAAGAAAATACCGTGACTCTTGGTCTGAGATACTGGTGACTTATGTGGCAGCTATGGGGGAGTAACCAGGACCTAACTTTCCAGAGGCCAAGTGGGTTGGTTGAACGTAACCCTCATTGTTTAAAGTTATGCCAAATGCCATTCTGTTGATGTCTTTGATTTCTAACAAGACATTTCATCCTGCTTCAAAGCTCTTGACTATTTGAGAACTCTTCAAGGTCAGCTACAAGAACACCATCCCACTTCAAATTAATCATATTGCTCTTCTCAGAGAAGGCATATGCAGAACTGTGGCTGCTTGTTATTTATGTGACAAAGCTAGGACCATTTTCTTTGATTCTTTTTCTTTCCCAAGACAGCTGCTTGGCTCCACTGACAGCAATGCAATTTTAAATTCCTGAGACTCCAGTTAAAAACTAGATCCATTTCCAAAGCACTATTAAAGACACCAGAGGATAAGGATTTGAATTTATTGTCATGAAAACAAAACTTGTCTCCTTACTTGTGGCAGAACAGTGAGGAGACAGTGTCCCACAGTCAAAGCTTTCTGTCTAGCAGGGTAAAAGACTGCCCCTCCACCAAAAAGCTATTTCCCTCATAATATGTCTAGACTACAGGCTCTAGTACTGGTGACACATGTATACGATTAGTACTGGTGATCTAATGAAACAGCTGATAAACTTTCTGTGTTCACTCTGCCTTGTGTCCAGCTCACTTGTTTTCTGTGATATTTGATGTTCCCAAGTGTGTGGCATCTCTCTCCATATCACACAGCCAAATACGAAAAATTGCTGCTTGCTGTTTTATTTTAGTAGTACCTGAGAAGTGGACCTGGTAGTACTTTCATCTTATGACTACTTATTACTGGCATCTGGTCAGAAAAGGAGAGGCTGCGGTAAGCTGTAGCTATTCGGTAATAAGCTCTGCCTTAGCTCTGCCCAAGCCTGCTCTGCCAAAGCCTCGAGAACTGGCTCCACTCCTTTTCTCTTGATGGTGATTACAGTGGATTCCTGGTGAGCTCAGAATAATTACATTAAATCTCCAGTTGTCTGGCAGCATTCATCTTATCCCTCCCTTTTCTGAATTGTGTGTGGGTAGACATGAACCAAGTCTTCACCAAAGGACTGGGAAACGTCTGTCTCTATGGGTACCAACAAAATGTCATTCTATAACAGCAGCTGGTGCACCACTGGTTGCCAAAAAAGATTTGCAGCAAGTCTGGGGGTCATACTAAGATGTTTGCAAATCTCAGTACACAGCTGGGCTCAAAGAGGACAAAACATGATTCTGATGTTGAATTCAAGCAAAGACACTAACATAATGAGACCAATAGCCCTCATGATGCATGGTGCTCAGGTCAGTCAGGGACATGCTCTGGCCGCAAGCAAATGTAGTTTGATCAAGCTATAATCACTGGCACAGGGTACTTTGAACCCGTTTAAAATCCAATCTTTGGGAACTGCTAGACATATTCAGGGATGAAAAATCCAAGGACAATCAGATTTAAGTCCATAACATCCAGAAACTGAGATTCAGCTCAAGAAAGGCTGCCAACTGCTTGCTGTGTTCTTCTGGTCTTCCCCTGCATGTTGCTATCAGACAGGACAGTGGCTGACGTGGGGCTTTGGTCTTGGTAAGTACAGCTGCCAGCTTTTACTTCTTTCTCTGCAAATGCTTCTGAGCAGTCCTTAGGCAACTGAGGCCAAGGTCTCTGCTGCACTCACTCTCCTTAGTTCATGCCTGTTTGAACCAAGAGACAGGACAATTGATTTACTTTTTGTCTTCACCTTGGTAGCAAAGGCAAAGATACACAGAGAAGCTGTATCTGAAATGTGTTTTTCTTCTTAGGAGATTGCAGTATCTCTGCAGTTCTGACACTGCCACATTCCACGTGAACAGAACAGAGGGATTTCAACCCTAGAAAAACATAACAGTTCAGCACCTTTCTCTGTTCTTTCCTCCACTCCATCTCCCCTATTTTGTTGGATTCTCCCTTAAACCCAGAAGTGATAGCATTGAAACAGTAAGGAAGACCCTGGAGAGAAATGGTATTTCTTATAATGGATAGAGGAAAGCAGAATCCAGCAGTTCTGTAATGAAAATTGAGCAGACTAATGTGAGGAGCCTCTTAAAGATTTAATTTTGCTCTTTACCATAGATTGTGTGTTGATTATCCAGAAGAAAGGAGCAATCAATACTTAATGGTGTAGAAAATCCTTCCCTTCTTTTTGGTTCCTCAAGAGCTGTAAGGCATTCTGACTCAGATCTTCCATTGTCCTTTTTTCTGGGACACAGCCAACTGTAAGAACTAGCAAAGATCGAAAAACCAAGGGTATTTTTTTTTCCATTGCAACAATCTGACCTGTGTGAATAAAACAAAAAATTTGTAAGAAAATTCAACACCCCTAGTGCTCCTACTACTTGCTAATATATACAAGACCAGAAAAACCTATAATTTGTATGCAATAGGTAGATGATTTGTTCAAGCTTGACTTTAAAGGACAGGTCCTAAGTCATTGAAGCTTTACCTGTTATTTGCTTGACTGGATTCTGGTACAAGCAAACCAAAAATAAAGAGAAGGCTCCAGAAGACAGCTGTATCAAACTGACTTAGAAGACAGATTTTGCCTCCTTTCAGCAGTACACTTGTAAATTTTACTGCTAATTTCTTCCCATCTGAAATGTTGGATTAGGAATGCTGATGCCACTGATACCCAGGACAGTCTAGTTGCTGTATGTAAAATGGCACAAAACCACAGGAATCAGGGAACAGCTGCTACAGTCACATGATGGGCAGCTGCATTTTCAACTAGTTTGACACTTCAGACCAAAGAAGGTAGAGACAAATCTGTTATGGCACTCTCAGTGACCCTAAACTTGCACAAGCCACTGGGATATTTCAGATGAGGATGTTCATCAGACCACTGCAGTCCTGCAGGCTCCCCAGGAAGTGCTAGCCTGGCATCAGTGCACATTCATCCTGATTCCCACCCAGCAATGCATTTTTAATGCTAAGGCGTAAAACTATTGACTGAAACCATTAAACCATATGAAGGATGACTCTTACCATGTCTGCTCTTACAGGCAAGGATGGGTTGGGACGAAGTGCCTCAGGAGATTCCTGAATGAACTCCACCAGTTTCCCTTAATTTCCTTCAGGGAGGTAATTCACAAAAAAGGTAGGGTCTGAAATGATAAATAGGAGGATTCTTCTTACTATGCATTTGGTTGCGACTGGGATGCTGGGGTCTCTTTTTGGAAGTATCTAGAATACAAAATTTCCATGTCATAAAAAATCCCAACCAGTGGAAAGTTTAAAATTACTTATTTTTAAAACTCTCAGCAGCAAGATCTTTTTGCAACTGCCAGCACTTTTATAAAATGATTGCTTCTTCTATTTAGGGAAGGCAGGTAGGGAGGAGGGAGCAAAGAGGTTGTGGACAGCTGCCATACCTCTTTCCATGTGCAAAAGTCTGGGAATTATTAAAGATAAAATGGTTTTGTTCCAAACTGTCTGTATACTCAAAAGTAAAATGTTAATTTCTTCCTTACTGAAAACCTTAATACCAATATATAGGCCTGATACTATTTCCATGGAGACCACTGCAGTATTTTAGAGCTCTGGTGTAGTGGGCAGAAGAATACACTATTTGATTAGCTAATACTTGAGAAGACAGACATGAATCCTCCCTATATATTTTGGAAACTCACATAACCTTAAGGTAGGGCAACTACAACAATAGAATAACAACTCCTGGCCCCCAGTAACTGCTTCCTTATGGTGAAAGTGGTACAAATGTCCACAAATGGGTACATCAATCTTTGAGCGATCATTGTGATGGTCTTTACCAGTGCCTTCCCCTCTGCAATAAGGACTAATCTATCTGATACTACTGTGAAAGGGAACAACCTGACACTGTCAACTCTGTGCAGGTTTGTTCCTCTAGGACCCATGCCAGCCAGAGCAGAGGGCAGTGCTGTGCTCACACAGACAATATTTGAAGTAATGAAGAAAGCAGGCAGAGGCAAGCCATTTTTCTGGTCTCCTTGTCTATTTTTAGGCTGTGAAATCAATCACTATAGGGAGCAGGAGATGTGTGTAATACCATTGTGTCAGTTGCTCCCACTGATCACATGCTTACAAATGTGTGCTTTGAACCAGTAATGGGTCTACTCCTTCCCAATTTTTCTCTCCCTCCTTCTCCCTGGTTTATATCCTGGAGATTGAGTTCTGCCAGTCCTTGGAGTAATTTCCAGCTGAAGAGCAGTGTTTGTAGAGGCAGGCATGATCTTGTGTAGAGGATGAAGATCCTAAAGGACTGAGGACAACCTGAAGCCCTGGAATCTTTCCTCGCTCTGCAGTGGTACCTGAGCCATGTAAAAGTTGCCAAAAGCTGTCACAGCTGCCCTCTTCCTCCTTCAGGACCAGTGCAGCTAACTCTTGTTTCAAGAGTAGAAAGGCTGCATGAAGCAGAGCAAGGCCTCTCCCTTCCCAAAGCCTTCTACATCTATGTCCAGAAGACATGACTGCCATTTGCACAGTGCTCATTGTAAGGGAAGTTTCAGGGCTCGGATATGAACTGTATTTAAAAGTAGGATGGTTTCCCATGCTCCACATCCCACCATGGGTGTAAATGTGCTGGCAAGAGTTAAGATCTAATTTCTTCCTGATGAAGGGGTTGCCTAAAGGTTTTGGCAGTTTGTCAGTGACAATAGATAATGGTCGTGGTGAAACACACAAAAATAGAGCAGTACCATTTGGTATGGGTTGTGGGAACATGACCTTGAAAATAGGGGAGTTAACACTGCTGTTAGCAAAAGGGAGTCTTATGCCAGTTGCAAGACACATGAGATAATGGTCCATGGTGGCTCCTCCCCTAAAATCCCCTAAAAGTCCTGCAGTCCACTTTGGAAATCCTCGAACAGAGACCCTTTTGTGCGACTTGCGCAGCCTTAGCAAATAGCCATAACTAGCCCCTCCTTCCAATGTAGGCTGGCCCCATACTTTGGAAAGAGTGTGCCCTTTCACTAGCATAAAAGCCTGAGTCTCATGCAATGCGGAAAGGCAGACCATTGTACCACCCAGGTCAATGTTGCCTCTGCGGAGATGCCTGCTAAGGTTGAGCCTGCAACCTTGCACTGTGATGATGTCTCTCAGAGCTGGTTTCCTGATCATCATCTCATGGTCTTTGGGATTGGTAAGATAAACACTCACCAAAAATATCCATCAGTGTCTCTTTTACCCTTTGCCGGCTCTTCCTCCCTATCTTTTCCCATAGTAATAGACTAGTTGTTTTTTATCCACTGTGTCTCGCCTCTCTCTCAACCTGGAATCCTTGAACTCTGGAACAGGCAGGCTCTATCAGTCTAAGTGACCAGGAACATCATTGCTATTAATGACAAAATAAACAGACAAATACATTCTTATTCCAGTGGTAATTTGAACATGGAAGTACTGAGGCATGTGTCTTATAACTGACAATTCTCACCTGTTTTGCAGTAGTCACAGCAATGCTTGAACAGTGTTACAAACAGAGGTGTCAGCTCTTTTAAACATTAATTTCCTGCAGCCTTCTCTAACAGATGTATAGTGTGCTCATTTAGTGACAAACATTTATATTAACCAGTGACATTAATTAGTGAAACAAATCTGGTTTGAGCTCTATGTAGTTTATAGTTCTGACCAGATGATGTCTGCCTTTTATTGTTCTGTGCTTCACAAAGCATCAAGGAGTATGCTATAAAAATGTCATGCTCTGCAAAAAGGTCTGTCTGAAGCTATCAGATAATTTGATAGGCACCCACAACTAGAATTACAGTGTGTGTGTAAATTGGCACAGCTTCTGAGTAAACTGAGGAAAGGTTGTTAACCCCAATGGAGTTTGTACTTAGCCCAAGCTGACTGTTTCTGATAATACTCAACTGGCTGCATTTCACTGGTAGACTGTCCAGGCTTACAGTACTAACCATATTCCTCCAACATGGCTTCTTAATCCAGATCTTGCAGGAAAATTTATTCAAATAGCTTCTCAATGCTGTCAAGAGAGCAAAGAGAAGCACATGAAAAAGCAGTCTCCCTGCCTGCTCTGTCTCAGGAATTAATGACACTGTAGATGCAGGGTGAATTGTTGAGCCGGAAGTTAATAAGAATTACAGATAACAAGTACCTTCTGTAGGTACTGGTAGAATGTTAGTCTCTTACCTGGGAGGGAAATACAAAAAGTACCCACTTTCCACAGTGTGATGCTGCAAACTCTGGTGATGAGATGAGCCTGAATCTGACACAGCACCAGAATTTTAAAGACATTTAAAACCCTAGACTGAGGAAGCTGAAATGAAAATGCAGTTTTCTTTATGTGCTGTCACCTGTATATAAAGAAGAGAGGCACCTGCCTCTCTTCCTTTTGGTGTAATGAGACTGTGCCGGAGACTGCACTTTGAGGACAGCGTAGTTGGTAATCCTTTATATACACATCCTGTCTGGAAAGCACTGTGTCAGTGCCTGAAGTATATACCTGGGCTTGACAGACATGTCTGGGGTGGAAATCCTGATTCCTTTTGGAAGCTATTGCTTATTTCAAAACACCACTGACCTAGTCAAATTCACTCAGCCAGTACCTAGAAACACTGTTGTCAGCTGCAGTTGTGTCCCTTGATATCTCTGCTGAATTAGAACTACTTTATTACTTAGCTGATTCCCACGTGGAGGTGTTAGAGCATGACAGGCTCCCACATGAATGTTGACACTCTGTAGGCAGAGGTAAAGGACAGCTTATACTACCCAGCTTTTATAATTCCAGAAGTGAGTTCATTCTTGAGAACACCCGCAAAACGGTAGGAAGGCACTGGCAGAAGTCCATTGGGTATGGGAAAAAAGATGGTGTTTTGGAGATCCTATGAAATATAACTCACAGAGAAGGACAGGTAAGAGATGACACATGGCAAAAGAAAGAGCAAGAAGTTGCAAGGATTAGCGGGAAAATCTCAGGGACAACCTTCTGCGGGAAAATCCTAAGTGTCAACCAAGCAATTTTGTCTTTGTTTAGGGTATTCTTGAGCAATTAAGTTACAAAATTAAACAAAATTTACTGCAGCTGATCGGTGTTGAGAACTAAAGTAGCTGTTATAAACACAGTAACAGCATGTTAAAAGGCACATTCTTATGCTAATCAGGTATCAAGCTAGGTCTAAAACTGGATTACCCCTAATTCCCTGCAGTTCAAGGAAGCAGGGTGTTTATCTGAATTGCTGGGACTGGAAGACTAAGACACGTTAATTATCTGAGATATTTCTCTTGAAAATATACACAGGCATATCTGCTATCAAGAAATAGGTTCAGTTCTATTTAATTTTCAGGGCTGAGATTTGACCCAGCATAATCTGTTGTCTCTGAGAATTCCCATTTCTCAGTCAGTTATATTAATTATGCATTATAACTCATATTATGCATTTATGGCCATGTTTGTGAGCCCTGCACCAAATATAAGCACTGTATATGGACCTAGTTTTCTCTAGTCCTTGTAATTGCAAGGCAACCTGAAGAACTTCAAGGAAGATCATGAGTATCTAGCTAAGGATAAGATACACAAAAGAACTCAAACAAAAGGATTTTTATTCCTCTGAAAGACTCACAGAACCATAAATTTCCTGTTCCTTGAGAAAAGCATGAGGATTACAAAAGCTGTTATTTTCTACACCTATATTAGTGCTACTCGTCAGTCACAGGGCAAAGTCTTTCTGTATCTCAGTCTCAGCCTGGCATTTGTGCACATTTGGCCTTTCTCTAAGCAGATGCATGAGAAGATTGGAGTCTTCGCACACTTGAATAAGGGCAAAGACAGCTGCAAAGGCTGTGCTCTCTGCTGTGAAAACTGCAAAGCTGAAGGTCTGTCAGGGCTGAGGGAAACCCATTCTTCTTCAGTTTCCACTTCTTAGCCACTGTCCATTTAACTTCCTTGCCATATTCTTCCTTGAAAGCTGTACTTGTGTTAGGGTTTAAGTCACTGTTACTGCTTTAGTGTCTTGGTTATGAATCTATGAGGACCAGTTTGCCTGGCAGAGCTTCTTACAGACACCCTTACTCTTGTTGTCCCCCAACAGCAGGCTGCTATGAGAGCTGAATGTCAGAGCACACCACCACACAGGTTAACACTTGGCATGATGATCGCCAGACAGTACTTGTTAGAGAGCCAAAGGCTGCATGCCCATGAAACAGATCCATCTCCGAACATCTTCCTGCTCTGGTCATTCAGGTGATGATGGTATGTTGGTAAAGCTAAGATGTAGTCCTGCTGTCTTCTGGGGCTCCACTTCCACATATGCATGATATTTGCTGCGTGCCAGCACAATCCAGTACGCTGTATGCAATGTACAAAGCTTGGTACCTAGCTAGTTAGCAGGTAACGATTCCCTGTTCCTCTCCTGCTGTTTTCTCCTCTGCTTTTTTTTCAGAGCTGTCTCTTTTCTGCCAAGGCAGTTGCATGCTGATTGGCTAAGTGGAAGCAAATGAAAACAAGCTGTCACTCACATTTCACTTGTCCTCTCTACCCTGCCTCCTCCAGTGCCAGACAAGAGATAAATTGACTCTTAATTCCCCAAGGCTCATTTACAATAGCTTACAGCATCTAATGGATTTTAACACCTCCAGAAAGGCAGCCTTTACGCCAAATGTCTATAAAATAAATAACTTCATTGTGCATTTAGTGGTGGAGATAGTGTTAGATGCCTGAAGTAAAGAGGAAAAAAAGAGCTTTTAAAGAGTAGTTTGCATTTCTTGTTGTCAAGAGCATTACACATCTCGTGGACTTATTTGCCATATACCTGAGCGAAGTGTTAGCAGGTCGTAATTATGAACTACATGGAGGATACGCTAGCAACTTGTCACTCCATTTGCCCCGATGATGCTTCTGGTTTGCTTAGCAGCACTTTTACTCATCCTCTTCTGAACCCGAACTGACTAGCAGTGTCAGGGGAGAATGAGGCATTCTAGCTTTGTGAAGTAGTTTGTTAATAGCTACAGTGACAGAAACATCGAAAGACTACAGATAGGGAATCTTTGCTGACTGGGGAATGAGCTTATTCTCTGTCTAGCTCTTGGGCTCATAAAAATGCTACTGGGCAATTTTTGTGTCTGAACTGGGTCTTGAGCATTCACAATTTCTCAGGAACAGGCCACCTCAGTACTAGATTATAGTTGAAAAGAGGGGTGTTTTTTAATCTCTGATCCCATGAGCAACACAACTAGTAGGCTTGAAAGGAGGGCTTGGGAAAATGGAAAAATGACTGTATCAGGGTGATCATTCTGTTGCAAAAAGAGCTATTATGGTCAGCTGTTAGAAGCCTCCTTTGGGAAGGAATATTTAGAAGCCATCAGGTTCCCAGCTGGAAAGACCTTCTGAAAGCACAACAAAAGCAATTCTACTGCTTATGGTGATGGGAACACTGGGTTGCTTTTGTTGTTGACTTTACAAATCTGAAGCCAGGGCCTACTGGCTGCCATATTTACAAGCTGAATCCATACCTTTGATGCTTGTACAAGTGTCTGGACAAGTTCACCAATGTCCAAAATATTTCCCACTTCTTGGTGTGGAGTAGGCTGTGTTCCTTCTAAAGGAGAAATAAAAAAACAACATAGTCCTGTTAAGAGTAGCAAAGCCTTGGTATGAATCACATAATGATAGTCAGGCCTTTGCCTGCTGTTTACCTGAGCAATTCTGTAGCCCTGTTTACCATACTGAGAAACTGAAGACTTCATTGCTGTACTTGGGTTTGAACATGTAACTGTCATTCAGCAACTGGAAACTGCATAAAGATTTTGGAAACAAACTGATGGCATTAAATTTCAAAGTATAAATGTCTCAAGTTCATTAATTGATGGGATCATTTTGATGCTTGTTCTGATTGTGAATACAATTTGCTTTGCCATCAAAACAAGTAATCTCTAAATCTAATTGAATCTTCATGTTGCTCTTTGTCATGGTTTAAACTCAGTCAGCCACACAGTTTCTACTCCCCCCCTCTTTCCTTCCTTCCCCCTCCCCCCCCCCCGCCCCCCCGAGGGAGGGGGAGGAGAATTCAAAGAATGTAACTCCCACAGGCTGAGATAGGAACAGTCCAGTAACTAAGGTATAACACAAATCACTGCTGCTACCACCAATAGTAATAATAATGATAAGGGAAACAACAAGGGAAGAGAATATGATGCCACTCACCGAATCGAGCCCGACCAAGAAAAGAGTGCCCTTCCGGGTAACTCCCAGTTACCTCCTGGGCATGACATGCTGTGGTATGGAATACCTCTTTGGCCAGTTTGGGTCAGGTGTCCTGTCTCTGCTTCCTCCTGGCTTCCCCTCCTCACTGCAGAGCATGAGGCTCAAAGTCCTATGGCCAGTCTAAACATTTGAGCAGTAATTAAAAACATTGGTGTTATCAGCTCTGTTCCCAGGCTGAAAGTCAAAAGCAGCACTGCACCAGCTGCTAAGAAGGAGAAAAAAATGACTGCTACTGCTAAACTCAGGACACTCTTACATCTCCAGTTTTCAAGAGGAGAACTGTGTGGGTGTTAGGCCAAGCAAGGTAATAATGGTCAGAACTCTCCTATGATGAGCATGCCACTGTTATTCAAGCCAGATGATAAAAATATTGTTTCAATGTTGTAGCAGCTTTTTTTTCTTGCAGTGGAGGCTGCCTCATGGCCCCCATGTCATCAGTCTTGAGCACATTTTGCACCGGTTGGCACACAAGGCATTGTAGGGCAAACAGGCAGGAAGAGCTGCATGCTGTATATTTTGCCCCATAGCTTATGTGAGTGCTTACTAGTGGAAGTTGGTTTATTGTGTATAGAGGCACACAGCTGCTGTTGTTATTAGAAGGAGTGATTCTCTCAGTATGGGCCAACTCAGGAATAGAAGATGTTCTCAATACTTTCTTTATTGAACCTTTGAAATTGCTCAGACTTTCAGATTATCAGTCTAATCATGATTCTTTGTGTCCAGTCACAGGAAGCTGTGAATTATTTACACAATAGGATTGCCTGCTTTGGGAATAAAAGATGTGAAGACTGGCAGATCTGAAATATGAATGAAAAGGCATCTGGTTGCTTTGCATGGGGGCTTATTCTCATGGCCCAGAAGTGTAGGCAGCAAAAGAACAGCTGTTCAAGAGGTGGAAATGACTCATGTTTCTGCTAAAATTGCTATGCAGAGCCCTCTTGATTGCCACAGCTGAGGTTAAGTTAAAGCCCCCCTAAACACCCAGGTCTGTTGCAGCAGCATAACAGCAGTGAACTCACGAGCCGTGTATATGTGCATGTTCATCAAGAATGGGAGGAGCCTTCCCTGATAGGGCTGCAATGCCTGCCCCCACATCAGGAAGCTGCCCATCAGAAAATGCTGTCCAGGAGGAGCCTCCGACCATTGCCATTATCATAAAATCAGAAACAGCCTTCCCTTGAACCCCCACTCCATTCAGCCCTGCAGGTTGTACTCAGGGAGTGCTGCAACTTGAAAGAAGGCAGAAGGAATGTAAGCAGCATTTCCTTTACTGTATGGATTGAAACTGAGTGACTCACCCCTATGATGGTGAAAGTGTTTTGTGACATTTAGCGACAGTTCAGTTACATGAGTTTGAATAGTTCCCTTGGAAAGCGTAATTTCAAATAAGTAGTGCCATCTTCAATGGCTACAATTGGTGATGTATCTGGGGAATATGCGCTTGAGCATTTGTTGTAGCTGATACCCGCTGCTATAGTAAAAACTATTTTGAAATTTCATTGAAAAATGTGGGAATATTTAATCGATATGACCACATGTAAACTGCTTAAGCAAAAGTATATATAATTGTATTTAAAAACATGTCTCTGTAAGTATACGTGACAACATTGTCTTGCTAGCAAGGTAGTGGTTGTGCCATGTGTTTATCTCAGCTCTGCTTCTTACATTCAGTGTGTAAAATGCCTGTTCTTCATTCTATTGTGGGCAATCAGTATTGTAAGGCTTAGATTTTATAAGGAAAGAAATTGTAATTAACTTCTCAAATCAGTTAACTAAGACTATTTCATTGTCTTTTTCTATCTCAAAGTTGATTTCTCAATGGGCTGGTATTACCTCAGTGCTTAGTCTTCTATGGGTTCAGGAGAAGAAAGACTGAAGGTGAAATACACTGGTTCTTGTTGGAAAACCTTGGTAAAGAAGGATTATGTGCCTGTCTGAGCAGTCCCTGGCCTTTTTTGGAGAACTGTGGCATTAACACACCAGACATTGCTATTTTTTCTAGGGCTGTTGCCTGTTCTATAGGCTTCAAAATCAGACTTGTAGCAGGAATAATGTGACACGCAGTCATCAGAAGATAATACAGCTGAATGTATACAGAAATACTCCTTCCTAAATGATCATATGGCTTGCTGGAGTATATTTTGCTTGGTCAATGAAGAGTGAGGAGAATTTGCTTTTAAAAAGTAAGGAATGCCAAAAGACACAACAATTGAAAAGACACAGGAAAGAAATTTACCCCGCAAGATGTTAAGAGGGGCTTAGCATTACAATGATGTAGCTGTGGGTTTCTGGAAGAGTTCCATAAAGTGCAAACTGTTTTCGGGAACAGCTTTCTTGCTGGTCCTTCTCTTCCCAAGGATTTTGGAAAAGGTGATGCAGTAGTAGTCCTTATAAACAAGCAGTGATGAGGGTCCCTATTTTTATGCATCTTTGTAGACCCTTCAAAGAACCACGGAGGTATACTGAAGAAACAGCCTCCTTTGTAAGGACTCCAGCTCTATGGGCATAGAAGGAAGCAGAGCTAGGACTATTGCAATGAATAATTTGACTGCACTGGTATGGCCTGTGTAGGAAAATAAACATTTCCTGTAAATCTGCTCTTAACACAACATATATGATGTTACAAGAACTGACTGTGCAATTCCTAATGCATTTGTCTGTAACTTAATTGATCCTGCAAGGTGTTAGCTTTTCAGGGAGCCCAGTTTTAGCAATGTGTTACACTGAGTTTCAGAGTGTATCTTTTTTGTGTTAGGTAAACAAATAACTGACCAAAAAATTTCTTCAGTGTAGTTCTTGATGGGTTTAAAGTTAACCCCTTCTGTAATGTGCTGACCATGGAGGATTTCTGCCTCACAAACCACTGGTAAAACAGAAGCAAGCCATTTGTGTTACCATACAACTAACGCTAAAAAACCCCACCATTTGACTTCTCTAAAATAATGAAGGCAGTCCTACAGGAAAGCTGCAGGTCTAAGCAGGAAATATCCTGCAAGGGCATAACACTGGTTTCTCAAAAGAGAAGCAATTTTTATTTTAGGGGAAATATTTTATGAGCCTTTTGCTAAATTCAGCAGCTTCTGTTGTGTTCAACAAACAGAATGATGCGCTAAAAGATGAATAAGGAAAATTATCATGTTGGCTGCCTACACTCTGGCATCTGACAGTTGCTATTTAAATAATCCCTTAATTCTTCAGCAAAGAAGATAGCACTCTCTTAAATTCCCCACTGTACTGAAGGCATTGTCCCTTCTCCTTGTTTGTAAGCAACGTGGCTAGAGCTCCTGACACACATAAAAGTTTTTGCATCATCTCGGTTTATGCATATGTATCAATAACCTGGCCAAGTTTTGTCTGGTCTTTGAGTTCTTATACTCAAAGACCAAGGACAGGACCTGAGGGTGACAGAGGTGTACTGCTGGTCCCCTAGAACTCCTGGAAGTGCTGCTTCTTTGAATTTTTTACTTCTACTTAAAGTTCAGTAATCTTGTTTTGCATGATGTTGCCCAAGTCCTGTGAGCATTTTACAGGGTTTACTAAGATGGTTCCCAAAGCACAGGTGCTGAATCTATTTTGAAGAATGGGATCTTCCATTTGGGTACAGTCCCAAAATTAGCAGTCACATCTGAGCCTAACTTTCAGGTACAATGAAGGCTGCTCAGCCCTCTTCACATCAGTGCAGTGAGGGTGGTTGGTATCCTTTTATGTGAACTAAACTTGAGGCCATCTATGATTTTGATACTCATTTCTGCCCAAATAGGTTCAAGAGGTGAACCAGAAGAAAGGTAAAATTATGGGAGTAACTAATCTGATATTTCTTACTCTTCTCAATCAGTGGGTGCTACTCAGGTGAGTCAGAGTAGTCAGTCATTAAGTCAGGAAAGCTTTGTCTTACAAGATTGGTTGAAAATGGAAACCTGTTCTCAGAAAAGCTCATTTGTTACATGCAGTGAAGCCATGCTTTAGAACAAATTGGCCTGAAACTTTCTGGCCTGGGCAGTGCACTGCAGTAAATAACACGCAGGGTAACATGTTGGCTACTCTCTGCTTTTCTCTTCAGGCAAATTTTGGCAGTTGCACTGAGCCACAGAGATCGAATCAACTAAGGCTGCATCGGGCTCAGGCCAGACACAGCCCAGAGCTTCACGGAGAAAGACATTGCTCCCTTTCACTGCATGCAGCACAGAGCAGCTGTGTAGTGTGCACCTCGGATTCCTTTCCATGAACAGACTGGGGGGTCTGCGCATGGTGTCTGGCAAACCTTGCGACTTCTCCAAATAAAAGTAGGATCTTAATGCGTTGTTTCAAAATGTTTCAAAACAGAAGGCAGGGAAGTGAGTCAGGGAAGGCTTTTCAAAACGCCTTTGCGAGGCTGGTGAGCTACTGATGATCTATTAATAGAGAAACCCACTTGCCAAGAACACAGAGGAGAGTGAATAGTGCCAGTTCTGTATTTTACCCTTGCAAAGTCAACTTCTAAATCCAGCAAGTTACCCTATTACCAGTCAAGCTGTCTTCTGCCTCCACTGGCCCATTTATCTAGCTCCCTTTGTCTGAAATCTGTGTAGTCTGCACCTGACTGTCCTGTGATACATTACCTCTGCTTTCTATTCTGTAAGAGGAGATGGAAAGTCAGACTGATGCTAGAAGAACCCAAGCTTTGGAAACAAAAGCAAGAAGAGTGCAGTGGCTCATCTGCAGATTGTCATGGCCTGGCGTTTTTCTGAGCAGGAGTGTATGGAACCACCAGTAAAGCAGGACCATGGGCCTAGCTCTGTATTCATTTCACCCATATTTGCATCATAAATCTAATCGTTGAAACAGATTTTTTATATTTGAAGGTAGGTCTTTATCTTAATTGATAATGGCTAACATTGCAACTACTGAAAATTATACTCAGTCTATGGCATATTTTCAGAGGATGTGATTTGCCATCAGAGCGACCTGACATGGCTTAATTTAAAGATGTATGCATTCACATATGTAAATAAAATGCTGCTTCTGATAGGTCTCATACTTGACTTCTAATATCACTTAATATGAAAAGATAACTATTTAGCTACATCCTGAGCCTAGATGAAAAGCTCACTCACCTTTTGAGTGCTCAGACAGCCCTTTGAGAGGTCTCTTTTTGCTAGCTGACAAAAACCTATCCCAGTATGCAAATTCCTTGTCTGTGTCATCTTTATCATTATTTCTGTGCACCTCAGAGTGGTGAACACCTCCCAAATGAGAATTTAACTGCTCATGATGAGGTCTGGGGCTTGCATCCTTCACTCTTGCAACATGTGAAGCTGCATCCCCAGAGACTGCCTTGGGACTGTTCCTGTTTTTCATGGGCAGGGTACATTTTTCAAAGTGTTAAACATTGGAAAGTGTCCTTTTAACTCCTTTATGCCAAGAAAGCATTTAATGTATGTGGAAACCTGTACTCCACACATCTTTCTACTTCAGCTTTTGTGTAGTAGTTTCACTAGGTATTAGGAAACTGTTTCTGTTAGATGGCAAATCTGTCTGTGTGATCTCTGTGTTTATACAGTTCCTTACTTTCCTGTCTCATTCCCTAAAACTCTTACTTGCCTTGTCATTTCACTTTAGCTGTATGTGTGCTGGAATGCAGATAAACATGAGCTAGATCAAGAGCAGCATGAGCAGGGAGCTCTGTGGGTGGGCCAATGTATCTGCACAGGGCTTTGCCCTTGAAAAAATGCAGGGTTAGCAGAGCCCCTGCGCTGAACCTGTGACATTTTCTGTTGCATTTACACACTAGCAAACTGGCCAGATCCCCAGGAAGCCTGTTTGAAGTAAAAAGAAACCTGAACTGTAAAATAGAAAGCTTGAAGATCCTGTGAGAGAGAAAAATGAAATAGGCTGGGTAGAACTGTCCCTGCCCTAGGGCTCTCCAGGCAAACCTTTGCTTCTGTTAATCTTTGTGCAGTATTTTCACTGGCAGAAGCTTGCTGGTCACTGAAATCTTTGTGTCACCTGTGAATCTTCATAGTTGCTCTCCAAAATTGCATAGTTGAAGGCTCAGATTTTGTGATGCTAAAATCATGCTTATAGACACACCTGGACATATTATTTTCAAATGTAACACAGCAAAATGTTTTGGCCAAGAGCGTATGTCAAACAAGAAGAGTCCTAGAGACCAGAGTTTGATCACTGTCTTTGACACACCCGCAGGAAAGCCAAGCCCACCAGTTCATGTGAAAATGGAGTCATTCAGAGCTATAAAGGCAATGCTGTTTGCCTAGATTACTGTCAGAGATTGCTCATCTATCTCAGTCAAGCTGAATTTTGTCCTCCATCTGTTTTTCAGAGTTCATAACTTTCTGATTTTCCTCCTCTTCTCCACATCACTGTGGCACATTCAGAGACACTTGGAGAAGTACTAGGAACTCTAGGTCTGAGTCTAAACACAGCAGAATAAAAAATGGACTGTAAAAGCCACTCTTCAAGGGCTCTTAGAAGGAGGTGTTAAGCAGCTTCAAAGTCTGGTGTTCCAGACTATTTCTGGTGATGAGGCAAAACCAGCTGGTGTACCAGCTAGGCCATTTCACTCAGAGATGAGGAAAACTCTGCAAAACAATGATGTATGTGTGGGAGGCTGCAAAGAAACAAAAAGGCAGCAAAATGCTGTAGTAGAATAGGGACTTGCTCCAATGTTTTGTCTTCCAGAAATCTCCACACAGTAAATCCTGACTCCAGGAATTAAGCACAGAAAGTTCCTAAGGACACCAGTGTTTAAACCACGACAAAGACCCCAGTGGGCAAGCTGCATTGGGGTAGAAAAGGGGCAAACTTCAGGTAAGGTTAAGAACAGGTTACCTGCACCCCACAACAAACCTCAGCCCTCACACTCAGGTCCCTTAAAGAATTACTGTGTTTTAAAAATTTTCAATGTTGTGTGAGTCTAAACTACTAATTACATGTGATGAGCTCTGTGAGTTGTAGGAGAAAAAAGTTGTTAACTGATTTCAGCACTTCATCCCATGGATTCTTTTGAATTCGGTGGACCAGGCTTATTTGCTGACATTGTAAAGTTTGACATCTTGAAGTTCAAACTGTTAATCTCCTGGGTAAAAGGCTGGTTTGGGGTTCTTCACAGCCTCTACTTTCTGAGACAGAAGTGAGCTGGCAGAGAACAAAGCCTGTCTATAATCAGAAAGACTGTAGTGACTGAGTTAGACCTTTCCATAAATCATACTTCATGGAGGGAAACATTCCTTTAAAGCTGAAAGTGTTGGGTGACTGGAAGGATTCAGGAAGGCTAGACTGGAAACAATGTTTTATCTTCCAAACATTGTCTGAACTTCAATTCTCTTCATCACAATCCCTGCTGTAAATCAGTGAACAAACTTCTATCAGGTGAGTGTTTGCTTGCACTAAAATGATTAAAGCTCTGACTAAATATGCTTACAAATCAAATCAGCCTGTCTTAGTTTTTCACCTCTTAACAGGGAAACTCAACTTGTGGCACCACTCTCCAAGGATCTGTCTGCTTCCAGTGTGAAAACAGAGCTACAGCTTTGGGATCAAACCCACTGAACCCATTCATCATGTTTTGAGAGCCATGTGCATTCACTGTAACTAGGATTTTAGATTCCAAGTCATCCAGAGCAATGCATCCGTGTGCTCAAGACAGTGGCTCACATGCCGTGGTGTTGTCTGTAATTTACCTGGTAGCTGTGGCTCTTGAGACAAACAATAAATCTAATGACTTGTTGCAAGGATCTGGCCACATCAAAATGTGATTAAGTGGCTTTGCTAAGGCGTCTGCTAGGGAGCTAATTTAAATCAATGGTAATTAATAATATTATTTCACTGTGACAATATTAGTGATAATTCTTAAATGCAAAGAGGGAAAGTTGCTTTGGAATGATTAGGGTCCCTGTACAGTATCTATTAAGGTGGCCACAAGTAGCTAGGGAAAATCTTGGAAGATGGTTGTTCACCAGGACTCACACAGTGTGAGGTCTCTGCCATGTCAGAGAGCTCTGGTATGGAGGCATCTTCCTGTATCAGCTGCTGTATAAGATGGGGCATCACAAATAGAATCTTACAAGAATTTTACACAGGTGAAGGCATACTATAAATCGATGAGTGGAATTGAAATGTGCATGTGGGTGACATGAAGCGAAGATCTATAAGGTGAGTGAATTTTTACAGGAGTCCATGGTTTGAATTAAACTTTTCAGAGCCAAACAAAAGGAAAACAGAAGCAGAACTTCTGATTGCTGGCTGGCAATTTAATTTTGTAAGGACATCTAGGCAGGAAACTTGTCATGGAATCAAATGAGGTCTCTACCTTTTCCAAGTGTTTGGGGTTCTGCGTGACAAATCTGGAGTCTGGGATTTGGGACAGGGAGGTTTTGATTTGGGCTGAACTCAGAAATCACATTTCCTTGACCCAGAGTCTGGAAATATTTTTAGCCCTGTCTCAAAATGCTTTCTCTTATGAACAGCAACTCACAACCTCCCTTTTACCTCCCAGTTTGTAGCAAGAGGTATGAAAAGTACAGTTCATTCAGATCTACAGTGTACAGTGTTTGTTTTGGTTACTTTTGCTGTTTTTACACTTTATGAATAGCCAGGGGAAAGCATTACCAATCATCTCCTACCTGGTCTGCCAGAACTGTAGCCTTCTGGGACAGAGACCTTGTATAGATTTGCACTAATCATAAGACCTGCTTCCTCTTCTGCAGCCAGTGTATTTTCTTAGGATTGTTGGTTCATATAGGAAATTAGGCTGGTGTTAACACTTGATTTTGTTAGATATAATGATACTAGGAGTAGGTAGTTGGAGAGAACCCTTTCAGTAGGGGGACCATCAAATCTGGGAACATCTTGGTTTCCCTTCTAACTTCAGTGAGCCTCATCTGTTATTTTTTGTAGCAAATTTCTGTGAACATCAGTGATATGCTCGGAGGTAGGTGGAGGCATTGATTATTCATCTGAAACACACAGTTTCAGGACCAGAAGTTCTGGGTTCATTTCCACATACACGTGGTACTCACTTCACTTTCTATCAACCCTACTTGCGATTACATGAAGATGCTGGTAGATAATGCTTTATCTCTACTTTTCTTCCTTCAGAAAAATTACTCTGGCCAGTTTCCCTGAATGCTGCCTTATCCACAACTGTGGTACCTCTGCCACTGATTCTTGTCATGGTGAATGGGGTGCAGTGAGCATTGGGCAGGTTTGTCCAGCTAGCCAACCTCTGTTCCTAGTCCAGGTTATATAATGCTTTCAAGGACTGTTCATTCAACTGTGCCATTCAATAAGGGGCAGAGTCAGTAGATTGCGAGCTTGGAGTAAAGCTGGAAAGCAGGAGTTAAGACCTGTCTTCCTGACAATAACCTATTCCATGAACTGTTACTACATAGGAGCCCAGTACATAGCAAGTCCAGATAACTAGGACTAGAGCACAACCTCATGGCCGTGCAAAGCATCATAATGGTACTTTTATGTTGCTGAGCACTGCAAGAGCCATAAGACAAGGGGGGGTGTTTCAAGGGTAGGGGAATATGCCTGGATGCTGTGAGTCCACAAATGAGGGATTTACTTGGGTTAAATATCAACCCAAGGTTGATTAACCAGAGCTCCTGTGCTGACACAGCTCTGTAGCTGGTCTGGTCATACAGCTGTTAGAAGAGCTCCTGTTAGAGTTAAACTTGCCTTGAACCAAGTGGCTTCCAGTTATAATAACCTATCGTGCACAAGCAGAAATGAAATTGATAAAGCAGAACACCAACTAGCTGAACAAAATTCAAACAGTGGAACTTAATATCATAACTGAGTCTTAATGACATGACCTTATTAAAAAGACACGGTGCCTGAAATTAGCCTGATGTTTGAGCTTTACTCACCACTTACTGCCTGATTATAAAATCCTGACCTTGCTTACTTTTGTTCTGAAAACTTGGTATCAGGCTATAAGGCTTAACAGCATCACAGCTTCACGTGTTATCATGATGTGCTCAGGTAGGAGTCCTGCCCTGTCCTGTATACTCTTTTCTTCTGACTCAGGGCATAATCTGTTTCTCTCACTTTTACCCCAAGATGGGATCACAAGGAGTGGCTTTTTGCAGGATCCTGAGAAAGGAACTGGAAGAGATCTCCATAATGAGACAGAAAACCGCTTGTAGGTAGTGCTGAGCTTCAAGTTCTCTGTTCAGTGCAGGACAAAAGCAAGTTGTCAGAGGTTATTACACTTCTCCAGATATTAATGCTTGGAGATCTGTATTGCCATATGCTTGCTTTGTGTTTATCTTGTTGCTGTTAAAATGCATCTGTATAACTGTGTCATCTATCAACAGTTAGTTAGCCTAAATCAAAACACAAATCAGAAAAAACAACTACTGTAGACAAAAAGGGAACATTCAGGCCTTGCTAATGTTACAGTGGGACCTTTTCTTACCTTTTCAAATACAAAACAAAGTCCTAGTGAAGTGTGTGTATGCTTTTGGGGGTACTTCCCCTAGCATATTAAGGCTACAACCTGGTTTATTATTGTTTGGTAAAGTACTCAGAACAGTGTGCCGGCTAACTCTTGCACCTAATCTCTGTGTGATAATAAGGATTTTTGGTTTATATTTTTGTGATTACTTCTATGAGACAAGGTGACTCTGGAATCTTCAGCAAAATAATGCGCATGGTGCTCCCTTTGAAGCTGCAGCCCCATTGTGCTAAGCCTATGTGGTGCCAAGAAGCATAGACACAGCAAAGCTGTAATCTCAATGTCAAACTTCTAATGATGACTGAGAGAGAAACAAAATGTTGGATCTCCAGCATGGTGGCTTGTGCCCAGTCTTCCTCAGTTTTGTAACATCAGTCAGCACAGAAAAGTGCTGAATACATGCTGAGTAAAAAGACCACTCTGGGATAAAGTTGCTCCTGGGTTTAGCCTTGGCCTCACATGATGCTTAAGGAAAGAAAATAAAACAGACACTGGAATTCATGCTCTGAATGAAAGCAAAGCAAGCAAGGGTCAGGCTGTTGCAAGGTTGCAAAAAGATAATTCTTTTTTGGTGGTCCAGATGCATATAAATGTTTCTGAGCAAAATAGTTGAGACTTCTCAGCAAAACCTGAGACATGGGCAAGGTGTTTCTTGCCTGTACACTGCACCATTTTTAGGTCATATGTCAGTTTTGGTGAAAAGACAAAGTCATTGAAACATGGCTTTAAAAATCAGCTGAAAGATCATAAAGGTTTCCCCCATACCTAAGATAGCGTACAATCCATGTTTGCTCTTTGCAGCAAAACAATGCATAGTTAATGAATGCCTTTAAGTCATTCTGCCAGAGCTCCTCTAGCTTAAAATCTGTCCTGCTTCCTCCATGATTTTTTATTTTTTTTCCCTCAGTGAGGTTGAGACCGATGTGCTGCAAGGGAGCATCAGGCTTCACTATCGCTGCTACACTTTTACATCCTACAGTCCCTCTGTTCTGGGAAGAGACTACCTGTTGTGGGAGCTCATGGGGTTCATGATGCACCCAGTCTTACCCTCCTTAAAGGCAAAGAGTTGGAAAATATGCTCCACTGAAGCCATTGGAGTTCTGCTGCTCCAGTGATATTCTGGAGACCAAATTACTGGTTTGAATATAAAGATGATTAGGAGTGGTCTGCACAGATTCACCAAGACGAAGTCATGCTTGCCCAACTTGATCATCTTCCACAGTAAGATGACTGATTTGGTAGACAATGGGAGTACAGTCAATGTTTTCTTCCTTGACTTCAGTAAGGTTTAAGACAGTCTCCTACAGCATCTTCAAAGAGAAGCTGATGAATTATGTGCTAGATGAGCAAACCTCTTCCAGCCTGTGGTGGTTTGAAAACTGGCTGAATGGCCAGGCTCAGATGATACTGATCAGCAACACAAAATCTAGTTAGAAGCCAGTAACTAGCGCTACATCCCAGGGGGATAACATCTCCTACAATCTTTCCATTTTCACATGATCTGTGTGCTGGGGCAAAATGTGCTCTCAGCTAATGGTACAAACCTGGGAGGCGTGACTGATACATCAGAGGGCTGTGCTGCCATGCAGGGGGTCTCTGACAGGCTGGAGAAATGGGCTGGCAGGAACCTCATGAAGTTCTACAAGGTAAAGTGCAAAGTCCTGCACCTGAGGAGGAAGAACCCCAGGCACCAGAACACAGCAGGGGCCAGCCATCTGGAAAGCAGCTTGACAGAAAAGGACCTGGAGTGTTCTGGTGGACACCAAGTTGATCTTGAGCTACCCTTGCAGCAAAGAAGGCTAAAGGAGAGGCTGTGGATTCTCCTTCTTTGAAGATATTCAAAAACCATCTAGATATCTTCCTGGACCACATATTTTTGGTGGTCCTGCCTGAGCATGGGGGGTGGACCAGATAAACTCCAGAGATCCCTTTCAACCTCAACCATTCAGTGATTTTGTGAATGTAGTTATATTTTATGTTAGCATGTCAAAAAGGTTATGCAAGCAGCCTATTGTTTCTCTGATAGGCTTTTGGATAATGTATCTTGCCTGTATTTTACTGACGGTGCAGAATTCTTTGAGTCAATTTGTGCTGTAAAGTACATATATACATGTATTTTTGTTTTACAGCAAAATCTTTAGACAAAATGTAAAACTGCAACATGTCTCCTATTAGCTGTTAATTAACAAATGTACCATTGATAAAATTTCTTCTTAATATCTACCATAGACCTCTAAACGTAATTCCCTTTACACTTTGGTGAAATGTCAGTTTGATTCTTTAGTCTAGTTAATCTTCAGTCACAGACAATTGAATATTTTGTAACTCAAGCCACATGTTCTCTTTGCTGTTTTAAGTCCAAGAATAGGAATATTCATGCAGCAATGAAACAATTACTCATGCCTGAAGCAAGACATTTAGAGTGTAATTCTTAAGTCCTCTTTTACCACTCAAAGACAGGGTGGTGGGGAGAGACAGAATTGGACTTTAATGACCAAAGCTGGGGAAGTAAAATGGAATTATTTTTCCTTTCAGAATTCACATAATATGACTCAAGAGACCATTTGCACAGGTTTAAATACTGTTCCAAGGGGACATGACACTTTCACCATGCCACAGATAATCCAAAACCATGTTTTTGGAGGACTGTTTGCAGACTGAGCTGCTAGGCACATGACATAAGGTGCCTGTGATTTTCACTCAGCGTCAACCTGCAGTATTCATTAACCTGGAGCAACTTCAGAAGAGACCCTTCATAGGCATCCTCTTTATTATGTAAACATAATGCACTTAATGAAGGTTTGATTCCAGGGAAATTCATTCAGAGCAGAGCAGCTTGGAGGAGAAGATATGAGTGTGTGGATCTGTAACAAGTGCAAGACATTTGCTTACTGTCTGTATTCAGCAAGCAGCTGCAGATTCCTTGTGGCACAAAAAGTGCTCTATTTATACCCACCAACAATGTTAGCAAATTCCGGAGTTTGCTGGAGCATTCTAGCAATATGAAAACAAAGTTGTTTTTTCAGTGGCAGAAGGAAGATGTGAAAATGGGAGCTTTCACTGACTCATCACAATCAGAGGGGTTATTACAAAACTAGATTGCTCTTCCAAACTACTATTTCCACACAAACAACTCATTTGCAATTGTGGAGATGAGTGTCTTAACAGAAATAGACCCTTCTATTATTAAAAAGGTGCCTTTTTCCTTTTCTGTAGATTTTATTTTAACAAAATGAACATGAATTATTCTATCTCCTCACTGAATTTTAAAACAACTACTATTATATATTAGTTTTCTCCTTATATATACTTTTTAAAGATATATTTTATTTTAGTACCAAACAGCTGTAATCAATGACCTGTTCTTCTGCCTTCACATCTTTTGCTTTTACATTCAGTGAAACTTGTCTGTTTGGGGTCGGTAACATTTTGTGTCATTCCTCCTTTGATATCTTATGCCAAATTGGCATACTCTTAACACTTCCAGGTAGTGGTAATTTCCTGCTGTACAGATGCATAGAGAGCAGCCAGGGTTTAGGGCTGCTATCTGATCCTAGTGACCCCTAAACCCTGTTCACTTATTTTCTTAACTCTAACCTCGGTCTGCATAACCCACTTTTGTTCTCCTTTATGAGGAGATGCAGCCTGATGTATGTGTTGAAATGTTTGGAAGGAATGTCTGCTTTATCAATAATACTGCTTCGTGGGCAGGGGAATCCATAAACTTTTCCTTTTAGGAAAGTGTTCAAAGAACTGCATGTTTTCAGTGGTGGCTCTCTGGCCCTGTGGGTACAGCTTGGGACTGTGCTGCAGATCCTCCTCTCTGAGCTACTATGGATTTATTTGGTCCGAGAGAGAAACTCAGCTCCATCCAGGGAAGACAAGAGCTCCCACTGCAGACAGGTAGACAGTTACCACAGAAAGATGGGCACTGCACAAAAAGGTATAGTCTGAAGGTTAATTGCACTCCTTGCCAATGGACTTTGTTTTTTTGTCTTATGAATGAGAGATGCCATCAATTTTGAGAACATGGTTATTGATGAAGTTACTGGGACATTTTGCATTTGTTCCTGCAATAAAGGAATCTGTTCATTAGGAACATGCAGAAATGAGGGGAATTCTTCAGCAGTAGCCTTTGAACAAGACGTCAGTGAGTTTAAGTGTATCGGGAGACTCTCTTATTCCATTAAAGAGCTAAGTTCCACTTAGCACAAGGTGAAAAGATGCATTTTTAAGGTTAGGCTTCATAAATCAAATCCTGGACTTATTTGTAAACTGGCTTGAAGCTCATTTTCTAGATAAAGCAATGGCAATATAATTTACGGGAAAGTATTTCCCCACATGCACACACCAGTTTATTTGTACTTCAAAGCAATGATTCAGACTCAGTTCAGCCTTAACTATTATGTCCTAACTAACTTGTTCATGATGCAAAACATATTTGAACATGCCATATGCTTTGCCATGTTGAGGTTTAATCTCAATTCTCCTGACTAGTTTTCTCTGTCAAAGCATATGATGGACCTGTTTCCATTCCATTCCATGCCTATGTGTTTTCCTCAAAGCTTTTCCATGGAAGGTCCTCACAAGCACTTTAAAATCCAGATAGATTATATCCATCCAGTCTTCACATGTTTCTATTATGTGTCACGAGTTTCCTATATGAAAATGATGTTGGCTTTTGTTTCAGGCCATTTTGCACTAAATCATAGAATCACAGAATGGTTTGGGTTGTAAAGGACCTGAAGATCATCTAGTTCCAACCCCTGTCATGGGCAGGGGTGCCTTACCCTAGACCATGGCACCCAAGGGTCTGTCCAGCCTAGCCTTGAACACTGCCAGGGATGGAGCATTTACCCCTTCTTTGGGCAACCTGTTCCAGTGCCTCACTACTCTCACAGTAAAGAAAGAACTTCTTCCTTATACCCAATCTGATGAAGGGTGCCTCTCCAACATCACTGTAGGCCCCCTTCAGATACTGATTTTATCCTGAGAGGTTGTGATAGAAATGAGCTTCAACAACCTGAAGGCAGAAGCTCACCTTTTTTCTGTAGAAATTAAAAAAGGACTGTTTTCTGAGAGCATGGAAACATTTCCAGCAGTGGATTTTGTTTTTTTTTGTTTTGTTTTGTGTTTTTCTTTTTTTTTCATGTTAACCAATATGTTCAATATATTTAATCAATTTCATGCCTTCTGGAAGTTTACATGAGAAGTACAAATTAAGAGGTCTTTTGAAATAATTTTGTTCTGAGATTGTTTTACAGAAATGGAATATTAAAAAATTAATGTTTATTTACAAAGCATCCTCAGTTCTGCTCCTGGCAGCTGCTTTATTTAGACCTACAGAGCCGGGTGGGAAATCAAAGTTGAAAGAGAAGTCTAAGTTCTGGCTAATTCAGTAGAAAAGTGAAAATAGCTGATGCCTTCTGTGCAGAAGCATACCTAGAAACCCCTAGCCAGACCTAGCTATTGGAAAGGAGGATGTTGTGGCTGTGAAAACAGATAGCATCTCTCTTGGAGTCTCTCTTAGTTTTCTGAAAGATAAGTATGTAGACACAGGCTATGGAGCTCCTTATCATTATTCATCATGTTCACCAAATGTGCAAGAGAGTTAAAAAATAGTAGGCTGAGTTAGTGAAGCTGTTAGACCTACTTATCAAAGAGGAATAGGTTTTGGGTTTAGGGTAAATCTTAGGTCATAAACCACTGGTAGCTGGAATTTGGGGAAGGATAATGAGGGGAATATCACTCCATGGTAGTTTTTAATTTCATCCAAAGCATCTGCTACTGGATGCTGGAAAGCAGATACTAGGCAGATTATTGTCTGTCCAGTAAACCATGTATCATGTTACTCAAGAAAACTGACGACAGATTATTTGCAAGGGATGAAGTAGGATAGGAAGAGACCTTTACTGCTTTTAAACCCTTGAAGAATAGGTCCAAGCCTACAAAAATTCTTTTTAATGAACAATTCTTATCATGTGCCACTGTGCTGTTTCCCACACTAAGTCCATGCATTACTGAATTGAGGGCTCTGTTTTACATTTTATTTACAGAACACAGTATTACAAGCAAAGGCATGCTGAGCATTGATAATGAAGGGACAATCTTTTTAATGCTGCCAAGGGCAGGTTTCACAGAAAGAGGAAAAATCTAACAACAACAAAAAAAAAGATCCTAAACTTGGAGAGAAATCATAGACTTCAAGACCTGCAGAAGCTTCCCTGCTCATATTTAGACTCTTTTATAAGTACCCTGGGGTTACAGCACAGCAGATTTTGAAAATGAAATTCATAAATATTTTCTGTGTTTTAGTCAGTTTTCTCAATAAGGGTATTGCAAGCCACAAAATGTATCCCAAGTCAGGCAGTCTTAAATTACAAAATCAACTCTATGCTCTATCAGGAACTAAAATCTTGACAAAAATTAGATGTTCCCACTGGTTGATGTATGACATTTAATTGTCAGGTTGTTTTTCACTGCAAATATTCCTGAAGAGGATATCTCTGAACTGAGACACGCGTGCATGCAAGGCAGGCTATGTGGAAAATTGCTGCTTTGGGAAATGGACTGAAGAAATGCAGGTTTTTTTCCCATAAGATACTGCTTCAAACTTGAATTTAGTTGCACAGAAAAACTCATACTCATTTTCTGTTCAGCACCAGATGTCAGCAAAGCTTTAGGTAGCTGGCTTACAGTCAAGCTTTTTACAATATATTTAGCATATCACATGCGACACCAAATGTACACTTTCATGATAACCACTTGGCACTAAGCAGTTAGGAACTGCTGGTTTTTGTCCCTTCCTGGATGTGTTCCTGCATCCCATGTCTGAGCAGCTCAATGCTTTGTGGTGCATACTTCCATTCTCCTGCTCTGTTTCCATAGGGGACTGCTCAGCCATAACTGTTAATTGCTCCCACCAAAGAACCAATACCACTTCCCCCTACCTGGATCTACTCTGTAAGTTAGGCAAGAGAAGAGAGAATTTCACAGTTTTTCTTTTTTCCCCTGTATGTTCTCATTCTCAACATCTGCAAGAAAATGTTGCAACACTTCAGAGACTCAGCTCTACAGTTGCTTAAATGCAAATAATGGAAGAAATTTTGAAGCCTTGGTCAGCAAGAATTCCCAGTTGCTGCATTAGTATCAGTGAAAAATAGGCCAATTTTGCAGTGTCTTCATGTCCAATAGTATGAATAGAATTGTACGATAGTTTAGGTTGGAAAGAGCCTTTAAAGGTCATCTAGTCCAACCCCTCTTCAATGAGAGAAGCATCTTCAACTAGATTAGGATTCTCAAGAGACCCATCCAACTTGACCTTGAATGCTTCCAGGGATGGAGCATCTACCACTTCTCTGGGCAGTGTGTTTCAGTGTTTCACCACTCTCATTATAAAAACTTTCTTCCTTATATCTAGTCTAAATCTACTCTTTTTGTTTAAAACCACTAGCCTTTGTCCTATCACAACAGGACCTGCTAAACAGTTTGTCATCATCTTTCTTCTAATCCTCGTTTAAGTATTGAAAGGCTACACTAAAGTCTCCTCAGAGCCTTCTCTTTTCCAGTTTCCCCAACCAGCTCAGCCTGTCTTTAAAGGGGAGGTGTTCCACCCCTGTTTCTGTGGCCCTACAATCTTCCCCTGGAGCTCCTCATTTTGTAAAACTGGTGATGTTTATGTTCATTATCTCAAATACATATACATGTATTAAGGTAAAGTGCTGAGTCCTGCACTTGGGCCACAACAACCTCATGCAACACTATAGGCTTGGGGAAGAGTGACTGAAAATCTCCTTAGAGGAGAAGGACCTCGTGGTGCTGATTGATGGAGCTGAACATGAGCCAGCTTGTGCACAGGCAGCCAAGAAGGCCAACGGCATCCTGGCCTGTATCAGCAACAGTGTGGCCCGATGAAGGAAGTAATCCGCCCTTTGTACTCACGCTGCTGAGAGTGCACCTCGAATACCATGTTTAGTTTTGGGCCCTTCACTACAAATAAGACATTGACATGGGTGTCCAAAGATAAGCCGTGAAGCTAGTGAAGGACCTAGAGAGCAAGTCTAATGAGGAGCAGTGGAGGGAACTGGGTTTTTTTGGAGAAAAAGAGGCTTGAGGGGGACCTTCTCTCTCTCTACAGCTACCTGAAACGTGGTTGTAGTGAGGTGGGAGTCAGTCTCTTCTTCCAAGTAACAAATGATAGGACAAGAGGTAATGGCCTCAAGCTGCACAAGGGCAGGTATAGACTGGATATTAGGAAAAAAATTCTTCACAGAGAGGGTGATCAAGCACTGGAACAGGCTGCCCAGGGAAGTGATTGAGCCACAATCCCTGGAGGTATTTAAAAGACATGTAGACTATGGTACTTAGGAACATGGTTTAGTAGTGGACTTGGTAGTATTAGGTTAATGGTTGGATTTGATGATCTTAAAGGTCTTTTCCAACCTGAATGATTTTATTGTTTTATCTTCTCTTATCCAAGGACTTAACCTACATAACAATTTTTTTCCATGACCATGGGCGCTAATAAGCTATCTTTCAGATAAACATATTATTATTTTGGTAAAAGAGGTAGGAAAGGAACCTTCTAAAGCCTTTCACTAAAACAAGCCCCAGAGTTGCTAGAGGTCAGTGAACACAGATGAAACAAAGCTGAACATCCTCAGGAAGCCAGGCTAAAGATGAGGGAAATCGTTCAGCTGTTGCAGTTCTAATTAGAAGGTTTCAAAATAACTTGATATACTGGTGGATATGAAAGTGTGGTGGGAAGAAGTCCACAGAGATGGTATAGGTGGTGGATGGGATGGGTACTGAAGTTTTGACATTTAATACTGAGTTACTGGTTCTGGTTATTGTTGGTGGAATGTGAGAGATCATGGTATAGAGTTACAGTCCAATGGCTTTGTTGTAGGGAGAGGAGGAGGAATCTAGGCAGAGAAATTATGTTCCTTCACAATCATTTCAGGCTTTGTGACATAAGCTTTTACAGTCACTAATGACAGCAGAGAAACTTCCTTTCTTTCTAATGACAGTCTCTACAAATAATAATTTAGGGTTATTTGGCACATCAACTGACAATGGCATTTTTTGACATCTGTGCAATACAGAATATATGAAAATTATGTGAACTTTCAATTCCTGAAGCTATTTAATGTAAGCGACTGAGGTTTTGAAAAGTCAGATCTGCAATGCACTGTTTGTATTTTTAAAAATTGATTTTTTTTAAAAGAAAGAAATTCATGTAAGCCAAAAAACTTCCACCTCATTCAGATAAGATTCTTTTTTCCTCTCTCTCCAACAAAAGTTGGAAAAAACCCAACTCTTTCATCTCTCAGAAAACTATACTGTTTGTGTCCAATGTTCTGCTTTGCTATATGATCTGGCCATTTTCTCCATTAGTACTGCTGGATACATTGATCATCCAGTATCTAAAAAGGTTAATCATCCCTTTTTCAAAGGAACTGCCTAAAACAAGTGTCCCACCTAAATATCACTCAAGATTTTAAGTTAGTCTTGAAACGTTGGACAGGAAAAAGATCTTCCCCTGTTCAGAAAAGTTTTGGCCCTGCAGTGCTCCTGAGAAACAAGCATTTGTGACCAAGTCTTGCCTGTCTGTCTGTGGTTGTTCTTAATGATGAATTGCTGCCCTTTTTTGAAAAGGGACAATTTGGTGTTTCTTGGTGTTTCAGAGCTGCACTCAGGTCTGGGGCTCCCAATGCAAGAAGGACGTGGACCTGCTTGAGCAAGTCCAGAGGAGGTTGTAAAGATGGTCAGTGGGCTGGAGCACCTCTCATATAAAGACAGGCTGAGAATGTTGGGGTTGTTCAGCCTGGAGAACAGAATGCTTCAGGGATAACTTGGAGCAGCTTCCAGAGAGGGCCTGCAGAAAATTTGGAGAGAGACTTTTCACAAGAGCATCTAGTGAGAGGACAAGCAGGAATGGCTTTAAGCTGACAGAGGCGACATTTAGATTAGACAGTAGGAATAAATTCTTTACTATATGAGTGTTGTGAGACACTGGCACAGGTTGCCCTGAGAGGCTGTGGATGCCCAATTCCTGGAAGTGTTCAAGGCTAGGTTGGATGGGGCCTTGAGCAGCCAGCTCTAGTGGAAGGTGTCCCTGCCTGTGGCAGTGGGGTTTGGGACTGGTTGATCTTTAAGGTCCCTTCCAACCCAAACTATTCAATGATTCTATGATTCGAAAACGGACTTGACAGCCAACACTCTGCTTTTGCATCCAGGTAGCTTCCTTGAAAACTGAAAGCTTCTCACTAGTGCTTTTCAAACCCAGGTAACGAATTTTGTCACAGGAGAAAGACTAAGACTCGGTTACACAGGGAAATGAATGTTTAATTCTTTGTATGCATTTCAACCAAGTGACAAAACGTCAATTTAAAAATCATTATATATCTAATACAGAGGACCTGTATTTGGATAATCAGAAAAAAACAGGTTTGAACTAGTTATGTGGTTTCTGGGGAAGGAAGGTAACAGTCCTATGTTTTGAGACGTGCTTTGTAAAAAAATTAAGCTTCGAACAATATGTCTTTCAAAAGCATCTTAAGACCTGTTTCGAAGAACAACATCTTTTGGGCCCTCTTTTATCTGTTTGGACTAGAGCAGTGCCAGGAAATCCAATGTACATCTTTTGTGAGTCCTTTGCTTTCTTCAGCTATTTTCCTGCTATACGTCTGTGAGTCTGTGAGGTTTGTGGGAGAGAGAAATGTCACACACAGTCTTTACCTTCCAGATATTCTTAAGCTGTCATGTCTGTTGCTTGGGCAACTGCAGTGGTAGCTCTTGTGGCGTCAGCCTTACCTGGAACTAACTGAAGTGTCCTAGTACAAAGAGGCAACCCTCCTTCTGCTTTCTTTAGGAGTTTCTCTTCCTTTTTGGGTAAGCTTAGGTAAGCAGCTTGGTCAAAGTATTGCTTGCATTTGCTGTTTTCTCTTAGAATCATAGAATGATGGAATCATTTAGGATGGAAAAGATCTTTGAGATCAGTGAGTCCAACCATAAACCTAACGCTGTCAAGCTCACCACTAAACCATGTCTCCCTGAGCGCCACATCTATACATTTCTTTTTGCTTTGCATGCACTGATATCACATTTGGATTCCTAAAGCTCTCCTATGTTACTTTAGTATTGAAGAATCCCTTCTGCTGTGCTTGTGGAGCTTCTGTGTGTCTCAGTGGTGTGGGTGTATACATTGCACTTCCTCCTGCCATTGTGTACTGCTGTAATGAAAAGTTTCCCCTGTATTTCCTAAAGAAAGGCTTTCGGTGCAGCTTCCAGCTAAAGCATGGTGGGACACAAGCATTAGTTTGATAATATCCTGCTTTTTGAGCAACCTGGTCTGGTGGGGAGTGTCCCTGTCCATGGCAGGGGGCTGGAACTAGAGCTTTTAGGTCCTTTCCAACCCAAACCATTCTATGATTCTATGATTTTCTTCCCCCATGTAGTGTTAGCAACAAGCAGTGTCTTGTAGAAACAGAACCAGTAATCTGCTAAAGTTTCCCAAATCACCAACAAGTGGGTGGACCTCTGGAGTGCTTGATGGAGCACATGAAACTTTAATGCAACCAGACATCTGCCCCATAGCTCAACATCTCAGGGACATTGATATATTTGCAGAAACTGATGGCACTCTTTGCTCCATGTGATGCCCAGGGTCAGAGTAAGTACTCTAGGTCCTGGCTCTCATCTACACAGAAAGTCTGTCATGTCAGTTCACTCCCACCAATAAACCTGACGGAACACCAATCTTTTGTGTCAGGTCAGAAAGTAAGAGCAGCCAAAATGGTGTGAGAGAAAGCAGACACAACAAATCATGGTCAGAAAGAACACTTTCAAAGCAATTGCTTTACTGGTAAATAGTCTCTTGTTAGGGAAGTACTTTACTTGTTCATAATATTAAAGGACAAAACAAACCACTGCACAGGAGATTAGCTGAAGTATACTTGAACACATCATGATGATGTATTATTAATGTTAGAGATTTTTATCTAAATGATGCATTTTATTATGTATAGCTTTCTTGCTGCTGTTTCCGTGTGAGAAGAGATTTCCAGCTGAAGTAAATAGAATTATAATTATCACTTTATGAATTAGGTTTTCCAAATCTAGGAGGACGTGACTTCTGCAGACCAGCTCTGTGGCAGCTGTAGTTAAATTATTTCTGAAAGTCAACTTGGCTCAATAAGGATGCTTAGAAAGCCTGATTTTTGCTTTAAAACCTCTGTACCTCCCAGTGGAGTGCTGGAAATGAGGAAAGCAGGTGAGTTGTTCCACTGAGTGTGCTTGCTGTTTGTCCTAAAAGCTGTCTTGTGGCTGCTTTTATCTGCCAAGGAGAAATGTTTTGGGGTCTGGGTGACAGTTGCAGGCTGGTCCCACTGAACAGCTACAGTATGTTTGCTGTGATGACAAGTGTGATGAAGCTTTTTGAAAGTTCTAACCAGGAAGGGAGCTGGTGGAAGTCTGGTTACCGCAGGGGGAGATTAAGATGCCCTTTATGACCTGACTGAAGATGAGTCCTGTCAGCTGGAAGAGTAGGCATGGCTAAAACATACCTTTCATGCAAGAATAAAAGAGTGAATACAATGCAACTTCTCTCCAAGCACCCACCTGGGCAAGAAAAAAAAAAAAGAAAAAAAGAGATCCTCTGAACGTGACCTGTTTCTGTGGTGTGGTGGTTTGATCTCAGCTCCCTCCCAGTCACACACTGACTTCAGCCTCCCAGTGAGATGGAGAGAGGATCAGGAGGGAAAAAATATGTGTGTGGGGGTGGGGATGGGAAGTAATTTTGGGTCAAGATAAAAAAGGTTTAGTAAGTAAGGGGGAAAAAAAAAAAAGAAAAAAGCGAGTGTTGCAAAGGCAATCATTTACCACCTCCCACCAGCAGACTGATGCCCATCTGGTCCCCAAGTAATGGCTACTTAGGACAAAACTCCCCCCACCCAGTTTTATTGTTGAGCATGGTGATATGTGGTATGGAATACCTCTTTTATCAGTTTGGGTCAGCAGTCCCACCCCTTGCCCCTCTGTAGACAACTTCCTGGGGAGGGCAGAGTGAGAAACAGAGACAATGAGCAACAGTTATTCAGAAACAGCTAAAACATTGGTGTTTTTGCTATGAACTCTATTTTCATAATAAATCTAACGCACAGCACCCTTTGTGCTGCATGAAGAAAACGAAATCCACCCTAAGTGGAAGCAGTACATGGAGGAAGGAAACTACCACTTGCTGCCACATCAGAGCACACAGCATGGGTACCCTTAAACTGATGGAGATTGCTGGTCAGTGCAGCATAGCTAAGGGGTAGATCTGCAGTGTGGTAAAGCTCTAAGTCTGGTGGGTGGTGCAAGTTGACCGTTGAATTCAGAGAAACCCACACTGGCTTGAAGGCATGTTGCCAAGGTAATTTTACAGCCTTGCACAGTTTTCCTTTCACTAGCTACTGCAAAAGAACAGTTCTTCAAGAACGTGGAAATACATGCTTCTCTACCCACTCATCTCACCTTTGTCTAAAAGCTGTTACTTTTTCACACATCTTTCTCATTTGAAAAAAAAAAGAAAAAAGAAAAAAGAAAAGAAAAAGCAGCAGTATTCACTTGCTTATCTCATGTCCTTTCTTTGTCTTTTCTCTTGCTTCATCTTGTTGCAGGAGTGTCTGAATTTGAACCCACAATTCAATTCTGTTCCCTACCTTTCCCCACTGGTATTCCTGTGACCACCATGGGAGCACAAAGGAAGATACAAAGAAGACAGTTCTCCATTCTTGTTCCAGGCTGGGCTGGCTTAGCCCACCCACCATGTCTCAAGAAACAAAGGAGAGTTCTATGTGCAGGGAGGTATTGATGGCAGCTGCCCACTTTCTCCCTTCCAAGCCCAGCAAAGTGGTTAATACATTGAAGTGTGTACCTTTTTCATTTCAGTAGGACTGTTTGGCCTTAAGTAGACCATGAGATATCATGCTAGACTGAGACCTGCTAAAGAAACACAACATTTTAACTGATTTCCTTTATGTGGACTTCTCTTAAGCAGACACTTGAATTTTGCTACTGCATAGCCCTTTAACTAGTTAGTCTGTTAAAAACACAAAACATTGATTTACGTATAATTTTATTATATAGTATAAATGCAGTCAAGTTTTGATTATGTGTCACTTTTGCATACTGGTATGAAAAATCTGTTTACACTATTGTGTGTTTTCCTTAAACAGACATTCTTGTACTGTTTGAGGATGGGAGTTAGTCTTCTTTCATAGACAATAAGGGAGCACATACAGAAAGAGAACACAAATCATAATCCTTTGTACTTTTAAAGGCTAAAAGTGCTTTCCAGTTATTAAATAGCTGATTCATGTAGCAGGCTAACAAAGAAGTTATGGCTGTCTTATCATTATTATTACACTCATCTTCCAACAGAGGAGAAGCACAAGGATCAGAAGCAGAGTGTTCATACCTCTAGGCCTGTACTTAAAAAAGGTCTTTCAGTCTGGGAAAAAAACCATTGTGCTGTTTATCTTTCTTTTTTGTCTAAGTCAAGTAATGAAATTAGCTGAGACTAAAAATTTTTAGTTGTGCCTCTAAGAAAGCAGAAATAAAGAATTACCTTGTATAAACTGTTTTAAAAACAAGTAAATAGGACAGATTTTCTCCAAATATAAACACTTACATAACATATTCAGGTGAAAAGATACAGTTTTTGTTTCCTGCAACTGTTTTATAGCCAAAATAGGAAAAAGCATGACAGGTTGCCCTTTCCAATTGCCCCCTTAGTTTCCTAATAACCCAAGTTGAGTTCCTTTATTTCTTTTTCTGTTGCCTAGTCACAGGAAATTTGATGGCTCTTGCTGAAACTGATAGAAAATTTCTTGTTTTTCTTAGAAGAGTCTTCTTTCTGCCTTGCCTCTTGCTGAAGATACTCATTGAGAAATCAAAGTAAATTTGACAGCCACCAAAGACTTTTATTTTTGTTTAAGGGGTCATCCACCTTGTCCAAGTTCAATTCAGCACTAACAACATATAATACACGAGCAGCTCCTGAGTATGGGTTAAAGCTGTGAAGCTGCACTTTTCTTCTTCCCACTGGGAAATAAACAAAGGGAACAGCTGTAGCTGAAGTGAGCTTCACAGGGACAAGAAAATATTTACTGTTGTCATAATTTGAGAAGGTGGGTCTTTTTGCAGTCTCTTGTGTTCATTGTCTGGTGAGGTACATGGGTTCTATCTGTAGCAAAATTAATGAGAAAAGTATTTTTTTATTTTAGTGCCACTCCAAAATACACTGAATCCTGAAGTCCACCTTTAGAAGATCATAGAAGGGCTTGGGTTGGAAGGGACTTTAAAGATCATCTAATTCTAACCGTGCGCTGGACAGGGACACCTTCCACTAGACCGGGTTGCTCAAAGCTCCATCCAGCTTGGCCGTGAACGCTTCCAGGAAGTTCTCTGGGCAACCTGTGCCTGTGTCTCACCACTCTCACGGTAAAGGATTTCTTCTTTATATCTAATCTAAATCTCACCTCTGTCAGTTTAAAGATATTCCCACTTGTCCTGTCATTGCAAGTTCAGATATCAGCAGTTGAAGACCCTATTAGAACCAGCAGTTGTGAATATGAGGCTGCACCTACCTGATTGTAGCCTGATATCATGTTCAGACTCAGACTTGAAATGAACAGGAGTTTCTATGTTTGCCTGTTCCTCAACCCCTCTACGAAGTGATAAGTGCATCCAAAGTGCTGTGAGACTTCAAAAACTGAACAGATAATTTGTAAACTGCATTCCTGCAACACAGTATTCTTACAGAGATATCAGTGTACACGAAAGGTGGAGGTATGTTTACATTCTCACTACTGAGCAGTTGTTTCACTGCAGCTATCAACGACATGTCTGTTTTTTCTCTCAAAAATAAAAATGTTATCAGGCTGTTCCTGTCAGTAGGATAAAATACTGTACTTGAAAAGCACTTTTCTTTATCTGCTATAGGAAAGGAAACACCATTAATATGCTAAGGAGAAATGGTTCCCAGAGTTACATTTTCTTCTTCTTAGTCTAACAGCCCTTGAAACTTGGACAAAGCAAATAAGGCATTTTTTACCAAGGCAAGGAATAATTCTTGTGATGAAGCTCTACAGTGAACAATTTTTGAGACAGTGACTCATGAAATTTTTGTCCCTTGGCTTCTAGAGGGGTCATGGTAATACACAGGAGTGAGAATGCTGGTTGTTATGGAAGGGACCTCACCCAAGCCATGCAGCTCCGAGCAGCAAAATTCCTCAAGTACCAACACTTTCCACAATGCCTGAGATGAAGCCCTCAGTGACATGGTTAGTGATGGACTTGCCAGTCCTGAGGTAAAGGTTGGACCTGGTGATCTTAAAGGTATTTTCCAACCTACTTGATTCCATGATACTATGATTCTATGAAGTTACCACCACTGGGCTGAACCCTTAGTGTTTGCCAATGCACAACGCAGGACTGGCTGAGCAGGCAGGCTCTCTGCCAGCTCAGATGGTCGGCAGTCAATGTCCTGCAATCGGGCCACTGGAGGGAGATGAAAGGCCACGAGCACGTCAACAGGGTCATCACACGTCTTCTAACACTGTATTTGTAAACATTTATGCTGTAAACATTTATGCTGCCGTCATAAAGATAATACTAAGTCAGACTAACTGTTGTGGCAAAACCAGGCCACTATCACATGCTATCAACAAACATTATCATGTTAACTTTGCCTTTAGCAAAACTCATGCACGTAGCCCCTTGGGAAAAAAAAAACAGACCAAACCTGAAGCAAAATTCTTGTTGGTGTTTTTGGAACACCAGCAGCCTGTTGATGTTGTTTATAATTGCGGTTCTGTGCTGTGCACATACCATTTATTTTATACTTGTTACTGCTTTACTGTGTTTCACAATGAGGTCCAAAGAAATTGTAAGTAAGTTTTCTGCAAATATCTTCGTTATATGGCACTTTTGGAAATAGCTCTAATGAAGCTCAGCCTGATGGATATTGGTACTGCAGGAAATCAATGTTTTGGAAAGCTCCTGTAAACGTTCCAAATTAATTCAAAAGCAAGAATGCAGACTACAATGAAAACAAAGTGTAAGCTGCTGCTAAGAAGATCATTCAGATAAACTCTTGGTTAGATTTTTCATCTTTAGGGATAATTTTTATCTTCTTACTCTTTGTCTTTCTTCCTTTTTATGTCATGCTCAGCCCCAAAGACATAACGAAAAATTAAGAGACCTCATCACTCCTTTTAATAAAGTAACTGCAGCTATTTGGAAAACTCAAGCTACTGTTGTTGGTAAAAATGTGAATTCCTGTTCTGGATCAGGCAAAAATGAAAAAATAAAATAGCAAACTTGTGACAAAGTATAAGTGTGTGTGCACAAATGTTGAACTATTCTGACAATTTTCATGGAACTGGATCATTTCAATAATCCCAAATGTGAGCCTTTTCAGGATGGACCTGCAGGGAGCTGCACTCCCAAGTCCTTTCCCATGTTTGCCTCCCTTCTAATCTTGCTGTCCAACTAGGGAACAACTCCCATGATACCTCAGTTTATCTTATTTGTGTTAGAGACTAACAAAGAAGGAGGCACAAGTTCTTGGAAGGATGTAAGACGTCTGGAGTTAGAACCTTTGTAGTGATTACCTGGTCAAACACCTTGACACATAGGATACTAAGGAAATATCTAAGCACAAATAGGATACTAAGGAAACATCTAAGCACAAATAGGATACTAAGGAAATATCTAAGCACGAATAGGATACTAAGGAAAAGAGGGAAGCCATGAACAAAACATTCTGAGACACAAACTTGGCAGAGAAATGTACTGGTGACAAAGATGAGAAACAAATCTGGTCAGCCACAGTAATGCATGGGCTATCAAGAAAATGCAGGCAAACTGGGTCATTGCAACTGATAAGGATGTAAAACAGAGGTGCAGGATGCTGGAGGGGTTGGTGGGACTGTGCCATCTACTGAGGAAATGTGCATGGGACAGGAATCAGGCAGGAAGAAGTGGGAGGATGCAGACAGAAAGTGCTGTAAAAAGATATGGTTTTGTGGAAGCCGAGACTGGTCAGTACGTTGCAGTATGTCAGTCTGACTAAGCTTGTTGCCTGGCCACTGCAATCTGTCTTACCTTCTTATTAAATTCTTCCTTAACTAACAGCATAGTCTCACTCTCTATCCCCATGTGTATGGGTGCTGCAAGGAGTAAGTGCCAGGTACTGGGGTGACTGGCATGATGGATTTGGTGCCAGGATCAAGTCTAGTCAGCATGGGTTCATGAAGAGTGGGTCCTTCTTGACCATTGGATATGAGGAACAATTTCTTGTCAGAGAGGGTGCTTAGGCATTGGAACAGGCTGCCCAGGGCAGTGGTGCAGTCACCATCCCTGGAAGTGTTCAGAAACTGTGTAGATGGGGCCCACAGTGACACGGTTTAGTGGTGGCCTTGGCAGTCCTGGGGTAATGGTTGGACTTGATGATCTTAAAGGTCTCTTTCAACCCACTTGATTCTATGATTCTGTTGCAGGAGAAGAATTAAAAAAGCAGAACTCTGTACCACTGTGGCTTGGTGCGACATTGTGTGAATACACATTTTTCTTTAGGGAAAAGTGGATGCTGCTTCTTTTTTTCACTTGGCCTTTTTGTCCTGTGTCCCTCCCTGCTTTTTCCTATATGTATATATGTATAAACTACTCTGTTTACTTTTGTATTCTCACCTAAAACAATAAAAGCATGGCATATGTGTGCTGTAGAGGGACCCTACACACTTTCTTCTATAAGGAGAAAGGCCACTTTCTGCTGTAACCTAAAGAAGTGCTGCTTTTAATCTTTGCTGTAATTGGTAACTGTTGTGTCTGCTTCACTCCCCTGAAAGCAACTGAAAAGAAACCAACCTGGAGTTTTGTTGAAATATCCCTGGATATCCCTAGAGAGATATTTTGGCTCCCAAAGTTGCCCACCATTAATCACTCATTGGTGAAACTAGACCTCAGATTTTTTGTTTGTAAGTGTAAAGTATTCCTGCTTCTGAATGCCATCAAACTAAAACATCGCAGAGAGCCAAATAAGCTGATGGAGATGGAAGTGAGTATATAGTCATTACCAAAAGACACAAATAACTCAGATCTTAGGGACTTACATATTTTCTAGGTCTGCTAATGAGAGGGATAGAACAGTTTTGGCCTGAAGAATGCTGAATAGGGTGGTGGTTCAATTTTGCAGACACTGAGCATCTGTAAGAATGAACGTATTTCCTCCTCAGACTCAAAGCAACCATGCATAAGGGCTACGCAGCTTCTCTGAACTGGGATACAGCATGGTGAGAATTCTCTTTGCAGCTGCTGCTGCAGCCTATCCAGACCTACCACCACCAAACACAGGTTCACAGGCAGAGACAGTGAGCATCTGCTCAGCTTCTGCTCTTTCCATGTAGCTCATATGTGTGTTGTCCCTAGAGCCTACAAAAGGGCAGAAAGAAACTCCTCCAATCTGCTCATTTTGATACAGCTTGTTGTGAGGGGGACCGGGTACCCTTTGGTGATAGCTAGCATGAATTGCAAAAACCCTACTCATAAAGCAGCATAAAACACAGACATTGCTCTCTGTAGCAGGTTTGATATTTAGAAAGGGAAGTATGTCAGTAGTTTGATGCATGCTTTTTTCCTGGAGTTTGTCTGATCCATGTTTGTCAGTACAAATTTACCTGAGTTACACAAGGGCTTTGAAGTTTCAGACTTGTGCTGAGCATACGAGTGTAGAGCTATTTAATAATGCAGAAGTCTTGACAACTGTTCACAAAGCCCTTGAGATGCAAGAGGCTTTGTCAGGACCTGTTTCTTGTTATCAGCTCACCACTGCTAATCAAGCAAATGGCTTGCTGAGTTGTACCATTAAAGCTATCACAAAAGCTGTGGCTTCCTTGTCAACCAAAGAGTGAAAAGTGTATGTATTGAAGCCTGGGAAGTTGTATGGATCATTTACTTTGATTTTGCCATCTGCATGAATCTTTGTGGGAATTTTGTAAAAGCCATAGAAATATCCACTTACGTGATCCACACTTCTTACTACACAGATGTGCTGGGGGCATTGAGTTCACTATAAATAGCTTTGTAATCATGTTACAAAAGGAACTACTCTTTTGTCATTCTTCCGGGGTGTTTTTGTTAACTATGCCTGCAAGATCAATTGTAGGTTTGTTTTTTTTGCTCCAGACTAAAGCCCTGACTCAGCAAGATACCTAAGCACATGCTCAAGTACAGGCTGCAGTGCTTTGTCAAATAACTGTAGGTTTAAGTGCATGCTTAACCATAAACGTGTACTGAAATGCTTTCCTAAATTGAGACTTTTCCCCAGGATAGTAATTACTTAGATGGTGACTGTAATGCAAGCTTAGTGATGCTCTGGATTGAATTAGTGAACTCATATTGGCATTAAGGAGAGAAATTTATTTTCATTTAATTTTTTAAAGTCAGATTCATGTGAAAAAAAAAATATATGTAGGAACATTTTCTTATACAAAGGGGTCACTTCTGACTAGGTTGTTCAGTATTTTAAAGAATAAACACTAGTTTCGTTATTAAAATGAGAGGGACAAACATGGGAACTTGGAGCAGACTGGTTATTAAAATCAAGGAGTACAGCAAGGGCGGATCACAGGTCATTGGACTGTGATCAGTTAGGGTGGCCTGCTTGCTAAGGGACAAACCACATGACAGGGAAGTTTTTGAAGGCATCACTTTTCAGAAAGGCAAAAATTATCAGCAAGCTGTGATGTCTAGAAATATCTGAGCTCCAATCACAGATTTCAGCGAAAATCAGACCTCTTTGTTAGGCAATGCTCAAATTAGGGATGCATTGAAGAAATCAGTATTCTCTGCAAAATTTTTTTTGAAAATTATTCTTTGTTTTTTTCCTTTCTTATTCATTGCTAAGGATTCATTCAGGAGCCTGCTGCTGAAGTGCATATACTGGGGAAGATGCAAGAGTTCAGAACCCATGTACCTGATAATAGTGTGTCATTTATCAAAGCTGTCCACGTGCATGTAATTTTTAGATTTGCCTTTAAATAAAGTAAAAACTGGCAGGTGGGTAGAGACATGGAAAAGATGTGTCCTGGGTAAGTGGACTAGAAGATCCATGGAAAATTGGCTAGAGCTTGGGGTTCAAAGTGTTTTAATCAGCTATGCAGATTTAGATTGTGGCTGGTTACTGGTAATGTCTCTCCGAAATACTGATACTGAAACCAAGACCGGGTAATGTTTGCCAGTGACCTAGATGATGGGGCAGAATGTGCCATTAGCAAGTTTTCATATGGTCCCAGACTGAACACAATAGTGGATATGCTGGAGAAGAGGGCTGATCTTCTGACAAACCAGAGAAATCAGATGATGGGAACACCCTGGAGTTCAGCATCTGCAAATGCCAGGTTCAGTTTGAGCTCCCCAGGTCATTTTAGGACAGACACTGACCCCACGAAGCAAGATTAATGGAGGCCACTGAGATGCAGAGGGGGCTGCATGCAGATGGCATATAGCAGAAGAGCAGAAAAAAGTGCTTCTGTTCAGCTTGGGAAAGGTGAAAGCACTTAGTGAAAAAGAGCTCTTCTGGCTGTCATCAGCTCCTTCACAGAAGGGCACTGAGATAACAGAGACTGACTCTTCTTGAAGGAGCATATAAGGCAGAAGATACTCATTAAAATCTAGAGCACTCACAGGAGATTGGAAGATATCTTTCTTCCCTGTGAGTGCACCCAGTGCCTAAGCAGGAACATTGAGCAAGGCTTCAGGTTATCCACTCTTGAGCAGCTTCCAGCTTGACTGGACATGGGCCAGAGAAAACAGCTAACATATCAGGTTGGCCCAACTGTGAAGTAAGGAGGAATCTATCAACCAGTAGACAGGAGTGGGGGGTGGGGGAGTGCCATTTAAAAGTGAGAAATCTGGGTTCTTCTGTGAGATCTTCCAAGACAGAATCTTTCTGTCTGTGCTTTTAGATTGTTTGCCTACTATGCCCCCTTACACTAGACGCTGTTCAGGGGCTGGAGGTCTCACCCTATGTGTGCTTCATGTAGAAGTGACTGGGGGAACAAGAGACTTGCTCAAGTCTATACTCCAACTAAGCAAGCACAGTGCAGGCTCAGCAGGGGGGTTCTTAGTAAAGAACTTGTTAGGAAGCATGTGAACTACCTCCAGTTATTGCAGGCCACCCATGAGCAACGCTACCCACTTTGATTTACAAAAAGAGCATGAAATGTGTGTGGCAGGCAATGGAAGAGGGAACGAAACAGAATATCTGGCGAAGGGACGAGATCCCTGCTCACAGACTGTGAGAGACTGATCTGAAATCAGACTCCACTGTCCATTGTCTCAAATATTGGTCTGAGAAGCTGAGATGGAAATCCCCCTATCTTTTGTCTCAGAGATGGGTTGGAGGAATTGATATAAGACTCCAATATCCATTGCCTGGGAGAAGGGTGTGAGGAGCTGAACTGGGACTCCACCATCTATTGCCTGAGGGATGAGTGGGGAAGAGCTGAGACTCTTCAGTCCTTTACTTTGAGGGTTGGTGTGAGCTATTATCCCCAGAATTGCTGGAGCACCTCTGTGTGTCAAAGAGCTGGCTGCAAGACCAGGGAAACTGGTCCACCAGGAACGTGTAGTACATGACATGAAGAGCAGAGGTACCCCCCCAAGTCTTTACAAAAGGGGAAAAGGTAATCACCAAGAGACACATCACCAAGAGGGACATCGCCAGGGAGCCATGGCCGTGATGATGACTCCAGAAGGACACTTCTGTGAGGACACTCTCCACTGATGGCTACTACGGACCCTAAGGGACACCCTCCATGAGACATCACCATGAGGGCAACTCCAGGAGACACACTCCATGGGGTACCTTCAAGGGACTCTAGAAGGACACTTCCACGAGGACACCCACCTCCGACGGACTGTTGGGGAACACTCTGCTCCGATACCAACTACGAACCCTGAAGAACTCCCAGCAACGACGACGACAACGGATCGCCGGGACAAAGTAGATGCACGGTGGTGACTCACTCTCTCTCTCTCTCTCTCTGCACCCTGAAGTCTTGCTTCATTTTCCACCTTTTTTCCAATCTGTCCTATCGCTATGCTTTTTAATACAGTAATTTCCCTTTTTTTACAATAACTGTCTTTGTAATTTGTAATAAACAAACTGTTCGATTACGGTAATTGACCTCGTCTTTAGCTCACTCTTGGGGTCACGAACTTAAACAGGGTCTGGTACTGGCTTTTTTTACCCAGTCGTATCCTGACACCGCCCCTGTGGGCCGGGAGGGCCAGCGGCGCCTGCTTCAGCCAGTCGTCGGATGGCCCCGGCTGCCCGGGCTCGGTGGTCTGCCTGCCCGGGAGGGCGGGCCCGAGGGGCGGGGCGGTGCGCAGGGGGCTGGCGGCGGGCGGGGCGGCGGGCAGCACCATGCGGCCGTGGTTCCCCGCCCTCCCGCTTCGGCTCTGCGCGGCGGCGGCGGCGGCTTCCGCGGGGCGGCCGGGGGGAGGCAAGCCGCCGCCGCTGCCCTCCGCATGGAGCCGCGGCCGCCCGGCGCCACCGCCGCCTCGCTGCGGGGGGCGTCCGCGGCGCCCGGGGCGGCGGGCGGCGGCGGCGGCGGCGTCGGGGAGCCCTGCGGGGGATGTGGTGAGTGACGGCGACGCCGCGGTGTGTGTGCGTGCGGTGTGTGCCTGTGTCTGTGCCCGTGCCTGTGCCCATGTTGTGCCGCCCGCCGGCAGGCCGTGTCTGCCGGTCCCGGGGCGGTGGGTCGCGGCCCCCGCGGGTGCCCCGCGAAAGCCGGTGCCCACACGTACCCAGCGGGGCGCTGTCCGTGGTGCTGAACGCGGCAGCAGCGGCGGCGGGCGCGGCAGGTCCGCGGCGGTTCTGAAAGCACGGGAGGAGGTTTTTGTGCCCCGGCTCCCGCCTTGCAGGGTTGTACCGGCATTGTCTCGGCTGGAGCAGGATAGCCGCTGGCGTCGGGGTGAAAATACTTGGCCGAACCTTGCTCAGTCCACCCGCAGGGTTTGTGATCCGGTCATCGCAGAAAGCAGCCAGCAGATGAGACCATGAGCAGCTAGAACACAGGGTGACACAAACACAACTCCGGATAGCCGTCCAGAACTGGCTGGGGTTTTCAGTTTACATTTCTAGACAATATCTGCTCAACATCTGCTTGCAGTAGACAAGATAAAGTAGCGTCGTGTCACCCCGCAGTTTTGCAAATGAAAACGTAGACTCTGTTTTTGCCATGCATTAGCTTAAATTTATTTGAGGTCAGCTGAAACTTAGCTTTATTATTCTTACATTTTCTTATTCTCGATTCACATTGCGACTAACGCTGATTGTTGGAAACAATGCAACCTTACTTCTATGAATAAATACATTTCATAAAGTGGAAACTTCTCTGAATGTTGAAGAAGCAGTAACTATTCACAAGCCTTTCCTTCTTGCAGCCAATGTTTAGCTTCACTTTCCTGCAGCAACTAAACATTGACCTCCTTCGTTATTCTACAGCATTTCTTATTAAAAAAAAAGGTCTTTATTTTCATAAACAATGAACTGTACAGTTGCATTTTTGGTATTGTGTCCATATTTGAATCTTCAAAAAAACCCTTTCTCTCAGCTGCAGTGTGTGTTGTGTGTGTAGGTGTGAAGAAGTCATGCTTTTGCACCCAGTTATCTACAGGTCTTAGCCTCTCGAGTCTCACTTAGTGGGAACTGAATGCTGCAATCATTTTGCTGTAAATGTGTGGCACTTGAAATAAATTTTTAATTTATTTTGAAGATAAAAAGAATCTGCCTGTTTGAATGGTGATCAGTACTGTTTACCACAGACATTACCAAACAAAGGCTGAGAGGAGTTAAACTGTATGATCATGAGGCTATTGTATAATCAGGCAGGTTAGCCATGGGCAAGGACATTTCCTCACTGCACAGAAGCTGGCAAAGTGTATCTCTAAAGGTGAAGGTTCTGCTTACAGAATAAAAGCTGGCACAGTTATCCAAACCTGTCTAAATGGGACTCTGAAGATTTTGAGTTTCAGGGCAGTCACAGCTGGTAAAAATCTAGACTCATTTTAATGCATACCCAAACTCATTTGAGGGTCACTGAGATCTGTGTTTCACTTTCTGGTGTGTCCCAGCTTGTAAGTCATATCTTATGCTTGTTGGCTTTGGTTCCTGCTTTTCTGATTAATGACACTAGTCCAATTTATAAATTTGTTTCTAAGATCAGAATAGGTCATTTTTCTTGAGTTAATTTTGAAGAAGATATTGCTTCTGTGCCCACTGAGGTGTTGGTTTTTTCTGTTCAAAATGTGGGGGAGAAAAAGCACAATTCAAGAAAGTCATGAGCTGCCTCATATTTATAACTTTTCCTTCCCTGTTTGCTCGTGTAAGAGCTCTGCTAGCTTTGAACAGACCTCACTGTAGACATAAATTTTCTCCAATGTTTTGAAGGCAGAGCTGTCATTCATGAAGACAGGTTTGTATGTATTCTGCTGGCATGACTAGTCATGCAAATAATCCTAGGGGCTTCATGCTCAAATGCTCATGTGGCTATTGAAAAGAAATATACAACATCTATGTAGAAAACCACAGAAACAGATTGAATGGGAGACAAAAACCACAACAGAGATTGTCTTTTGGTATTCAGCTCTTTTCTCACCTCTGTGTAGAAAACAAAGTGGGGCAGTCACACTAAGGCTACTTGTGGCTCAGGCTGGACCCCTTGTCCTCCCACAAATTCTGCAGAGCTGTAAAATGTTTCCCATGTAGCAGCTGCTGAAGGGTCAGGAGAGCACTTGGCCACCACGGACAGAAGTAAGCTCCTCTTATATAATGAACAGTTGTATACTTGTTCATTCATGCTTGCTGTGCAGCCCGGACATTCTTATTATAAGTACCCCATCCCCTCTTGCAATGTGTTTTACTCTCCTCAAGTAGCAGTTATAACAGGCATGAGTTAAGTAGCTGTGTATTTGAATGCGTCAGCTTTGCAGTCATGGATGCTGGTTTTATAGGTGCCTGTTCCCTTACACAGTTGAAGATGTTACCAGTTGTCAAGCCAGGGTGTGTGTCCATTGTGTGTGCTGACCACAGGCAGGCACTTCAAGTGGTTTTTCATTCTTGAGATTGCCAAGAAAGCAATATCATGAGACTTGTAACAGCTTTATTGTTTGGCAAAAATATGTCTGTACTAACAAAAATTTGGTTAAAGGTAACTGCCAGACTGCCAGAAATCCACTTAATCTAATGAGAAATTAAATTTTATTTTTATATAGTATGCATGTAGTATGCAGAACGTGTGAAAAGTATTTTTCATGCCTATTCATCGAGTCAAACTGCCTGTAGATGCTTAAGGGATTGCTTCTAAATGTAAGCAACTTAAAAATGTACTTGAAGACCCAAGTTAAAAATAGTTGACTTGCTGTTTGCCTGCACCAAGGAGTCTATTTTTGTCTTTATTTAGTAGCTTGCACACAGGCAGTTCTGGGGGATGTTATAGGCCTTCTCTGTGGCAATCCAGCCCCTGGCTGCATGTGCTAAATCATTTTGGTGTGCTTAACAGCCCTGTCTAAAGAGTCACATTTCTCCGTACATACAGATGTTTGTGATCAAGTGAACAGGGATGAAATAAGAAAGCTTAATCTAAACTTTAAGCATGATGTCAGCTTACTCTGAATAGCGATATGATTTCACTGTCACTTTCAGAACTGCACCGAAATTCAGGGAAAAGAGCAAACTTGAAAACTCCTTTAAATACTCAAGTCTCCTTAGGTCTTATGGTTTGTAGTGGTTCCCAGCAGTACTGAAAATAAACTCCATCAAGAGTTCATTTTAAATGGTTTTATCTATAAACATCAGTTTGGGGTTAAGATTGATTAAAATATCTCTTTAAAAGAAAAGATGTGCCATGATCTGGAAATACTTATTTAGAATTCATGTGCTCTGTATGCTTACTTGAATCAAAGCTGTATATGCTGAATGCATTTCTCTTTCATTCTCATATATACTTATTTGAAGTTGTATAAATTCTATGTTTATCCTATGATAGAAGTGGGAATAGATTTTATATATTTGTATGTGTTCAATATATATAGTTATATGAAACCTGTCCATGTGAAGCAGGCATATGCAATGTGAAGGCATGACATATCTCTTCAGAATGCTCTCTTAATTTTCCATGTTTACAGAAGGGTTCAGGTTTTGTAATCTGAAAGCAATCCACACCAGTTAGGAATCTCTGAAACAATTTCTTTGTGTTTTTTGGGCAGTACTTCTTGTTGGGATAAGCACACTGCTGAACGTCTGGATGTTGATCCTAATTGAGCACCCTGCCTGGGTGACCCTTTTGGGACTTCATCCATGTTTCTGCCTCAACATCTGCTTGAATGGTGGGGTTTTTCTCTTTTTTTCATTTTGCTTGCAGGGATTTAGCTGCCTGTCACTAGCTCTGTCTGCCAAGTCAGAGGATAGGGTTTCTAGGCTTCTGCAGGCTGTATTTTGCAGCCTTCCCAGTCTGTCCGTTGATCATTCTTTTTGAAGACAGAAAGACTCACCCTAACAGACAAATTTTTGAGGCACTAAAGGGCTCTGTCAAAGCACAGAACTGACCTGTTCTGTTTGCCTAGGGCCGGGTGCTGTGCCCTTGAAGAAGATCGGAGGTTTGTTTTTGCCTTTGGTGCCTGTAGAGTCTATGCTGTGAACGAGACATGAGGGTGCAACTTTCCCCCACCTCACACCCACCCACCTTAATTTACTACTGTTTCAATTTACTAGGAATTCCTTGTTATTGCTAGGAATAACAAGGTTGCATGACCTTCTCTTCTCCATGCGCACACACATACAGAAATGCTTCTACATTCAATGTTTCGACTCGATGACTTGTGCAAGAAGAGTGAGCAAGACTTGCCTCAGTTTTTCTCATGTGCCAGTCTCACTGCCCAGGTGCTTCCATGTGTGTTGCCAGCAGCAGCAACAATTGTGTGTATAGATAGCTTTCCTCCAAAATAGTATCAGTGATTAATCACATTAAAATGTCTGCTCTGCAAAATGCAGTTCCTTACACATCTAAATACGAAATGGTTGATTTAAGTCTTTGCAGGTGAAAGAAACCATGGATTACATAATTATTTCGTGGCAACCTGGAAGCCATTCCTATCATTTACATATATAGGCATGTTCACATCTATAGTTTGCACAAGAACTGCACTTTAGTGCTTATTAGTAATGTGTTTTAATTGCATTCTGGTAGCAGTTGTGATTATTTATTTGATTGTGAGCATTTTTTTGTCCACAAATAGACATCTCTTCTATGATTGTGTAATGCTCTGAAATAGATTAGGTATATTGCTGCTTTTATGCCAAGATCATCTTCAGCAGAGAGATGCATATCTAAATAGAATGCATCACGGTCATTACCTTAATAAAATGTGACTCATGCACACCAGCACTTTCATTCTTAAAATAGTTCATGAAACTGGTGTATCAGTTTGTTGATGGATAGAGCTCACTGTGGAACACAAATCTGTTGTATAGACAAATAGTCTCCAGCATCTTCCCTGAAGCTTTATGCTTAATTTAGCATGAGCATGAGTGCTCATTAGTGCATGACCTCACTAATGAACATTTTAAGCACGTTTACATGATGTATGTCTTCACCAAGTTTTGAGTAAAGCTACAGATGTTCAATTATTGTAAAGTCTATCCTGACTTAACAAAGTTTAGATTAAAAATGAGACTGTTAACTAAATATTCCAGTTTGTTCTGAGGGCAGACAGAAAACCTTACTGCTTCATAGCTAACTCTGATTTTGATGGCCCTGTAGTTATTGAAAAAAACATAGGAACTGATACCACAAATTGCTCTGAAACCAGCATCCAAGCTGAGGTCTCTGAGTAGCTATTTATGACTCAGAAAAACTTTTTTGTGCTATCTTGAAAAACGTATGCATGCTCTGGGGAAATAAAAAGGAAAGCTGAAAATATACAAGCTGTCAGCTCCACATCATGCTTGTCTATGCAGAAGATCATCACCAGGTGAGTCAGAAGAAATCTGGGAAATACTGAATCTGTGTGTTGCTATGCTCTGTGTTTCAAAGGGATTTTCTCACTTGCAGGGGAGAAGCAGCAACTTCAGGGGACACATAAGGAACATCTGAAAATGTCAAACTCTGACAAAGACATGCCTGCTTTTCTGCATACACTAGGACTTTCAGGCATTTAGCAAAGCTAAATTCCTGGCAAAATGAAATACTGAAATCCGCAGTGTAAATTAGTTCATATGTTTTCTATGATATTCTGAAAATATTTCCATAATACTGATTTTTCAACACAGCTATTTAAAAAGGAGCATTCAAAAAGCCCTAATCTCTACAGAGTACTGCATCTTTTTCTCATCATGCTATTTATTCTTTTACAACAACAGTCAAAATTAATTTATACTCCACCTGCTTTCTGACAAGAGCAGTTGTCAGTTTTTTAGCAGTGATCTGTTTGCACTTTCTTTGTGTGAAAGAGCTTTTGAGAGCTGAGCAGAGGCAGGGAATCTGATTCATAACAGGTGAATAGGAACTCAATTAGGTTTTGGTACAGCTGTCCAAAACATTCAGTGTTTCTTGTGAGGGCAGGCCACATACATGGTAACTGCATTCTTCTTTCTTCTCAGCTTTCATGTTTGCCAGTTCACTGTCAAGGCTGACAGAGAGCAGTCAGTTCTATTGTACTCTTATATTGGAAGAGGTTTAACTATGGGAAACATATCAACCCCAGGCAGCAAATACATTCTCCCTTTCTTCCATTCATGAACATTATTTGCCATCAAGCACATTTTCTCAGAATCAACTGGTAGTTAGATTTTTCAGTATTGTTTTTTAAAAACAACATTAATGTTTATAGTGATCTGTTTCATAGTTATTTTGAAGTGCAGTGCAGGTGCTTAAGAATACAACACTGCATATTCTGGGGACAAACAATTGGTACAAACTAAAGCTTGCGGTTTGTGTAGGTTATCTTACTGGTACATGTTGCTTCCTTCATCCTAGAGCTGGGTGGCTTCTTCCGCTTTGTGTATGAAAGTGAAGCATCTGCAGTTTCTGCTCTCCGTTTAGGCCTCTTTCTGCATTATTGCCACTGTTTGGCAGTGGTTTTGAGTTGGGGGAGAATAAGCTGTATAGAGGAGGATTGTGCTGTTGAACGGGTATTGTTTCACAATGTGATGATGAGTTTTATTTCTGCTGTTGGTGGGAGAATAATAGCAGGATCATATTCTTGCAAATTTTCAACAAATGCTTTCCTGGAGATGATGGAGATTAACACTGCAGTGCCTGTTGTTTGATCTGCAGTGCTGAAATGAAAAACTGCCACAGCTGTTTCAGTCGGCAGTGGGGCAGGGCTCTTGGAGGCCTTCAGCAGGATCCATTCTCTGTGCATCATCGGCCAAGAGCAAAAGTTTATGAGTGCTGAGCATTTGTTTATTTATGACAGCTGGTTGTTGCCAGTGGTCCCCTTGCAGGTCATGCATGTTTAAGCAGAGAGGGCTCCTGCCCTTTTTTTTTTCTTCTTATCTACATGTTTTCTCAAGCCCTACGTGTCGTTTGGGACATTTAAACTGATATTTTCTTTTAGATGCATTGACTGTGTTATCTCAGAAATGTAAAGCACTATGAGCAAGTTGATCCTACACATTTTGGACAAAGGTTACTGAAAGTATCCAAATTCTGATTTACATCAGAGTGTGTTTCTGTAGTCAAGTCAGTGGCAAAACTTTCATTGACTTCCAATGACACAACAGCAGTCCCTGAAGCTATTGTTATAGTCCAGCATAAGTTGCATTGGAAAGCTATCTGGGATTTTTCAGTGAATATTCTGAAATAATATTTCTCCCTTGACATCTGGCAAATTGCATAGCTGAGTTTCAGTATGTGTGTGTACTCTAATAGGCAACACTTTTGCATTCAATTTTAAACTAGATTCTTTTGCCCTCTTCATGCACATTTCAATATGCATCTTTTTAAAGAGCAATAATGCTTTAATAAAGTAATATTAATGAAATTAAAATTTTCTTTAGTAGGTGTGTGATACCCTCTTATCAACAGTGAGCTGAAGATTGTAGTGGAAATGAATATATGGTGAAACTACTGTGGTTGATGACCAACTTGAATCGAAACCAAAACAAACCAAAATAAAACATGATAAATTTTATTGAGGGAGTATTTTCCAGATGTTTGTTGTTGATGTTCTAAACTCTCAGGTGACTAATTTATTTTTTTTTCCCCAAAACTACAATTAGGTAAGAAAAGTAATACCCTTCCAAGAGGTGACTGTATCTTTTGCTGAAGATAAGGCACTTGTATCAAGCTGGTAAATGCATATTTCAAAAGATTCTGAAACTGAATTTAAGTACGCTTAAATTGTGACAGAAATGTCAACAGTTGAGAACAAAGGTTGATCCTAAACACACAACAAAGAACAAAATAGTAGCTTTTCCAGGTATTCTTTCCAAACATTTTTGCTGCAAACTTCAAACCTTCTGAATGGGTATGACTTTATGGACATTTGAATCTCTTTAGTTCATACATTTTCATGTTAGGAAGTTGTAGGAGAAATAGGGTGAGTGATTTGCAGTTGTCTTTGAAAAATCTACCTGATTTTTGCTAAAGGAACAAAATGAAATGCAGTGGTCTGCAGATCTACTGGCTCTACAACATAAAGTTATTATAAGCATCTTAACTTTCAGATAATTGATTGCTACACTGCAGTGTACTATTCATGCATGTTTCTGGTGAGTAACTGGTACTGGACTTGTGACACTCTTTCTTCTTCAGTAAGAGTTGCTGTGTCATGGAGGCCCTTTTAGGAGATGCAAACCACTTCTCTACCCCTCAGCAATAGTGGATATACCTTCTGGAACACCAGAAACCATATAAAACAAAAAGGGTATCTTAGCACTTCTTTCTGATACATAGAAAAAGCATGCTGTGGCTTGATGGATGCTGTGCAGTTGAGTATCTCTGTTCAGCTGGACTGAGTTTTTGTCTAGTCGTGGTAAATGAGGATTTTGTCTCTGGCTTGGAGCCAGATTTTCAATCCTTTAATTTGCTTGGGATTTTCTTTTGGCAGGACAGGATGTTCTGGGAAAATGTCTTAATTTATTGACAAGTTATGAAGGTCAAAAGAAACATTCAGTTAGGCTCGTATTCAGAGATGTCTTCAAAAGATGACTAGCAGGGGAGCCAAGGGAATAGAAGCGGTCCATTTACAAATGGAAATTAAATTTAAACCTTATTCACATTTTTAACTGTAACTGGCCATGCTTTATGTCTTCAATTCTGACCTCTTTTTACGTGTAATTCCTGTTCTAGGAGGCTAATTTTGTTCTTGCTTCTGAAAATGTTGTCAGACATGGAATGATGAAGAATCTCTTTGCAGGTGCAGGCAAGATCAATACTTTTGCTCCTGCTGGTGATTTGCAGTAGCGATTTTGAAAGCTAATGCTTCTAATTATATCCAATTAGATTTCAATATTTAAATATATATGGAAAGCTTTATTCATAGTCTAATTCTCTTTTAGCCATACCTGCTTTCCTAACTCTGGATCTCAGGAGACCTCAGATAAAAAAATCTGGCATCATCTTTTAATCTCATTGTTACTGGGAGCTCAGAAGAAGTTTCTTCCATACCTCAGAGTTGCCATTGCTTCTTTAACTGACGCTGTAAGATTTACTTACAGTAGACATCTATAAAATAAAAGATACTGATAAAAGGACAATGCTTTTTTTATAAACTTCCTCTATTGTTCAGAGCCGTTTGCTATTTCTGCATCTCTCAAGAAGTTCATTATTTACATTCATAATGCAGAATAACTGTTGACTGCTGTATTGTAGTACTGCTCTCATAAATCTCTTTGAAATTAACCTATCTAACTTTTAGACATTACTCTGGATGCTAAAAAGGGTCTCCTGATCATGCTTCAATGTGTGACCACCTTTTGTATCTCTTAATTAAAGCTTTCTATCTTTACAATTTCTCTCAGCAAATTAATCTGCTGTAGCGGTTTAATGGCAACTGAATTTAACATTATGATGTATCTCCACTATTTTTCACTTCCATTGGCAGAAAGGATCATGTTCCCATATTTAGAGGCACATTTCTTTTCAGATTTTTTTTTAATATTTTTTTCAATGATAAAACACTGAAGCTTTAAACAATTTTTTATTTCCAATATTTGTTGCAAAATTTGTGGTACTTTATTTTCCCAAATGCCATATAATGCCTGGCTAGCAGATAAGTACAACAACCCATGTATCATACAGAGGACTATGCAGAATATTGCATGGAAAAATGCTTTAGCAGCCCCATGTTATTTAACATATGCAAAACATACACAATTAATACCAGTTTTATTAAATACGATGCATTTCCCAGAACACTGACATGCAGAAGTAGAAGAAACTGATTTAGAGCTTTTATTTATGAAGAGGAATAATACTGATTGATAACTAGAACTGGTGCTATGTAGGCAGATGGTTGGGGAGCTCAGTTTCTCTTTATATATATATATAGGACAATTTATCTGTAGCTCAAGGCCAATACTGCACTTTTTTGCCTGTTTCTTTCAGCTTGAAATTTTCAAATTGATTTTAGGTCCATTTGCCTGAAATGTATTCAAGTTTCCTTTCTTATATTTTGTGTTAGGCTTTTGTTCTCTTATAGATCTATAGTTTTGGTCTTTTTCTTAAGAATAATGAAATACCTTAGTTTGTTCTTTGTGCTTCACAGATAATGCCTGCTTTAGTGTAGTGCCTTACATTTCTTTCCTCAAATATAGGTTAGAAAGGCCTTTTGATTTAGTAAGCTGAAGCCTGCATTGTCCCTGAAAGTGGACAGGCTATGGTCTGTTGGTCTTCATGCTCCCCAACACGGACTCTGTTTTTTTGAAGTTGCTTTGGTGATGGAGATTTGTATGTTTACTTGTCATTGGCATTTCGTTCACCATTCACTCTAAGGTCACATTAGTGGGTGAATTTGGGGTGGAGAACATTTACACAAAGCTATCGTTGTTAAAATGAAACCTGAATCATGGCTGTTTGCAATATGGAACCCTCATCCGTGTCAGCTTAAGTCAGAGTTGCACGTACAGGTACGTTAGTCTTCTTGCCTTTTAACATCTTTGCCAGTTCAGTTTCAAATTGAGAGAAAAAAGGCCAAAGTGTATCCAGGCAGTTTGCACACAGAGATCATACTGGAGATGTTGATGAGAATCTCATTTGGTTTGAAGGTGAACAGTATTAGTTTTTATTTTTGTATTGATGCAGTTTCTATTTACATACTGTGAAACAGAAGATTTAAGATCAAAGTATTTTAGAAGTTAACATGCAGTCAGATGCCAGGCTTTGTAGAATATGACAGAAGCTGTTTATTGGCTTGGTATTCTGGAACAGTCATCTGGAAGAAACCACAAAGACATTGCAGACTGTTAAGAACAGGAAGAGATTATTGGTAAGCATGGCTTTAATCTCTTTGTAGGTTGGTTGCAACAATATGCATTTTTATACAATCAGCTTCAATTCATAGCTTTTGAAACAAGGTCTATACCCTTGAGAGAAAAGCAGGATTTGCAGTAGTCTGGCAACAGCATCTATGGAAAGAAATCACAGGTTGTGAATACTGTCAAAGCACTAGAGCCTGCTCTGGTGCAGGAACTAAAAGGATGTTATTTTGAAAATCTGCTGTTATCTTGGTGCTCCTTATATATAAACATCATGGAGTTTCATCTTTCACATATATAGTTTTTGTATGAACACCAGAAAATTGGACAACAGGAGAGATTTCAGAGAAGAGCTAGAAACCCCAAGTGGAAACAAGAGTTACAAAGTGTTTAGTCTAGTATCTCTACTACAATAAGCTAAAGATGATACAGTCACTTTCTACTAGAGGGAGATATAACTTGGAGATTTAAAAGTGAGACTTTTTACACTCTCTGATTCGCCACCAATTATTATACACCCTGAGATCTCTTGGACAAAGCCTAAGGGCTGTCTGTGCAGGTCTTAAGACTAAATGCTGTTTGCCACTGTAGGGAGAAAATTCATGCACCAAAGCTTGATTCAAGCTGGCCAGCACTGTAAAGGACAACTAAAAGGGCTTTAAAAAATATGTTAATAGCAAAAGGAGTATCAGATGTAACTGGTCCATTGCTCGAGGAGGTTTATTACCTCACAAACAGGGGCATAGACAAAACAGAGATGTATGCCCCTTTTGCCTCTATCTTCAGTGGCCGATGATGGGCTCTGGGACAGATGGAGCCCTGTGTTGGAAGACCGTGACTGGAGGGATGATATACTCCCCGCTGACTTTGAACTTGTTCAAGACTTCCTGCTTCAACTGGATGCATATAAATCTAAGGGGCCTGGTGGGCTTCATTGTAGGGTACTGAAAAAGCTGGCTGATGCTGTTCAGGACCTCACTTCATTATTTCTTAATGGTCTTGTGACAGAAAATACTTGAAAAGGATGTTAGTGATCAAGGCAAAGGAGAACAGACAGGAAGTTCCTGGGAAAAAAAGAAAACCTGCTGTGCACCAGTGTTGCCCAGCTGTTAAAGCCAGATAGCTGGGAACTCAGCATATGCCATTGCACTTCACTGCACTGCAACCTCCTCCTGTTCTCCTGGACAGGTCAGTTAGTACTGTTTAGAAGAGGGGAACTAACAGCATTGCTTTCATTTGTCTTTCTGAAGTGCTTGGCTATAATGTTAAGGAACATTATACTGACATAAATCGTTGTGGCAGGAGAAAGGCTCTGAACTAGGCCCTGACTGCACTACCTGTGAATTTAGTCTCAGTTCCAAGGGTGACTTGTAGCTTCATGTTTGACAAAATGTCATAGTGCTGCCAGGGTAGCTAAAGTACCAGGGAGGAACATCCATCTGTAATTGTGAGGACCAGAGAGTCTAGGAAACTAACATATCTTTCCGGTACTGTTGTGGCTTCTTGATCTGCAGTGCTGTCGGCTAGTCATTTTCAGCAATCTCCACCTTCACCTCCCCAGAGCAGCTCTCTTGCTTTACTACGCCTCAGCCAGTTTGCTGTTTTCCTGGTGTGCTTGGTAGCACATGAGGGATGGTTTTGCTTATATTTGAGAAGTAACTGAGCCACTAACACTGAGTCTTCTCTTTGCTGAATGACTTGATTTTTATAGTGAAACTTGCTGGAGCATCCACAGATGAGCACCTTTGGCAATATCATATGGGCACTAGCTCTGTATGGCTGACCCTTAAGGAAGGGGTTCTAATTACTTTTGGCAGGGCTTATAAACCAAAATGGCATGTGTTCCCACTGAAAATATAAGTGTGACTGTCTGCGGTAAAGTGGCAAAACAAGAAACACCTGATTCTTAGATGAGCACACCAGGTATGTTAGAATCCCATAGCTAAATGAACAAAACCTATCAGAGTCTTTTTTTTGGGAAGAAGTCTCATGCTTTAATTGTCCTGATGATTAGTCCTATTCAGGGGAATGAGTCAAAAGCATCCCACTTGAGTGAGAAAATAATGAAGAAAACAGAGATATGAAAAAGAGGCTTCCTGTAAATTCCTTTCCTTTGCAATGGTTTGTTCATGGTCAGCACCACTGTTGCAGCCTTGAAATACAAGTTATTACCATCAGTACAGAGAAATCTTTTGAATTTTATTTCTCCTAAGAGCATTACTTTTTTCCTGGTAAATTTTCAGCTCTGTGAATCTGAGCTCTTTAATATTGTCTGTTCAAGAAATGTGTTGTGTCATCTAGGCCTTAATAGCAGCAATAGCAAGTATGGTTTATAAATAATAAAGAGGTGATAGATCAGGCCTGCCTCAGCTCTGATGTATCCTTTGACCACCAGTAACTCTAATGAAGATAAACCTACGCTGTCAGACTCTCACTTCCTTAGCTTTGAACACCATCAGCGTCTTCCATGGCAACTAGGTTTTTCTGCTGCAAATACCTATAGATGATTAATGCATTGTTAATTTATATAATTCCCCTGCTGTAACTATCTTAATATGGTGTTTTAATACAGCCTATTTTTCCCTCTTTTTTTTTGGTTCTAGTAATTTGCTCTTTTTTGAAATTTGATTACAATATAGCAGAATACCATAAACAGCAATGGCTAGATCTTTTCCTCAGCAGTTGCTGCATCCCTGTGGGCATTCTCTTAAGATTATTCGTTTGGTTTGGAGCCACTTCAATTCAGGCTGTAATTCATAGCTTGGTTGTTAAAGGTACAACTCAATGCCCCTCAGTTAATGAAAAGCAAACTTCTGGCAAGCAAATGTCCCTGCATTTTCCAGAGAAGCCTTTGAAGTATACAGTAAGAAGGAAGCAAATTATTTTTTTATCATGTTGTAAGACTGTCCTAAAAATGAGAAATGTCTACATATGAAAGACAAGTTATTACAGTTACAGTCAATAGCACTTCTGATAATGTGATAACTGTTTTTTTATAGGACCAAGGAAGATTTCTTGTGAACTCAGGAGTAATAAACTGCTTTCAGCGCTGCTCTTCACAGCATACATCTTAATCATAAAGCAAACTGTGAGCAACACTGATCTGCAGCGTATGGAGTAATTTTCTGTCACATTAGAATTTGATTACCTCGAAATACTTGGCTAGCCTTTGGACAACGATGTTGTATTGTTAAGATGCTGCACAGGGGAGGAATTTTACAGACACCTGTATGAATAACTCTTCCTCACTAGCTTTCATCTCTAACATGCTGCGAATGAGATACACAATTTTTGCTAATCCTTGTAGAAAAGAAAACGAATGCATAAGGATGGTAACATTTTAAATCACTGCATCAAAATCTGAGCAACTTCCCAATCCCTGAAAGTGTATGAGAAGGAAGGAGAGCCCAGCTTAGGTCTCTTTTCTGGAAAAGCTACATGAACAAACCAGAGCTTCTAGCACTGCGCTTGCAGACACATTTCCTGGTCTCCGTGTCATCTGTGATGATGGCTGTTAAACCACATGATACGCTTTGTGTTGGGTTTCGTGCTGAAGACACTACTCATAAGCTTCCTTAGGCAAATGCAGTTCTTCTATTTGACATATATCTCAGCCACAGATGTTCAAAGACTGTGAGTTAGTTCTTAGGAATCAAAACTCAATTTTCCGACTCAGTAAAAAAATATTTATTTGTAGCCCTCTTCTACTTTTGAACTTCCCTATACTATGTTTTTATGATCGTTTTAAAGATATTTTCATTAAAAGAAAAGCTGAAATTCAGTGTGATCCCATAAACACAACACCTGATGCATTTAAGCAAACAGAGTAAAATTTGTGGAAGTCACAGTAAGGCAGAGAGGTGTCAAAACTGCTTCCGTGTTTAGCAGACTCCAAAAAAACAAGAAGAAGGGAAAGATGATATTTCTGCTAAGATCAGGGCATTATTTCTGCTTATAAAAGCTGCTGCCTCTGTACAGTTAGAAGGAATAAACGCTCACGAACCACAACCTTATTTCACTCTAGGTATTATTTGGCCTATCAATTCAGGAGTAAATTATTTCAAGAAGATATTAAACATGATGACTTAGGGTACTTTGGTAAGTTGGCTAAAGCTTTCTTTGTGTAAACAATGCTGTGAAAGAATAGATCTCAGCTGTGGACTGTATGATCCATCCATAAGCAGTGAATTTTTCGTATCTTTGCTTTCAAGAATCTGGTTTTAGCTTTTTTGATATTTTTTCTTTAAAGCAAAGGGAAAAACTTGGGTTCTTATTAAGCTGGGCTAACAAAATGATGCCTCATCTCTCTTCATGGTTTGTGGTTATAAGAAATGCTTTATTATTTGATTAACAATGACTACACCAACAACAACCACTACCTTTTTTTAGTTCTTTTTATTTATAACTGAATGATATCTACTTCAGTCTATCAGACTAGGATGTAAGAGTAATTTTTAAGAAGAGAAGTCTGAATAACACTCTTGAATTTAAATTGTATTTCAACCTCACAATTTATATCATCCTTACTACGTGTTTTGGCACACCATCTAAAGTGTCTGTTGGAATAACTCCTGTTCTCTGATTTAAAAAAAAACAACATCCCAAACACAACTCATTACATTTACTTGTCCTGAGATGCTGCAAAAATTTGCTCCACTTATTTCAAAATTAATAGAAGTGCATTGCTTCACCAGTTATGTTGTGCCAGACAAAGCCGTGGGCTCTTTGCTGTGGTCCAACTAAATACGTAAATGCTTGTTCCATGTTGGCAACTTGGATACACAAATGTAAGCATGCATTTAAATGCTCTATTGAATCATAGCACAGTGCTCTGCAGGATCGATCCCTAATACACAAGTATGTTCTGCAGGGACCATTAACATCACACAGAGGGTACATATGCACAGGCAGCTGTGTGAAGCTGTCAGCTTTGGCTTTGGAAAGGCATGTATAAAAATTGACATATTTGCCTGCAATAACTGAGCGACAGTTGTTTATTAGACAGCTATGATTGCTCTGAGCTGGAAAGGAAACAACTACTCTGAAGTCAATGGCAAAACTTGTCTAAGTCAGCATTTTACCTGAAGTGTCTTAAGCAGTCTGCTCAGGGTTGCTTTATACCCTTCTCACCTCAAGCTCTGTCTTCAATGAGGAATTAGTGAGAAGCTTTTGTGGGATCACTTTGAAATTCCTCCTTGTGCAGCAAAAGTTACAGCAACTTTTTAGGCAAATAAATAATTCACTGGGAATAATTAATTTACTGAGTTCATCCTCTTATTTTCTTTTGTACATATACCTCAAACTTCCAGCAATGACTAGCTGTGAATTGAATGAGAGTCCCTCTGAGTCTAAGTATTGTGTATTCAGTAGGTAACATTTTGACATTATAGCTAAAATATTTTGTGCAAGACATTGCTTTCACTACTTTGACTTCACCCAGTTTCTACTCTTTCACACAGTAGACAAATACTGTTTCTCATTAGACTAGTCTGTAATCACAGCTTCAGTCCCACAATTGCTCAATATATTAGTGTGCTCAGTGTGAAAATCTGGGTCAACTATGTCATACTTATATTGTAGTGAAACCATCACCACCCAGCCCCCAAGGAATACCAACTACGAAAGTCCTGCTGAAAATCACTTTCAGTGAAGTTAAATATATCTATGTAATTTTATTTATGCTGTGATTCTGTTTCTGTTAAATATTCACAAGACTGAAATTCACTGTAAGTATTAGCAGCAGTAAAACCAATCATTCTGGCATCAGGGAAAGCAATCCCAAAAGATAAACAGTTTTCGAAGTAACTCCTTTTCATTAGAGTGAAAGGCTCAAGACAAAAAGGCCTTTGTTTAATGTAGTCCTTCTCAGTCTGTGGGTCTGAGAGAGTGTTTTCTACAGATGGTGTGAGAGCCTGTGGCCAAACTAGAATACACTCCAGTTAAACTCACAGGTTCCTCATCTGCTAGGGCTAGTTTCATCATTTTTCTGGCACAGAATTCTTCAGCTGGCAAGAGAAATTAAACTGACAATAAACAAAGAGCGGAGCTAATTGCTGCCTGCTGCTTCTAAAGTCCTAAGTGAAAGAGAAGTTAACATACAAGCAGCAGTTTGCTAGCAAAGATTTGTTTCCCTTGTTTGATAGGAGCATAAAGACAAAAGAACCTTGCTTTATACCAATCGTAGGAGAGGTAGATGTCTGTTGACTTAGAATACATTTTCCCTGCAGACCTCTTTGGATACTAATATGGATGCTACACATCTAACCACTGTTCCTGCCATAAAGGTCAGAGTTGGATTAATAGTGTTGCTAATCCAGGTATTTCCCTGGAAGCACAGAAGTTCCGTCCTGACTGATTGCTATCCTAACCTGCTTCCCTTCTTCAAATGTAGCCTGCTGTTTCTCAAAACTCCAGACAACTGAGTGGAGATGACATTGATAGACTGGACTTGGTATTGAACAGGAAGTCTCAAGAAAAGAAAACAAAAGCCTTTGTTGCTATTTGGCAGCTTCTGCTAAAAAGAGCAGAAGAATGGAGTGATGCACACGAAGCATATTTGTAATAAATGCACAACTTGCCTCTGCAGCTTCAGCTAAGGAAGGAGGTGATTGAGTGAAGAGCTCAGTGGGGATACTTAGGAAAAGTTTGGCTTTCCCTATTGCCCTGCTCACAGGGGGACAAGAAGTGCCTCAAGTTGTTATCAGTGATGCAAATCAAGCTGTACCTGATATGGCACCTAGACAGGGAGGCTCATGTGACTGTGCTAGAATCGGACTTTTATCTGACTGTCTCAGTTTAACTCTCATTCCCAGCAGTTGTTCCTTTCTCTGCTTTGTGAGCTGAGGAAGAAGGGGAGATGAACAGCTCATATTCATATTTCTCGCTGGACAAAGGACATTGGGATTGGTTCCACTGCGCCTCTGAAGACTGGGGAAGGATCTTCACCATGGCTCCAACAACCAGCTCCAAGACAGGGTTATAATTGGTCTGTTGCAGGTTGTGAAGCAGACAGACACAGGTACACAGGAAGAGTTACTCTCTCTTTATTATATTTAACCTCCTCTAAGGTGTGGGTCTCACCCTGTGAGCTAGTGGGAAGCAGCTTTTTTAAAAAAAAACCCTTTGCTTACACCAGAGCCAAGTTTTTCAGAAAGGGGACAAGAAGCAATGTGCTACGCCTTCCAATAAGATGAGGGATAGGAAACTACCACATGTATAGGAAGTTCCTGCTGTTGCACAGCCTAGGCATTGCTTCTGTAACATTCACTGGCAAAAACATTATTCCCTTCAGTCATCCCTTGCTTGTTCTTTTCTGAGAGCAGATAGGAAGCAGGACACAGAAGACACTCTGAAAAACAGTAATTACATCCTCATCTTTGCTTAATCTTGATTTTTGTGCACCTTCTTTCATAATGGTTGATTGGTTGTGCTATGCCAAGCAGATGCTTTAAGAAAATCTATTTATGGGGATGCTCTGTTTGCAGCTGGAAGTGGTTTGCAGTGGCAAATAAAAGGACTGTTTTCACTGAGATGTGCAGACAGGCCCAAGGTCACTCTAGTCAGATAGAAGACATTCTCAGTTAGTGAGCGAGATCACTGTGCTAGCACAGCCAGATTCACAGAACTACAGAGTGGTTCAGGTTGGAAGGGGTCTCTGAAGGTCATCTGGTCCAAAGCCCCTGCTCAAGCAAGTCCACCTAAAGCCACTTGCACAGGACTATGTCCAGACAGCTTTTGCATATCTGCAAGAATGGAGACTGCACAACCTGTCTCTGCAACCTGTGCTCAGCCATTCTCATGGTAAAAATGTGCTTCTTGGTGTTCAGAAGGAATATCCTGTGTTTCAATTTGTGTCTGAATTCCCAGATTAAGGGTTTGTTTTTTGGAATAATACTGCTGGCCAAAATTTACCTGTAAGTGTAAGCTCAAGTGCTTTGATGTACTTGCATGAGCAGGAAGAGTTGGTATCTTTTCTCTTTTGGTGAAAGAGAATTCGAAAGAATAATCTGTCATGAGTGAGGCAGGCAGGAGGAGAAGGGCCATATAGGCTTGATAGGGAAAGAACTGCTTCTTTCTATGGTCCAGTTCATAACAACTCCAGGCTGACTGACATTCATCTGATTCCCGTCAACTACACACCATGAGTGCTCCTGTTGGCATGAAACTCCCATCTTACAGTCAATTTCCTTTCTCATCTCCCAAGGATGCATGTTTCATTTGCATGCAATTTTGATATGCCATATTTTCCTCCTGATCATTCTAAGAAGGATATGTGCTAGATTCTGGAACGTGAGAGCACAGGCTTCATGACTATAGTATCCATACCTCCTTCTTAACTTATGCAAAATCTAGGGAAACTTTGCATGAGGGCAACGCATCCAGTTTATCTGTAGAAATGCCAGCCAGAATCCCTCTCAACAGATATTACCTGATGCAGGACAATAGCAAAAAGAAGTCTTCCACAGGGCAAATGTACAGAACTTTGAGGTACAACACCAACTTTGAACAACCAAAACCTGTGGCAGTCTGCAATGTTTTCAGGATTTTTAGGGTTATGTCAGAGGGAGCATGCAACAGGCAAAGGCATATGTATACATCCTTTGCAGACTGATGCAGACTTGCTGATCATAAAGGTCACCAAGGGCAATGATTTCTAATTCAAAGATACAGTTCCTGAATTAGTGGGTAACAAGAATTAAATGACCCATTACACTGTGTCCTTTCTGCCTCTGCTTCCCACCTCGCCACCGTTTAGAACAAAAATGGTGAAATTTCTCATGCATGCTATGGCCAGATGTGCTTGACCTGGACTGAGAGGGTATTTGGAACTGGACTAATTTTCCCACTAGCATGAAACTGAAGTTAATGTAATGTTTATATGAAGACTTAAAACACCACTGAACTTGAATGTTTTGGTTAAATATGGGCTGACTTTCATCTTTGTCAAATACTAATAGCAGAATCACCAATTATATTTTCAAAATAATGAACCCAGGCATATAATTTGCCTCTAGATTTTAAACATTTTAGATCAGATTAGATCTCCATTTTGGTTGAGGAGTTCCTTTCAGAAGACAGCAGAAACAGTATCAATAAACACGTTTCCTAATGAAAAGAGTAATAAAAGAGGATGTCACTTTCATTGTTCAGATCTGCCTGAAAAAATAACATACAATATAATGGCATAAATCAATAACCTAAATTCTTAATTTTTTAATCAACCAGAGATTTATTGTTTCATGACTGAAAAAGCAGGTTGCTTCCCTTTGCTGAGAAACATCTTATGCTTACAACATATTAAAATAAGTTCAATGTGCAGCTGGGTTATTTTTTTGTTAGAGACTGGATTGTATGCCAAGACACATTTGACTGGATTCTGGGAATGTAAAGATGCCTGCAAGAGCATCTTTTTGGTATTGCTGCAAGCACAAAAGCTTTTTTTACCTGTGAAACAGGATTCTGGAAAGGAGTGGTTTCTTTGTGTCAGCAAAAACATCTGTTTTTCTCCATTCTTCTTCTGCTGAAGAGCATATAGGAAATCAAGAGAGGAGTATGTTATAATGACAAAGTGGCCATGGAGGCTTCTCTTTTCAGTGCTGGCAGCAGCAGCAGCTGTTATTGCCTTTCTGAAAGACAAAATCTGTTACACAGCAGCTAATTACACTGAAATGCTGTTGTCCTAAATTGGTTTGCTTAGCTAGGCAAAGGCTAAATTGGTGAAAAGGAAAGGGAGTGAGAGGGTCATGGTTCCTCCTTTATTTATGCTACCTCTTTTGTATGAAGACACAAATAACAAGGTTAACCGACATTTGTACTGCTGGCAGTAAGTACTCAGAAGAGCGGGGCAGTTAGCACCCTGCGAGGACAAGCTCTGTGTTCATGCATCATGCCTGGGCACTGACCAAAACTCTTTGAGTACAAACTGTTTCCTCACAAATGGTGTGTTATTTCCCACTCATACAATTTGGCAACCTTGCTGGGATTTCTTCTGAGTGCAATGAAGGCTAGTAAGGGAAAAAGCAGCTCTGTTTCTCAGAGAGCAGTAGAAAGTAAGCTTATGCAGCCTCACAGCTGTCTTCCCCACGCATGTGATGCAGCTGACAGTGATGCCCCTGATACCATTTTGCAGCTGTGTCTGACACACTGGCCTTCCCTTACTGAAATATAAAGAAGGTGCCATGCTGTTGTGAGGGCACTGATGTTGCAGTGATAACTGATGTTTCATGCTTGGAGGCCTTTTTCTGTGTAAGGGGGCTTGAACACCCACTGGCTGAGAAAAATACTTTGGATGAATGTAGTAATGAAAGGCCTTCCTTTGTGAGCTATACCAGATAATAGTGAGAAGGTCCCAGAGGACTGGAGGTCGGCCAGTGCGATGCCTCTCTACAAAAAGGGCAGGAAGGAGGGCCCCAGAAACTTCAGACCTGTCAGCCCTGCCTCAGTGCTGAGGAAGATCATGGAGAGGATCATCCTGAGTGTGATCACACAGCACATGTGGGGAAATGGGATATCAGTCCCAGTCAGCACGAGTTACAAAGGGCAGGTCCTGTTCGACCAACCTGATCTCCTTCTCCAAAAGGGTAACCCCAGTGGTCAATGAGAAAAAGGCTGTGGACATTGTCTATTTAGAGTTTAGTAGAGCATTTGACACTGTCTGCCACAGCATTCTCTTGGAGAAATTGGCTGCTCATGAGCTGGTGAGGCCATACCACAAATCCTGTGTTCAGTTCTGGGCCCCTCACTGCAAGAGAGACATTGAGGGGCTGGAGCGGGTCCACAGAAGGGCAACAAAGCTGGTGAAGGGCCTGGAGCACAAGAGGAATGGCTGGGGGAGCAGGGGTGGTTTAGTCTGGAGAAGAGAAGGCTCAGGGGGGACCTTATCTCTCTCTACAGCTACCTGAAAGGAGGATGGAGTGAGGATCTGACTGGTCTCTTCTCCCAAGTGACAAGTAGGACCCAGTTGTAACAACGGCTTCAAGCAGACCAAGGGAGGTTTAGCTATTAAGAAAAATTTCTTCACTGAAAGGGTTCTCAGGCATTGGAACAGGCCGCACAGGCAAGTGGTGGAATCACCATTCCTGGAAGTGTTCAAAAACCATGTAGAGGAGGCTTTCAGTGACATGGTTTAGTGGTGGCCTTGGCAGTCCTGGGGACTTGATGGACTTGATGATCTTAAAGTTCTCTTCCAACCTACCTCATTCTATGACTTTATAATTCTATAATAATATTTTTCCATTCTCGCATCTCTCAGTCATAACTCTGTGACACTACTGCAAAATGAGAAACAGTCAGGGTAGGTATAACTTTTTTAAGGTAACTTCCTTCTGAACCATCTAAAATTGAACTGCTTTCTGTAATCTCTCTCTTCGTATGATGGCTTTCTGAAACTGTTAGAAAAGAATGCGAATTTTTTGTGTGTTTGCCTGTTTTAATAATGACAGTTCTTTTGAATGCCTCAGTTACCCGTTTTCTGTTACATGGTGATCAAACAGTTCCTGGGCAAAATCTAGAAATTTGGATGCAGGAAACACAGAACATCCCACTGATGGCACTATTTTTGTTCTCAGTTTTAAACCATGTTCACAATACTGCTTCTGCATGTCCCAAACAAGATTTGAATCTTGCTGGATTAGGTCTTTACAGATACACTCTTAGTGGTCTGAGTAGTGGAAATGGAAATGAGGAAAAACTGATTTAGCTATCTATAAAGACAGGACTAGGAGCAGAAGCTACTATCATGTCACCTGAATTTTATGTGGCATCCTTAATTGACGAGGCACCTTAGTGTATCTGAACTGTTCACATATTAAAGTGATGTATTCCATCTCCTAAAGAGCCTGCTGGGTCTTGTTTTAAATTAAACGAGTATTATTTTATATGAAGGTTATAATGGTATTAATTTAAGGAGAGGAAAATGTGTTGAGAGAGGAACGCATAGCTTCTTTTTCCTCTTTCTTAATCTCAGAATGGGAGAGCTGCATATAGTATTGCACAAAGCTTTGGCAACACAGTTTGGAATATGACACCAATAAAGTGCTGTTCTGGCTGTATACTTTTGAAACAAGCTATTCAATGATGATCATATCCACCCATGTTTTTGAGCTCATGAAGCCACTTACATAAATTCCACCCAGGAGGTACATACTGCTTAATAGCTGAATTAATTTCTATTCTCAATTTTAGCAGTGATTTATTTTCATACTACTTCTCAAAAGCGGCATGCCAGCAAAACTTCTCAAAGAAAAAAGCACAAGGAATACGGTCTTTAAAATAGCTACCTTCGAAAACAACAGCTGATCATCATTTATTGGAACTGTCAAAGAAAGTGCATACTTCCTGCCCTGACTATTTTATTGCTGCTACTGTCACTCAGACTTTATAAAGTGACTTAATTTTTCATCATTGCAGTACCTGTCTGCTGAATATGTTTCACAGCCTTTCAATAACCTGTGAAATACATGGGTATCTATATAAGGATTATCTAGCCAAGTATTAAAGGAAAGCAGCTTTATTGTAAGTAGAAATGAAAAAGAAACGACAGTTTTTACCTTAACTGCTTTTCTGTAGTGAAAACATAGGTTGAAAGGTCTTCTGGCTTTATTCTGAAATTGTCTGAAGTTTTTGTTATCTGTCTTGAAAATAAAGCCACTTCACTAGGGCTGAAGGTTATTCATACATGTGAGGGGGCTGAATTAAAGCTAATAGACATATTTTATTCTTGTGTTACTCTGCTTCTGAGTGCTTGATTTTGCAGGCTTTGTGCTCTTTAAATGTAGGAGGTTAATGGTGATACATGAAAGATGATCAGTCTATGGTTCTTAAATCAGTGTCCTTTTCCCTAGATCTGGACATGTTGTATATATTTCAGCTGATATCTTCTTCATCACTTATCAGAAAGTGATATTCCAATTCCAACACTTTATCTATATTTGCATTGGTGAAATAGCAACAAGAGGATACTTCTGCCTCAAGTAGGCGTTTTTAACAAGAAAATTTAGTTGGCGCCATGTTGCTCAAATAGAGCCTGCAGAAATAATTTATGTTTCAGGTGAAAAAATGCTGACCTGACTCTTGAAGCTGGCTCTCCCAAACAAAAGTGTACTTATTATAAGACCAAAATGAGAAAATAATACCAGCAGAATGCTGAAAGCCCATCTGTGTGTGTGTGTCAGTCTTTCTGAGAGTTGTGCACTTTGGGAAGGTTTGAAGGAAACAGTCTGAGCTTGCCGAAGCACTCCCTCATGAGTTTTTGCTGGGTAACCTCACCAGTGACAGGGGTAGCTTCTTTTATAACCGGCCTGCATACTGCCAAGGTCATGACTTCCAGAGTTAGACAGCTTACGGCTGAGGAAAAGCCTTGAGAAAACTAAATGAGTGATATTATTCTTATGAATTAGAGCTTGGTTAGTGATACAGCTAGCAAAAAAAAGGCAAGTTGATTATGAAGCTTGAAAGAAAATAACATGTTCTGGAGATTATGGTTTGTGTCACATGTGATGAGTTAGTGAAGGAAAGAGCTAGCCGCGATACAAACTCTGCTGAGGAATCTCACAATTTGTGACTACTGTTAATCCAAAGGGACTTGAAAAAATCTGTATGGCCTCAAAGGCATGGCAATAGTTTATCTTAGAAAGTATAACACATGCCATGAATTGCCTTATTCCTTAAATATACTGATGGCCTTGAACAGCCTTCTGGAGAAAGGGGCATGAGCATCTGGCTGAAGATACTTCCTTATGCTGTTTGAAACTTCAAGAAAAACTCTGCAATGCCTTAGTTTCAAGATGGGCATGAAAGAAAATGTTACTTAATCATATATGGAATACTGATCCACTGTCTTCTGAAATACCATGCCATTTGATACCTGTCAGAAAAATCATGGCGGTGCTTTGAATTTTTAGCCTTGTAAGAGCAAAGATGGTCAACAAGATAGCCCCTACAAGAGACGATACTTAAAAGTATGATTATTTAATTCTGGTAATAAAGCAATATCTAACTTTGGTCCCATATTTAAGCAGTAGTATCAAGGTCGCTTCAGTTGCCTCATTATAAAACAGGTCTAAGCGAGACCTTGTGAGACTACTGGTTACTTTAAACTAGGGAAGTTGTTATGGAAACTAGGCAAACCCTCCATACCCAACGTTGTAATAAAGAACATTGAGATGGAGGTAATGCTAATGGCAATAAATTAGAATCAGATAAAAGAAAATACAACTTCATGAAGCAAAATGAGAAATTTATTGCCTGGTGATAATCAGGTCAAATACTGTTTCTGGAATAAAAAAAAAAACCAACCTATAGAAAGATTTTATAAGTACTAATACTATTTTGTGTGAGCTAAAACAAGGATAACAATCTCCTTCTTCATGCTGGCTAAGGGCAGAATTGCACCTCTCATGCATGGTGCTAAAGAACAGAAATCTGTACTATGCGATTTGTCCTCCATTTACTGACTTTTGTAAGTGACATTTATAGACAAAAATAAAGTTGGGCTTTTGCTAGCTAATTGTTCCATTTCTGTATTTTTAAAAGATGGTAGTTATAGCCCCTCTAATTGTGTGTGACATACTTACGAAGAATATGTTTGTGCAGAGCCAGTACTACAAGCAAGGAACTTGCCTATGCTACCTTCACTGTCCTAGATGTCTGGTAGGACTGCCCATGAGGAGAAGTGAATGGAGATGCTGGGGCATTTATTCTGAGGAGTAATTCTGGAAACTATTTGGTTACACTGCAGGTAGCTGGACTTCTGTGCCATTCACCTGCTGAACTGTGGCTCTGATCCCTCTGAGAGAGCAGAAAGTTGGCTACAAGGTGACTACTAGTGCCATGGGAATGTAGACTTCTAAGCTCCCTCCCCTTACATAGCTTTTCTAGTGCAGGCATCCTTCTCTTGCACTTGAGCCACTCGTGTTGACAACCACCCTTGTTCCTTCATCTATAAATAACCCCAATAATCTAGTTGTTGCAACATAGAAGTTAATCCTCTCTTTTTTCAAAGTTATGCTCATTCATGATCAAAGAATAGTTTGGGTTTGAAGGAACCATTAAACACCATCTAGTCCACTCTCCCGCATTAAGCAGGAGCATCTTCAATTCAGGTTCCTCAGAGCACTGTCCAACCTGACTTTGTATGTTTCCAGGGATGGAGAATCTACCACCTCTCTGGGCAACCTGTTCCAGTGTTTCACCACCCTCACTGTAAAAAATTTCTGCCTTATATCTGGTCTAAATTTCCACTCTTTTAGTTTAAAGCCATTAACCTTTGTCCTACCATTACAGGTCCTTGTAAAAAGTCTGTCTCCATCTTTCTTATAAACCCTCTTTAATATTGAAAAGCAACAATAAGTTCTCCCTAGAGCCTGCTTTTCTCCAGGCTACGTAACCCCAACTTTTTTATCCTGCCTTCACAGAAAAAGCACTCCAGCCCTCTGATCATCTTCACAGCCTCCTCTGTACTTGCTCTAACAGGTCCGTGTCTTTCCTGTGCTGAAAACCAGAGCTGGATGCAGTACTCCAGGTGGAGTCTCACGAGAGCAGAATAGAGGGGTAGAATCACCTCCCTCAACCTGCTGGCCACACTTCTTGTGATGCAGCCCAGGATACAGCTGGCATTCTGGGCTGCAGACGCACACTGCTGGGTCATGTCCAGCTTATCCTCCGCCAGCAGCCCCAAGTCCTTCTGTGCACAGCTGCTCTCAAGCTCTTCATCCCTCAGCCTATATTGATAGACCTATATGTCCCAACCCATACACAGAAACTTCCATTTGACCTTGTTGAAACTCATGAGGTTCACAGGGGCCCACTTCTCAAGCTTGGCCATGTACCTGTGGGTGGCATCTTGTCCCTCAGGCATGTCAACCATACCAGTCAGCTTGGTATTGTCTGTAGATTTGCTGAAGATGCAATGTATAATGTCTGTTTCTGTGGTGACTGGCTGAGAAATGAGAATTTTTGTATCACCAGCTAGTGGAACGGGATTTATTCACTTCCTTTTCTTCTTCCAGCTCTTTTTCACTGTAGAGTGAGGTGCCCTTTACTGAGCTCTGTCCACCGGCTGATAGAAATTTAGACTGGGTATGAGTAACAACCCAGTGAGACTGGTTGGTAGGAACTGAACCAGGATCACTGTAGCATCCTGATCACATACTGATCTCATTCCATGACAGAAGATTGCCTTGTGGCTGCAAACATAAAATCAGCTTCCAGTCTGACTGGCAGAACCAGAACAGCCCTCTCTGGACTGGTGTTTGAGCACACATCAGGTGCATGCCAATTTCTAGGCAGCTTTGCTGCTACAGCTTTAAAACAGAGCAATATTTTTTTCTGCCTACAAACATAATGTGGCTGATGCTAAGGCAGAGCACATTCTTATCCATGCCCCCATTTTACACTGATTTGAGCTAAAGGTCTGTTAAAAAACAACCCAAAGATCTTCAGGCTGACCTGATATGTTCATGCAGCCCTCAATGGGCAAAAGCACAGAGAGGAATGGAGTGGCCTGCATTACTTACATTTGACCTTGACTCCACGGCCAGAGCAATGAGATATTCATTTGTAGCACAGGCCTGAGCCCACCTTATGCATCATCAGTGAAACATGTTGCTTGCTCCTGCAAAGAGGAGCAACCCAAACTGTTCCTGCATCCCCAGACTGGATCCAAGGGTTGGCATGCCAGTGCAAGGTTTTTCAGATGCAGGCAGAGGCAGAATTAAGACTCAGTGCCAAAGCTAGCAATAAAATTAAATATTAAGAAGCCGGTTAATGTGAATTTTAGCTCTGCCTCTAGGATAATATTACTACCAAATTGGCAAAACCGTCAGCCAGTCTTGCAAATGACGGCCAAATTACTGAGCAAGGCTGAAAGATAGTTCTATGGCTTAGAAGTATAAAGTTAATGTAAAACTGAGCTATGCTTTTGGTCTATATATAATCACAATATGCTTTGATACCCTGTCCTGAAATTAGGTTTTTAAAATTTAGATTAAAGCTTTAAAGCAGATCTCATAAGGTTCACTTTCATATGCACATTTACGACTTTTTCTCTTACAATTAATATTTAATACCAGAACTGTCAGTGAAGCTTTTTTTCTTTCCTGTTTTTCCTAGCAGCATATTTCATCATGATACACAGGCTTTCTATATATGCATAAGGCTGTCAACGAAGTGTTGGTAGTACTGGAATAATACAAGCCTTGAGAGGAGTTAGGTTTAATGCTTGAAACAAAAAACCCACCCCACTGAAGAGGAGATCTTATTCTGAGGAGAGTAAATAACTTAGTATTTGGCCTGCAGGTGCATCCCAGATGTGTGTCAATGCACACAAAAGCATCCCTGTGCCAGGGAGAGATTTCTTTTTATGTCTGTTGCATTGCACAGGAGTGAAAGAAATAGTGGAAGGTGATGTGCTAAAAGCAAGCAGAGGAAGAGCAGGAGCAGAGACAGGAATGGGTATGTTGCTTCTACCTGACTGATGACAGGTGGCTGGTTACTGTAGGTGTCACAGGCAGCTGAGTAGCAAGGAGAGGTATGAAGCTGGAAAAATCGGTGCCTTTGATTTTAGTAGGGTTGTCTGTCAAGCATAAGGAGCTGCAGGTGAGGAAGCACAAAGCTACAGAATCAGGAGGACTTAAAAAAGGCTGGGCTGCTTGGCCAGGCAGAAGAGCAGAGTCTGAGCCTGTGGTTGAAAACAGGAGTGCCTGCTGGAGCAGGTCTGACCAGAGAAGAGACATAGAGGAGGGATGAGTGTCTAAGGACAGTCAGAGGACACCCACAGCCAGGGAGGCAGAAGGATGAGCTGCAGGAAGGGTTTTGGGATCAGAGTAGGGGTGAGATTGCAGGGGAATTGTGGCCAGAAGGAAAGAGATGGCATTTCTTGCAAAGAGAAATTAAAATCATACACAAGGCATCTAGCAGTGTGGAAATGAAGACCACATGCTTTTTAAAATGTTTTGCGGGAAGGAAGTACTAGGTGTGGATGTGTGGTTCACACTGTCATAATGAGCCTTTTTCTGGTCTTTGTGGAAATATTTTCCCCATGTTTTTATGTATTTACAAAATCACTGATTAGTAATGGTTTTGATGTTGAGCCACAGGAAGCTTTGAGCTTTGCCTGTTCTCAAACCTCAAAAATACATACAATCTTGAATTCATGACATACAATGGGTAGGAATTCTGTAGCCTCCAAATGCACTTAACTTCAGTCCAGCTTTTGCCTATTTTTTGACTTTCATAGCCACTTCTTGATTTTCAGATTAATGATGTACTCATCTGAATGAACCATCTATCAGCTCTCAATAAACTCATGACCAAAAACATTTTAAAATCTTTGAGTTGAATGCTGTGAAGAAGACAGGTTATTGACATATTGGAATACTTTTCACTCATTAAGCTAATAGCTTTGAGCTAGTAGGAAGCTCTGCATTTTATCAAAAATCTCACACCTAGAGAGAACTGAGCCACTGGTATATTAGTATAGAAAAGAATGTTTATGTCAGAGGTCTTTTTCCAGAAAATATAAAGCTCTAAACTAGTTTCCTGAGTATTGTTTTACAATACAACACTGTGTTGTCGTATGGGCTAGGGCTGGCTAAAGTTTTTGGCTTATTAGAAATGTGGTACTCTTTATGGAATTTCCTTTACATTTTTCACTTTCTCAGTTTAAAGGTTCTTCTTTTGATTTAATATTTTTCTATACCTAAGAAAGAAGGCATGAAAATCCTTTGGTTTTGTTTTCCAAATATGTTTACCATATCCTTTTCTACCTGCTCAGGACTAACCCTTCCAAGGAAACTTTTGAAGTACACCCAAAATCTCAGTCATCAGCAAAAACCCCCAAACTTAGAATGAATTACTAACTATAAGCAAGAACAAAATATTTTAGGCCAGCCCCTCAGCTCTGCAGTTCAGAAACTTAAACTGAAGTAGGGTTCCAAGGAGATCTATATCAGCAATGCTACATTACCTGTGCTCCTCCCAGACTTTGGGACCTAGTGTGTTACTGGCTTGTATAAGGACAATAAACATCACTTGTGTCAATCACTTCCAACCAGCCTGCTGTCTAGGCAACAGATGTCCTCAGGTTTTTGGTGTATGTTGTCTTCTGCAACTATGACTCATGTGAAATTGGAAGGACTTAAAAACTTTCCATGTTTCCCTTGGAGAATTTTTAATGCATAGTAAAGACCTGAGTTGCCCCATTGCTGTGCCATGGCTAGGATAAATGGGTTTTGGCACACAGAGAAACCAAGGAATTTTAGACTCCTTCAGTGTATCAACTGAAAGTGGCTTACTTTCAGATGACACGCTCCTCTAGGACAGTCAGTTTTCACAGTAGGTGCCTTAATGCACAGTTCATCTGCCCTTGCTATTGCATTCACTGGGGAACTGCAGTTGATGGAACATATTGCAGATTGTCTCCTTTCTTCTGTATGTCCTCCTAAGTGATTGTGGGCTTGAAGCCGGGTCACACGGTCACACATGAATTACCCAGGGTGGAACATAGCATCTACTGCACCTGAGGGTGGAACTGGCTCTGACATGTTTCATAGTTGGATCCTTTGTTTAGTGCATGGTGAAGGACTGTAACTTGCAGGTGTTTATTGGGAGACAGCACTGAAGACCTTCTGAGATACTGAGCAACTACTGAGCTCTTCTGACAGGCAGAAGAACTTTCTAACACTGCAGCTCACCTAGCTCACTGTGAACTCTTAAAACCAAGAAAACTGTGAGACCTTTCTGTCTGGTGTTGTGTAAATGTTTGTGATTGGAGGTTCTTTTCAAGTATTTTCTGTCATTAAAAAGAAATTTAAAACACATTTCCTTTCTCCAGCTCACAGTTGGTTTTGTGATCTTCTCTTCCACTTTATTTTGCATCAGTTCCAAGCCTCATATTTTTTTTCATAAAATCACAAGCTCAAATATGTGTACACTGATTTCATATCTACCTGCCTACTGAAACTATGATTTTCAGTGAGTTTTAGAGCATGTTTGCAATTGTAACAGAGTAGCTGGTGTACTGGTAAAAGGAATTAAAAAAATGAAATACACTACCTAAAAAGGAAAAACCACAACCAACTTTGTGGATGGATAACTGTTAAACTTAAAAATCATATCATATACAGGATTAGTGTATATTCTCTTGTTTACCAGACCCTTCCTGACTCAAATATGGTTTTAATGGTTTTAAACTAAATGAGGGTAGATTCAGAGTAGATATAAGAGAGAACTCTTTTATGGCGAGGGTGACGAAACACTGGAACAGGTTGCCCAGAAAGGTGGTAGTTGCACTGTCCCTGGAAATATTCAATGTCAGGTTGGAGAGGGCTCTAAGCACCCTGATCCAGTTGAAGATGTCCCTTCTCAGTGCAGGGGTACTGGACTAGATGGCCTTTAAAGCTCCCTTCAAACCCAAACTATTCTATGATTCTATGTTTCTATGAACAGAGAGAATTTTCCGTCACGAGTGTTAGCAAGCCTGTGTGTAGCTCTCTCTGGTGGAGTCTTTGGAAAAGTAGAAGTGCTGAGTTACTTACAGGTGATTCAGTACCTATTTCTAAATACCAAAGTAACCTGTATTTCTTAACTTTATTTTTATGTCTAGCCACCTGTCAAGAGTTCTTTAAAAGCTGTTTTTCACAATAAGATATTCCCCCCTATATTTTTTTCTGCTAATGTATAACAGTGAAGTAGAACAAGTGATGGGTTTCCTATCTATGTGTAATCTGGCTTGTGAGTGTTCGGTATACACGCATGCAATAATAATTTGGTTAATGATTCAGGTTTACTCTGCCCTCATATTTGAATATGCAGTAGTATTGCAGTTACCCCAGGCACATGGAGATCAGCATGAATACATTCAAAAAAAAAAATAGACCACCAGAGTAGCAATTGTGAAAAGGGTTTATAGTAATATTTATGTCCCAGATCCCTAGAGTTTTATTGGCCACATCTGAGTAGCAAGCAATGAGATACTGCAACTGTTAAACCTCCCTTCTCTTCCATAAGGCAGAGAGAAAATTACATCCAGAAAAGTCCTTAAGTAGGTCCTTTTTTGAAGATCTTTGGCTCCTTTTTATCTACAGAATGTCTTTAAAGTTATTTTCTTCCAATCAAATGCTACTTTAATTAATTTATTTATTTATCAATGAGAGTCAAGACTATTTTTGTTATGGAAACATGCAGAGTAGCCTCAAACATTTCTACAGTTGTTCTTAGTTGACACATGTTTAGGAAATGCCTCCAGCAAAATATTGATTTTCATGCTACTTACTTATTCTCTCCCTTAGTTAGAAGAAAACAGTATACACTTGCTGAGTTTCATGTGACAAATAAAATAAAAGCTTGTTTTCAAAAGGGAATTTTTGTCCCAGAGTTACTTTTCATCCGTTATTGCAGTTTAGTGAGAATGAAATAATATGCTTCAGGTCATGGGAGCAAGGAGAAAATGTGATGACAGAGTAACAGCAGTGTTAGAGGTAAAGCTGTTTAGCACCTCATCTCAGGGTACAAGACCCCTGTCTTATAATAAAAAACAGAGGGAGCAACTGCACAGAAGGAAGATAAAATATGTCCATGGAAAATTGAAATAAGCATTGTATCTTGGCAGGGTTTCTTTCTTTGTCTTTTATTGGTGGGTAATCTCTCAATTACTACAACATACTTCTCTCTCCAGCTGTGGCTAGCCTTGGTTTGGCTTGATTATAATTAACACATGGGTTGAACAGTTCTGTGCTGAAGTGTAAGTACTTACATCACATTCAGCCACTTTCTTCAGTTAACCTTATGAGTCTATTATTAGGGCAGTGAAATTTCTTTGTCTGTAAATGCAAGTTTTATCTGCATGCTTTTTCCCTAGATGGAAAATTAATGTGGTATCTGTATCTTTATCTCATTTGAAGCTATACTTATAATATTAATAATAAATTGATCTTTCTTTCCATGTCAGTTTCTGATTGTTCTCTTGATTTCAGAGGCTGCTGTGTTGTTGGCATGTGACTTTAAAATTAAGTACCATCTTCAGTTTCTTCACCAGAGATACTGTTTACCAGAAGATATGGTGAAGAGAGGAAAAAGTAGGGGGAAAAGAGGAGAAAAGGGCGCTCAATTATACAGTGGTAAAATCAGCTGAGTGTGAAGAATTTGCTACTGTTATGTTCCACTCATAAAAGTTGCAGGCAGCATTTAGCTTCAGAGCTAAATTCCTGTAAAGTTGACACCCTCACATCTTAAATTAATGCATTAATTCAAGGCCAGATAGGGTGACCTGATGGCCAAATTAGGCCTGCTGATTTAATTTGTATTTCATTGCTCCTGCAGACCAATAGATGTGCATCAGCCCTGTTGCCTTTAGGCTTTCCTTGCTTGGAAACCTCGTGTGCGTGGGATGTGGGTGTTATCCTACAACATCAGTTCCAGGGGAGATTTCTCACTTGATTTCAAAGCAATTTCAAACTCTACTTCAGGCTAATTGAGAAATGTGTCATACCAGAGCCATTCTGACAATCTTTTACAGGTTGTCACTTTTCTCATGTCCTGTATTCAATAAGTCCTGATCCACAGGTCCAGGTCCACAGGCACCATGTCTTGTGAAAGCTTTTAACATTTATTATCAAGATGCTGCCTTAAAGCTTACTGCAATCTGGTGCCATTAAAGGGTTGGATCCTCCTGTCATTCAGCTCTGTGGGAAGTGTGATATTTCCTCATTTCACACTAAGCTTAGTCACTCCTCAGACAGACAGGGAAAAGGGACATATGTTCAGCTCTGAGTACCTGAGATAGCAGCCAGGGCCTCTCAGAGTCAGGGGGATAGATAGACTCAGCCTCTGATGCTCTCTGACCAGCTAAATCATCTGGATGAGCTGAGTTCCCACAGTGTTAGTGTGCTGTGTATACCAGGCAGAATCCTGCTGTCTGAATGTCCTCACCCCTAGATATTCTCTCTTGGCAGAAGTTGGGCAGTGTGGCTGGGACCAAGCTCCATGTGATGAGTGCCAGTCTTTGGATTTACCTCTTACTAAATGTCCTTTCCTAACAGATGGAATGAAATGTAGGTGGTTAAGGCAAGTTTTAAAAGAGGTTTGCTTCAGTTTCAAAAGGTGGGTACAAATAGCATGATTAATGGCCATTGTCTGCAGGAAGCTGTGACTGAATGCAGAGGTGACGCACTTACAAAAGAAATGAATCAAAGCCTGTTGTGAGAATCGCAGTATTCAGTGTAGCTGGCAGATACAGCTGTCTCCAAGGAGACAAAACTCTGAGACTTGTTCAGGGATGGAGTCGTTACAGAATATTGGATGTAAATACCCTAGGTGCATGCAAAATATTTATAATTGCCACTGTATGCTTCAAGATTGAAAATGTGCAGGTATGGAGAGTGTCATAAGGCTTTTAATTTATAAATAGTATTGCCATTCACAATAGAGGGACACAGTTTTGAGAATCACACCTGGTTTAGGGTTGCCATTCACAATAAAAGGACATAGTTTTGAGAATCTCACACCTATCTTAGAGATGTGACTGCTAGTTTCCTGTCCAGCCTCATAATATTACTCTGCTTTAAATCCCATCTGAGATTTTTTAGAGAAAACTTCTAAAAATGATTTCTGTTGAACCATAACTAATGAAAACTGTTATTGTGATTTAACTGCACTCTAACAGTATCCTGAACAGTGCACCCAAATAAATTCTGACACCTTTTGTCTGCTCAAATAAAAGCAGTGGTTAGAGTAAGTAGCAAGTATTGTGCTTCACTACATCTTGCTAGTAGTGTGTAGATAGCGGGAAAATAAGAGCAGAGGCCTCATGTAGTATAGTCTTACAAAAGACATAAGAACAGCTGTAGTTTGTCCAAACCAATGTCCAAGCAGCACTGCTGGTCTGTTTAATAGTATCCAGCTGCAGGTGCCCAGGAAGGACTATGGAAACAGGCAAACATGCAGTTATACTGCTTCTGCATGTTTGCAGTCAAAAAAAAGAAAACATTAGTTCAACAAAAAGGATGGGCAAATTAAAATAAACCTTTCTAAGGTACCTTTTCCAGTTGCCTTGTAAAAACCAGAATTAATTTTTGTTAGTTGCTACTACTACTTTAAGGACTAGCAGCTGCAGAACACGTAATTTTCCATAAAAAGGATGAGAATACCTGTAGTCTTTATATAAATTCAAAGCAGAAGTAATGTTATACAGCTCTGATATATAGAAATATTTTATGATAACAATACTGCTACTTAGGGAATGTGGCCTTTAACAATTTGCTTAATATCTCTTTTGCCGTTGTGACACCCTACTGGTTTACTGATAGAATAACACCAGTAGCGCACTATGCTAAAAGTCACAGTTGCTAGAGCTCCCATGAAGATGTAGCAACTTATGAAACTAAAGACTGAAGTAGTATTTTGACAGGTACTGTTTGGGTTTATGTGCTGTCAGCTTGTTGTTGATTACAACAGGGCTCTGGTTGCTTTGTGGCTGGCTGGTTTTCCTATTTTTGCATTCACAAACTAACACTCTGACCTTTTTCTGCTCCTGCCCAGTACAAGTTACTTGTGGGTTAATGAGTTTGTGGTGGCTGGGGATATGCACCAGATGGCATAGTCTGCTTAACATTTTACACATGGAGTTTCCATGGATTAAATGACCTTAAATGTCATCAACTTTTTAACTGTAAAATAAATCTGACTCCCTGGGTGTGTAGTTCCTGGGTATTACCACACGTGTTAGTAAAGACATCTCACATGAGGTCTTTAAACAATCATCAACTGGCTCCAAGAGCAGAAAAGTCACTCAGACTGTGCTGTTTGTACCAATCAAGAGTCTTACCATTTACATATCTGTGGATGCGGTCGTGCCTACAAATGTGCTCTCACTTTACATCCAGGTTGCTCCCATCATTCTAATTTACACAGCAGATGACTCTGCCAGATTTGTCCTGGACTTCAGATACTTATGAGGGTCAGATGCCCAATCTGTGATTTTGTGTTATTTTCAAATATACACTTCCTTTCTTCCTCAAGGTTTTGAAGCCAATGGGACTCCATTTTTGACTTTGTGAAATGCATAATAAATGCATATGCAACAAGATACATTAGATTGTGATTCAATGCTGTGGAAAGATAGTATAACTTACCTAAAAATCATGAATTAGGAAAATGATGGGAATGTCTACAATCTTAGTATGGTTAATGAGCCTATTAGGAACCAGTTCAAAAGAGGAGAGGGGGAGAAAAAATGAGATTAGCTTAGTTTATTTCTACCAGAGTCTCCCTTACGCAAGCTAGAAGGATTGACAGCAGGTGTTCCAGCTTGTTTTCATGATCACACATCCAGAAAGAAAAGCTTAGGCTGTACTGCTTCCATCACACTATGTGAACTCTTGGGTCTTTTCAGAGGGTGACTGCAAAGGCAGACCTTGAGAAGCCTGGTGGAATCCACCCTGAGAAAAAGATGTCTGCAGAAATAACAAACACCTCTCTCTCATCTTGGGCTTGGCCCCTGGCAAGTTTCAGGTGTTGCTGAGATGCATCTGATCCATAGCTCTTGCTGTGGGTATGTAGACAGCTGGGAACTGCTGGAGCTCTGCCAAGCAAGTTTCACATTTCTGATTTTAGGAAGAGGGCAATTTAAATCCAGAATCAGTGCTGGGCAGTCATTGCTGCATGATGTCTCATATTATAAGCTCATAAGTGGCATTAAACCTGTGGAAGCAGCTTGATGTGTCATTAAATGTTTCTAATGCAAAAATATTTTTTGAGGTCTCCAATAAAGAGACCAGCTTTTCAGGTTCTTTTCTCCAGCAGCTCTATAATGCCCTAGTTCAGAATTTTTTGGAGCCTCCAGCTTTCTTTTACAACCACATAATTTCACAAATTATGTTTGGTTGCTTAGGGAGTAAAGGAGTATTTAATCAGATCTATATCTATTTTTCTTCATTATCAAAAGTACTTTTACCAAAGATTAGTGTTTAAAGTGCTAAAAGGGATTTTTTTTTATTTTATTTTATTTTTTCTTTTTTAAAAAAGGCTTACATTTTCTAGGGAAAATACTTCTGTTGCTGCCTGTAATACTGTGTTGCTGTGTGTAAAAAAGTCAGACTCCATGGTGTTTAATTACGAAAAACAGCGCTAGAATGCAAATTAGAGTATGTGCATCACATTACTTGGGATTCTCAGTCACGGTAAGCCAGTTGTCTCAAAGCTGGCAGTCAAACAGGCAGACACCATCTCCTGCGCTTTCACCTGGTCTGCAGAAAATGCAGATGCAGAAAAATGGTACAGGTCTTGTGGTTAACGTCTTCCAGACTCTAGCAGAAATAGCCACTCCTATGCACTGCTTGCAGGCTGGGTTGATCTGATCTTCACAGTCCAATGAGCATCAGCCGAAACATCTAGCCAGTGTATAAGATCCCTGCAACTTTTAATTGCTCAGCTGCCTCCAATTTAGTGTTGAAAAAAAAACCCAAAATATGTGTCCCCTCCCTTCTAAAGGACTAGAAGCACCTGAAAATGACACTGGGTATCTAGCATGGTAGGACCAGTCAACAGAGCTAGTGAGAAAGAAAGTTTCATGTGTTATCATTTGGAGATTTTGCAGTTTGGGGAGGAGGCTCCGGGGACACTCATGGCTGCTGCTGTCCTGAGTAGCTATCAAAGCGGGCAGGTTATTATCTGTCAGGGGTTCCGTGTGCTGATGCCAGCTCTAGGTGTCCCTGCCACTGTTGCATCCAGTTTCCAGTTCTATTTTTTTTGTGAGAGCATTTGCCAAAAGAAGCCTTGTGCCTCTCCTTTAAACACGTCTTATCCCTTTGGGATATAGCTTGATCCTGTTGCTGTGTCTCAGCCAGAGTGGCTGTGTATTTCCCTGATGTATCTGTCTGAGCGGTAATCACTGTAATTCAGTGGTTACAGCAACTATTTAATCTACTTAGAAAGTACAGAAGGAAAGTTGAGAAGAAAAGCTATTTCTTCTCAGAAGATTTCTAAATGTGTTTTCTTTTTTACCTCTGTTTTTTTCTGCCATATGAAGAAATGAGGAAGGAGAAGAGAGTCTAGCTCAGGCTGTGATAAAGAGGTATTTGTTTCCTCACACCACAACATTGATTAAGCTGGAGGCAGCAAAGTATATTCATTCCACACTGCTGCTCCAAATCGATGCCACCTGCCAGAGGAATCTAACCTGATAAATCCTTTAATGCTGTAAAATGCCGGCGCTGTATTGGCTCTGTAGCTTTTCTGTTGCAACATCATTACCATGGTGAATGTTCTTCTTTCTGAAACTGTTTTTCAGCAGTGAGAATAGGCAGACGCTTTACTATATTGTGAAGCCAGAAAGGCTCAAGTAGAATTTGTCACACTTAGTGTAATGAGGATTCAGACCAAAATGTGTAGCTATGTAACACAGGCTACAGTGTGCTAAGTGATGGACAGTGATGTCTTGGCCTTCACTGAGCACTGTGAGCACTGTGAGCACTGCTTAAATTCAAACCGTGTGTGAAAGCACTGCCAAGCAAAGTAGAAGTTTGTTTTGACCTCTGTTAGGTTTGCTTTTAAGTTTGATGCAGTAGGGGGAAGTAGAAGCAGATCTTTCAAAACTCATTATACCTAAATCCTTGTCATGATTTAACTCCAGCTGGAAACTAAGTACAAAGCAGCCACTTGCTCACTTCTTCTCCTTATCCCAGTGGGACAGGGAGGAGAATCAGAGGAAAAAGCAAGGAAGAGGAATAAAAACCAGTAAACACAAGCGATGCACAATACAATTGCTCACCACCCACCAACGAATATCCAGCCCAACCTGAGCAGCAACATGGGACTTCCTGGTGACTCCCCCCAGTTTATATACTGGGAATGATGTGCTGTGGTATGGAATAGCCCTCCAGCCAGGCCAGGTGTCCTGTCCCTGCTCCCTCCAGGCTCCTTGTGTTCCTTGTCACTGGCAGAGCATGAGATACTGAAAAGTCCTTTATTTAAAGTAAGTACTACTTAGCAATAACTAACACACCAGAGTGTTATCAGCGTTATCCTCATACTAAAAGTCCAAACCATGGAACTGTACCAGCTACTAGGAAGAAAATTAATTACCCTAGCTGAAACCAGGATACTCCTGAACATGGATATGAAAGTTTGGGATATTTTTCTTGTTCCCTGTCTGCAAGCATTGGGCTTGGATTATTGTATTATTTTACCCTGGAGCTGAAAAAGTCTGATTGTTATGTAGACTGTATTCTTACCCAAATAAAGATGTTTATGAAGACCTGTCTCTTTAAAGCACTCACGTAACTCCTCAGCTCTGCTGACAATCCTCAGTAAAATTCATACTGATCACAGAGCTAGATGATTGTTCTGGTTTGAGTTTTTTTCCTGATTAATACATTTATTAGAAAGTGGTTTTTCACCTAGGATTGGAGAAATCAGATCAAAACACTTGCAAAATTTTCTTAGAAAGAAAAAAAGAGTGGAGATTTTTTTTTTCTGAAATTATACATAGAATCACAGAATGATTTGAGTTGTAAAGGACCTTAAGATCATAGAGTTCCAACTGTTCTGCCATGGGCAGGGACGCCTCACCCTAGACCATGTTGCCCAAATGCAAACTTTTTTGAAAATACTTTTGAGGTGACATATACTTAAAGAAGAATGAATATTAAACTAGGGTTGGGTATGCAGGAAATATAAATTTTCATCAAAATAACTCTTCTCTTGCAACTTCTTGAGCTATTCATCTCCACAGTCTAGAAAAGCTGAATAGAAATGAAATGCCGTATTGAAAAATACAAAGCATGACAGAGGACAATCTGGAAACCGCTTTTACTCTAAAACTCTACATGGTAATGTTAAAAAAAGGAAAGGAAGTATTCCAGTAAGCTATAGGACAAATACAGAGCTTATAGAGAGCTTTTTAAAAGCAGGAAGATATTGGAGATCAAGTTTCTGTAATACCCAGCTTTTAGTAAGGCCTGTTCAGAAACTGGTAGAGCTGGGTGTTGCTGGAAAATCACTGCTTGTTGCTCTCCTTGGGTTTTCTCTACATCAGTGCACAGGTCTTCATTCTGTACCCTGACCCCCAGGAGAGCAGGATCTCCATCTCCTGCATTGTTGTCTGACCCATGTTTAAAAGGATCCATGATGGTAATAGGAGCACCTAGGACTTCAGTGAATTCAGGTGCTAGGGTCTGCTCTCCCTCTTTTGATGTCACCTTAGAAAATGGTCAGGCTGAAAAAGCAGCTCCTAAAGTCTTGGGGCTGTTTGGAAATACAAGTGCTGGTGCTCCTGGAGCAGTTTTCCTTTGTCAGCTCCAGATCACAGGAAAATTCCAAAGCTTTGCTCTTGTTCAGATCAAAAGTAGAATCTGAGCTTCAAATTTCCTCTGAGCCAGAGATACCTGGTTGCAGACAAATCTGGTTAAAATCCTGTACCTTGGAAAGGAAGACTATTTTCTTTGCAAACAGTTTTGCTTATTACTCCGTGCCCCGAAGGTATTTCTGCCACTGCAAAATGCTCACACAAACACAATAACATTTCCTCTCATTTTGCACAGAATTGAATTATCAAGAAAAGTTCAGAGCAAGGAATAGTCTAACGCTGTGTCTGTAAATCCAGTCCTCTCTCATTTCCTCCGTCCTACCTCACTTTAGGCTATAGTGCAATTGATCCAAGACTTTATCTTGGGCCTTAAGTCTATGTGTGTGGATTTTTTAAACCTAAACCAACCTCACATTTGTCCTTGAATGTACTTCTGTGCAGTTTAGATGCTCTCTGATCTTTTGGTCCATGCTGCAAAGCTGCGTCATGGAGCAAAATTGCCATTCCACAGATGGAATAGTCTCAGCTTCTGCTAAATGTTTAATAAAATACTGCCCAATATTTCTTCTACCACATAGTATTCTTAGTGTCATTTTTCTAGGGTAACATCTTCTCACTTGAAGCCATTTTCTTGCTATGGAAAACAGAAAAGACTGGTCTGAATGCCTGTGCTGGATACCCTCATCAATCATGGATGGCTCCAGATACATCCTATCTTGACAGGAAAGCTGTACTTTTCTGCCACCATACCAGTCCACTCCAGTGCATGCTGCAGTCAAAAAGGGTGGATAAGTACAAGTGGTGGCAGCAGGCAGCACTTCTCTTCCTTGGGATCAAGGAATAGGTGTTTTGTCCAAGGCTCAGTGTGTGTAGCTGATAACCTACATAATCTGGAGGGATAAACTCTGTGCAGAGAGATGAAGTAGTCTGTTTGCACTGGTACATTTCATCAAATTGATAAATTGCAGTCACACAGCCTGGCTGTACAGGAGATGCCTCTTGCATTTTCAGGCTATTCTTCATTCTTTCATGGGAACTAGGAAACTCACAGTCTTTGCATCTGTGGCATTCCCTGGTAGAGGGAGGATCTAATGCATGAAATATAGCTCTCTCACAGCAGTGGGTTATACTAAAATGCAACTGTGCACCAGCTGGAAAGCAATAGAAATGGGTTAGCTGCTGAGAGAGAGATGCAGACAGAAGTCTGGAGTGAAAATGAGGATGAAGACCAAAGAAATTGCGATTGTTGGCTCTAAACAATGCTGATGCTAACAGGGCTGGTATTACAGCCCTGTTAGCAAAAGGTGGAAGGAGGCCTGCAGCAGAAAAATGACTGAAGATTAGGCTGGTGATGAAAAGATTATATACACATTGATGAAAGTGGACAGCATAAAAAAACCCTGATATTGTGTCTAAAAGTGTGATGTTGAACTTATTTGAATCCAGCCCTGCTACGTTTTTCCAATATTGTCAAATTTCAAAGCTTCAGACATATATCAAATCACCAAGACATCATGAAACCAGTTTTAAGGCACTGGGAGACTAAGAGGAAAAAAACCCACAAAGTTTAGAAATGCCAGGATTTTAATAGTCTTTCAATGCCTGAAAGGCGTATTTTAGTTGAGTTTTCCAACTACTTCATGATAAGCATAAGGACTAGAATTGTTTGATATCCTTATTATCACAAAAGAGAATGAAAGGGAGCCTGATTTGCAGAGACCTATTCAGACAAGTTCAAAAAGTGTTAAACGCTAAAGTAATACTACTTGAAAGGATGCCTTTGTAAGAAGACATTTTGTGGAAAGAATATGAGCAACACATTGAAGAAACATCTTTTAATTGCTTCTAAATTCTTAAGAAAGCTGAGCAGAAAAGCTTAGAATGTGTTCTGTGGCTGTGAAAATAAATTGTCAGAAATCGTTGACCCCTTAAAAAATCTGCCTGACCCTTTTTTCAGATGTAGTCAACTTTCATGAAGCCTACCACACACTGGAACTGCACCAAGTGTATTTCTTGTGATCCCACCTTGCTGCAACTTTCCCAAATATTGTCATGGAGCTTCACATGTTCTTTCACCTGTTTATTTGTAATTCATATTAAATAATCCACTTTGCATTATCAGAATCACTATTTAAAATAAAACCTTTTATTTAGCATTTAGTATTCCAGATTGCTGAAATATCTTGGCTGCAAAAAGACTGAGAATTCACTGTTCTACAAGAGGAAAAAAATCATTAATTGAAGGAAAACCAGACAAAAGCCCCAAAGTAAATGGGAAAATGTCATTTTTCTCCCAACACATGCTAACCAGAGCTTTTAAATGTTCGCAGATGGTTTAGGATCTTAAATTTCCTATTCAGAATGGGAAGCTGAGGTTAAGGACATGTTGATAGAGAGTTTAAATCATAATTTTTACCATAGGTAATACATTCAGATGAGCAAAGAGCGTGCAGGAAAGCCTATCCTGACTCTAACGTGAGTAAATCAATATCTGGATATTAGCTGTTGCTTCTGTAAGTTCACATATATTATAAATTAGGATAGCAGTGCTTGCCACAGGGGAAATCACGCATTTGTCCATCATGTCCATCTCACTGAATTTAGCAAAACTGAAACCGGAGTTGCCCATATGTGAAATAGGCTCAGTGAGAGCTTATCTCTTCCTGGAAACCTCACAACATAAGAGAGGCAAAGAAAGAAAGTAAAAAACAGTCCATCTTTTCGAGGTATTCTATTGTGCTGGGTTTACCTTATCTTATTGTACCTTATTCTATTTTATTCTATTCTATCTTGTTTTATCTTATTTCATGTAATTTTCCGCCTCCTATGGGAAATCTATTTCTAATGCAGATTGTTGGTTGCAGCTGTATTCTGTAAAGAGCTTAAATAAATCTTCTTGTTTACTCACCCAGACTCTAGGTGTTGTATTGATTTTGATATGTGCTAGCCGCCTAATTCTGTCCTACTTATTTTTCATACCCACAAGGTCAGTCCTTACTATGTTGCTTGGGGATTTCATCAGGAAGCCCCAGCAATTTTGCTTCTTAGAGGCATGGTATCATAACCAAACAAAAGCTGTTACTTCACAAAGCCAAGCTGAACTAGCTCTCAAAACACAGCTTCAGTCAGAGACAAGCAGTACAAAGTCGTGGCGCAGTCTCTGCTTTCCACCCAGCAGGCTTCACATCTGGGTTTGTAGTTTCTAGGTTTGCCTGTGGCTTGGTTGGTTGAGCTCCACTTCTGAGTTTCTTGGGTTGACCTGAGTTCAGAAAAGGAGCATTATAAATAATTGCAGCCTTTAGTCATCAAAACACATGCCTGGACATGTATTTTCCGAAGCAATGTTTCCCAAGAGTCCACTGAGTTCATTGCTGTCCTGATCACCCTGTGAAGCAGAGATGAAAAAGGAAAGCAGGTAGGACACACCTTCAAAAATGTAAGAGATTTTTTGTAAAATAGTTTTTCTTTTTTTGGTAGAGAACCATTTTTTAACCAAGGTGTCTGATAAAGACCAACAAGCAGAGAAGGGCAGTCAGCAACCTGTGCAGTCGGGGCACAGTCATGAGCTACTGCCCACACATGGAAGCCTTTGGACTCCTATGGTTGTCCTGCCTGCACCAGTGTATGTGGTAATCCTCATTATGACTGTGTACAGTAATTATGAATGTATTGTCATTTTGGAGATGGGTAGCATTTTTAGGAGTTCTGTGTAGATGTGGAAAGACCAAGTTTCAGTTTCATAAAGTGAGACAGAAACTTCAGAGTTGCGTTCCTTAGAAGTGTTTTGCATCCATACAGTTGAATTAAGGTTCTCTTAAAATTCAGATGGAATTTTTATTAGACTTTACCTGATTGTCAATTAACTGGAGCATTAATTTATCTTCCCAGGAAGCAAGAACTTTAACTTCTTTTAGTACAAACAAAAACCTAACCCACTGTAAAAACCTCAGTGAGAAAAACAGTGAAAAAGACTTCTGGGTCACCACAGGGGAGGGTGCCATTTTATCAGATTTTGATCACTTCGTGCACAGCCAAGGTCACCTAATGTTATGCTTTTGTAAAAAAAAATTGCTCTGAGTGTTTTGCAACCATCAACGCTGGCAACAGTATCTCCTCAGAGAATGGGCTTTTGCCATCTGTGAGATTGTAAAAGAGCACAGCTGGCTTGCAATAAGGCATGTTTAGCGTGAGCTGTATAGCATTTGTGTTGCCTGAGATGTAGCAATGTTTTTTCTAAAGTGCATTCCTTCTGTTTGCATCATAGAATCATTGAATGAATGGTTTGGGTTGGAAAGGACTTTAAGATCATCTAGTTCCAACCCCCCTGCCACAGGCAGGGACACCTCACCATAGATCGTGTCATCCAAGGCTCTGTCCAACCTGGAGTTGTTCTTGGCTGATATACTGGGGACTGGTGACTTTTATGTAACTTGCATTTGATGTTAACTATATGACTAGGTAGATGTGTTGGGCTTAGCTTAACAGTTTTCATGCTAGCTATGGCTTTTGTACATGAGAATGCTTACCCTTGTGCTTACCTTTCCTGCAGTGATGCTGCAGAGTCCTGAACCAGGACTCCCATAGTGCTAGGTGCCATGCAAACACAGAAAAAGAGAACTGTGTCTGCTTCTGAGGAGATGATGTTCCTTTCTTATTCTAAGAGTGCCTAGGAACACCATGGTGGTAAAAAAACTGTAACTTCAGGATACAGGCTAATTCTTTCCAGCTTTTTTGATTTTGATTCTCCCCAAAAGGAGTAAAATCTATTTCTGTCTGATTGAGGGACCCACAGCTTTATATTCAGAAGAGAGCAAAAAACAAAACAAAATCTGTATTGCAGTCCACATCCAGGAAACGTCATGTCTGACAAGGAGAAAACCACTCATTGCAAAATGCAATTCTTCAACTCAAACTTTTCAAGCAAATTGACACTGTTGGGTCCTTGCCATAGTTCCCCACTGCTCCAAGCCTTCTCATTTTTTCATTAGTTATGATGTCACACTGAAATCTTCTTGCCAAGTGGTTGATTCTTGGCAGATGCAGTTATCAAATTTATCTTGAAGAAAACCCATGGAAGAAAGAGTCAGTCAAAGAAATGGGAGGGTTGCAGTTAGAGGGAAGAGGGTGCCGTGCATATGGCAAAGAGGGGAGAAGTCACAGTGCCTTCCCTTTCTTGCAACTCTTGGTTATCTCCTGCTCAGAGAAACCAGTGCTGTTGAGCTTAGCTGTTCTCACTACTGCCTTTTGCTTTCATTCAGACCTCAACCTGAACAGAGGAACATGGCTTGGGGTGACCAATTCCTATTACTCGCTCTCCTTCAGTAAGAAAGTCATCAGTGGTCCTTGCAATACAAGCTGACCTTTAGGCATCTTCTTCAGGGAAATCTTTATGGGTGTTAAGACTATCCTTGGAATTAAGTTGCAAGTCACTTGGGTAAATTAGAGCAAGCCTCTGAAATGGTATTGCCTGAGGCCTGGATATCCAGTGACAGTTATTTCCCTGAGTGATTTGTGAACACTTAGCCTGAATCCTCTTTGTGTGCTCTGTAAATACCACTCAGGTCAGCTGGCAAGTATCCTGAAAATAAAGGTCATGTTAGTAAGAGTGTAGCAAAGATGTGTAAACAGACAGAATCGTCATAAATCTGAAGCTTTTAGTTTTATGTAACTGTTTTCCAGAAGCCTCATCCTATTCACTTCCCACTCAGTGACTATACGGACCCATAATACAGCCTTTTGTTGGTAGTTTTCTTACCTATACAATTTTCACAGAAATATGAAATTTCTATTTAGAAATAGAAATCAGTGCAATTTCTTTGCTTCAGTAAAGAAATATAAACTAACATACTAGTCTGCTAAATATCCCACTTAAAATGCTTAAACACTTAAACCACTCTTCCTTATCACATTTACTTATATATCAATGAAGTAAGCATTACAAAAAGATTGTTGGTGCTGCTTTTATGCTGAGCCCAGTAATGAAAGAATTGGTCAGAATGAGAAATGGTAATATCACCAGCTAATTAGAGTGTCAGCCTTCTAGTCTGATTTTTTTTTTTTTTTTGTCTGAATAATGCAAAATATCATAAAGTGTTTAAGGAGACCATAACAGGTGATATTTGTTATCCAGTCCTATTTTAAAAATACATAGCATTTAAGACATGAAAAAAGAAAAATTGGTGATACAAAGGGAACTTTAAACAAAATATTGCTCTAGGAGTTTTACTGGTTTATATCTCCTTCTGGAAAATGTTAACCTCTTGTCTGAAAATACAGTATGGTAGTTCTTACCTGTGAATGCAGAATAAAGAATATGGGTCACCATGAAACAAGGATGGTTTTGTGGTTGTCACCCCTGAGACCTGAAGACTGAGTCTTTGGTCTGACCTACAAATCTGCTGAATGCTTCTTGTGCTGTCTTGGGCAAAACACTTAAGCTTGCTTCTGTCATAACTTATGCATATATCTGATTTTTAGTTGATAACACAGGAGTTATCTCATTAAATTCAATATCTCTTTCTAGAAAATGTTCTTAGGGAGCATTTGTGCGAATTTTGGCAAAAATATTTTTTACAATTTAGGGGTCAATTTGTCAAGAAAGGAGACTGAGAAATCTATGTTTTCAGTTTTTCTATGAAAGAAAATTAATTTTCTCCCGTTTTTTTCTAAGAAAGTCCAGTATTTTCATTACCAAAGTCTGTCTTTTTGTGTTATTTGATAAAAGCCGAGTACACGTTTTTTTGTCCTTCCAACATAAATTTTGTATTTCTTCATGCAAACTGTTTTAATGAAACTATCAATAGGTCAAGAAAGGCAGAATTTACCAAAATGTTTTTGTTAAAAGTCTTAGATGAAGATATCATTTTAAAGAAGGTCCTCTGAAATGCCTGAAATTCAAAGAGTTATTAAGATAAAAGAGCCTGATGACAAGCTCTGCTGCAATCTACGTACAGAAGTAGCAGCTGCAGGAGAACCTTCCGGAAGTGGCTACCTCACACAGCTCTCCATGGGGAAGTTCTCTATTTGTGGTGCTTTAGAGCAGGGGAACAATGTTAGCTCTAAATTTGTCTCTGCTTTTAAGCAGGTTTTAATTCATGTTGTGAGAAAATAACAAACAATCTCTTTAAAAAAGCAAAATAGTAAAAGATACTATTTGTTTTTCTAAATTCAATCCCAACCATAAAAATAGTAACTATTTGCTAATTTATTTTTATTTCTCTCCCTTTTCTTCACATTGATATCACATCTCTTTGCATGCCGTCTTCCACTGAAAGGCATTTTACTTGTATATTTGATTCCATTCAACTTGTGGTTATAAAAGCTCTCAGTCATGTAGAACCCCTTTTTGGAAATTCCCCAACTGCAGAAGACAAGTTTATTTAAATTCCAGGCTGAATGATAAAGTGAAAATATTCTGAGAACTAGATGGCACAATATATTAATTTGAAAGTCCTTTTTTGAGTGATGAGTGATTTCAGTGTCATTGCAATGAAGATCAAATAAGATCAGAATGGGTTAAATAATCTTGTGGTCAGATGTTTTACAAATTGACATCATTAATTAAGATTTTAAATAAGGCAGGACTGATTTTTAGAAGAAACAGTGCTGTATGTCATGCAAAGTTTTCATGACTTTGTGTCATGAGAAAACAGCAGGGGAGAAGCCCAAATAGTCTTGTTCTGAAACTTGCTCCTACAAACTGCAGAAACCAGCAGATTTAATGTCCTCGGAGCTCAGCAAAGCATCTATTTCAGTTGGCACCTGTAGTGTAGAATTGCATTTGGAGAGGCTCTGTCTCTCAAAATTCAGGGAAGATTCATGCCACCAGAAAACTGACAGAGTTTAAGCAACAAATACGTGGTGGTGGGATGCTTCTTAGTCTCTTTCCTCCAGGAATATGCTTTTCTTCCCACACTTTGGACACATGTAGACAATGATCCTACCCTTTCCATCTGGCTGCTTTGATCTTTTCCCATCTCTCTATCAGACGAGAACATGTGCTAGGCACTGTATGTAATTCTTCTTTCTGTCTAGATCTTTCTGAAGATTTCTGTTTATACCATCTTGTGTCAGAAACAGGTGGGATTGTGCCAACCACCAGACCAGCAAAGACTACAAAGAGGCTTGCCACTCCAGTAAGACGCTGCTTAAGAAAACAACAGGGAGGAAGAAAAAGAGGTTTAAAATCTGAAAAGGAAATTAGGCAAAGCAGTTCCCCAAAATAGCTTGTTGAACCAAATGGAGACTGTACTCATAGAAGGCAGAAATGAAACTACACTTTGATCTGAACAGAAATGCAACTTCTTATTTGACAATGTCCTCAGGGCAAAATATGTTAATTCAGACATTCTGAAAGATTTGATTCTATTGCCTATGCAGCCTAACGCTGCCCCATGCTCTACATATTCCTTGCTACCTTTCCTTTCTAGGGTTCTTGCTTATGTTATTGCCCAGAGCTTTGCTCTCTGTCACAGATGTATTTGGCAGTGTTAGTCTGGTTTTCCCCAGGTTGTCTTAACAGGAGAACTTCTTAAGCACTAAAAACTAAACCCAGGCTCCATCTACCACTGTGAGGCACCGGGAAAGAAACTCTGTGAAAGTCGCTGTAAATCTGCATGAGACAAAAAATAAAGCATATGTGTTTCTGTGCATGTATGTAAGCAAACAAAGGGAAAGGGGCATGAAATTAAGAAGTCAATATTCAGGGTATAGTCTGATTTCTAGTGAGTTGTAGATTATAGCTATTGTAGCAACAGTGAACAATATGGTTTATTTCACCTTCTCTACCCCCATGCACAAGGAAAGGTATTTCTTCAATTTCAGAAGGCTGGGAAATGATGAGATGACAAATGGGAAAAGACTCAAGTTTCCTGTTTGCAGTCTAGGCACACAAAACTGTAACCTTCACACACACAGAAATAGTCTTGTGTTGATGCATGTCTAGCCAGCCAATAATTGTGGTTTGTAGACATAATCTGATCGCAGTAATTGTGGATATTTGGATTGTAAATACATACCACAGGAAAAATACATTAGAAAGCAATTCGAAAAGCTGTGGTGGTATATTAGCATCTGCTGTACTCCTAAACTGTAAAGCTCTTGAAAACAGTGAGGAGAGATCATAATTCGTAACAGTAAGAAAGGCAGGCTTGTATTCAGCCTCTGAGCTATCTGTTTGAAACCAGCTAAGAGGTATTGACTAGCAACCTTGAAGGAAGAGCATTTGTTTGTAGTTGCCATCTGAGAATGCATTTGAGCAACTGTTTTTCAGTTAATGTTTCATTGCAGTTAGTTTTCTAATTTTTGCTTGGATGGAATTAATTTGGAGAAAAAAGGCTAAGAAGAAACTTACTACTTCCAACTAAGTGTCACAGTCAACAGCCACAGTGATGTAATATGTGGAATATTGCCTCAGAGTCTAGTTTGGCCTCCAGAGATTTCAGATCTTCTGTGACTACATAAAATATAAGAAACTATCAAGGGGCCTTCAAGTGGGAACTTAACACCTTTTAGCTAATGGGTTGAGCTTGGCAACATTTACAGTCTTTTTTACCTTGCACCACCTCCAGTAAGGCATAGAGAAGAAACTCATGTTGTACATGAGATGAGGAAGAAAGATCTGTTCCTCTTGATCTGAGGCAGGGGTGTGTGTGTAGACAATGCTGTGCCTCCTTGTCCCAAAGGTTAGCTTGTATCTTAGGGAATCAGTAGGTTGGATGAGAAGAGCAGGAAGGAGCTGACACTCATTCTACTGCAAAGCCTGGGAAATCTTGTGAGTAAGATTTTTCAACACTTTACAGGATGGGGCATCCTGGGTGGGGCATGTGGTTAATTTCCAGTGGACAGCCAGTAACTTCAGCTTGTGTTTCTTCCAGAGGCCTCTTCTTTGAGGGGGTAACCAGATATGCTCTTCTGCAGGTTGTGGGAACAGCAGGCAAAAATTTGTATGAGCACCCCATCCTATAAGAGTCTGGGACATCTTTGTGCTCCCTCTAACACAGGTATGGTTTCTTGGTGGCATCTTGATTGCTACAGTAATACTGGGCTGTAGGATCCAGAGCTGATGGCACTGACTCTTGAGTTATTTCTTGACAATTGTTGCTGGCACCTACCACTACCCTGCAGCTAAAGTGGGCAGGAATGGAGCAAGCTGCCAGCTGAAAAAGAAAATAGCAAGAAATTACTCATCTCCATGAAGATGCTTTGCTTCAATTCAAAGGGGTGGACAAAGGTACCCCTTGGTAATTTGATCTGGCATATCCTGTTACCCTTTAGCAGGTGATGAAGGAGCGTTTTTTACTATAGGGAAAGAGAGTAAAGAAGTCTGGGCAGGATCAAGCTTGCAGTTGGCTGTTTTTGCATCCTTGACATACGTAGCCATTAACAGTCAATGCACATGTTTGCCACCATGGCCTATTTGAGCTTTCATTTTTTTGAAATTGCAGCATATCCATCAAAAGGTCTTTTGTGCTTCTGCTCACTGGAGTACTGAGCACTCAACATGCCTGCAACTGCCTGTTTGCTCTCAGTCAGGTGGGGACTAAAGTGTGAAGCTTATGCTGTCTGTAGTGGGTGCTCCCTTCTTAGTCTCTTCGGAAGTTAAAATTGACCAGGCTTTGCAAAGAAAAGTGTCTGAATTCAGGATTACTGAGAACATTGATACTTCAGTGCTCATGGGGCAGAAAGAGAACAAGTTGGTGTAAGAGCTCTTTAGAACGATATTGTATGGTTTTTAGGCGGTGGGATGTGCAGTATCATCTCTGGGTGACAATGAGCAGTGAAGCAATGTCCAGAGGTTTTGGAAAATGAATAGATGTTTTTGCCTTTGTGCAGACAGGATATTCTGCTTGTGTAGCTTGTGGCATCCTGCTTTCCGTGAGGTACATGCAGAGGGTTAAAAAAAAAAAAAAAAAAAAAAAGAAGAGATAAAAAGAAGAAGACAAGAAAAAGTTTCCTGAAGTAAGATGCTGGGACAGAAATCTTCTAAAGTCCTTGTTACCCTTTGTTACCATAAGTGAGACAAAATGAGAACAGAAACCTAGGCATGGAGAGCCATTGTCTTACACAAATGCGCAGATATATCTAGGAGTAAAATGCAGGTCCTTTGGTCCTCCGTGAAGGATGATTGTTATCCAACAGTTGGTCAACACTGTCAGTCCATAGAAGACTAGTTTTATATTGGTAACATGGAGCAATTTCTGAACTGAACAGCAACTGATGAGGGGTTTTATGTGTTTTATGACTCTATTCATATTCCCAATGTAACCACAGTGACAGAACTGACAATTCAGGCTTTACACTAGCATCAAGAAGATTACCACAGAATTACTGGGCCCTTTTAAATAGCAAGGAAGAAAAATAGTGATGTAAAGATTCAATTTTCTACCAGCTGAATGACTCGGTAGGTTGCAACCCATCTGTTTTCCTGAACTGCATGTGTTCCCAGGGAATGCCAGGTACTGGAATGAGAAAAAGGCAATCTCCAGGGGAGGAGAAGAGAGTTTCAGCAGGAACTGAAGGAGTATGCCTGTTGTTTTAAGGAAAAAAATAATAAAATTAGACAAGAATGGGAAAATGCTCCATCCCTGGCAGTGTTCAAGGTCAGGCTGGACAGATCTTTGGGCAACATGGTTTAGTGTGAGGAGTCCCTGCCTATGGCAGGGGGTTGGAACTAGATTATCTTAAGGTCCTTTCCAACCTAAACTATTCTGTGATTCTATGAAAATTCATAAAACAGTACCGCTAGGTCTGCCTATAATGGTATGGAATAAAACTACACTGGGAGATCCTGACAGGTAGCAGCGAAGGCATCAGAGAGGCTGGCTTATTAAGATAGAGCTGCCATTGCTGCTGCTGTCTGCAGAAAGACCTATAAGAGGGTGCCAGATCCTACCACTAAACAGCCAGAGAGGTCTGTAACAGTAGATACTGCAAGGGATAAAATGCATTTTTTTGAGGGCAGAATGGAAGTAGCTTCTGAGTCTTCCCCAACCCCTGTTTTTACCAATTCTCTGTGTTTGAACAACTTGGGAGCCAAAATAAATAAGTAGATGGGAGCAGACAACTGGGCAGTACTGCAGACACTGTGAGCTGGGGTGTCTGGGTCTGCTTATAGCTGCAGTGAGCCATAAATTATACAGGTGTGCATAATATAGGAATGAAGGTCTATATGGTGATCAATGCATATTATGGACCCTTAGTTTTCTCTGAAGTATTTGGCTGTGGAGGTAGGAACAACTGCTAAGCAACAGCAAACCCTATTTTAACTCCTCTGGCACAAGTAGGAGCTAGGTGTTGTCATGCTGCTCTTTAGGAATGAAGGACAACATTACAAAGATTTAGTTCACCTCCTGAATAACACAGGCTGGGTTGTGCCACCCAAGATTCCTGCTGTTTCCAAATAGGGTGTAGTTGAACTGCAGAAGCTCTTTTGCAAAGACATCTGCTCCTCCTCCACATGTGAGACACAGAGGAGCAGAGAACATGCTGCTTCCCCTGCTCTCCTCATCCAGCAGTTGATTATTCTCCACTTTTTGCTGTCTTCTGTAAGTCCTGGTTTGAACTAGGCTAGTTTGATCTCCCTGACACTGGTCCTCATTAGGCCCTTGACCTGATGAAACTACAGAATTCTTTTCTTGTAGCACAGGGCTTTCTCTTCATACAGACTGACAATTCTCAGTTTTCTCTTCAGTAAGCTGATAAATCATCCTTCTTTCTTCCCTCATAAAAAGTATTCTCTCTGGCTGATGAGGCTACTCATGACTTTCTATGTCTGCCCCATCTGAGTGCCCAGGCCTGTCAGGCAACAGGCACAGTGTTGCCTTGCACAGATCCACCACCACAGAGTGACAACAAACAGATACAGACGACCAAAAACAGTTTCCACAGAGACTAATGGGTACTCCAGCTACAAGTGATGAAAGCCTTTCTTGGCTTTGCTTTACTCTAGGACTTCTTACCAGGCAGGAAATCTTGCAGTCTCTGCACTCAGCCCAGTAGCTCCTTCTCAAGTCATGTTTTTTGCTTGACCTCCCAAGAAGATGAAATTCCCAGTCCTGCAAGGCTTTAGAGTTGTTGTTAAGGGGTAAAAAGGCCTCAGGAGCTGTGTGGGATGCTGTGAAAACACACCAGTAAAAACAGTTTCAGTATTTCCACTGCACTGACAGCTGGTGGATGTTCACTTGGTGTGACTGAGTCATCATGTACGGCACCCATCAATAAGCAAAAAGCAATTTCTAAGCCAGGCTATCCAGCAGTCGCACATAACTGTGCTATGAGGCAGAAGGGAACCTCTTAACAATTGTTAACAATTGCCTCCAAGCCTTGTTAGCAATGCAGTGGATACACCACTAGCAGTCATCTGATGAAAAGCATTCAAGCCACTAGGAGCACTTGGCTGAATGAACCCAATACAAGCTTTAAAGTTTTAGCAAGCTGCCTGAAATGCTTGTCAGGTTTTTGAGCTTAGATACCATAGAAAGTCTAAAGAGTGCCAGAAAGATTAAGGTCCTCAGTAGTTCAGTTCACCCTGTCTCATGGGGAACCTTAAGGGTAAACTCTTAGGAGGTACCCAGGACACTGTGGTTGCAATGGCCTGAACCAAATAGCAACTTCAACCAGGAGTTATTAACAAATTCGATAAATTTGTAGTTTGACAGGAAAATAGAACAGAGGAATAAATACTCTTTGATGAATATCAAATGGCTGTCTTGAGTCGCTGCATTTTTTATATGGTATCTAAAATTCTTACATCATAATTGTAATGCCTGAAATCAACAATAAGAAATTGGATTATAAAGAAACATTGCTATGGTGTTAAATACATTATTGGCATACTGAAATAATTTACAATCCAATAATCATACCTCTAACACTGATTACTGCAAACTATAATTTGAGAAAGTTAAATTGTGAATCATAATTCAATAGCGTTTGATGTTTATTTGATTATGCATAAAGATAATAAGCAGAACAATTTGTTTACGTGTGACAGAAAGTTTACTAATTTTAATTTGGGATATTTCATTTTGCTGTCTTTTATAGAACAGTTAGAGGATAATTATGCTCTTGCTTACCCTTGAACAAGTAAGGGTAATTGAACCAAAGGTATGGCCTCATTTGCTTTTTTGTGCTGTAGATCAGAATAGTGTCTATTGAACTTTCCTCTTGACATGACTATCTTCTGCTCAGCAAGCTTTATATAAGTTAGGAAGAAGCTTTCAGCTTAATTGTAGATTAGTTTTGGCTGCATGCTGTGGAGCACTCATGTAGAAAAACTGCAGTTTGCTCAGCTCTTGGCATGATCTCACCCCTTTAAAATTAACATAGAGTTATCAAAATGACTGAAATTGAATCAACTGCATTTTCGCAGATTTCCTGATATTTTAAGCTGGCAGAGATCTAGAAAGTTAAAAATCAGAGTCAATACTTTTAATACGTTGGATACTGAAATAAGCCTGTGACTTGTATGCGACTTTCAGACCAGCATCATTTCAAAGTTTACCATACTATTGTTACGAACGGGGTTATTGTTTGCTCTCTTTCTTATCTATTTCTTCTTTTTGCTTGGTTTTGAAATCTAAAAACTGTGAGACTTGTCATAGCTAGAACCTTAGCTACCTTTATCTTAACATAAGTTAACCTTTTCTTAAGCATTTTTCTAGTTTTCATGTATCCCAGAATATCTCTGACATAAATTTCTTTGGAGAATGGAGGAAGACAGAAAAGTTAATATATGTTCTTCTTCTCTTGATAAATAAACCTTTCAGAAAAGAGCCCTGAAAGAAAACTGTGATTCTATTTTTTAATTTATCCTCTAAAACATTGCATAATCTAATTGGTTTTCAACAGCAGTCATCAGAAATTCATTTTTGTAATAATAAAGGGAACATGTTTTATAGGCAAAACAACCTTCTGCATGGCACTTCTAAAATGAAATTAATGCTGCACATGCATGGTGCTTTTATTGTTATGGCTATTCAGATCAGGTGAATAGAAGTTGTCAGTTTTGTTTAATACAAATATTTATTTGTGACTCCTGTATAGGACATAGCCTCAAAATAGTGCCTTCTCAGGTTGGCTTTTACTTCTGTTAAATAGTTTATGAACCTTTTTTCTCCCTTCAGTTCTTTTATTAAATAGGAAACATAAGAAAAAATGTTTTGAGTTTTTATCACAAAGAAAAATAAAGAAATTGTCTTTAGTCATTGAAGTGTAAAAATAATTTTCACAAAGGGAATGACCTTGAAAAGTGAGATGCCTCAGTTTTTTAAATTACTTACTTACTAGCCTACTATCACATAAGTTTTCTATTCATTTTCAAAAACAAACAAACAAAGAAAGATGTTTTTAGTGTTGTCTGGAGGTGCTTTCCACAAGCACAGCGTTCAGACTTGATGGGACTTGGGAATGCTGCAAGCCTGGTTAGCTGTGTAACTGTTAATACCCTTGATACAGAGAGCAATCTTTAAGCAGTGTGCTAGTCTGTTATTTTAGAAATGCTTATTCATCTTACAAAAATTTTACTGAATGTTGGTAGAATGTTAGATTACTGGATCCATTAACAAGGAAGAAACTCCAGGTCTAGTTGTCTAAGCTCCAGCTGACTGAAGGGTAATTACCTTTTAAGCCAGCAATGGTAAACACCTTAGAGATTGCCCAGTGAAAGAGCAGAATGTTTTTCTGTGTCTGCTGATCCTTACAGTCCCTCCATCTGAGACAGAAGATAAATCTGATTTGCTTTACAAACACCTGAGTGCATTACCTTGAGTCTGTAACCTAGGAGATTACTGAATTCTTTGTGCTGGAAGAGCAGTCCATGGTCTGAAAAGTCCTTATCCTTATCCTTGATGCATGCTGTTGTCCAGGACAGTCCTCTCCAGCATGCATGCAGACAAGACTTGGAGCTGTATCCAAGAAAGTTCAGAATCTTCACAAACACCTTGATCTTTGTAAAACCTGTCCTCATAAAAAATTAAAAGAACTCAGAGAGTTAGCACCTGAGACAATTGGCACTACTCTTTTTATGTGTGTGCTTTTCTCACCACCTCAAGCTGTTTATGTTCATTCAGTGTCCTCCAGCTTATATTTAGAATGTAGCTTCCCAGGAGCATACACTGTCAGTCTTGTTCCCTCTTCAATCCACAAGTACAGTATTTGGATATGATTTTTTTCTTGTAACTTCAATAGGAACAGTAATATAGTGAATAATGCACTAAATGCACTAATGAGGGTCTTTGTTAACTTGATAAATTAACAGTTGCATCCAAGCAATTTCCTTCTGAGATGGGAAGAAAATGTTCATGTGGGCAAAGCATAAAGACAAAACATAATGTACACAAATGGAAGATATTGTACCTCTGCAGTGAATGTGTCAATAGTTACAAGCTGGTGCTGAGGAAAATGGCTCAGCCTAGTTCTAGTAGAAGCAAATACTGCATAACTAGAGTATAAGAGCTAATCTACACAAAATTTGCAAAGCAAAAGTCAGTCACTGGTAGGTTTGTGATGTTGGAAGGGACTAAACAGTGAATCTCAAAGCAGAACCTAACTATGTACTTAACAAGATCAGAGCAAGTGAATGTATTATTCATTCATGCTTGAGCTGTGTTTCATTTAACTTTACAACTTGTCTATAGAACTACAGCAAAAAGCACCTGATGTAAAATCCCATTTCACCTGTTAAACAAGAAAACAGGTGAACTTGACTGAAGGCACTGATAATCTATTGAGAGAATGTAGATGTGTACCAACACCAAAGTTTTCATGAAGATGTCAAATATGTAGGCTCCACAGGTTGTGAAACAATCCATTCAGTTCAAGCATTCCCCCAAGAAATATTTTTTTTTGTGGAGTCGATGGCAGGCTAGTGACACATGACATTATATAGAGAGTTTTGATAGGTAGAAGGGATTATGTTCAAATAGAAAATCGTATTCTTTGCTAAACCATTTCTGCATATCTGATGTTGTTGGAAAGGTTGATCTCAAAAGGTCTTGGCTGCCTACTGAGTTGCCAGTTAATAATCCTCATATTTGCAAATATGTTCTTCACAGTTATGCTATGGTGGGCAGAACAGACAAAAGAGGCTGAAGTTCAGGCAAGCACAGCCAAACTCAGAACACTGATCCCATGAAATCCAGGTGAGATGTTGGCTAGCTGGCCGAAAAAAAAAAAGGAAAAGTTCTTGAATTGCACCTCAGCTTCTTAACAGGTCAGCCTTCAGCCACTGAAAGGCTTCAAACCTACATGTTTAGGGGCATCCATCACAGTCCTTGAGAAACAGCAAAGAGCAGGGAGGAAGCAAAGGGAGTCAGGCTTGTAGGAACTGTAGTTAGGCCCAGAGATAGCGCTGAGTAGAAACCATGTCATGCATAGAAGAGAACCATCTGAAAAAAACCTGTTCAATGATTTATGGCCTCAGAGACTTACTTTAGTCTCCTGTTTAAAATGACTGTTCATTCATGAAACACAACTATCAGGCACTGGATGAGGACAAGGTACACAAGACTTGGAGACAGAACAGGAGGAGCAGCTGCAGGGCAGAACACTAAGACTGCAGCTGTTGAATATCTGGTAGTTTTTCTGTGTGGATACTGATCTCACACCCATCTTGCTCTCCAGACATTGACTGAGCATGTCAGACTCTGTCTTCAGGCAGATGGGAATGATCTTGCAGAAGAATGTTGCCACCAGACAGATAAAGCTTTATGAAAAAAAAGAAGATATGTTTTTTACTGTTAAGAAAAAAAAAAGTGAAAAGTGCTTACTGGAATATCTTGAAGGACAGACTTCAGAAATGTAAATTGGAAAGCATTTTTTTTTGCTGTAGGAAAGAGAAGATGCTGGAAAACCTCACTCTGCTTGCCCTAAACAGGTAGTAGCCCCTCCTGTGAATGGCTGAAAAAGCGAGCTGATCTTTTTTTTACCCAGATTATCAGTTTCTCACAGTGTATCTTTTCAGGTCTGCAGCACAATATTGTCAGCAGAAGTTGACATTTTGCAGGCATTTGACATCAAGACATCTTTCATAACAGTGTGATGTTGGATGTCCCTGTGATACGGTAGGTCACCCTTACAAGCCATGGCCATATCTATCTATATATGTGGCCCAGACAGCATTAATAGCTTTTGCTGGTATTCCTGGGGAATAGAAAGTGATTGACTTGCTCTTGTGATTTGTTGATCAGATGCCTTAGAAAGCTGAGGTGGCTCTGGTATCTACACTTCTCTTTTCTGGTGGCTGCAATGCCATCATAGATGGCTCCAATGCCAGGGTATCTGGTCATGGTCTTGATTCCAGTCTTCTGTCATCTTGACAGAAGTACTGCTGTGTTATCTGCTGCATTATATGAGATGGTCTTTTCCTTGTTAGAAAGCTGATAACAATATATACGTTTGTAGAAGATAAAATGCAGTAAGAAGGCAAGCTTTATGTTTAATGTCCATGCTGATGAATAGCCTCGATAAAGTGGATTATACACAATGTTATTATGTATTTGTGCAGCTCAACTTCTTTGTTTTGTCTTTATTTCCAATGTATTTGTTATAATACATAATAATACTATTTGTATGCTATCAGACTGTGATTACATACTTTAGTCTGTTGCTTCCAGACAAACCATCTGCATTTAGTTCTTTTTATGCCAGATTAAAATTGCTGTGACTAGACAAGAGATTTATTTACAAATGCTTACTTATATATACTGTTTTCATTTGTAGAAGGACAAAGAAAATTTACTTGTTGAAGTGCATACAGGAGCAGGTAAATTTATCATATCTGCCAACATTTTGAGAGCCACACAAGCACGAGGATGATTGCATGGATGTATCAGCTGAACAAGATTGAGTGTACAGACGAATGGGCTGTTTGCTTCCAGTGTAGGTGTCTCCTTAAATACTACTGAGATATTTGTGGACATTTGTTCTGATAAAGTTTGCTGATGAAAAGATTATATAGGTAACAGATAACAATAATATAAGTTAAGAAGAAAATGCCATAACTGAAGAAATTAGTAAAAAAAAAAAAAAAAAAGTTAAGAAATCTCTTTTAACTAGCCAGCCAACCAACCCAGCAAGCAAGCAAGCAAGCAGCCAACTAACCAACCATTCTTAGTGTGGGATCTCAATGTTGTACACGTGTACCAAGTACAGTGGATTCCTCTTCCATTTTCTCCTTTTTGTTATTTTTTTCAGTCTACTAAATTTTCATACATATTCAGGGATATTCTATGGGGACAATTTGCAAAGCTGAAAGAATAGTTACAGGCTTGCTTTTCATTTACTTTGAGAAAATTTGTTGCTGGTCCTGAAAATCTCAGCCTGGTATGCGAATTTTGATTTAATTCAAGTACTTAAAAATAACCCTGCAATTGATTCACTAGGGGGCAAAATATAAGGTAGACTTAGAATACATTCCTCCTCCCTGAGCACTTTGCAGTGATTTAATGGGAATAACTCAAATAGTACAAATAACACAACCCTATCCAAATGCAAACACTTCTTCCACTTCCTTGTTTACTCAGCAGTAATTGGTTAAAGGAAAACTTTTCATGGTTTCCACTGTTTGAAAATAGAGTTGTTCCCCTTCTTGAACCCATCTCAGATGATGTTTAAATTACCAAGGGATTTTGAAGCCTAATGCAAAAGTAGCTGTAAGCTATAATTAACTTTGCTTTACTCCATGCTTGCAAAGGTTGGTGCAATGCTTACCTTTGAAATCTTTCTGGAGAAAGATGCTTGGCTTTGGAAAAAAGCTGTGACATACAAGCCAGTTGCCTTTTTTGTTGTTTGTCTTTTCTTTTTTCCTAATGAGTAGAAAATATTATAGCTTCAGGGGAGGATTTCCTCAGAACTATTAGCCTGATATAGTCCATTTATTTATGAATTATATTTCTATACTTTATCAGAGCTCTCCAAAGTTTAAGCATCTGCTTTATGTATTTGATTGACTCCTGGACCTCAGTGAAATTGGATGAGTGCCTAGCTGTTTTAAGAGGAATATTAGTTTCCAGCATACAACTGGGGCCATGAGTATCAGAGTCTGCTTCAAAGACTTCTTCCCTCTCCCATGTACACACATAGAGTACTTCAGAGCTTCTGAAAGGGAACTTGAGAGGCAACTTAACGCTTCCCTCAGTCTCAGGACAATGAATAAGGTGCCGTTCAGTTTACTTGTATATACCCATCTCCTTACCCTTCCATTTCAGACACATGCTTTGTACTGCATCACCATTATTTTTTTCAAGCATTCCCCAAAGTCAGCTATTTTAAATGATTTATTAGAGCACAGGTACTTAAGCAAAAGATTAAACTTTGAATTCATTCTACAACTGGTTGACAGCAGTTTGGCTGAACTGTCAGTTAAAATAAATTGCTTGAGTATGTTTCCAAGTCTCTTAATTCTCCAGCAAATGAAGTCAAAAACATTCCGAAGGCCAGAGTTGGCCCAGAGGGGGAGTTTAATGTAGTGGGAAAAAAAATCACATTTAACCTTTCCAAAGTAAAATCTTCACACATGTTAGTAACGGGCTCTTTTTCTATTGATCATTTTCCCATTCTGCCTGTGCCTCAGCAGCTAGAACTGCATCTACCAGAGCTTTGCGTAGCATTAAATTAACATTGCCCATTTCTACTGTACTTTATTCACCACTGCATCTCAAAGCCTTTGGAGATGAGTCAGTTATGCGCTGGCAAGTGAGCATCATATGAGCTCAGAGCAAGAACATCGTGTAAGACAGCCAGTTTTATTTCTTGTAGTTGTCACTCATCTTACAGGAAAACCTTAAAGGTTCTTTTGAAACAGCAGAAACAGATGTGGATTTTTTCAGTTTCTCATTCCGTTTTCTGAGATATCATCTATCTCTCTCTATTTCTAGTTCAAGGCTAGCTATATGTCTGTCTTGTCCCTCAATACAACACAGGGTCATGTGTTGGCTAGATCTTTTCCCAAGTTAAAAGGTTCCAGGGGGGAAAAGAGGGAGTAAGAGGACAGTAACATTTTAGTATGTGACAGCAAAGGCAGGCTTGTGGTTTTGGCAGATGCTTAAATGAATATTCGAATTGCGTGAATTTTTAATGTCTTATGGTACATTTTACCTTAAGGCCTGACCCAATGGAAAAAACATGGAAGTCCTTCTCTTAGTACCTCTGAATTCAGTTCAAGATAATGAAACTTTCAAGAGCATGCCAATGGTTGCCTTCTTTGCACATTCCTCTTTCCCTTTATGCTGTTTTTTTCCCCCTATTTGTCACCACTGAGCAACAAACGGGTGGCCTAGATGCACACAGTTGTTTCGGTGCTGGGAGGACTTCTTGGGCTGGAGTAGCCACTTCTTCATCCCCTCTGCTTTCTCTTCCATTCCTCCAGCTTCTTCTACTATTTTGTGCAGAAAACAAGACCATTTCTGTCCTGTGAGAGTGCCTGGCAACAATCTTCCTCACTCAATCTCTTTGGCAGTATGGGAATATGTCCTCTCTGGTCTCACCTAATGGACAGCAAGAGTCATTTTGAAAGCAGCTTCTTTGCATGATTTCTTGTGAAATTGGCTGAAAGCTAGAGTTTAAAAAAAAAAGGAAAAAAAAAAACACCAAAAACGCCATTTCCAGAAGATTCATAAGCTTAGGCTTAAAATTAAGCTCTTTAAAATGAGCAAAGGTTTTGGCATAGAAGCAGGAGTCGCTTTTAGCTAATGGGCTTGCAATGCTTCCTGATACCAAAAGAAATATATGAGTTTAAAGAGCTGCATATCAAGTAGCTAGGATCATCTCTGTAGTAGTCAGTGCCTGCAGTACAGGCAGAGCTGTCAGAAGCAGTGACAGATGATTTCTGACAGTCTGTGGATGCCCGCAAATAAGGGCAAATTTCTTTCCTCTGTTCCCTGCAGAGAATCTCCACCTCACCCTCCTCATGACCGAGGATAGCAGCAATGTCATGAAATGTCCGGCCAACAGGAGGCTTAAGTGTGGGGCTGAAAGTGAGGTGTTGTTTCTCTCATAGAAGGGTTCTATTAAATCAGTGAACATCTTTCACAGCATATGAATGTGTAACAGAAAGGAAGGTTTGTGTTTGAAAAATAATTTACTACTTCCATACAACTGCTATGTAACCCATGTTTTCTCTTGTTTAGTGATCAGAATGGACCCAGTCATTCTACACAAAAGGGCTTTGTACATGGGGTAGTCATCACTGCCAAGTGGCAGCTTGTCTGTAGTATAAAAAAGTCAGAAGTTAATCCCCCAAAATAAACCTCCCAAACTATTAGTAGTACAATAAGATGCCATTTTTCCTCTTTTTAGCTTTAAGGAGGTAAGTAATCTCAAGGGACTGGAATTTCAACGTACATATTGAGGAGTAAAATCCTTGTCTAATACAGCTAGCGGGCTTATAATTTTTAGTGCTTGCATGAATATCCACACAAATCAAAAACCTTATTCTAAATCTTCTTATGAGATCATAGGAAAAGAAGCCTCAAAGTTTGAAAATTTATTTCTCTTGAATCATTTAACATTTTAGTTATAGTTTTCTTAAAATACCATAGAATTTTGTTTTCTATTTGTGTCATAATAATAGTAGGCAAGGGACCAGCATGTAAAAAGAGGTTTCATCACAAGTAGAACTAAAGGGTGTTTTGAGGGAGTAAGCTAGTTGTTTTGAGAACTTAAGGAGGCCACAAGTGTCTGGAAACCAGATGGAGATTTTAGGTGCTTAGCTTTGTGGTTGTAGTGTGAAACATTTGGGTCCTCTTTCAACTTTTTATTGGTTTATTTCTGAAGTAAACATTATGGACTGAAAAAACAGGCAGAAAAGAACATGCAGTATATAGTTCATTAATTTGTGAAGAGGTGTTTGAACACCCATTATAAGGAATTAAATTAAGCACATATTACTGATCAGACATTATTCCAAACAGCTGCACAGCATTTTTAATTGACACCTCAGGTAGGATTTTCAGGACTTAACTGTGCTCTAGTTTTTTTCACTTCAAAAATCAATAGAGATTTTACCATCTACTTTAGGTAGAAGGTCTTTTTAAGCAGTTTTTATTCTGTTGGTGTTTATTATGGTATTCCCAAATCAGCTAAATTTCTTGCCTCAGACGTTTGTGTTGAAAACAGATCTGGTGCCATACCAGAGCATCTAAACTAATTATTTTTAAAAACATTCAAGTTCCTTTTATTTTACTGGAGTCTGAAAGCTGAGACTGTCAAAATTGGCTAGGGTACTGCTGCCGTTTTGGCATCACACTAGCTCATGGGTCAAGATCTACTAGCAGGCTTTGGAGATGATTCTTGCCTCAACAGAACCATCCCAAGACCTTAACCTCCATCTTGTCTTTTAAAACCTTAAAAAAATAAGGTGATCACATTTATCAGAACTGTACACTAAAGATATGTAAGCTACTCTATATGTGCCTACCAAGCACATCTGCTTTGGCAAACGCATAAAAGCTTTAGAATCCGATCTTTGGAAACCACCACTATTTTGTCTGAGTCTTTGATACCTTTGAATAGACTTCTCTTTAACAACAGTTAGGATATGAATATGTCATTTTGCGAGTCCTACGAGAGTAACTGGAAAACAATTTTATGCTAAGTGCTGAAGACTATAATATATGTTAAGATAGGACTGGGAAGGTAAGGAATACATCTATTCAGTAACAAAACTTTGTTTTAACCTCTCTGAAAGATTCATTCAGCCCTAAGTTGCACCCTATTTTCTGTCTGTTTTGCATGTTCTTATATAACTCAGGTCTTTTCCTCAGAAATTAATTTAATTTTGGGACCATTGAGTTACTGCTTTCTACAGCAAATTCAAAGTTACCATGCCAACTGTTTGTCTCCTTTAATATGGTTCTGAAATATGCATTATCTTTATTATTATTGTTGTTGTTATGATTATTATTATTGCAAATGGCTCTTTACAAAACCGCTATAGTGTCAGACGCTTGAAGTTAAAGTCATAATTAAGAACAAATGTGATTTTTGTTTTGACAATACATAAAGGCTGAGGTACATATCCATGTGACTGATTGCTGTCACCAAAATGAAAACACATCCTTTCTGTATGGTTATCTTTAATTCCTAACGCGTGTTACTATAGAAATTGTATCCACACTCATCCGTTCTTCTTGGGCGACTTTAAATCCCTTTAAAGAATGGCCTCTCATAAACTTCCACAGGAGGCTAGTCTTCTTAACCACTAAATAATTGAAAATCCCAAGGCAGCTAGGCTGCAGTATCTGGGGTGCCTGACACTGAATTTTGTCTCTAAATTTGTCTCTAAATTGTTTTGGACAAACACAGCAATATATAATTCGAATAACATTATTAGATATTTCTCAGGTGTCTACCAGTGGATTACTTTATTTCCTTCTTGGAAGATGGTGATAAACTACCTGGATACCCAAAGAATTTTGAACCTGTTTTCCAAACAACAATCAGTTCATGCAGTTCCCTTAGGAACTGTGGATCAGGCCTCCCTGTGTACCTGTAAAAAATAATGCTACAGTCTGCAACACAGTTCTCTCAACTGTGTTGACCTAAAAAAATACTTCCAACATACATTTCTCTTTGATTGTCATTTTAGGTTACCATAAGAACCAGTCTAAAAGAGAAAGGGTGAGAATGACATCAAAGTGGAAATATTTTTTGAGACAAGATAACTGCTGATTGCTTAGCATCTTCACATGAAACAGCACTGCAGTATTTTCTAACTCTTAAGAAATTGGTATTTAATTTTCAGGCATAAAAATCTCATTAAGACTAAGTTATCGTTGATAATAGAGCTCAGTTATTTAAAGGTGGAAGGAAATATTATGGGGATAATGTATCTATCTTTGAAAAAAATCCTAACTCCGGATGTTAATAAGTTAGACTGGTAAAAAAGCCAAAAGAGAGAAAGGTATGTCAGAGACAGAGTACAATCCCAGGTGACTTTCTGATTAGACTTGGACTTAAAGCTTCCCTGTGGATTTTCTCATCGAGACACATTCAGGTTGCCCTCTCTTTGTAGTGACATGGTTTGGAGCTCAAACCCAGTTATTTTATTTTCTCATTCTCTTACTTCACCATTTATTTTCTGTGACGGATGATATGCTTCATATTCCTAATGAAGTTAGCAGGAGCTGTGAGGCCAGATCTTCAGATGATGTAAATTTATCTCCATCATTCCGTTGCACCTCATCAAAGAGTAGACCTGCTACTGTCTGACCTCACATTTTTTCTCAGCCAGAGACTACTTAATGCGACCTTAGTTTAATTTTAGGTGATGTTTTTTTCAAGATAGGAGGTTAGTGAAACTCAACAGAGTGTTTACTAGAAGATAGTATTTGTAGTGGAGACCATGTTCGAACCCAGAAGGAAATTCATATAGAATCAGATGAACACTTTATGCTATTAGTTGCTAAAGAAGCTTGGCATTTTTGATTCCTGAAGAAAAAAAAAGAAATGCATCAACTAATTTCCTACCAAAATGGCAAAAACATATCCATGTAAATCATGATCTCCCTTGAGCATTTTTGAACTGCAAAGTAAACATTTGGGCATTGGTATTAAAATAATCAACGAAGTTACATTGCTTTCTAAAATAAAATTCTCCCAAAGCATAACCCTTCTCCAGCATATGTCACTGCAGTCTTTAGTGATCCTTTTCTGTCCCAAGGCAGAATCGGTGAAATTAAAGGGTATGACTAATTAATGCAGTAACTTAAACACAAAGCCATAAATCAGACACGCCTTGCCTCTCCACTTGCTTCTTTTTCTTATGTCAGTTTGTCTGTTTTATCCTTCCAAGCCCACTAGAACTGCACGTTTCAGGTTCAGGAGTGTTTCAGAGTAAGAAGGTTGCCCCATAGTATTTATTTCTCTGTTCTTTCACTTTTTAATATCATTTCAGGATGGTGCTTAGTGTATGTCTTATTTGGACACTCTGAGGACAGGTTCGTTACACACCTATTTTCAGCGGACTCAAGCTCATGTTGAGAGGTGTAGGCTAGGGTCCAGGGTAGGGAAAAAGGCAAAGAGTTTTCTGCACCCAGCCTTGAGACTTGCCTATTTTATTTTTGGTTTTGTGCAGACTGGGTCTGTCCACAGTCAACTGCTGCAAATTAGATCATCACCAACTCTCCTGATCTGGTCTTTTCCTGTACCACAATGCTGATGCTTTTGAGAGGAAATTACACAGACATTAGCTGTAGATTCATTATGTGTTAAAATTTGAAACTTCGGGGTTGTTCTTTCTTCTTAATTTTTTTTTTCTTTTTTTGTTGTAACAGACAAAAAATAAATATGTTAAAAATAATATACTTAGAAAAGAGAAGGGACAATTAGGCAGCATTAATCTTCAGCTGTAATTATTTGCCTTCGGTAGGAACAGCTGATCAAGTGTTTGCGCTGTGGTGTATTAATGTTTGAATGCTACCAGATTAATTCCAGGCAAAGTCTTGTATGTTTTCTCCTCAGTTGCATACTGTTTTTTTAAAAAAGAGACGGAAGAACCCAAGTTCAGTAGATCCTGCAAAGAATTTAAAAGGTATGAACAAAGACGGGTTCAGCAGCAGCAGCCACAGGTGTATCACTGCTGCTAGACTTGATACAAACCTTCGTGTATAAGCTGCTTGTGTCCAGGATTTATACCTCAGCTGTAAATTGCAGTGGAGTAGGAGCTACCATACCTCAGGGTAAGGTGTGTTTATCCCCTCAATGTCTCACCATTTATTTATTTATTTTTAATGAGAGAGATAAAGGGGTAATAACATGGGCTTCAAAATAAATAATCTGTAAAAATCAGATGCTGCATTTGCATGCAAATGTATAGTCTTATTTTAAGAATCAGTTGACTGCTGGTTGTGGGGTGAGAGAGACCTGGGTTTGAGCTGTGAGGAATAGCAGGCTGTGGCACAGAGCTGGACTGAGCCATGGAGTTGCCAAGGTTGGAAAGGACCTCTTGAGTCTGACCGGTCCAGCATCCTTGCAGAGACAGGTCTAATTTAGATACAAGGTTTTATGCATTCAACAGAGTCCTGCAACAAACATACACCATAATAGCTTCTGGAAAACTGTTATTAAAGAATTGGAAGAGAAGCAAACAGATAACAAATCAAGTTTAAGAAAGCATTTCCACTCCTCACAGTCCTTTGAAACTATTGCTTTGAACCATGTGGCAAGTAGGCTGGGGCAGGGGGAGGCATTTAGACAACATTTGAAGAACGAGTGTTATTTTTGTAGATGTTTTTATGGATGCAGCATTGGTACAGGAAATTACATTCTCAGATCCTATTTGAAACTGCAGGAGGGAGAGAGCACTCAGGACTTGACAGGAGTCATAAGAAGAATAGGTAATTTATGTTGAAAGCTCAGTCAAAAAGATCCTTTATTTTCAAATCTCTGAAACAGTCATGTTACAACCTTGCATAAAGTCTAGCACAAGGAGTACTTCATCACTAAATCTGCCATATTGTGCAGGTAAATCTCTGAGCTCTTATGCACCAGGTTTTAATACGCCGGTTGTAATGGTCCTGGCAGGGGTGCTGGGGTCCACAAGGCTGCCTGATGGGTGAGGTTATTTCCAGCAGATTTCTTCATCACAGTGAGCTTGTAGAAGTCCTGTGGGTTTGAGCTTAAAGGCTTTGGGAGATAGTAGTTACACCTTAATTATACGTGAAGCCAGTGCAGAACAGCCTGAGCGCTGTATTTTGAAATGCCAGCTGTATTAAAACCCATTCCTTTTCTTTCTGAATTATCCAAATGAATGTTAGCAATGTCAACGGCATACACTTGCATTCAATTATCCAAAATTTTAGGATTAAAATTGCATATTGTGGACTGGTGTGGTCTGTATTTAAGTCAGAAAGAAAGCTTGAAGCTCCATTCACCCCCAGTTTGACTCAAAATCTCTCTGGGCAGAAATAAAATTGAGGGTATTCAGGTGCTGGCTGTTGAGAAAGTGCTTTGTTTATGTTTTCAATCTGTGAAGCCAAGTGCTAAGTCCGTTTGAAGTCTTATTGAAGAAGCAAAATATATTGAAATGCTTTTATTTAAAAATTACATCAAGAACATGATGGATGAGAATCGATTCCCTGTCTGATTCAAGTAACAAGAATGGCTACTTCTTTTCCTTTTTACCATCTGAACTTCTCTTTAACAAGTCCAGCTCCTGGAACATATTACTACATCTCCCTGGTTTTATTTTCCTTTTCTACAAAAAAAGTTGTGTCCATATGCTTTGGGAGAAAAGCTCAACAATATGCATTGTGAAGTCTCTATACTTAAGACAGCAAAAAAAAAACAACCCCAAAACATCCCACTACATACTCTGGTGAGTTCAGATACTATTCTGATTACTGTCCCTGCCATATTGCCTGGACAGCCATAAGCCAGAAAAGCTGAAACTGTCCCTGTACATGGACAAGAAGAGGGAGGTCTGACTGCATGCAATAGAGAGGCACAGCAACTTCTCAGAACATGGGCAAGTTGAAAGACACAAGAAGGACATTTGTTATAGTTAAACAAACCTGCCTGAGTTATGCTTTCTGATTTAAAAAATTGATGGGGTGTTTTAAGCAAAGGACTTGGCATGAAACAGAATCTCCCTATGTTCTACTTCCCCAAGGCTTTGAAAGGAGCCTGCTGCTGTTTTCCCCTTGAGTTTCCGCCTCCCTGTGGTGTTTCTAACGTTTCCCCCTGTTCATCTCTTTTCCATGCTCTTCTCTGCTTTCTCAAATCCTCTCAGTGACATGCTTGCTGTCAGTTGTCTCTTCCTATGAGGATCCTTCTATTGCTTGCATATCACTTTCCAGGTCCTATTGTGTATGCAATTCCAGCAAGGGCTTTAAAACAGGCTAAGGTAAGAAGCAAAGTCCACCTGTTGGCAGCAGTGACACTCAAAGATGGACAGCAAACTTATTATTAACTCATACTAAATCTTGGTCATCCTCCTTAATGAAAGAGTTAAGAAACAAATCTCACTGCTTAGTCTCAGGAAATAGAGTGATTCTGCAAGGCTGCTGTCTGTAGAAGGTCAGGACTTGGTCAGAACTGGTGTGTGAACTCTTGCTCACACTTTGCCCTGGGCAAATGAAAATAGGTAAGTGCCTGCACACAAGGCAGCAGCTGGCACAGACAAACTGGGCAGCTATTTTTACATAGCAGTCCCTGCCCTCTTCTGCACCAGTCTTGCACATTCTATCCCAAAACTTCTCATATGGCCTCTCTTATTACAATATTTCTCAAAGAGAGATGAGTTAAAAAAAAAAAAGTGTTGGACATTCCTGTTGATTTTCTGGAGAAAAAAACAAAGCAAAACAAAATGAAACAAAATATATCAAGATCTTCCAGTAGCAACCAAGCTGTGGTATTGCAAAGCAATGTGAGAACCTTGCATAATTGTATCCAAGGAAATAGCTAAAAATTCATGCATTCAGCAGAACAAAGAGTGCATGAAAAGATTTTTTTAATCAATATAATCAGAATTAATTTTCACATTTACAAGAAAAAGGAAAATTTCATCTTAAGCTCAGAATGTGGTTTTGGAAAGTGCCTATGTAATTGGATCTTCTCACAGTAAAAACAATGTACTGTAAGGGTTAACACAACATTTTCAATAATAATAACAATCGTTATCAACAACAACATAATCATCATCTTACAAACAATTTAACAAAACTCCTCTCTATCATCCTTGATCTTCTGACATGATGAATTTTTAGGGCAACTCCAGGTAACTCAGACTAGTAGAATTTGTGTGTAAAAATACCCTTTACTAATACAGAATGATTATGACCAGCATATCTAGATCTTTCCTTTATCATTGACAAACCCTAACCATGGGAAAATTTACACGATATGGTCTCATATGTGAAGGAGATTATGTCACTCAGCTGCTGAGGGCAACCAGCAGAGATGTGCCCACACATATATCCTGAACTGTGGTTGCTGGGGAGGTTGAGCAAAGTACTGCAGAAAGAGCATGCTAGTAAGGCCTCTCAAAGTAGCCTTTTACATTTATCACCACCAGAGACAAAATACAGGACTACATGGTTGCTTTGATTCAGAATGTGGTTTTAGTGTTACATATTTCCTTTTTAATACTGTTCAGGACTAAATTTGCATGAGTACTTTGAGATTTTCAGATTAAATGCTTGTCATTCTCACTACAACAGTCATCAGATGGTAGTGTTAGTCTTATTTGGTATGCAAATATTTCACAGTCTTTCCAAGAGTATTATATTTTTTAATGCACTGCAGGATTCTTTTCTTTTGTTTAGGTGTACATCACAGAAAGTAGCACAAGAGTTTTTAAAATGTTCAGGTATTCATTAAGAAGCAGTGAGTGCCTCATTGCAGAGGTACTCACCCGTATGCACTCTGTTCCACAACTGGGATGTACACTACAGAGAAGCACATCTGGTCATGAAACATCTATTCTCCATATTTCTGACTTGTTCTCCTGTACAGCAGGCAGAAATGCAAGACCTGCTAGTAAGGTAGCAGTAGAAGGTTGTTTTTTTTTTTTTTTCCATGTGCTTTTTAGTCTTCTGCTGTTTTCAGAATGTATTTTGTGAGCTCACGTTTGCAGCACCTATGTTACTGGAGAAACTCCTTGCAGAACACATACTGCTGTTTTGTTTCCCCTTGTGCAGTGTGAGCATGCCTCTGGGAAAAGAGCATGACATCAATTTCAGATTGTTGGATTCTTGAAATTAAAGTCTTTCCTCTTCCCGAAGAGAAAAGGTTAGCTTTCCGCCACTGCAGGCTCTTCAGTTAGATGCTGGTATATACTGTTGTTCTACAGCCTGGGTTCCAGTAAATTCTTTACCATTTAGGAACTTTAAGTGCATGTGTTTTAGCCATGCACTGAAAGGGATTTCCTTACTGCGCATTTTTTAGACTACAGGTTCTGAATGTCAGAACAGTGCTATTTGGTATCTGCTCCTCTCTGACGGACAGAGGATTCTGGAGAAGAGAAGGAATTATGTAAGCCTGTTGTGAAACAATCTAATCAATGCAATTGATTTTTTTCAAGTTCAGATTTTGTTAAGGTCTTTGTTTTGTACCAGCTGTGACCCATTCGTTGTTTGTGATGGGCTTTGACGAAAGCCACTAAACACCCTTGAATTAGTAGCATTAGTGATTTTATATGTTAAGGGGCAACATACATCAAGGTGTTTCCACTTGTAGTTGTCTTTATTCCTGACAGTGATTCTGATTGATGGCTGGCAGTGATGGCTGGAAACCTGTCAGTGGTGGCTGTGGGAGGAAAAGCATGGAGGTGCTTTGATACAGGAAGGAGAACATCACGAAGCCCTGTTGACTTGAAGGAGTTTCCATGGCATTGCTGCAGTCCCAGCTGTCTAGCTAGATCTCTAAAAGCTGTTTCTCGGTCCTGCAAGCTCAAGTTTTGGAAGCACACACACTAGCCCTGGTTTCCCTAGCAAGGCTGTAAAGCAAAGGTACCTTTCTAATGATAGCTGAGTTGTCACAGCTCATTTTAGTTCTCAAGTTATTTATACTTGTGTCAGAAGCTCCACAAACTTTTGTATACCAACAGTAAAAAGACATGCTACAGATACTGTGCTGAGCTGTAAGGCTGTTGAGCTATTAAAAAACAGATTCAGGCAGATGGCATCTAGACCTGCTATCACTTGACATTTCAGACTTTCACACAAAAGCAGTGCCCACAGGTGAACTAACAAGCCTCTTTGCTCCACCGAATATTTAGTCACCGAAAAGTTATCTTCTTTTACATGTACACTGGATCTGTAACACAGCTGTAAAAAAAGTGTGTAAGCTGAAACACACAAAGGAGAGGGAAGGAGACAGCCAAAGGATGGACATATACAGCAGCTTAAAGATCTCTGCTTTTTATATCTAGATGATCATCAGTATTTTATGCACTGCATGGGGGTACACATTTTACCTAGGCTTATATACATACTTTTACTGGAGTTACTTGTGATGTAGGCTGGCAAAATCTGATCTTGCATTGCAAAGTCATTTTTGCCAGGAAACACGGTACAGTTAGCAGCCTCCTTATCCGTTTGCTTAACCATCCTGATGGGTGCTTAGGATTGCTAAAAACAGTTTAGTTTATGAAGAATTCAACTTATCTTGTTATTACAGTGAGAATGCAATTCTCTAGATAACTATCAAAACCTTTTTAATGTTCTGGATTTGCTACAAGGGTTTGCAAATGGGAGTGGAATAAGACAAGGTGACCTACTTCTTTCTACTTTTTGTCAGCTGACTATTGCTGTCTCTGCACAAGGACCATTTTTTCACTAGAGCTGTGAATGTCTGGTCTGCAAATTAAAGGATTAATAATTATCACTTAAAATAAAGCACACTGATCTTCTATCTCAGGTCTTGCCACCGTACCTCTTTCACATTCAGCTTGCCTGGTATCCTCAATCCCACCTCCTGTGTCCTCCTACCATGATGATGCCCATACAGATGTCTTTCCAATAGCCCATAGCAGGAAAGCATATGCTCTTGTCCATGTTGCCTGGTAAGCTGTACTCATATATAAGGAATCTTTTTGCCACTTGAAACTTGCTGTCTTATAGCCAAGATCAGTGTAAAACAAATCTGGAATTTTTCCTTTCTGTCCCACCTTTGTGTTTTGGGATACTGTTTTTAAACAAATTCAGTCACAACTCAAATTGAGAAAGTCACTGTGCTCTTTATTAGCCACACAATGAAGGATTATTTTGGATTTCAGTGTAAAACTCTAACACAATAGATTTAGGTGTTACCAACAATGTGCAAGCTAGTAATTCTTAACTTACAATAATTTCAATTAAAGTAACTGACTGCATGGGAAATCATGAAGATTTTTTAAAGAAACATAGAAAGGAAAACTAAGAAACCTGTTATACTCTTCACTACCCCATATCAAGGTGGAAAGCAGCTCACAGTGGAGATAATGTTGAAAAAACACTTTCATGTCTCTGCCAAGCAATATATGCACACAACACTGAAAGGTGTGACACCAGTTTGTTTATTTGTTGGTTGTCTGGGGGACATATCGGGATAGGACTCAGTGTGGACAGGGTTTTCCATGTCCTGAGCAGGTTTTATAGGAGGTACACAGTTTTCAGTGCTGGAGGTAGCTCGGCTTTCCTGCAGTTTCTGTGAAAGCATCTTCCTTTGATGTAGGCCTACTCTTACCCAGCCTGGAGCAAAAATAACAGGAAAAGATGACTGGAGAGTGCAGAAGAAATAACACAGATTCTGTCCACAATTTCTGAGAAAGAAGCAAGGAGCCTGGAAGAAGATGCGTTTATCAAACACATTTACTGGTGTTGCAGGAAATCCATTGGAGCTTAAGTAGTAATGTGAATGTGATGCATCGTATAATGGTATGTTATAAAATCCTGTCACATGTGGTAATATCTGGCTTGTATCTTTATCTGACACAAGAGGAAGAGATGAGGGAGGAGATACAGATCTCATAGGAGAAATGTTTCTATGACGATTTACACCAGCTAAAAATATACTCATGAATGCTTAAAAGGCAAACTAGTAAAAGCAATATTCCCATTGCAGGATAAAACTGAACAATTTTTTCCAAGTTCAGAAATGGATAATTCCATGGAAGGTACTTTGGCCTTGAGTCATGTCTCTACATTCAAAAAAATTTAGTTTCTGCAGTGAATAGTAAATAATTAAAAATTTAAGTAATACAGAAAATATATAGGTTTTGTATAGGCTTTCTATGGTGAATTGCATGTTAATTCATAGGCAAGTATTTTTGAGCATGTGAAATGCAGTCTTGTGTGCTGATCACTCCCAGAGACCAGCAATACAATGATGCTGTTCACAAAATAATCTTCCAAGGCTGTTGAAAGATGTGATGTGACTTTCTCAAATAGAAGAGCAAAGATATAGATGTGCAAAGCATTTTGTCATGTCCAAACAAGAAGTGTGCAGGAATAGTTTTCCAAATGTCTCTGTCAGTATTTTTGCAGTACCATCATCTGCAGAGTGGGCTGGAGTTCTGGTTCCCAAATCATTTTTTCAGTTGAGAACACAAATGAGGATGTGGCAGGTGACACATACACCTCCTTCTTGTCAAAAGTTTCTCACACTTGGATATCTTCTACTGGTGGAGAAGGCAGAGTTGTTGCTTCGCTTCTCTGATGTAGGTAAAACCAAGTATTTTCAACAGCTACAAGCAGTATTTGCATGGCCCAAATTCTAGCTCAGGCCCTGTGCTTTAGTGTTTGCTTGTGGCCAGACATAGGTTTTCAGTTCTCAGATGAATCACCGTTTGAAAGGCTCTGCCTCTCTCTGCTGAATGTCAGGAACCAGCAGTACCACTCCAAGCAGTGCTCCTCTAACATGGGAACCCTAACTGTGTTTACACTGTGAGAAACTGTAATTCACTGTGGACTCTAGCTTTTCAAAGCCTTGCTGAGGGCACATAAGGGATGGGAATCTCCTACTACTTTTCAAAATGCAGCTCAAATTCCTAAGGCTGAGCCACTGACATGCATCCCCTAGCTAAACCAGGGCCATCTGAATCAGACTGGCATTCAAGTCTCAAGGGTCACAGGAAAAAGACCTGAATAGCATGCAGGTCCCAGACTGTAGCGTATAGCTTGATGGAGTTACTCCTGTTAACAAGCTTCTGATAATAAAGGCAGAGAAATCCTGAAAGTGTACCCAGGAAATTTCACTGAAGCTTTTTTCCATATTTGCACATTCTCTGAAATTCATGTAAGAGGATGCGGTAGTTGGAAGAAATTAAAGTTTTAATTTTTCTGGTGTGTGGGAGAAAGCATACGCTAAGCTAAATGAGGAAGTACAGGTGAGAATTGAAAAGAAGTGAGTCAAGCTTGAAAAGCTCAACTATTTTACTCACTGGCTGAACTGCTAGGCAAAATTCCCTGGAGCTCATCTATAGGAGGACAGACCAGATACTTACAATACTAACAGAGTTAGAAAGATCCATGAAACACTGTTAGCGAGAGTGGTCCCTTTGTTTTTAGGCAGGTAAACAGTCAGATATTTGACTTTGACTTCCCTTTCTTCTGTCTCTTTCAGATTAGGGTGCATAAGACTCAGTTTGTGACAACCTGCTTTTAATTAGTGCACCCAGCCTTCCAAATTTTTACATGGGTGTAAAAATTTGCAAAAGAAGTTATTTTTCTTGAAATATTGTATTTATCAGCAAACAATTTGAAAATAAGTTCACAGTCCCTGCACTTATGCTTTGTTTAATTCAGCCAGAGAATGAAATCTGATTTTGTGTCATTTTTATACTCTTCTTGATTTTATCTAAAAATGAAAGCCTCAGTGCTTTCCTTGCTTTGTTTTTTAGGACACATGCGATCAGTTCTATAAAAGTTGATAACTTATCTTCTTCATTTTCTTTCAGCTTGAATTTTCCTATGCACTTATTGCTCAGGGGTGTGCTATCCTTCCTTGTGTGTTAAAATTAACCCTGGTACATGATTTTGTTCTTATACATTATTTTGCTTCACATGTTGTAAGATCTACAAGTTCTTGTCACAGCTGGTTGTCTCATTGGTGTAGAAGATCATCTAGTTCCAAACTCCCTGCCAAAGGCAAGGACACGGCAGGGGGGTTGGAACTAGATGATCTTAAGGTCCTTTCCAGCCCTAACCCTATGATTCTATGAGTCTACGATATGCTTGCAGAGATAGTAGTGCAGTGCCAAGTCCTCAGGTCTAGTGTACTTCTGACTTAGTCTGAACTTTTTACACAGTCTCCATGCACACAGCAAAGTTCCGAATGAGTTTTCATGTAGCTCACAATCCTGTCCATATATGATTCCTTTATACCCATTCACTCACCTGACAGGGTTTATTTTTCCCTAAGGATAAGTTGCAAAAGGGTGTTTAGTGCTGTCAGTGTGTGGGTCACCTACTTGCCAAAATTAAGGATGGACGTTTTAACACAGTTTGGGACATAATCCTAACCCAGTAGTTTCTGCAAAGTAGGACCACACTAAAACATATATTGTTCCAGGTGTGCAAAAAAATACCAAGGGAGATTGGAGGAGAGGAATATGAGAGAAATTAATTCATGAGGCTGGACACTTTTATTAGAAATCATAGAATCATAGAATCGTTAGGGTTGGAAAGGACCTTAAGATCATCTAGTTCCAACCCCCCTGCTGTGGGCAGGGACACCTCACGCTAAATCATATCACCCAAGGCCTCGTCCAACCTGGTCACAACAAAGCAGTGAACAACTCCTACAGAAGCCTGTCACCATGGCACATTCAATTATCTTTGCTGTCTGTTGGGGTGGCTGGATGACGGTATACCGGCATAGACACAATGCAACCTTCTCTCATTGCAACCCAGTCAATTTCCACTACCTTCTATGTCCACTCTCCTCTATGTCCACTGCCACATTAAGAGGATAGTAATATACTTTCAGTTTAAATGCCTACATAACAGATCTTTATAAGCAAGATGAAAAAATTTTAAATAAATCCAATCTGAACTGAAGTTTTCTTTCCCAACACAGAAAAGGCAGTCCCTTGCTGTTACAAAGACAATTGTAACTGTCTTTAAGCTGTGCCTGGAACTGACAGTGCTAATGCAGACTTCAGGAAAGGCCTTCACTACATAATGTGCGCAGTGGTATATTTGCAGTTCCAGCCTGTCTGGTTGCCTGAGATAAACCTGCAAGTAAGAGGAATGATACTGCATCGCTGAGAAAGTTGAGGTTGAGTTATGTTTGCTTTTCAGGACAAGCATAGAATTGTATCTCTCTATACCAGGGAAAGGTAATGAGGCAAAAAGCAAAATAAGAAACCTTGCAACAGTAGGATGAGAGTAACAGTAGTTAGGGAATGAAAGAGTGGGAAGAAGCAATAACCCTTTTGACTTATGCACACAAGAAATCAGCAGCCTCAGAACACCAACTGTTGCCTTCCCTGCAAAGAAAAAGGAGATATATTTTTGCATTGCCTTGAAGTATGCCAGGCAGAGCACCAAGGTCAGTGATGACTAACTTAATGACTAGGGCTGTGGAGGGGAAGTCACAGTTTCGTTCTCTCTGTGCCTCCAGACTTTGAAGCCAGGCAGTTCCTCTCTGCCCCACTTTTTCTGGGAGAAACTGAAGTCCCTTGTCCTAAAGGGATGTTATGAAGACAGTGTGTGATGCAAGTTCCCTGACAAATGGGTAGTCCCTAGTTCCCACTAGAGTGCTTAGGGATTTATACCTGATGGAGTTAGGATGGATGGGTCTAATCCTCTCTGCTTACATCCAAGTACAGGGCTGGGGGCAGATGATGAGGTTTTACCTGGTTTTGAACACTGGGTGGGATCTTCTTGGCATTGATCTTGCATTGCTGAATTATTGGGAGAAAAATATGGCAAAGGCTTCTGCATTAAAGAGGTGGACCTGCTTTTGCCACATGGAGTTACAATGTTGTACTTCATATTGGTTATGTGTTGCAGGAAAGCATCAATCACAGAATTACAGAATATCAGGATGGAATGGACCTTGAGGGTTATCTGGTCCAGCCTTGGCAAAACGTGGTCTAGACAAGATGTCCCAGCACTCTCTCCATCCAGATCTTGAAAGTGTCCAGTGTTGGGCAATCCAGCACTTCTCTGGGAAGATTATTCTAATGTCATCGTGAAAAATTTTCTTCTTGTGTCCAGTCAGAATCTCCCCAGGAGTAACTTGAGCCTCCTCTTTTCCATGTGACTCCTTGTAAAAAGGGAATCTTCATCTTCTTTGTAGCCACCCTTTAAATACTGGAACACGATTCAGTATTCTGAGCTTTCTTTTCTCCGTGCTGAACAAAAGCTTTTCTCTCAGCCTTTCCTCACGCAGCAGGCTGCCCAGTCCTATGATCATCTTTTGGCTCTTTCTCTAGACCCTCTCCAGCCCATCCACATCTTTTGGTTTAGCAGAGACCAAAACAAAACAGTATTGCAGGTATGGTCTGACAAGCGCTGACTGGAGTGGGATAATGACATCTTTATCCCTGCTGGTGATGCCCTTGTTGAAGCAACCCAGCATCCTGTTGGCTTTCTTTGCCACAGCTGCACACTATGCACTTACATTGAGCTTTCTGTCCGTCAGAACGAACCCCCAGGTCACCTTTCACAGAGCTGCTTCACAGCTGCTTGCCAGCCTGTGCTGCACTCTTGAATTATGTTTTTCCAGCTGCAAGACCCTAAATACTTGTCTTTGTTTAACTTAAACCATGAGCTGTTTTCTGCTTCTCCACATAGATTTCTAAATAAGCTTATCTCTGTATTTTTTGTTCAGTTTCTAGAGCTGCTATAATCTGCCACCTGGTGTAGATCATGAAAAATCAACTTTTAAGCATTTCCAGTTCAGAAAGTGGTGATGATTTAAAAAGTCAGAAAGCAAATGTTGGCTTCATTACGTATTTTAAAATTAGGAGCCATTACCTTGGTTTGCTTCTGACAAATGCTGAGAAGCTCCTCAACTTTTTTCTTACTTCAGCACTTTACAGAGATGTATACATTACTTGCTGTTTGTTAACTACTTTCCCTCAGAGTAAAAATAGATTTAATAATGCGTCTGACTAAAACAGACAGCCTTTACCACAGGTTGGTCAGCACTTCTGTAGTAAGTATTTTAAATGAAAAGAACCCAAAGGATTTGCAGATCATTCTCTTGCCTGTCACGCAGCAGTTCTCAAATATCTCAGTGACATTTGATGGCATTGCTATAAACAGTGATGGCTGTCTTAATTTAGGTGTTGTCAAGAAAGGTCTCCATTTTCTAAGTTCCTTTTTCCTTTCCCTTCATTCACACTAAGAAGAGCAGCTGAGGCTCTGAACTGGCAAATCCACGGGCGCAGATCTCTTCTTTCAGGTAGAACTAATGGCTTCAGGATGACCAGGTTGTCAGTACAGCTGCTTGGGAAGGGAGGCTTATGCAGCAGGTAGGGTTGACTGAGTCCTTTAGTCCCCTGCTCTTGGACAGGCTACACAGGTGCAGATCCTCAGTATTACTTGAGCATCTGTCTTTGTCTTAAACAAACGGGAGTTTATCCCAATGCAGTCTTATGCCTAAACATCTTTCAAGGACCTAATTCCTATACTCATGACTCTTCCATTACATAGGTGAACTATTCTGCCCTTTCTCCCTGTGGTGTTGTGAAGTGCATGTGCCAGTTTGTTGGTAGACCTGGTACAAAAAATAGGATCACAGGCCTAATAACAGCTGTTCTTACTGTATCTGAAGATGAAGAACCACATAATAAAGTATGTTAGCTACTGAAACTGTAGTCATGGCAAATGTGTACAAGTGTTATTGCTATTTTTCTTAGATAATGCTACAATACTTCTCTGAGATAGTCTCTAGAGTGTCAGTTCTAGACATACATCTTAGATTTTTCTTTTTTTTTTTCTCTAACCTTTTTTTTTTTTATTTTGAAGGAGGCTGGAAAGTAAGAACTCTGCTCTTTCTTATCTTTACGTGATTTTTTTTTCCTGCATTTTAAAACAGAGATTGCTGTAAACCCTGTGACGACCTCCATAGTAATGCAGGTCAAACATTTTCATGATAATTACTCAATCCATGCTAATTACCCCTATGGTGAATTAAATCCTTTCCATGTTTGGTTGTCTGCCTCACAATTATTATAGCTCTCTCCCACACTACAAACTGAAGACAGAAGTGTCTGACATTAAGAACAAAGTAGTGTTAATTTATCACAAAGTACCCCTGCAGTACTTGCTAATACTCTCCTTGATAGCTATTAGTACTTTCCCTGAATATATGCCTGTGGAAAATAGATTTGTCACTGAAAATATGCCATTGGCTGACACAGCTTGCTGGCTAATATTGCAGAACAGCATGGGGGAATATCTCCAATGTGGTCTCTGATGTGTGCTCCACACCTCCTCTTATTCACCAGTTCAGTGTGAATCCCATATCTAGCAGGTTGATTACCTAGTCATGATGGTGAAAATTTCCAGAGTATCGACTTCTTTTTATCCTGCCTTTGTTCCATGAAAGTGGGAAGTGGGAAATGTACTAAAAAAACCCAAGTTGACACCAAGTTTATAAAATCAAATTAAGTAACAGAATTTTTTTTTAAATTTTGACAAGTCTGCCAGCCTTGCATAATACTGTCAGTTTTTTACAGTCTTCTCCAGTAATAATACTAGATGAATAGAATGAGAATAAATCGCAGAGCTCTAGCTATCCAACTAACTTACTCAGCAATGAATTTTGATTGTTGCTTTAGTAGTCAAGGTTTGATGGTCAAAAGCCCTTTCTCCCTTTTTTCAAAGATTGTGAGCATTCAGCTGTCTGAAGATCACCAAAGCTAGTCATGGAGCACTCTCCCTGAAAAGGCATGATCCTTGAAGCACTGAATGCCAGATAGCTCTGTTATTTATGACAATAAAATACCTGAAAAACATCATCTTTAAAAGTTGGTCGATTCTTTTACCTTTACTGGTAAAAAGATCAGTGTGATGTTCCACATCAGCAGTAAGCTATCTGTTTCTGCATTAGAGTTACTGGGGAGAACTAGCTCTGTTTGTTATGGATGAGGTCAGACTAACTGGTTGTTGGTAGTCCAAGTATAGATCAGACCAGACTACTGATACCACTTCCAAATGGAACACACAGTTTTTACTGCTGGTAGAGATGTGTGGCTTTGCAAAGATCTATTTTTAGAAATAGGTTTGATTGCCCCTCTAAATATTTAGCAACATCCATGTGTTTAAACATGATTGCTGTGATAGACTTCCAGCAATAATAGTGCTGGCTCATGTTTCTCTCACTAGAAATCTTCCTTCCTTCCTTCCTTCCTTCCTTCCTTCCTTTGGGAAAGTATATTTTGCTTAGTACTCTCTTGTCCCTCATTGTATACTTTACTGCTGAAAATGCTTTTGAAAATACTAGTGGATCAGCAGAAATATGGAAGAAAGGAAACATTAGAGAAAGCAAATCCCTGTAAAGGAGAGGAAAAGCTGGCAGATAGAGGGGTTTATGACCTGAGAAAAAGAGAATTAGTGCCTCCTGGGGCATTTTGGGAAAGGCAATTCCTTTGGGTGCTGCTATTGCAGCCAAGTAACTCACTGCGCTAGAAGAGGCCATGCACATGGAAGTCCAGCTGAGGACTTTTGAAAGTGATCCCACCATTTGGGTGCTGTCTTGGGTTCAGCAGTAGCAGTCATTTTTCTCCTTGGTAGCTGGTGCAGTGCTGTGTTTTGACTTTCAGCCTGGGAACAGAGCTGATAACAATGATGTTTTGGTTTGGCCAAGGACTTTGTGAGCCTCATGCTCTGCCAGGGAGGAGGGGAAGCCAGGAGGAAGCAGAGACAGGACACCTGACCCAAACTGACCAAAGAGGTATTCCATACCACAGCACGTCATGCCCAGGATGTAACTGGGAGTTAGCCGGAAGGGCTGGGAGACTGCAGGGTTGGAGGAGGTATCGGGCAGAGCTTGGTCGGGCTGGGGGGGGTGAGTTATCAGTTGGCTGGTGGTGAGATGTTGTATTCTCTTCCCTTGTTATTTCCTTTATCATTATTATTATTGGTAGTAGCAGTAGTGATCTGTGTTATACCTTAGTTACTAAACTGTTCTTATCTCAACCCGTGGGAGTTGCATTCTTTTTGATTCTTCTCTCCTTCCCTCTGGGAGTAGGGAGAGGGAAAGAAGGGGGGGAGTGAGTGAACGAGTTACCTGACTGGGTTTAAACCACGACAGGTGTTCCATTTAAGGTGTGTTGAGAGCACTTAAATGAAGGCACCCACTGTTTCTGGTCACTCTTCAAAGCCTTATTTCCCCAGTCTAGTTCTCAGTTGGTTTCCCCCAACAACTCAGAATTGTAGCAATTTAAGTACCTTGCAGCTGTTGTGAAAGATTGGTTCAATAAAGCTTCAAGCCTAATTTTGAACTTTACTGGGTAAGCTGCCCTCACACCTCGAGTCCTGCAATAGCTTGCAGGCTGTTTTACATGGGTCTCTCCTCAGACACATGAATGCTACTCAGCCATTGATTTTGTCTTCTCGTGGACACAGATGAGTTGCAGATTTGGGTCCTGTGACTAGCTCATATTAACATTAAGAGGCTCCTAAGATGCCAGCGGCCAGATACCTCCTGTTATATTCTAACCACGGAACTTATGTAGAAAATAGACTACATCTGGGATTTGGGAGGAGAGCTGAATAGGATGTTACTGAAGTGTGCAATGCTGTGGGTAAGTCTCCTCTTGTAGGGCATTGGCTTTTAACCGTTGCTGGTTAAATCAAATCGAAGCAGCCTCCACGTTGCCTGTATTCATATAAGCAGCTATGAAGCCTTCTCACTGACAGCTCCCTTAATATAAATGTAAACCCTCCCTTCCAAAGCAGATAACATTTTCACAAACCTTTTTCTGGTGCTGCCAGTGCCTCAAGTGGAAAAACAGTCTGAGACAACAGCCATTCAGAAAACTCAATCAAGACTAGGTCCTGTAATTGACAAGGCTTGAGTACATACATTCTAATAACTACCAACGATGGTCCAGGAGTTATTCACAACTTTTATTCTATCATCTTGTGTACAGTTTCAAAAGTCAAGAGAAAGGTTTGGGGAGCCTTTAAAATTTTTAAACAGAAAAAAATAGGGCCCCCTTTTTTAATACTTCGTCAATATCCAACCAGCTGCTATAGTAACTTAAGGTCAAGTTTTCACATTTTTTCCTCAGAAAAGGAGGAGGGATATAGAAATGTCTGTGAGCTTTTTTAGTATGGTGGTTTTCATTTTCTAGCCAGTATGTAGAAGTTTAGATCAAGTGAAATTTCAAATGTGTATGACCTAATTGCATATTTGAATTCTCCCTTGCTTGCTCCCCTCTCTCCTTTTTAGGTATTCCTTCACTGAATCATTTTCTTATTTCAGAGAGAAACATTACTTCATGTACTCTGCACCCATGACACTCATTCCAAGAGTATGCAAGTTGAACTTCTGTTTAATTAATTAACCTAGTATTAGTAAGAAGTTTTACAGATGGTAAGCACCCTGTAAGTGCTAATGTAATGATCACCTTTTCTTCCAAGTATGTTCCTAGGTGAAAATGTATGGAAATTAATCATATGTGTATGATTAATCAATGACAGTAACAGGCAGAAGAATCATAACACATTAATGGCTTGGAACTCACAAGTTACAAAAACATCATTAGTTTACAGTTCAAAACATACCTTATAGAGTTAAATGCACTGATGCAAACATGAAAGTATTCAGATGAAGTTATGGAAATTGTATGCATGCATATGCATGTATAACAGCATATTGAACACTATGGCAAAAAAGATCAAATGCTTTTGGGGAGCATGGGTTACATTACCATCTTTTTGCAGATTTTTTTCTATTGATTCCCTATACCTGAAAGCACTGCTTCCACCTTTCCTTCTTGCATCCAGTCACTTCATTCCCACGCGTTTTTGTCTGTGCAATGCTCTGTGATGAAACACTGCGGAAAAGCTGGCCATATTTGTACTGCAAAGTTGTATTCTCACAACTTTACAGGCAGCTCTGACAAGGCCTGCAACAAGGTGAGAATTTCTGAACTTGGCTGCTGACGGTGTATCTTTACTGACTCATGCAAAGTGGCTAGGAATATCTGCTAGGATTTCAAATAGGTTCCTGGTGTCTTTGGGTCTAAGCTAACAGTTATGAATGTACAAATATGCTTGGGTTTCTCTAAGAAATCAATAAATTGAATTGTACTTTACCATGGGTTTTGTTGTCCATGAGTCAAATCAAGGAAGTGGAGATAGCTAGAGGTGTGTATATTCACACCCTCTTGCACTGACCTCAGAGTTTACTCCAACTGTACATAATTTCTGCTTGATGAAGCAAACTATTTTTCATCCTATTATGGCATGTCACCCCTGAACTCAAATCCTACAAATAGTTAATTGTATGAAAAGGCCTATTAATATTAGTAAGAGGACTACCCAGGCACAGAAAGCTATGCAATGCTGGGCCAGGTCCTAGTAAAGGAAAGCTGATCATGTTATTTGAAAAGGCCAAGACTATCTAAGGTATCCATGTAAGTTTATATTAATTCCCCCAGGAAGCAAACTAGGAGTTCCAATTTCTGTGTTAGTGATAAGCACCCCACGTTTATTGTCTGTTATTTATATTCATTGGCTACAGTAGACTGGTATCTCTGTGGGGTTGGTTCTATACAGATTGGGATTTTATTTTCTCAGTGTGCAAGGATCCCTATTTTCAGCAGGATCCTCTGTTATTTCTCTTTTTTTCCCAGGCTGCTTTTTCTTATTCACAAGGGTTGTATGTTTTAATTAATATTATTTTTTCTTCTGTCTCAGCCTGTCAGAAAGGTTTAGTAAACCTCGCACCTTGTGACAAACGCATTTACCACTTGGATGGAGCATATGTGGAGTGCGCTTTCTTTGGAGTTGCTGTCCCTGTAAATCACTGAGGCGCAGACCAAAAACATCTGGTATTCCCTCACAGGGAAAGGTGAACATAGATTGCTTAATTCTATCCAATCCTAGCAGGGCTCAACGTTTGACTTCATCAGTAAAGGAGTTAGGGAAGAACAGCATGAAGCATGACTGCACCATGCATGCGGAGATATGTGAACCACTCTCACCTCAGGACTTGAGCATGGCAGTCACCAGGGATCACTGGCTAAGTTCCTGGGAAAGGCATGGGCATCACTGGGAAACACTGAAATCTTGAAAATAACTTTGGGATGGGAATCTCCTTTGCAAACCTGGTCTTATACGTCAGAATTAACTCTGTCTTTCAGAAAATGCTACAGAATGTCTGCTCCCACTCCAAAGAGGGGCAGTTCTTGGATACAGCAGGTTTGTGGGAAGGCTGAAGATTACATGTAGAAGTGCTCCAGAGCATTTCAAAATAACTGCTTCCTGAAATTGTTCAGCTGAACAGAATAATATTTTGGCCTCTACTGAGTGTGCATACACAAAGGACTCCTGAATTGAATATCAGAGCAATGACAAACACATTGGTTTCCTGGGAGGAGAAAACAGAGGTCCCATAGCACAGTGATGTGTTATTTGGTGACCCTCACAACACTGCCACAAAATCTACCAAGGGAGGAAGATGCTGTAAGCAGGGAAAGAGGCTCTGGTAGTAAGACATTATAGGCTGTGTACATAAAAATGTACAAAATCCATTGCAGTTGTTCTGCTGTGTAAGGCTAATTGCAAATCTCAATAGACAAAAAAATCAGTTACTGTTGAAAGCACACATATTTCTAAGCTACTGAGTTTCCTCAACACATCTGGGCTTCCATAACAATTTACATGTGTAGTAGAGCTGAAGAATTTAATCCAGTGTTCTCATTTCTAAGAAGTTGTTGCATTTTCAATTGAATAACCTTGCTCAGACTTTGCCTTTTTTTCCTCATAAAATTGTCTGATGAGTGCTGGAAGCAGAGGAATTATAGTGCTCCCAGGTTACTGCTCTAGAGGATAACGTGGCCCAATGGGCTGGAACTCAAGAGACGGATTCTCCACCACCTAACCTTGAATGGCTTGCACCTGTGAGCTTCAGCTCACTGTGTAGCTGAAAAACTAAAGGTGAAGGGGAGCTGATGGCACCTTCATTTTGCAGTTTGGGATATGAGCAAAAGGCTCTGTGTAAGAGCAGAACTGACCTGCAGCTGCACCTCCTGAAGCAGGCTAGTTTTGATACATGATTCAGTTCTCCCATCTCACTGTCACTCTGTAAGTAAAACCATGTGTCTTTTTTCTGAACACATTCATTCTGATCTGTTAAACCTGTTTTTCAAGGGTAATGGTGAACTGGTTAAAAATATAAATAAGATTATACACAGGGTTTGTTGGACCACTGGTGTAGAATTCTGCTTCCTGTGTATCCTACCTGTTCTTCATCCATCATAGCTTTAAAGCACAAGGAATTCCTTCTCCCGTGAATTAGTCTTGTTACAGAAGAAAAACGTTTTACTGAACAGTCAGTCTAACCTTTCACAACAGCTCCTGGAGGACAGAAACAGAAAGTATCTATCTCAGTTGCAGATGCAAAAGCCATGAAGAAATAGCTAGTGAGGCTGTATTAGTAGTGAAAGTCCATTTCAGCATAAATGTAAAATGTTAAGAGAATCTATGCTTCAGTACTTTCAGGAAGCTGAAAAGAACATGAAATCTATCTAATATTTGTAAATGAACCACAAACATTTTGAATGCTACTGTAAGGCTGGTTTAGAGTTGTTTATTGTGTCCTTCTATTAAAGGAAAGGTATCTGGCTGTTTCCAGAGGTGACATGAGTCATGATTTGTTTTCTGTTAGAACAACACCTAAGAGTCCTCAGCAGGGACTCTGAAAGTTGGTTAGTTCGCTTGTATTTCTGTCCAGTTGTCTACAGGCTGCCCAGATTTATAAGAGGCAGTGTCTGTCCCACAGTACTTGGAGCTCTACTATGCAAGACAGCAAAGTTCTACAAGTGTGGAAAAAGAGGAGTTAAATGAGTAGCCAAGGTCACTTAACACCTGGGAGCAGATATTCTGAGTCCTAGAGATAATGTCTTACCAGTCAAAACTCACTCTTCCTTTTAAGACACAGAAGCTATCCAGAATAATATAATCACAGGATGGTTTCTGGTTGGAAGGGACCTTAAAAGCTCATCCAGTTCCAACCCTCTTCCAGGGCTAGCGATACCTTCCGCCAGACCAGGTTGTTCAAAGACCCGTCCAACCTGGCTTTGAACACTGGCAGAGATGTGGCATCCACAGCTTCTCTGGGCAATCGTGCCAGTGTCTCACCACCCTCATGCTAAAGAATTTCTTCCTATTGTGTAATTTAAATGTCCCCTCTCTCAGTTTAAAGCCATTACCCCTTGACCTGTTGCTACATGACCTTGTAAAAAGTCCCTCACCAGCTTTCTTGTAGGTGAATAATGGAAAGGAATCAGAAAATGGTTAAAATGTCATCCTTTAGGACAATTATGATGGTGTTCATGATGCCGTTAAGGATCTGTTTACTTTTTTAGACAACATATATTTTCAAAATTGTTGAAACTCCTACTAAAACCTAGAAGTATAATGTGTTTGTTTAAGATGCATGTAAATTGAAAATATTTTCTCTGCTGAGTATTTTTCCACCGATATAACATGGATGTTCTATTAATAATTAGAATAAACAGAACCAATGACATCAAATACTCATCAGTTCTCCATATTTAGATCATTGTAGTGTCTTTTTGTGTGTGTGCTCTTTATCTCCTAAATGATGGCCCAATGTAGAAGAATAAAGTGGCATCCTTTAAATAAATATTCCTATTTTCTAATGCCACAGTTTCCAGAATCCTCCAGAAAACAGCCAGAGCAGCTGGAAGGATGAATATCGAATTGCTTGAAATAGTTGTGTACATGTTGTAAGGACAGCTCTGCTGCACCTACCAGTGTTCTTGGGATTTTTCAATATTATTGTTTCTCTACAGCACTAAAAGTGCTATGACAAAGACTCTGAATGAAGGACTGGTCATGAAGTATTTCTGCAGTGTTTTTTCTGTAGAATATGGGGGCTGGGTGAAGCAAATTTGTGAAATATTATGAACTGGTACTTGGACTGGCAGTTAGGAGATGCAGCTATCCTGGGCTCATCCTGTTCTATCATAATGCATTGTTACATATCCTCTCTTCCTCTCAGTGATGAATAATTACATGAAAATTATACAGACAGCTAAAATAAATCTCCCCAAACTATCTACTTGATTTCAAATATTTTGAGATTATTCAGGGCTTTAAGCAAGACTGAATACATTTCCTGCATCAATGGCTGCAGCTTGGGAACTTTGGTCCAAATATAGAGCATCACATTAGTAATAAATATTTCTCAATTTACATTACAGGCATCCATAATTCAGGTCATCATAAGTACTGTATTTCTAAAGAAGGACACAATTTCACCTGAAGTTTTGTTTACGTCCTCTTATTGGTGCTTTGGGGTCTCATAAATCTGTGTGATGCTTTTCCTATGGTGGTGTCAGTTGTCAATCTTCTCTTCCATACTGAGTCTCTGATAATCTGGTTAGATAAATTCTGCTCTCACTAGAGCAAAAGCAGTTGCCTTTCCCTCCACCATTTGCCCAATAGATGGATATCTTAAAAATGTGCTGTCTTTTGCAATTCCTGTCGCTTTTCCTGTGTTTGAAGAGCTGCTGGAGGACAAGGGGAAAAAAGGTTTATCCTCTTGGTGTTTATGAACTCTGGTCACACCAACAAATAATTTGGCAAAGAAAGAGCAGTCCAACAGACTGAAATATTTGGTACTGTGACCATTACAACTACACTGTATGCAGTTCAGGTTATAGTTCAAGATGGGTTAAGTCTAGCCCCCTGAATTAAGCATCTAGACTCTTGTGAATCAAAGCAGTCACAAGCAAAAGTTACTGGTGCAAACATGTCCCCCATTAAGGTCTGTAGTGCATTTCCTCTAAACCAGAGCAGAGACTTTGAAGAGTTTTCCTCTGAAAGGAATCCACTGCACGTGTCCCCACACCACTCTGCATATTGAACCAATGCTCAGAAGGAGGGAATTACTGTGGATTTCGCTTTGCAACTGCGCTGCTGTATCAAATAAAAAATGTTAATATCTATGTTGCCTTACATAAGGAAAGTCCATAAAACATTGCAGGTGTTTTCTGCGGTGACACCATGGGCAACGCTGCAATGCACTGATCCCAGTCCTACCAGTGGCAATGGGCCATTTCTACCTGTAAGCACTGCACCTTACAGCAAGCTTTCACAAAACTGCTTTCTTGAACACTAGCCCCCTACACTTCATGGGTGCTAGTACAGTAGGAAAATGTATATATTCTTTGTGTTTGCAATGCTTGTTGCTACAAGCAACACTTCAGCTGGCTTTGGTATTTCTGTATTGCAGATTTAATCATGGAAAAGAAGTGCAGGTTTTGAAATCCAGGATATTGAATTAGTCATTGGTTCATTTTACCATGCTGTGAGAAGTTCATGCAGATTCATTAACAGCTGGTCTCCTGAAGTTTTATGTGCTAAAGGATGATTGGTGCGCTCTCAACATTTTGAGTCCTGGCATCATATGCAATTACAGAAATGGTGATGGAAAAGTTTCAGAAACAGCAACGATGTAGAGAGAGAGTTATGGTCCATAATTAATCTGTCCTATCTAGTTCAGCTTTCATGTTTTTAAAAGGTACTTTATATTAACCTGATAGAAATAAGCATAATGGTAAATATGGAATAGACATACTAGCAGCAATAAAGAGAATAAAAACTGTCTTGGTGTATGCATGAATGTAATTCTGATAGCAAGACTTCTTCAGAAGTTCTCTGGTGTATCTGAAAGATAGTTACAGTTTAAGTACTTAGGAAACTAAAGAAAAGCAGAGCTGAAACTGATCAGTGTCAAATGCAGAGCTTTGCAAATCAAAAGGCTGATCACGCATCAGACCTGACCTGTCATCTTCATGAGAAGGAATGAGAGTATGCAGTGAAACATAGTCATGAAGTGCTGTGGACAGTGCTGGGACTGCCAAACCTGTCCTGAATTAAAAAACTCTGCCTCAAAACCACCATCTGCTCTTACAAACCTGAATATTTTAGTGAACGGGGCTGTTAAAAATCTACAACAGCATCTTCTGAATGCATATATTATATATTCAGACTATTTGGTATATGTATTCCTTTCCTGATACTCTAGACTGTCTATTCCAGATCAGGGGGTGCCAGGAGAGAAAGCTGGTGCTGGACATTACCTACACGCAGTGAGCTCCTGAATGATGCCACCAACATGGAAATCTGCCCTTGCTTTGCCATTAAGAATTCTATCTGCTTACCGCCTCTCTGTTGAGTGCTCAGACATCCTGGAGCACAGCTGCCAGAACGCATTTCCAGATGAAATGAGCCCAGTTCTCAGTGAGACAGCTATCAGTTACACAGTTTGGAGTATAGAGTGGAGCACTAGAGAGTTAACCTTGGATAAGCGTTCCTCTTTCAATTCAAATTGTTAAATAATCCAGACTAACCTCCCCTGTGTAGACAGTCCTGCAGAAATTGAGACTGGCATGTTGTATTTGGTAGGTCATATGATCCATCACATTAGTTTAGACCTGTCGCTGTTACGATACTCTATTTGCACTCTTCCAGACTGAGTTAAGTTGAACAGCTCAAAGGCATTTTTCTGTGAAATTAGATAACCCACAAAAAGAGTTAGAGAAGAGCAGTGATGGCACATTAAATTCACACCTGAGCATATCTGACAGTAAATTCCCTGTGTTGACAGGTCCTGGGAGCACAGAACTCATAAATGGATTGTACACATAAGCTGTGGTGTGGTAGCAGCAGACAGGCAGCCAAACAGCTTTGAATGTTCAGAGGAAGTATGAAGGGTTATTCTAGAGAACAGCAGAGCTTTTGTTGACTAATCAAACAATCACGCTGTTACAGAGCAAAACAAGGAAAGGAAATATAAGACGGGCAGTGTCAAAATAGCAATGTCAGCTGGAAAGCTGTTGGACAGAACATTGACTTTGTGACAGGGATGTAAAGATTTGGACTCGACGATATAAAGATATTAAGTTATCACTTCACAGAGCCTTGCAATATCTAATCTGTTTACAGAAGTAACCCTTAAGGTGCTCACATTTAAAAAAAAAAAAGGCCAGACCTCTGTGGTATTTTCCTTACCCATGCTGTGGTGGCAAGTCCAAGAGTCCATTTCTCTTCCCTCTGTAGCTGTAGGCATAGTCATTAAGCTCAATGAAATTTGCCCTGCACATCCTGGAGATTTTGATTCTTGGCAGTACAATGTCACAGCTTGGAAGTCAAGCACCAGACTAACTAAGAAGAAATAATGTAGGAAGTGGGGGAATTCACTACTCCTTACAGCATCTGGGAGAACAGAACTCATGCAGCCATTGATTTGAGGTAATCTAACACTTACCTGCATCTGAAAGAACAAATTTTTCCTACTGTGGGAGAGGGGTAGATGGGCTATAAATTAATTTCTTTGTCAGTACTTTGTCGCTTCTTATCACAACTGGGGCCAGAGGGCTTTGCTGAGTTCAGAAAGTAGCTCACGCTTAGATGGGCAAACGGGTGGTGAACTGAGGAAAGTGACCTCGGAAAAATATGCCCTCAAAGCAATATTCTGCACCCAGGCAACACTGCAGTACACAAGCACCCTCACTCAGAAGAGCAGCTGCTTTGCCCTCTCTATTTACTCAGTTACTTCCCTACAATTTTGGACATTGCTTCTTGTATATTTTATCACTCCTGATGCCTTGTACTGTGAATATTTTATGTAGAATCGCACTGCTCTGCCACGGGGGGGCTGAGACAACAGGGAGGTACTTACCAGAGCTACCACGCTAAATAAGTACAGAGCAGAAGCCCATAGGCTGGGTGTTGGAGCTGTTGCTAAAATACTCTGTCTTGTTAAACCACAGCGTGCCCTGCCTTAAAGGGGAGGGAAGTCCATGCATGTCATGTGGGCATCATACAGGCATGAAGAACTTGGGCTGTGCTACCATAGAGAGGTGTTCACAAAGACTGTCCATGTTTCTGGTGCTTCACTGACCGTACAAGACGCAGCAGGAAACAAGCATCCTGGGCTCAGCACTTACTCTAGGCAGAAAATGCTCCCTGAGGCACCAACCTCCTTTTCTGGCTAGAGTTTCTCAGTTTTTTTGTATGCTCTTCTGTAATTTGTTTTAATTTTCTAATGAAATCTATGTGATGAAATGACACAATCGTCCCATGTGGGACTTGAACAGAGCAGCTCATGCTTGTCATTAATTAGCTGGGTTTCAGTTCTTGATTTTGAACTGTTTGAAGCAATTAAGTTTGTGTGAAGGCTTAATCACAGAAAGTAACCTGAATCCTACACTCAGTAATGTCAGTAAAAGTCCCACCGGGCAACACATTAGCTGCTTCCAAATGTTACTTCTGATGACCTGCTCATATTATTTAACTGATTTGCACTGAAAGTAGACTGTTGATTGCAACAAACAAATGAGCCTGGTAGGTAGTCAGTGTCAGATCCTGGAGATTTTTCTCATTACAGTGTGTTAGAGAAATTTTCATTACCATTTCCCCTGGCCAGCTGTTCAAAAATGGTTGCTCTCCTTTAACACACAATCTCTTTCTTCAAAACAGAAAATTTTTCTTCATTAGCTTACCCCTGAATTAAGATGATTTTCACTGTTTTTCCTGTGTCTCCTCTGAGTGGCACAGCAGTTAACAGCTGGTGCCTTAAGAGATCAGCTGTCTTATCTCATGCCAGTTGCATTATCTATTTTATATCTAATTGTCTTCCCATCTTAGAAAATATTCCTAAATTCTTGGTTTCAATATAATAAAAATATTACTTCACAAGTCAGGATGTTCTGAGGATACTATTCTCCCAAATAGCCATATTTTATTTATTTATTTTTTTAATCTTAACTAGAGTTTTCCTCCATTTTTCTTTCCCCTCCTTTAGGGTACAAGACAAATAAGACCTTACTGGGGACAGAAACAAAACTGTAGATAACCATACTGTAGAAAGATGTAGGAAAGAGAAGAGAGTACCTTCCTTCTGAGTTCCTTGCCACTAAATTGCTGTCACTGCGATGGCTCAGGGTGCAGTAGTAAGTGTAACCATCCAGAAAAAGAGAACTAAAGAGTACGAAGAAGGAAAGGACTAGAATGAAATGAATGACTTTGCTGAAATAAAGATTATGCAATTTCCCTAAACATTACATTTGTGTTTGTTTAAAATGAAACAGGTCACAAAAATACTAAGAGGTGGGGAGATGTCTGTAAGTAGAAGTTGAATATATTCTTTTAGGCAAGATGTGGACAGCAGAGACAAGATAACCCTCAGTGAAGTAGAGCATCATAAGATATTTTGGAGTTTCTGCTCAATCTTGCTTACTTCGTGAGACCAAGAAGAGCCACTCAGTGAAAATTAAATGAAATCTTTCTTACCCAGCAGATAATGAATCTTTGGCGCTCACTGCCACAAGATGACATGGCTCTCACCCATGTAAAAAGAAGGTTTAAAGCTTTCCTGACTATGGAGGGTCAGATCAGTGAAACAGGAGATTCCCTTAACTAGCCATTCAGTTTTAGGTGAACTGAACATCTTACATCCAAAGACTGAACAAATTAAAACATATATATTATGTTTAGTTCCCCATACTGGCAATGTAATATAGGTAGTGCAACACTTTCAATTTTGTTACCATACATGCCTCTTCTAAGAAGGTTCTGCAGCTTTTTCTTTCTATGTGAATTTGTCTATGTCAATATGAGTGAAGTCTTTGCTGAAAGAGCAGAAATAATTCACATCCTAGCAGAAATTAGCAGGACAGCCCTTCTTTCCTGACCATCAGAAGCACAGTGGCGCTGTTTGCATGTTGTTCTGAAGCAAGTGCTAAAGGGAGATAAGGTGTGTGCTATGCCACCTTTAGTGTGGCTATAATGCTCGTTTCATTTAAGGGCTGCTGGAATTGTGTTGCCTTTCTTCAAAGTGGCCATCTATATGTCTTAATGCTGTACATTTGTAGAAACAAGCTGTTGTGCATTGATAAGGACTTAAGTAGATTTCAAAGTGCTGCTATCTCAGTTTGCCAGCCTCTAAATGGATTTTACTTGATTTTCTGTCTCTTTGTATTTCTCATGCCATTCTGAGCGTTTCATAACTATGTACACTCACATGCACACATAGGTATGTATTCAACAACAACAAACACATGCATACACATGCATAGATGTGTGTGGAGGGGTCATTGTGTATATGTTTAGCATTTTTGGGGGGCTAAAAAGGGATGTCTGATCTCTGTTGTATTAGTACATTCTTTCCTGTCCAGAAAACAGGGGTTAGCAGTGAGATGGTCAAATGCATAGTGAAAGCAGAGCTGCCCTCTGAGGGTGCAGGAAGGAGAGGTATTTTTCAAATTATTTCTTTGCATACATGTTAGTGTGTGTAAATCTCATCCAATTGAATTAGCTGAGTCCTTTCAAATCGCTCTGCTGATGACACCCATCAGGATGAGTTCAGAAGTTAAGCCTTTAAAGTTCCATTCACGCAGCTGCTGAGCACTGAAGTCAGTGGACGTGTTTGCTGCTCTGCAATGGCACTACTGTATGTTGGATAAGGAAGCCAGTAAGTAGCACTCAAATAGAAAATACAGCATTTCTTCAGGGCTGAGATGGTCAGTTTGAAGGGGCCTACTGTGGATATTTTACAGTCTCCTTCCTCAAATATTTCTCTAAGGTATTCCTCTTCTCTCCATTTTATAAGAAGATCCTTTTTGTATCTGTAGACATGTTAAACCTTTTGCTTTTTGCCAGTTCCTCTGAGAAATGCCTTACAATGTCTTGTGTCCTGTGACAGTTTTCTTGATAATCTATCTCTGCTGAATGACATACTATCTTTGCTGAAGAGCCCCACTTTCTTTAAATACAAAAGGATGCAAGTGATATATGCTCATAATGACAACTTGTCACCCAGAAATATGTGCAGATACTATGTCTGCAAGGTGTTGGACCTCAGTGGACAACATCTCTGCTGATTCAACTTGAACTTGCAGGACCTGCTGCAGCTACTTAGTGACTTGACAGGCAGCATACATCTCTGCCATGTGTTGCATTTACTGGACAAAGTCAGATGCCAACACCACTGATTGCACACCTCAAGTTACAAAGTGATGCATGCCTTGATTTGATAAATGCCTTATGGCTAATAGGCAGGGGGGATAACTGGAAACAACTTTCAAGCCCAATGCCTGTGGGACCTGAGTTATCCTTGCTGGATGTTTTGACATTTTGTAATTACAAACAGCAAACTCCAAGTCTCTGGCGCTGGCTAAACCAGGTCAAATGCATGAAGCTGTGAGCATATGAGGGAGGCAGGAAGAGTGATTTTTTCCTCTCTGAAAGACAATGGTGACTCTGAATACTTGAAACAGTCACAAACAGGATTCCTAGTTCAGAGGCGGCGCTTAGTATTGATTGCCTCAGGTCTGAGTTGAGCTGAGCTCTCATGATATTACTGTAACACACTACTGGTTGGGAAATACACAAACAGGATGTATCTAGTGGTTGCTGGCTGTAGCTTGTAGCTTGCTTGCATTCTTGTACTTACAGGTGATTTAATCTTCTTGCAAAGGGCTGACCTGCCTAATTTGCTGAATAAATCCTGTTTCAATGAAACATCTTGGAATAATGTTTCCTACAGAAACAGGCCTGGCCTGAACATGTTTCCTAATGACACTGGTGGTGGGATCTGAGCTAGATTCATGCCTGGTATTTCAGATTACTTCATGTATTGTGCACATCATGCACACAGGAACGCCCGATTGGTGAGCTGATAATCAAAGGCAGGTTTCCTAGATAGCTGGAAAGGCATATAGGCGAAACCCTTACATACGCTGCTTAGCTTGCTTCTCCTCATCCCTGAAATCACATTTTTCTGATCCTTCCCCTATTGTTCCAGCAGCATTACTTTTGCTTTACTCCTGGGAAGTTGGAGTGGAAATGTCACTATTTATGTCTTTAATACATGGAATAACTTGACTGATTCAATGAAATAGTTCCCATTACTCTGAGGATTTTGAGCCAAATCTTCACTTTTCCGGCATTGAGAACAGGAAGTGTTCCCTTGTCCTTGGTTGCTGATAGGTATTGTAACCATCTGGTCCCTGGAGTTGGACCTGCTGTCAGCCATGGTCTGAGAGACGCAGGTGGACTGCAGAGGTCTGGAGGCAGGGGAGCTGAACAGGAAATACCGTGAGAAAGCTGTCTGCTGTGACTCCAACAGGGATGAGGTCAGGCCTTCTTCATATTGAAAAGTCTGTAACAGGAGATGCTTTTCATACACTGCTCTCCAGTGGCCCTTAAATCTCCTGCTAAGAACCCTGCCTTTGCCAACCTTTAAGGACCATAAAGGGAGTTTAATATTATATTATGCTTGTTTCTCCCAGAAGAAGCAAGGGAAACATTAAGGAGGGATTGTCCTGCTGGCTGACAGTTACTCATTTTTTATGAGTTTTTCGAAGTCCAGATCATGAGTTTATATTCTCAGGCTGTATTATTCTTCCCAAGTTTGTTGAGGCCTGTGCATCTTTTCTCAGAAGGGTTTCCTCTTAACCTAAGCCATTATCAGTCATATAAAAATTAGCATGACACAGCAGCTCATTGCAAATCTAAGGGCAGGCACAAAAATGTCCTGCCCATGGACCAAAAAAGCTGGTTTTTTTTTCCTGAGGAAAGAGATATTGCAGCTACAAATGTTCTGTTTCTCTGCTGGGGGTGACTCATGTAGCAGCTTGGATAGCTCATCCCAAGAACGCTGTTCTCCCTGTAACTTCAGTGAAATAAATTAAAATGCATTATAATAATAGCAATATCTGATATATCTGCTGCAGATAGGCAGAGCTGCAGATTTTAGGAGAGCAAATATGCTGGCTTCAAAGAGCTATTATTATGAAGAAAATAGGAAGCACACAACCTAGGTGTAACAAGCAAGCCTTCTCTCATGCACTGCGCAGCCTTTGGGAGAAAAATGATGTGGTTTGCTTTGTCTCTAGACAAAGCTAGAGTTGAAGCAGTGGCTAGAATTGAAGCAGCAGCTACAGTTGCAGCAGTATACCATCCTCCCAGACACTGCCCAGCAGTCCATTGCCTTTGCAGGCACTGTACAATTTATGTGCTTTGTCAGTACCTGGCAGCAGGAGCCATGATTAGAAAAAAGAAAAGGATTTGGGTCATATGTATTACTCTGCTGTTTTCTGACATGGTTGGGGTAAGGAGAGAAAGTCACAATGAACCCTACTTGCTGGTGCCCTTTCTTGCAGGTATTGATGGGAGTGCGGATGCATGGTTGGAAGGCAAAGCCCTGAACAGTCAGGCTACAGAATAGCAAAAGCAAAGCCACAGGAAACAACTAAGATGTGTTTGTCAGATGCAAACATCAGGCTCTGGCTGAGGGCCTGGAGGCAGTTTTGAATCACTTTGGTCCTCATGCTCTGGTCAGGCATTAGGCTAGCTACTTTTTCCTCCCTGTGGGACTGGCTATGAAATTAAGCATCTTGCAGGAGGTGAAAATACCACCGTCATTAAAGAGGAATACTTTCAGCATGTGACAGAGGATGGCTGAGTCCCACAGGTTTCCTAGGCATGTCCTTCACAAGCATGCAGGGGCACGGTGGGAGGTAGGGGATGCATGATGCTGGAGTCTGCCACATCCTGTTAGTGTCCTGTTTGAGAGAAATGCTGCCGCTGCCTACATTGATAAATCGGATAGTCCAGTCTGCAGCTCTGCCAGGAGGAGGCATTCAACAGCTCTTCTCATAAACCTGGATTCATGATAGGTATTTCTCACCCAGTAAGCCTGTGCATGTAATCTGAACCAAAAATCTACTTGTAGTTAGCACCCTTTAAATAGAAATTATATCTACCTCATTACAGTCATTGCGGCTAATAATCAGTGACAGATGTCTGAATAAAACCAGGAAACAGCAACACAGCAGAGGAGAGTGTGTTGCCTGTGCTGCCTTCAGCGACCAAGTTCTGTGTGTCACTTCAGTAGGGGGGACTGAGCTCATACTGTGACTATAAATTGCACACCTCTGCTTCTGTTTTAAAGTATCTCCATATGGGAGTGAAGAGATACTGAAAGCTACCCTAGATTCTTCTGTTACTGGCATTGATCCCAGAATGCAGCATGCTGAAACTTTGAATTTACCATTGCAGAGATGCTGGAGGAATTGCTTATCATAGAAAGAAAAGTCTGTCTTTCCTAATAAATAAAAAATACATGCAATGTTTCTTAGAAGTAGAAGTGAGTTCAATGAAGAGACAAAACTGAAATCACAGAAGGTATTTCTGACGTGTTGATGTGTATAGCCTTAGTCATCTGCCTTCTGTTTTTTTATGCTAAGGTTTGAGAGCTAAAGATGCATTGGAAGATGTAGGAAATTGAAATGTTCAAATTAAAAAAAATAAATTGGATTCAGATGAGCAGGTAATCTCCCATGCTTTTATTTGCCTGTGTCTGTATATTCTAGTCTTACTGAGATAAGCTAATTGGAAAAAAAGGACTCTGAGCTTGTAAATTCGTGAAAAGCTGGCTTCAGAGTACCTCCCTTGATTATAAAATTTTCGTTTCTTCAGTTGCTTGGTGACATAAATCACCCCATCATGGTTAGAGAAGAAAACCATGTGATTCATGCAATTTCCTGCATTTTAAATTGTATATTTGTTTGCTATGTTTATAACCTGTGTAAATAACCTAAACCACTGTTTAAAGAAGACAAGCTATATAATATAGAATAACTCACCATGTGCATCCAGACACCTTGAAAATCAGTGTGGACAATTTCAACGCAATTAATGAACAAAGATTATTTGCTTTAGTCAGCTTTAATGAACTATGTTTTCTTACAGCACTGATCAATCCCTCTCTGGTGGTCAGAGATAACTAGGAAAAGGCCGCTAAACTCAGAAGCATGAAAAGCTTTGGAAAACGACATTTTAGGAGAGACCCAGAAAAAAACTCAAATTGACTAATTTGCATCCTAGCAGACCAACTATCATCAGTGGTTTAGTAAGAATATTGCCTGTGTTGCACTACAGATACTTTGAAGAACCAGTTGCAGAGCACTGACAGGCATGTGCATTACAATCATGTGCATTTTTTTGTCATTTCATAGAATCATATCATAGAATGGTTTGGGTTGGAAAGGACCTTAAGATCACCTAGATTCAATCCCCCTTCCATGGGCAGGGATGCCCCACCCTAGACCATGTCGCCCAAGGCTCTGTTCAACCTGGCCTGGAACTCTGCCAGGGATGGAGCTGGAGGAATGCTGGGCGAATGGCTTTGAATAAATGGTAGTGAATCATACGGCCTGGCATGCACGCAGGACATTTCAGTTAGCTTTGTCAACTAATTCCCAGCTTTCTGGATGACTTGTACTTGCTGTACAAGCTGGCAGAAAAACTATCACCTCTCCCACAAATTAGTTTTGACCAGCTTTGTTAGATGACTGTCAGTCCATAATGACAATGTGTGTCTTGAAGGGCTTTGCATCATTCTGCTGGACTACAGAAACAACAGAGGTCTGCTAACAAGGTAGCAAAGTGAAAAGTGTTATTTTGATATATGATCTCTCAGGATGTTTTTTTAAGCAGCTAGGACAAAGAGAGATGTTCATGAGCCCAGTGGCACACAGGTGAAGGCTCTCACCAAAAACTTGCTGTGTTTTCTAAGGCTTGTGAAAGCACAAATCTGAGGACCTCTGTGCAATGCAAAAGAAAAAAAAAGAAAAAAGAAAAAAAGAGAGTAGAAAAGGAAATTCTGTTATCCTTTCCATTTCTGTGCAATTCCTTTCCTACTCACATTTTATGTAGGTGAACTAGGCCACCTAAACCCTAAATCTAACTATGACTTATGCTTGTGCCACACCAGTTCCAGGTGTCTGGTACTTGAGTATGAAGCTGAATACCTGGACACAGTTTCCTTACTTAATGTGCCTAAGTACTCGTGAAGTTAATGGTTACCTGTGAGTTGTCAGAGGTTATCAGTGACTGATGGGGTATACATGCATAAAAAGCTTGGGAACCTGGGCTAGAAGCAAGATAAGCTAGTGGAAAATCAGTCCTGGAAAGCTCAGCACTCCCAAAGTCTGGTGTTAAACACCACCTGAAGAACCAAAATACTGTTGGATTTGTTGGTTCTGGGGTTTTTATTTTGGTCCAGCTCCAGCTCCTAGACAATATATGGATCCTTGTGTGGCTCCGTCTCAAATCCTCAGGTTTTGAGCTAGCATTGGTCACACCTTTAGTCTAATCTGTATGTGAGAAAGAACCTTTAAATACCTTCAAGGATCTCAGCTTTTTCATCCCAGAGAAATGTGAAAACAGAGGTGGCAATCCTCCTGATATCATATCAAGAGATTAAAATATGAGGCACTCAGGTTCTGGAGTAATGGAGAACATATGACTGCCTGAGGATGACTAGAGGGGTGTTTATAGGAACCAGCACTTGAACCAGCACTTCCAAAATTTCCTGCTCAGCTAGATCACTTTTTATCAGCTTTGCTATACTTACAAGCACCTGCCCATGTGTTATCTTTTAAAAACACAAGAGGAAGTGTGATTTGGCAGGCCTATGGGTTTTACATGTCCACAGGCAGTTCCCAACTATCTCTCTAGAGAGTAACCCCCATGTTTCTGTTCTCACCTTACTTGACTCTTTTTCCCCAGCACTGCTCTCTGCTCCTGTGTCTAATAGTGTGCAAGTTTTCTGTGGGGAGGATGCCAACTGCTTTTGAGTACTAATATTTTAGGAGGTGTGCAGATTCTGCATATGAAAACATAGTGGCTGCAGATGATCTGAATTCTGCACCTTCCTTTACTGACAGTCTCTGACGCCCTTGTGTAGCTCCAAAATGGTAGACCTGTGATTACATCATCTATATCCAATAAAACATATGGCAGCAGGGAGTGATCCTCAAACTTTCTAGCATCATTTCAATGCTGTTATCCTAAATTACATGTGGGACTGATTGGTGAGTAATTTCAGAGTGTTACCTTGCTATTCTCTGCTGTCAGATCAAAACCACTGAAACTGGCAGGCAGGTAGGATGTCGCCCTTAATTCCTCTGCCTTTCAGAAGCCTCAGCTACTGGAAAAGATTACCGGTGCTGGTTTATTCCACTGACCTAACTTAGACTGTAGGCTTTTTGACTGTGAAGCATGAAGTATGTGCATTTAGAAGATTATACATTTCTTCTCTCTGGTCCCCCTGATTAAGGAACATAGTAATCAGCTGAATTCTGACAGAAGGTTTTCTGTGGTTCAGGCCTTTTTAAGAAATCCTTGACAATTCAGCCACACTAACCATTGCAAACTGGCTAGTTGTTACAATGCAAGACGGAGCTGAACAGTGAGAGGAACTCTTTCACACTCTACCAGTGACAATCTGAGAAAGAAGAAAAGCTCACAGCTTCTTTTCCTGGGTGAAGCTTTAAGCATTCACTATCAAAGGAGTAGTGAAAACTTTTGCTATTGGTTCATATTTTCTAGATGACTTTTATAAGGCAAAGCTCTATTTGAATGGTGTCAATTGAAAGAGTGGGTCATGAGTCCAAAGCCGCTGGTAATCAAATCACATGTGGTCCACATGGATTTATTTCAAAACCTCAACAATATTGTGGAATAAATATTTTGTCAGACTTTCAAAATGAGAAGCTGCATCTCAGGAAATCCTTCTTCCCTAAAACTATCTGCTTTGTGTGTTAACTTATTTTATATCATGTGTTGCGCAGCAGCCTTTCTCACATGGCTTCTCTTTGTGGTGGTAGTGGATGCTGCCAGAACAATGTGCTCCCATCCCTTTATCTGGCCTTGAGTGCTGCTCTTTCTATCTTCCCAGTAGATCCCTCTGCTGCTGCTCTGTGCTCCAGAAGTACCACACATCTGGAGCTGTTCTTTCAGGATGTGGTGTCCCAAAATTCTGTAGTCAGAAATCTACATCTAACCTAATTGATGCACATTGCTTAGATGACCCAGAAAAGAAGCCCACAGTAGACCTGGAAAGGAGGAAAGTCACTCGTAAGAATTTGCAGGCACTGAACTGGTTGGAGCTTTCTCTGATTTCAGCTGTTATAACTGTGGAATTATAATTTATCTTTTGACTTCAATCTTTTGCAGCATTTTCCCAGTCGTAAGTTTCAAACAGGCATCTTACACTGTGTAATGGGATTCACATTTCTCCTCCTTTATTTACCAGTCTTAGGCTTCTGCAGTTTTATGTAGAGTTGCAGCATTTGCTGTCCCATACTTGGAAATAATTTCCCACAGATAACCTATAGGTAACAAACGCTTGCTGTTTGAGTCAGCCTATAATTTTTTTTTTTTTTATGGGAAGTGGCAAGTGAGTGCACATGTGTTATGTCTTTAACCTCAATAAAGCATCACTTCAATCATACTACTTTTAGCAGTGACAGATGGAAAAGTTGTATATTTTTGACTTTTGGAGAAAAATGCCTCAAATTTTCATCTTGCCTTTGTCTTTTTCTGGTTTCTGATGGAATTTTGGTAGTTAGAATTATTTTAGTGCATATTTATTTCAAAGAACAAACGTATAAGTGAATAGGGTTATCGTGTCATAATCTGCTTCAGGAAATCATTGTGTCAGAATGGTAGCTTTTCTTCCAGTACCTAATGACTCTTTACAGAACTGTTAAAACATAGAACTTGTACAAAAAATGATCTTTTATGAAGGATTTGAGAAGTCTTTAAACACAAAATCTTCGACTGACTTATTTAATCCAAATGGAGCCTGGGAAGGCTTGCTTAAACCAAAATATGATGTTCTCTCCTTACATTGTACCTGTTCCCCCTTCTTATGCTTGAAATGAACTATCTTCTGTTACACAAACCCGATTTTCTATCCTGAAAGCATCAGCAGTGTTTGTTAAAGCTGCTTGTTACATCGCCATCTAGTGATTTAAATCATTGCAAACCTCATCTGAAGAGGTTTTCTCCGATGAGTGATTAAAAGTCACTTGCCAATGCAGTTGCCAATGCTTATATGTGGAACTCATCACTGAGCATGATGACTTCTTAGTATTTGAACAGGTAAGCTTTCCTCTGTTGTTGATGTATCTTTATACGAAGTTGACGCAAGTAGAGATACACTGTAGAAAATGAGGTACTGATTTTGATTAGGATGTTTTGGGAGCTTTTCTTTACTGAATGCTTCAAAGCAAGGTCAAGAAATAGACGCTGGGCAGGATCTGGTTCTCTGATACTGTTCACAACTGTGATGAATGGATAAGGATGTAATTTTTAACCTGAGAGACCAACAGCTCTTCTACTTCTTGTAACAAGATAATTTCTCACTGTTCATACCTCTCAGTGTTCTGTGTCTGTTCATGTGTTTTGAGAGCTGTTTTCACTTGGAGTTGGCAGCAGTGATAGTTTCATCAGCCTGTGGATAGCAGAGTGACTTTTGCTCAGGTTATGTTCCACAATCCTGCAAACTTCTTGTCTGAAAGAGATAAGCTGGACATCTCAGACCTATGTTATTTCCCAAATATCTTTCTTTTTATTGGTAGGCTTTTTCAGATACAAATCTATGTAAAGTATCAGTGACTGAAATAACCTTTCTCATGAGCGTTAAACTAGTGTGCACCTACCTAAAGTATCTTTTGAGTCAATAGGAGGTGATAAGAGGTTGTGCTTTCTTAAAGTATTTTACATAGTGATACCTCTACCATCAGCGTTGGAATCCCAGAAACCATAGGTTCAGGTATGCATCCTTCTGTTTTCAGACTGGATGCTTTGCACTGGTAATTAACTAATTAACTGGTAATTTAATGAATTAACTGCAATACCTGCTGTTCCATCCCCTTCCCCCCATCTCTTAGTTTGGCCTTTGGTCCATTGTCTTATTTACTCTCTTTTGAAGTGATGTTTGGGATCCAGTTTGGTTTTAAAAGAGAGTAGTTTCCTCACCACACAAGTATAGCTTCTGTCTGGATAGAAGACATGAGCTGGTGCCTTGAGTTGTAGTCTGCTCTGGAGCTGAGATAGTGCTTTGTAGGTGAGCAATTTTTAAAATTTCTTAGAATAATTTGGGTTTCCCAGTAAAGAACCATGGAGCAGAATAAACAGTTGTCCGCTGTCAAACCGGTAGGGGAAGAGTCTGTCTATTTGGGAAACATGTTTCCCAAAGCCTGGGGCATGTGTCTGCCAGAAAAATGTCGCAGAAAGGGAATATGGCCTTTTAGATTCATGTCCTCACATGCCGTACTGCAAAATAATGCTACAGAAAATTTGACCCTGAGAAAGCGCCACAGAAGCTTTAAAATTCAGGAACTAATTTTCTTTTTATTTTGTATCTGTGCAAGGCTAATTATTGATAAGCTGACTGCACTGATGACTTATATTATTGTGTGGGAGTCATCAATTTACCTCAATGACACAAGAGTAGGGAATAGAGACAGGGTTTTATTCCTTGGACTCTATCATGGATTTAGAACTATACTGTATGTCTTTTTTTTTACATTACTGTCAGGAGTAAATATCACCATAAATCGGGCTGTGCATATATAGACTTAGTTTCTCCTCAGATGATAGAATAGAAAATTACCCTGACTTCAAACACTGTATATGGTAGAAAGGTAGTCTATGTTAGTGGAGTTTTGTTCACAGTTTGATGAAGGTCACAGGTTCCAACCCCCCTGCCATGGGCAGGGACACCTCACACTAAACCATGTCCAATCTAAACCTCTCCTGGTGCAGCTTGAGGCCATTTTCTATCATCTTATCATTTGTTACCTGGGAGAAGAGACTGACCCCACATTGCTACAACCTTCTTTCAGGTAGTTATAGAGAGCTATAAGTTCCCTCCTGAGCCTTCTCTTCTCCAGACTAAACACCTCCAGTTCCCCCAGCCATACTTGTGCTCCAGGCCCTTCACCAGCTTCATTGCTCTTCTTTGGACATGCTCCAGAAAGTCTAAAAATGCAATGAGCCTGAGCCTTTTCCTGTTGTTACGGTGTTCTTAAAGCCTTTTCATGTAAAATTCTCTGGCACTGAAGAATATGCTTGCCCAGCCTCTTTTTGAGGAACAGATTCATGCCTGGCAGCTCTATTTTGCTATATCTTTTTTACAGATCATTTAGAACTAAGCGTGACTGAAATATTATCCTGCAGCCAAATTTAGTTGAAGTTGGCCAATGTGGTTTAAAATGCTGCTACAAAACGGAGACTATATGGATGTCATTTTCTCTGTAATCCCAGCTATGAGCCGGGGTATATTTGTTGTCCTCTGCTTTTGTATGAAAGCAAATTTGTATGGTGATTTTTCATTGTCCAGCACAGAAATGTTTTAGCAGACCTTTGTACTTCTAAATCAACACCACGCTGGGTCTTCATGTTATCAAAGATACTGTTTGGGAAAGAAATTATGTACATCCTGATATTGAAAAGGGTATTCAGATCACACCTTTGAATTTATTCTCCTTTTCAGATATGTGTTATTAGCTGAAATAGGCACCACTCCGAAAACAGCTCACGATCAAATGAATGAAGAAATACACAGCAATACCTTCTTTTCCCAAACAGGGGAAAGAGCATCTTCATTGAGTGAATTTTTGATCAACAAATAAAACCTAATTGTTGTGTGGTCTCTAACCAGACCTCACTTAAGAGAGGTAACAGTACGTTTAAACTACTTGACATCCTTTGATTTGTTGTTAATGCCACCTGAGACAGTAAGCAAAATTTCAAAAAGGGCCATCTGTGATGGATAGTTCTGTCCTGAGCAGTTCCACTCAGTGGTCTAACAGCCATTGGACAGTTCACCTTTGTGTACCTCAGATCATGAGGCATGAAGGTGATTCTGGGAACCTTGCAATGTAAGCACCCAATATATTAATTTCTAGAGGTGCAGATTCTTTCTGCTCCATTGACTATTCTCTGAAATTAGCTGTTAAAAGTACACTTGGAGGGCAGGTCACTTTGTGTCAGAAGAGAATGTTCTCCTAGGCCATTTGTAAAACTTAACATTTGTTGGAGAAGTGTTGAGAGACACTAGCCATGATCAAATAAAACACAACTGCAAGAATGTTACATTAGTTCCTGAGGTTGAGTGGTTTATCACCATTGCTTTTGATTCATATTAGTTGAGCATCATGTCTCATACAAAATAATAATGAAATTATTGGAAATTTTGTGAAACTGTTTTATCTATTTGCAACCATCTCCTGGTGATGTTTCGAGTCCTTATTACTCAGTATGAAACATGGTAACATTGACATGCAGTGAAGAGCTGCTTGATGCACTGTCATAACACAAGAACTTGCAGTGTAAATGATTGTACGGTTTGCCTGATATAGAAACTCATATACTAAGGCTTCCGTTAGTCAGAATTCACTGGACATGATGATCTACAAACATTTTATGAGAGACAATCCAATTCAAATGTGTTTATGTTAGGTATGACAACCATGAAGGGGTGTAGGAAAACTCCTGAGGCCATGACAGAAGTCTGTCTCAGAATCAGCTGTACTCTTTCCTTCTCCCTTTGCTCCTTATTATACCCACCATAACTTGCTTTTCACTCTAAGTTCTATTTTCTGTCTTCAGGCTACATGAACTACAGTAAGGAGGGAGGCTGTGGTAAGGAAAATGGCTGAGAAAAAATAACATGCAACAACTTTGTGTCCCAAGAATTATTAAAAAACACTAAAGTTTTTATGGAGAGCTGCTGTACAAGAATAAAGGGACTTGTAATATAGCTAACATATTAAAAATAATAGACAGAAGGGCACGATTAGTGAGCTGCAGCAATGCTAATTTGGATTACAATATTGTTCATTAATTACCATGATTTTGTTAGCATTTCTTTAATCAAGGCATCTGCAGTTTAAGTCTAACAGATGGTACATCTTGTAGTTCACAGTAAGAGACTGGCCATTATCTTGTGCAACCAGGTCTGAAGACATCAGAGCTAATATATGTAACTAGAGTTTTATTTTCCTGTGTGAAGTTCATGGGGCTCAGGGAAGGCAGCATCAGCATCAGACTAGGTTCCTAAAAAGAGATCTGTGGGCGAAAATGAGGTCAGAGCTCTAAGGAGAGGTAATATTTCTTGGGCAAAAAATGGTTGTACCAGCCAAGGCCACTACAGGTGTGATACCACTTCTGCAACACTATGAAGAGGTTATTGTCTCAGGTATCACAGTATCTGTCTGCCAAAAAGGTCACACAACATGAAAAGGGGAGGGGAGAGGGGTAGGAAACAAAATAAACTAAGCAGTATCATCTGCTTAGATCAACACATCTAATTAAAAGTTAGTGTCACTTTCAGTAAATCCTTAGATTGCCACATCAGCATTGTAACTGCCACAATATGGAATTTAGGCTAGACATACTCAAAAGTTATTGACTCCTGTTTTTGAAAGCATCTCAGTAGTACCAATCTTCTGGGATTCCTGTTGTTTTTCAAGATATGATGCACGCCACATCTTAAAATTATATTCAGTACAACTGACTGGCAAATATGAGTGATTCGTGACCATACAATTCTAAAAACAGAAGGTCTAGATGCTTTGACTTTTCCTTCATACTGTTGTGGTGCTCCATTTTCTGATAATTTAGGTTTTACGTTGGCTAAGTAGCTGCACTAAATGTGCATGCTGATTTGGTTACCCTGCAAGTTTGCTCTTCCTCTGGCTCTCAAACTCCTCTGGGAGAGCTAGTGTGCTAAGATCTGGCTGCAGGTCATAGTATACTTGTTTGTACTGTAGAGTTCTCTCAGTCCACAGGAAACACTTGAGTTCAGAGCTCCTTGAAGTGACTGAGTGTTGGACATCAATGAGAGAAGTGACCAGTTCCCTGCTCCCCCCACACGCAGCTACCTGCATTGTATTTCAACAGAGATGCTCACCACTAGCTATCACAACTGCAAGCTTGCCCTACAACATACCAGGTACCAGAACAGTTTCGTATTTCAGAAGTGGCACTGTTTTTCATCATGAGAGAGCTTCATATCTGGTGAGTTGCATCCCATGAGTGGGTCTATGCTGAATATGGTAGGAGGGAGCATTCAAAGGCCTTTTGAGACTGCAGAAACAAAAGATGGTGCCATTGTCAGGGGTTTGGTTACTTAGACCATGGGATTCACTTTGGGAAGCCTGGTCTACTGGAGTCTGATGGGACCAGTCTGACAAAAAAGGGAAAGAGGTGCTTTGGTAGGAGACTTTTCAGGCTGGTGAAGGCAGCTTTAAATTAGATTTGTTGCGAGAGAGGGACATCGATCCATCTCAAAACTACCGGTCAGATATCAGCACCTACAGCGAACGCTTAGAGCGATGCAGAGCTAATCCAGCCACCCCACCGAGTCAGCTTTATCAGCTTGACTCCGATGCCTATATACAACACCCATATTACAGGGAGTAAACAAGAGGAATTAGATACGTGTGCACATCTATGGGCATATGATACCATTGGCATCACAGACACATGGTAGCATGGCTCCTGTGACTGGAGTGTTGGAATGAAAGGTTATAGGCTTTTTTGGAAAGACAGGCTAAGCAGATGGGGAGGGGGAGTAGCTATTTTTGTCAATGATAGGTTGTGGAGAGTACGGAACTCTGCCTGGGGACAGGTGATGAGTGAACAGAGAGCTTGTGGGTCAGGGTCAAAGGGAGAACTGCCATGGACGACGTTATCGTAGGGGTCTTCTACAGACAGCCTGATCCGGAGGACTCTGTGGATGAAGATAGGATCAGATAGGACCAGCCTCATGCTCATAGGCCCTTGACCTCATGGGGGACTTCAACCACCCTGATATCTGTTGGAGGGATGGTATGGCCCAGCACAAGCAATCCAGGAGGTTCCTTGATTGTGTGGAAGACAACTTCCTTCTGCAAGTAATAGAGGAGCCAACAAGGAGAGGTGCCATGCTTGACCTCGTGTTCACCAACAGGGAAGGGCTGGTTGGAAATGTGATGCTCCAGGGCAGCCTTGGTTGCAGTGATCATGAGATGGTTGAGTTCAAGATCCTCAGGACAGTGAGAAGAGCGTGCAGCAAGCTCACTGCCCTGGGCTTCAAGACATCAGACTTTGGCCTTTTCAGGACCCTGGTCAGTAAGGTTCCATGGGATAAAGCCCTAGAAGGCAGGGGGGCCCAAGACTGTTGGCTGGCATTTAAGGATCACCTGCTGCAAGCTCAGGAGTGTTGCGTCCTGACAAGAAGAAAATGTGACAGGAGGGCCAGGAGAGATCTCTATGGATGGATAAGGAGCTGCTGAGAAAACTTAAAGAAAAAAGAAGCTTACAGAAGGTGAAAGCAAGGACAGGCTGACTGGGAGGGACATTGTTCGGGAAACTAGGGAGCAGGTCAGGAAGGCTAGGGCCCAGATAGAATTGATTCTGGCCATGGAGGTCAAGGATAACAAGAAGAGCTTCTTTAGGTATGTTGCTGCCAAAATAAAGACCAGGGACAATGTGGGTCCTCTCTGGAAGGAAATAGGAGACCTGTCTAACCTGTATTTGGAGAAGGCTGAAGTTCCCAATGATTTCTAGGTTGGACAGACCCTTGGGTGACATGGTCTGTCTGTGTGTGAGGTGTCCCCGCCTATGACAGGGGGCTAGGAACTAGATGATCTTAAGTTCCTTTCCAACCCTGACCATTCTATGATTCTGTGATCCCTCCAAAGCTTCATTTCTCAGCACATCTACTAGAGCCAGATAGCAGAAGGTTAGGAAGGGACTCTGTACCTGAATACTTTCCTCTTTTGTTGGTTGTTCCCAGTGGTCATGGTGTCCAAGCCTGTCAGCTTTCTCACAGCAAAAGAAGGAGAAAAATTGCGCATTTACTACCCTGCAGGCTGATCCCACCAGCCAAGGCTAAGCAGTGAATGTATCCAGTAGATGGCACCAGCAGTACAGAGTCTCCAGACAACCTGGCGGTCTCCTGCTAAGAACCTGAAATCCCACGAGGGCTGGCTGGGTTAGCTCCAGTCTGCTCTGGCTGGGCCGTCTCCACACTCAGTGGACAAGTTTCTGGCAGCTCCACTGTCTGCACATTGTACAGAGGGATTTTCTTCTCCAAGCTAGGGATATTGCATGGTTATGCTGTGCTCAACCTGACCCCAGGTGGCATATCTATATCTCTCCAGGTGTTTTGGGGTGGTCAAGACTTCTGAAAGCATCAGCCATGTAAATTTGACAGGGCTGTGGGCAGCTATGCCATGGATTTGAGGAATAAGTAAATGAAGAAGTACAAAGCTGGTGAGCTATCTTTCACAACTTACATCTGATACAGTCCTTCATAGTCCAGGCAGCACTTTTGAGGCTCATCTCAGAATGAGGTCTGGTACCTTCAGCTCATATTAATTCTGGTTTCCCCACTCCTGCCATAAGAAAAGCTACCTGGCTGAACAGTTTTGTCTTTCTCTGCAGCCTCCTTATTCCGTAGTGTACGTCAGGGTTCCCACTACTCACACTGTCAGAATTGGCATTAGCTTTCAGTGTTTTCATATGTACACAAATAAATAGATGCATAAATATATCAATCTTTCTAATCCACCTTTTAAAAAAAAAAAAATAATGATTAATTCCCATCTCCTGATCACCTCTGTGGGTTGTTGATGAGTTTTTAGTGTTATATTGTGCACCACAAAGCTTGATGCACACTCCAGCTCCTCACTGCACTATGTGCTGTTCACATAAAAACTTGCCACTGCACAGGTGGTTTTGCAGCATTTCTTTAAGAAGCGGGATATGGAAACAAGAGCATGGAGAAGCAGTGATGCTGCTTATGCTGCTAGCACCTACTGAAGAATATAGGGCTTTATGAGCTCATGGGCTTATCAAGCCAGATATTTTCAAGAGCATGCGCATTTTTGTACCAAAACCAGTCTGAGTACTAAATCACATTGCTTCCCAAGCACCCACTGTAATCAGCAAGGGTTGAGATTGGTGCTCTGGCTCATCTTTTACAGCAGCCTGCCTCAATGTTTCCTAGAGGGGTAGAGACACAACCAATACCTGACAATACCAGAGTCCCTTCCTAACCTTCTGCTATCTGACAATACCAGCCATGTCAGGTATTTAATGCAGGTATTGTTTGTATATGAAAGAATTATATTAGGTCAGACCTCAAGCTTAGTGACCAGTGGAAGGAAAGTACAGGTAGATAATCTTCCTGCATGCTCTTCCACAATGGATTTTGTCCCATATCAGTAAAATTGCACTGGGGATGTATTCGATCTGTGACTTGTGCAATAGGTAGTGTGGAAAAAACAAGATAGTTTTATGTACTCTAGAAAAAGACCAAGCCAAGTTCTTTGTGAAGAGGGTTGTGGTTTGGCAAAAGTCTTGACTATGATCTGGGTTAATTAAATCAATGAATTAGAATTTTCTGAATGTATGGAGGTTGTCTAGGCTAGAGAACTTAGCAACAGTGCTAAGTGCATTGATGCACTTACATATAAGTTTGGGGTCCTTTTGTATTTGATTTCCAGTTTGAGTCTTTTGGGTGTACTCCATGTTTGAAGCCGTACACATATAAGGTCAAGAAACTTCTTAAAGTGAAACCTCAATTTTTTATTTGCTGTCAATTCACCAAAGTGAACTAGAGTGGTGTAAGTCCCATCTTAGAGCAATAACTTTACCTTGAGGGGTGGTATTGGTGGTAGGGATGCCAGAGAAATAAGTGCATCATATTCTCCACCCTAGAACAGATACCTCACCCAACTGGCTTTCCTGTCATTCGTCTTTCTTTCCCTGTGAGGGAGCTATTGGTCTCTTTTCACAGTTTTGAATACGGTCATAAAACCAGGTGTTAGCTGGCCAAAACCAGGGAGCAAGGCAGGTATGAGGAGTGACAGGGAAGCCGGTGGTTAAGAAGCTTTGTTTCATATATCTGGCTGAATCACAGAACGAAAATGGCATTAATCAAGGTACAGTAGCCTGGAGACAGGCTCAGGAAGGAAAAGATGACCTGGAATGTTATGGGTAACCTAGATGTGCATCTACATAACCCCCAGCAGAATTCACATTGTGCTAAACTTAGAAAACTCTGTTTTTCTAAGCTGTGTATTTCTGAGTGGATATTTTATAAGATGAGCCAGACAGTCCCCAACTGTGTTTTTTCTGGAATTATGATGTTGCCACTTCCTTAAATAGGATTTTTTTTGCCTGTGAGTTTCCTTTTGATTGCAAAGTAAACAAGTTATGCTAACACCCAGGATGAAATCAGAAACAATTTGGACCACAAGCCTAGAGCTTTTTAGGTTCCAACAAGAGCAGGTTAATATAGCTATTTAACATATATTTTTTCCCTCCAGAAGTATGTTAAGCTTTATGCCAGCTGATTTTAACTGTGTTTTTTATGTCTCCAGGAGACTTTCAGAGATCTGAGGATCTAAGCCAATTTATGAATTTCTTCTTTATTGGTTCTTAACTCACACACTATTACATTCAAACTCCTCTTTCACTGTCAATATTTCCAGAAGATCTCAGAACACACCAAATCACCAGGTATCTTAAAACACACACCACAGTACATCAGTTTTCTCTCCACTTTCAGAGTTTTTGCATTGCAGTTCTTCTATGTCTTTCACCCTTCCTATGCAGCTAGGAAGTCTTGAAATATGTTTTATTTCTTCTTTAAGAAAATTGAGCTTCTTATCTATTTACGTACCTCCAGGATGTGTAGACAACATGATGAAATTCTCAGTAAAATTATTTTCCTGCTGCTTTGGAAGTCATGTTTAAGTGTTCACTGTTTTCTGAAAGTGATTTAGCATGACTGTCAACTGAGACTCATAGGAATGACCTAACTGATAAAAGACTACTGCAAGGGATATGAAGCTCATATTCATGTTGCTTGTTTCATATTCATCCACTGAATGAATGGACTGCTGAAGTGTTCCGTAGTAAAAAAAGACATAAGAAGTTATATTGCTCCATGGAAATACATTTCAAATTCTTATGCAAGTGGCAATTCCCCTGTTTCTAAGACAAAATCTGGTTTTGCTCCTTGCAGTTTCGAAATTTGTTTCAGTTTCATATACCACCTCCATGCCATTGTTTGGCAATAGAAAATTAACATTCCGTATTACTTCTCCTAAATCATGTTGTATATAAAATGTTTTGAGGTGGTATACCTGTAGGGTCCTTGCAGCCAGTCTGAAGTCACAAGAGGTTTTTGTGTGTGACTAAAACTTGTTCCATGTGAGGCATCTGTGGAACATGATGTCAGGTTCATTTAACTGCTGTTCAAGAAGAGCACAGAACAGGTGACAGTACATGGTATTACCTTCCTGTGTAACTCATAAAAATGCTCTGAAATCAAGGCAGCCTCTCAATTGCAATATGATGAGACTGCTACAATGCTGGAGAAATGTGGGTGTGTTCTGTGTTATTACACCTTTTCAAACAGCCCAGAAGTAAAACAACTTGCTCAGAGCCATCCAGTGAACAAGGCATTGGGGCTAATCAAAGAAACAACACTGTTTCCAGACCTTTAATTTTAACCACATATGAAGTGATGAAGTCTTTATATCCAGGGAAACATTAAACACTTAGGGAAATGCAGCACTGAGAAATACAGCACCTAATACTGCCCAAGAGTGTCTTTTATCTCACTGTGCTGTTAATCTGCAGCATCTAATGACCAACTTGATGCTATCATAAAAATTCATCAGCTTCTATGCATCTTTAAAGACACATTTCCCTTTGAGCAGTAGTGTATTTATGTTGCCTTTAAACAGCAGGTCTATAAAAGACTAAGTAGCAGGAAATTGTTTTCGTTTGGTTTTTGTTTTGGTTTGGTTTTCCTAATAAACTTCTTCGATGTTATAAGAAGAATCTGATTTTGCATCTTCTTTCCCCTGAGAAATAATTCCCCTTTCTTTCTACTTAGGATCCTCAATAATGAAAGCATGCCAACTTCAAGAAAAACACTTTAATGTGTGTGGAGAAGGCAAGTGATTTTATGATATGGTAGCTTGACAAAGTAAACACTCATTTGTCTCCAATGTGATGATCTGTAACATATGGTTGTCCTGTCTACTCTAGAATTTTGACAGGTGCAAGTTAAAATGTGTTTCATAATGAAGGTGTAGAATCATTAGACAAAAGCATAAATGCCTCCCTGTACAGCAAGGGATGCTGGTGCGGGGGTTGGAAGGAGTAGGGGGTACGATGGCTTCCTGGTAGAAAAGAAATGTTAGGTGAGACTCTGGGCATTTTTATGTGTAGAACTTGTTCATCAATGCTATATGCACTAGACAGAAGCAATCTCAGAAAAAAACTTATCTCCACAATCTCAGCTTAAACATCTTTGTACCTTTTCAAGCAAGCAGCTTTTCACCCAGAATTTTCTCTGCCTCTGAAGGAATTGTGTGCAGTTCTGGTGTCCCCAACATAAAAAGGACATGGAACTGTTGGAACAAGTCCAGAGAAGGGCCATGAGGATGATCAGGGGACTGGAGCACCTCCTGTATGAAGACAGGCTGAGAAAGTTGGGGCTGTTGAGCCTGGAGAAGAGAAGGCTGCGTGGAGACCTCATAGCAGCCTTCCAGTATCTGAAGGGGCCCTACAAGGATGCTGGAGAGGGACTCTTCATCAGGGACTGTAGCGAAAGGACAAGGGGCAACAGGTTCAAACTTAAACGGGAAGTTTAGACTGGATGTAAGGAGGAAGTTCTTTACTGTGAGGGTGGTGAGGCACTGGAATGGGTTGCCCAGGGAAATGATGAATGCTTCATCCCTGGCGGTGTTCAAGGCCAGGCTGGACAAAGCCTTGGGTGGCATGGTTTAGTGGGAGGTGTCCCTGCCCATGGGAGGGGGGTTGGAACCAGATGATCTTAAGGTCCTTTCCAACCCTAAATGTTCTATGATTCTATGATTCTATGAATTTAAGTGATCATGCAGTATTTTGTTGCTTGCCACAGGACTATTGCCCCTCCCCAACCACCAAAACTCCAGTTTCCCCAAAAGCTCTATAGCCCACTGCCTAACTTCTGAAGGGCAGAATGAAAAGGACCCTCAAAAACATATGTATTACTACATCAGCTACCCACTATTGATTAAAATAGCTTGAAAATCCGTAAAAAGCATAGACGACAGTCATATTATGTGTCTCTAAATTGACAAGATATTGGACGTAATCAGCGTGGAAGATGCCCTGGGTGTAGTTGTAATATGCAAAATGAATTAATTGGTTAAACCCCCGAAACACTTTGGTAAAGGAAGGTCAGAAGGTTTCAAGTAAGGCTGAAAAGAAATTGCTTAAAATTTGAAATATTCTAGACTGTGGTAACAGTGTACACACTATCAGAATTTCAGCCCAGCTATTTAATATGTAAGGCCAGAATGGGTAAATTAGAAAGAATTCTAAAAACTTTTAGCTAAAACAATGAGTACTTGGTCTTAAGATGGAGCTTTTACATATCTGGATTTTACACTATCTTGCTGTTCAGGAATAGGGATTATCTTTTTGCTGAGTGCTACCTTATACTTCCCAGATACAAATTGCCATGAATGATGTGAATATTCTCAGTAGACTACACCTGCTTTGCACTTAGCATTTTGCTCTTTGAGAGTATCAGTGATACTCTCTGTCTCTCTCTACTCTGGCTGGATTGCTTTGGACAATGAACCATTGAGACTGACCTGACAAGAACAAGCAGGATGATATTCCTGACTTCAAAATATGAATTCTGTAAAACATTGCAAGGTGTGGGTGACCATGGGTTAAAAAAGCTAGCATTACATCTGGCATCCTGTGATCCACTTCACACTAGTAATTCCAGTGTTATTTCCTTGCTGTGTAAATTAATGTTTATATATCAACAGCGTGATAGTGAATGGAGTTTGATTATTCCATTGTACCAGGTCAAAATATAGTTCTGAAGAGATATTTTTGTTATTATAAAGGTTAAAAATGTAAAGCACTATAACCTCACTTGCAGGTTTTACACAAATTGTGAGTGGGCTGCCACAAAGAGGTCACAGGATGGGACATGACAGGTGAATGAAGACATTCATTCACACTGGACACAAGAAACAGCAGATTGTACTGAAATCCAAAATTATTCCTCTTGAAATACAGTAATCTGAAGTCATATGAATTTTTTTCTGTCCTTCAGACTGAGAGTACCGTTCAACATAGTTAGTACAGATCATCTGAATTTAACTCAAAATAAGAGAAAATCCTGACAGTAACAGTGGGAATTTAAGATTTCAGAAGACAAGAAAAAAGAAATTAAAAGAACTTCCAAAAACAAACAATCAAACAATCTGAAAAGTTCTTTAAATTCCAAGTTTGTGGGTTTTTTTTTCTTTACTTGGTGTCAGAGTCATGAACAATAATCTTTACTTAATTTCAAGTAGTTGTGACAGGTTCAGTTTAATTGCTGTTTTGTGCTATTACTTATGATAAAACCCAACCAAAATTACAGGGGTATGGGGTAGTTTCTCTTTCCTAATTTCTTTTTGAACTTTCACTAAACTACTTCTTTCATATCTCTTGAGAAACTATCTGTGGATTATGATGACATCTCTTGGCAAGTGCTGTCTTCAGAATCATGTAGCTGTCAAAATATGTGATGAAGTCAAATGGCCTCAAGAGAGGAAAATGTCATCCGTTTGTCATCATGACAAGTGATATATGTCTGTGAGATAGTCCAACAGATTAAAGTTTATCACAAGAATCAAGAAACTTACATTAATGGCCGAACTTCCTCACTTGACAGTCTACCAGCTGTGTCCTTCTTCCTTTTCTTCCTCACTCTGCACTTCCCCCAAGATGATTTCACTGATTCTGTCAATGTGAGATTTTGACCTGAGATCCATCCATCCAGCAAAGCACCCTGCTATTTCCTTGAGGGCTCTCACACTGACTGTATTTTCAAAAGGCAATGGTTAGAGTCAGGCAGGATACCTCTGCCATGCACCATATGCTGTGACACTAACCAGATACTGATCTAAGAGCTGATTGCAACTGGAGAAGGAAATTGAGTTCAGCTCCTCTGGAAGTCATCCCCAGGACTGCTCTTCTTGGATTCAACAGCTCTGTGGCAGCAATAGTGAAAAATCTGCTATGAGGCTGTTGACATTATAAAATCACAGCTCCCTCACCCTCTTTGCTAGGTCGTATTCTATATGACCTATGACCACCTTGATAACATTAAACTCTTCAGGACCGAGATATCTGAAATGGAACAAAAAGACTAGGCAGTTTTGAGAATTTCATACAATGCCGTTGGTAGCTGTTCTGTGTATGTTTATTAGTTTTGTTTTCACAAGTGGAATGCAGGAAAGAAAAGATGTTAAGTCTGAGATGCTGATATAGAAAACAGGTGTTTCTGCAATGCAGGAACAAAAGATCATTGCATGGACAGTAGTAAAGAAGAGGTGTGCTTCTTAGTGAAACACCTGCTGTGTATGATGCTAAGAGTTAAGCATCGGTGGAAATGTTGGTTTTGCTTGAAATTCCTCACCGCCCATCATTGTTTCCCAGTGGGGCTGTATCTCAGTACAGAGATGTTGCAGGAATTTTAAGGGATTGTTAACAGCAGCTGTGGTGTACAGGGATGCGCTGTTTCTGTGCTGCCTGTGGTACTCCCTATAGATGTGCTTTGATCTAGGTCTCGCCTCCTCACACACTCAAGCTGTAGTCTGGAAAGGAAATAAAGTTAAAAATATTCCCATTGAGATCTTTCTCTGTGTTCTTGGATGTTCAGTGGATGATATTCATAAATAGCAGCATCCGTGACATGTCCAGAAGATCACAGTCATTCATATTTGAGGAACAGAAGATCATTGTCCCCATGCTTTGCTGCACCAAGTAACCAGGCTCTCTGCCTTAACTGATCAAACAGAAGCATCCTGATGTCTTTGCTGAGATGACAGGGACTGAGTTCAGACTCCAGAGATACTGAAGTGTAAAATAAAATTTATAACAGCAAACAGCCATGATAAGTGCAAGGATGGGCCTGCAGGCATGCAGCTTGTTTAGAGTAAAGCCAACCTTAGAAATTATAGTCCCACTACTCATACTTCTTCACACTGTCTTCTTGATTAAGCTCCTTTAAATAAATTCAGGGTTGCATTTCTCGCTCACATAACAACACAGAGCACAGCAGAATTGCACCAGCAGGAAGTTTTGCCTGGAGACGGGGGTAATTGGTAAAAAAAACTTATTTGTGCAATGTAATGGTTTACTGCCTGCAAAACACCCTGAGGTCCTCCAGTGGTGTCTGTATCAGTGCAATATATTATCATTACCTATACTCTGGTGAACACTGTAATTCAGAAGAAAGCTGAGCACTAACTGCTAATGTATCATAGCTTGCAGCACCTGCTTGTTTGTTAATATCTTAAGCAGCACTTGGTCACTTCTATGTTCAGTTATGTTTTTATCAACCGCTTTAGCAGAAGAGCAAAAAAGCTGTAATAACCTTGAATTATACATCCAAGTACTGGGTGTTCTCTCCATAGTAACTTGGTAGGTGTAAAGTACTGCAGTCACATGGTTTCAGCAACCTCTTCAAGGCTACATGTGCCTTGACATGTTTCCGAGCTTAAATGTGACCAAGCCACCAGAATTTGTCACTACAGGTAGGTGTGAGTGCAAGCAACTGCATGAAGGATAGTCAGGCTGTAAATTTGCAGTTTGCCAATCAGAAATGTAGGTTTTCTTTTGCAGTGGGTTTGTATTGCCAAGTCTTCAATTTGATATAAAACATGTTTGTATCATTCTGGTATCAGAAATCTACTTGGATGGGGGACTTGCTGGTCAGAAGCCAGCAAGGAGCCAGACCAAATGCAAACATTGGACGTCTGGCAAGGCATAGGCAGCTTGATTCATACGGATCTTTCTTATATGAAAGGATCTTTACCACATGAATCTTTTTTATATGATTTTTCTTACATGAAAGCCTGGCTACAGTTATTTGAACAAACGTGAGATGATCTACCTGCAAAGCATCAGGTGGGATGGTAGCAGCCTCAGCTCTCTCAAGTGATGGTTACGACTGCTGGCTGCATGTGGAGAGTGCTCATCCATGTGAGAAGCCTTGTGTTCCAATGGAAAATCTACAGAGAAGTGCTTGTGGCCAGTAATGGATGAAGGAAGTCAGAAGCAGAGCCTTAAGGCACCGTGGTTGTACCCTATGTCAGGCACAAGTTGTGGTGAGAGGAGCAGTGATGGCCATGAGAAGGGGACTATATGGGAGAGGGAGAGTCAACTCCAGTTGTTGTAAACACGGTATGAGTGAGGATCGCCTTCAGAAAAACAGGGGATATCCTGTGTGAAAACAGAGAAGGTGACTGTTGTGGGGCACTCTGCCTGTGAATTTAGTGCCAAGAGGAGGTGACAAACCTACCTACCTTTTGGATCTCTCTTACACAAAGATAAACAGATTGGGAGCTGCCTGTGGAAACAAAGTTAACAGAGCAGATATTTAGGACAGGAATTTGACTCACCCCTGAGTGAGGCTGAAAAGCCTCTACCTTTATTATGCAATATAAAATTCTTCAGGAGGAAGATGTGGAAACTGCGAGAAGCAGGTGACCTGTCTAAGAGGTCAATGACAAAGGCAAAAGAAACATAAGGGGTGCAGGTGGGAAGGGAAGAACATGAGGATCTTAACATATTCGAGGCCTGTGATACATCCTAACCTTTAATAGTCTGGCAGAGTCACTGACTCAGGCTTTCTGATGGCTGGCTTAGGGTGCAGAGCACATACAAGGGTGGGAGGAGGCTCTACAAAGGGCTTGCTGCAGCATGTTGAGTCCCACAGGGTGCCATTCCAGCTGCAGGAAATTTACTACTGACAGAGGCTTTGGAAAAAATAATGGGTGTTTACAAAGGCTAAGAGGTGGCCTGAGGCACTGCATGGTACCCAAAACTCTACCCTTTCCAGCCCCTCAAAACGGGACTTATTTCAAGATAGCTATTGTCCTTTCAAGCTGTAAGAGATCAGTAAACTGTGTACAAAGAGGCAAAGCTCAGGAAAAAAGAAGTATGGAGTGATTCCTGTCCAAGTTTTAACAGCTGTAAATCTCAAGCAGATTTCACAGGTCTATTCTGAAAATTTATATTTCGAGTTCTAGCAGCCTTCATGTTCAGAAATGGCAAATCGCCTCTATGTTCCTGCACAAATCTTCTGTAAGAACTGTGCAAAGTAAGATTTTCAGGCATGATTGCTGAAAGTAGTGCTTCAGCTGCTTATGTCACCTTTATACTTTGAAAGGAATGGCATTTCAGCACTCAGCACTCACCCTCACCACATCCACAAAAAAAAAACATATAAGATAGCCTTTTTTTGGCGCCTCAAATGCAATCTATAAGCACTGGGAAACATGCATGCAAGAGCTTCTCACTTCTTGGTTTATGGAGTAATCCCACAAGCCTGGCAGGACATCCAAGGCTGATAGCTTGGGGAAGGCTGCTGTGTGCAGAGGCAGGCCATGCTCATGCCACTGCTTAGTGGGGTGGCCCCGGCCTTAGAGACTTGGGTTTGCTTCAGTCTGCATCAGCAAGCATCTTGGCACAGGCTGCTTGCCCTGCTGTTCAACCAGCAGTGAGCGGCAGTTTATAGCTTGCTCTTACCAACCTGTGCTATTTCATAACACAAAGACTCCTCCAGGTTGCTTTTAGAGTGTTGTTTTGAGCAGTAGAAAGGCAATTTCTGCAGAAGGAAAACAGCCTGAAAATTTTCCCAGAATACTTGGAGGACTTGGCCTGGTATCCACATGGCAGATAAAGTGCCTGTTTTTCAGATTTACTTTTAAATTGGAACAAGTGGAATTGGAGAAGAGGACAGAAAATGGGAGGCAGCAGGTTGCCGTGCTTTTGGGATGCCATGTTTTGTCAAGCAGAACTGCCCCACACAGACCACTTGCTGCTGCCCTTGACATTGCTGTGTTGTCATGCTGTTCCTTGGAAAGGTTGTTTTTGATGCTTTTTTTCACCCTAGTATATCCATTTCTCCATCTCCCCTTTAGCCGAAGGTCCTGGTATTTATCCTGAGTGCCTTTTTGAGTAGAGTACCCTTTTTTTCCACAGGAAGATTACAGTTTCACTGACTTGCTTTTCTAGGTAATACTGAAGCTGTCAAAAGCAGTATAAACTACCCCCACCCCCATCCTCAAGTGAATTAGGGAAGGATAGTCAAACTGCCTCTTTTCTTGGCAGTCACTAGAGAAAAATCTTTCATGTGAAAGGGATTTTGGGCTCTAAACCATTTTGGACTCATCCTTTATGAACAGCAAACTACAGCTACAGGGGGTATCTGCTTTCAGATGCTGCTATAGGCCAAAGAGAACCAAAAATAAATTTGCTGGAAATGTTTTACAGAAACGATTAAGCCTGCTAGTCTTGAATTTCTCAATTGAAAAGTCTGCCATCACAAATGGCTGGTGTAATTGCCGTCTTATAGTACGGGCATGGGCCAGAGCAAATTCAGTGATGACACTGAGCATTCAGAGCCTTTTCAGGGAGAGAAGACCTTCTGATTTCATTTCCTCCAGCACCCCACAATGAATTCTTTCTGTTAACTGATGTTTTGGACAGTTGAATGACAGTAAAAGATTTTATGTTGAGCCACAGCCCAGATAAATATGGACTGCATCTGAACTGTCAAGTTATGGCTATTTGTCAAAGGAAAAGGTTTGAAATGCTTACATCTTTGCTGTACTTAGTAACAATGCATGTGAAATCATTTCTGTTACACAGACAGACATTCATACTTTCCAAAGCATTCAGTAATTAGAACTGAGTGATGTTTCCAATGTGCCCATTAAGGATGGCTGCTGTCCAAATGTAGCACTTCAGGACATTGACAGATTCATTTGCTAGCAGCATAGATACTGGCTTTTGAGCTGTGTGTGTTCATGTAGCTCCCTCTTCCTCCTTCTCTCCCCAGAGTGGCTTGTAATAATTAAACACTCAAATCCTCATTGAAATAAATGAAAACTGGGGAATTTGCTCCCTTGGGTGCAATATTATAACTGCATAGGCTTGCTGGCTGCAGTACTTTGCAGGTATCTCAGATACTGACACCCTCCATCCACTGTTTCATGTCAGGTGTAGTCTGCAGCTGGGGTGCTGCTGTTCCCTGTTTCACTTTTCCTCCCACTGAAAATGACTCAAGGATACCCCTGTCTCTGGTCCTCACTTCTACAAGTGACTTTTTTTTACTTTTGCATGGAACTGTCAAAAGCCAGGAATGGCCAGAGGTGAGGTGATGCCCATGTGCCTTGGCTTCTTTATGTCACAGCTGAGTGAGCATATAAGGGGCAGAAGGGCCTGAATTTGGCTCTGCCTAAGTATGAAGTCAGCGGTGCTGGTGACCTTTGTATGCAGCAAACCAGCCAGTTAATTGTACAGATCCTTTCATATCTTATTTCAGAACTGGTGATGTTCCCAGTTTGAAAGTCAAAGTGAATGGATTTAGATCCTGCACAATACATCAAAGTTCTTGAATTCTTCCTCACAGGACGATCAAAGCCTACTTTTAAATAAAAGCAATTTTCAAGTGTAAGAGGTGGGAAATCTCTAACAAAGCCTGATGAAGACTGATGAGATCCATTCGCGGGTCCTGAAGGAACCGGCAAATGAAGTTGCGAAGCCGCTGGCCATCATATTTGAGAAATCATGGCAGTCAGGTGAAGTTCCCAATGACTGGAAACAGGGAAATATAACCCCCATTTTCAAGAAGGGGAAAATGGATGACCCAGGGAATTACAGACCAGTCAGTCTCACCTCTGTGCCTGGCAAAATCTTGGAGCAGATTCTCCTGGAAGGCGTGCTAAGGCACATGAAAATCAACAAGGTGCTTGGTGACAGCCAGCATGGCTTCACTAAGGGGAAATCCTGCCTGATCAATTTGGTGGCCTTCTGTGACGGGGCTACAGAGCTGATGGACAGGGGTAGAGCAGTTGATGTCATCTACCTGGACTTGTCTAAAGCGTTCAACACTGTCCCACACAACATCCTTGTCTCTAAAGTGGAGAGACATCAATTTGATGGATGGACCACTCGGTGGATAAAGAACTGGCTGGATGGCCGCACACAAAGAGTTGTGGTCAATGGCTCAATGTCCGGCTGGAGACCAGTAACGAGTGGTGTCCCTCAGGGATCGGTGTTGGGACCGGTCTTCTTCAACATCTTTGTCGCTGACATGGACAGTGGGATTGAGTGCGCCCTCAGCAGGTTTGCCGATGACACCAAGCTGTGTGGTTCGGTTGATACCCTGGAGGGATCTGGCATCCAGAGGGACCTCGACACGCTTGTGAGGTGGGTTGATGCCAACCTCATGAAGTTTAACCATGCCAAGTGCGAGGTCCTACACCTGGGTCGGAGCAATCCCAGGCACAGCTACAGGTTGGGCAGAGAAGAGATTCAGAGCAGCGCTGCGGAGAAGGACTTGGGGGTGTTGGTTGATGAGAAAATGAACATGGGCCGGCAGTGTGCACTTGCAGCCCAGAAAGGCAACTGTACCCTGGACTGCATCAAAAGGAGTGTGACCAGCAGGTTGAAGGAGGTGATCCTGCCCCTCTGCTCTCGTGAGACCTCACTTGGTGTATTGTGTGCAGTTCTGGTGTCCTCAACATTAAAAGGACATGGAACTGTTGGAACATGTCCAGAGGAGGGCCATGAGGATGATCAGGGGACTGGAGCACCTCCTGTATGAAGACAGGCTGAGGAAGCTGGGGCTGCTCAGCCTGGAGAAGAGAAGGCTGCGTGGAGACCTCATAGCAGCCTTCCAGTATCTGAAGGGGGCCTATAGGGATGCTGGAGAGGGACTCTTCATTAGTGACTGTAGTGATAGGACAAGGGGTAATGGGTTAAAACTTAACCAGGGGAAGTTTAGATTGGATATAAGGAGGAAATTCTTTCCTGTTAGGGTGGTGAGGCACTGGAATGGGTTGCCCAGGGAGGTTGTGAATGCTCCATCCCTGGCGGTGTTCAAGACCAGGTTGGACGAGGCCTTGGGTGATATGATTTAGCGTGAGGTGTCCCTGCCCATGGCAGGGGGGTTGGAACTAGATGATCTCAAGGTCCTTTCCAACCCTAACTATTCTATGATTCTATGAAAGCGATTGCCTAGAGAAGTAACAGTGCAAAGAATATGTTCAGTGTAGTAAGAAATTCTCTTGCTTCTCTCAAAATGACTCTAAATTGCTGAGACAAGCATAGTATATTGAGCACACAGCATTAGGAAAATGTCGATGAGCAAAGTTAGCTGTGCATTACAAATGAGGCAGTAATTAAGAGCGCGTATTCTATACTCTCTATCCCTTCCATCTTCCGTAATTTTCACTGTCTACGGTTGCATTCGCTAGCCTTAGATTTAATAAGTTTCTTCCATCAGAGACATATACTTCTGGTAAAGAAGTTCAAAACAGAGTAAGTTGAGAAAGCAGATAAGATCTTCTAAGGTCGCTTCAGCATATAGCAATTTTGAGCTATAAATACAGCAAGGATCAGAGTATTTGCTTGGGTGTTGCTGGGTCTCACATTTCAACCTTATGGGTTGTCAAAGTAATGAACTGTGTGAGAGGACTGTTCGAGATTTATGAAATCCATGGCACAAACATGGTGGGGTCCCTTGTCTGTTTCCATTGTTTGACTATTTCATATTGTTCTGAAAGGAGAAGTGACATCATCATTACCTATTTAATAAAAATGGACAGAGATGGGAAAATCCTATGTGCTTACCTACAGGTATAGACCTGCATACCAGCTGGATATTTACTAACCACAGTCCTTCTGAAGATGGCATTGTCTTCAGAAAGCCTTACAGTCCTCTGAGGTACAACCTAAACTATTTTTTTCACAACTCGCCAAGAATGAGCCGCCCCTAAGAGCTTCAGCATCTTTGTGTGTTCAGTGTACACCATCACTGGGGTCCCAAGAGCATTCTCATGGCCTTGTTTGGTCTTTCAGGCACTCCAGAGAGGAAACACTTTTCTTCCCTTCTTCATCAGAACGTGCAAAAATATTTGAGTTTCTAGCATGCTATAGTGATCTGGAAAATCACTGTGGTTTGTATGCAGAATAAACTCAGAGAGTGGATGGTTTAACTCAGTTTCTCTTTCTCCTACTGTTTTCTAGGCTCTGAGCCATAGAGAGTTCCCAGCACCAGTGTTTAGACATGGAAAGAAGGATGTGGATTTTCAGATTTCCTAGTGCATTTTTAAAAGACCATCTGGGAGTGTCATAAAGAAAGCTGCCAGATGCTGAGCCCTCTGTGGAAGCTGGTCTCATATGCAGAAACACAAAGGATTACCCTACATAAAGGAGCAACACTTTCTCATTAGATCAATGAATTTTTGACAGTGTGTTCTTCAAGGCAGCATGGGTTGGACAGGCTTTTAGAAGTTCCTCTGCCCTGTATTGCCATATCTTGCCCTGAGAACAGCACTCATGGGGCAATCCAGAGCAACCTAGAAATTACTTTCTTCTGACTTCTTGAGAAATTTTACTTGAAGATGTGCCAATGTGTGCATGAAAATTAACCAGGGCAATATGCTTAATTTTTCCAGTTGGCATTCTGACTCTGTGATGCAAACTGAAACCAGGTCAGTTCTTTGAGTCATTTTTTGTCTTCTTGTAAGTGCATCCTTTATCCCAGGCTAGATGATTTTTTTTTTTTTTTTCGTTTTGGGTCACAAGCATGTGCCTGAGGTTCTGGGGCCACTTGCTGACATCTGCTACAAATGCATTTTTAGTGGCTAAGGCATTCAGTAAGTGAGCATACAGCGCTACATTCAGAGCTAAGAAACTTACACGAATAACTTGCCACACAGAAAATTTGCACAGGAATGTCTGCCACTGGGGGGAGGATTAATTTTGCTATGCATTTCTAACCAGTATCCCCTTCTGAAAATTCCCACTTTAAAATTCTCTCTTTATTATAAAACTCTGCATAGCACTTAAGAGGATTGCCTCTGAAATGTTGTATTTCAGACTCCCCAGCACAGCAAAACTGTCCTTAAACTCATAGCAAGAACAAATGCAACCGAGGTTTACCAGTTTGAGAAGTGGAGGTGGCTTTGGCAAGCTGTTTAATAATATCCTTTCTTTCAATCATGTTCTTCTTTGGGACCTTTGCTTCCCACAGACATCTGCCACAGGGAGAGGGAGGTTCAGCAGACTGAGACCCAGAAGTACGCTAACCCCATGTTGGAAAAGTGCCTCGAAGAAGTCTGAGTGGAGTGAAAAGGAAAAGGGCAGTACTAAGGGGAGAAAATCTGGGAGTGTGCTGGACCTTCAGCAGCTATGCTGCAGCCAATCAACAGAAGCCTCTGTCCTGCCTGGGGGCAAAGACCTCAGCAACGATGGTGCATTAGTCAGGCAAGATCAGAAGATGTGAGAGCCTGCCTCTTTCCCAGAGAGGGAGCAGGTGAAAGGAACAGGGACAAAATGAATGCAGAGATCAAGAAGGGCTGGGCTCCAGCACTCCTGGGGCATATTTTTTTGTAGATAAAATGCAAAACCAGCATCCAAGGAAGTGAAGAGTGTAGCTGCTAAATCCAAGCTGCAAGAGCATAGGGCACCCTACTTCCCAGCATAAACTAACTTACAGGTAGTTTGCCTGGAGGAGTCTGCACAGCCTTCCAACCCTGTTGCCTCTGGAGAAGCAGGCATTTGAGGGCCAACATCTCAATACCACTAAAATTGTTATGTCCATGCTCAGAGATCATTGTTTCCTGAAGGAGTGTCGTGGTTTAAGCCCAGCTGCAACCCAGAACCACGTCTAAGTTTCAACCCAATAACAGAGAGCACCTTGGGTGCATGGCAAAACCAAGGTTGTGCTTTGCTTTCACAGCACATTCTTTTTGTGGTGTGTATTATCCTTACAGTCAGTCAACAGTAATTTACAAGCCTGCAAAACAAGAAAATTTGAAGAGCAACCTGGACTACTTCTGAAAACACACTTTTGTGCCAATGTATTGTAGCCTCACACCCTTGGAGACATTTTCACCTAGGAGCCTGACTCATGGTCCCAGAGTAAAACAAGAAGGCTCCTTACCTTGAAGGCTAATAATTAGGTGTTTCTGAAGCCACTGTGCTTTTACTTCACCCTGGTTATGGTGCAGCAATTTCATTTATGAGTTTTGTCAACTGGAGGCCACTGGTTTTAGAAGCGAGTGGTAAAAAAGTGGCACATTGCCCTACTTTCAAACTTCACATTAGGTCCTGGTCTTAACTCCATGATTTTCAGTGTTTGGTTTGGGGCTTTTTTTTGTTTGTTTTGTTTGCTTGTTTTTTAATTCTAGGTGCTACAGGTTCTAAATACTGAAGTGAGTTGTTTGTAGAGTAGGAGGTAGTTTTCTGTTACAGGAAACTTTAGGGATAATCCCTCTAAAAACAGTATTGTTCCAAAGTCAGGAGGGAGTCAGCAAACAGGAATGTCATCTGCCCAGCCATTGTTAAATACTGAAAAAAACATATCCTTTTATCACTGCAATGTATCTGGCCCTCTGTATCTTTCCAAAAACCTGGCAGATATAATATGTGCTATTTATACATTTGCTTTATTTTTACAGTGCATACTTTTCTCATCACTTTTTCCAGGTTAGCCCTGCGGTGTGTCACCCAAGCAACAAAATGGGATACTTCTCATTTTGGTGTTTTGGAGGTTGACTCTCTTTACCCAGTTGTATTAGAATCACATTGATACAAACTTCAGAAGGAAAAAATTGTCAGACCTACAAGGACCCATGCGAGATCGGGTATGTGTTCTGCCTGACAGTAAGAAACCATTAGGTCTGTGAGGAATACAAGGAGAAAAAGGAGGCTCATGATTGCACATGGTGGACAGAGATGGGATGCAAGTATTTTGTTCTCAAATGTGCGTTCTGACTGCTTCTTCTCTGCTTCTGTACCACAGTGTTCAGCTTGGTAGCCAGAAGGATGTATGGGGCTACTAGAAGCCATCAGAGGCCTTAGAACAAAGAGAAGGAGCAAATGAAGTTCCTCAGTTTGCTTGCATCTCCTTATCCCTAGCCTTCAAGAAGAAGGGAAAAATATCATAACTTGATAATCAACCAGTATGATCAGTTAGTAAAGAGACTGGTTACAGAGAGGTAAAGAGAAGTCAGCTGATGGCTCAGTGAAAACAGAGTATGCACAATGAACCACTCAGAACCAATTAAGAAGTTATGCGTTTGGAAATCTGAAGGAGGATATAGCTCATTAGGTTTTTTTACTTTGTGGCACAGCTCTTCAATGCACGTGGAGGAAGGAAATCTGAAGAAATGATTTTTCATGGGCAATTCAAGAGATTTTTAATACTGAATATGTTGTCATCCTGTCTTTGCTGGCTGGACAGGAGCTGTGTTCAGAGCTGCTACAGGGAAATCTTCCTATCACACTTTCTTTGTCCAAGTTCTGGTTCCTATATGAAATGGGGTATACCAGAAGGTGTACCTCCTGTTTCCAAATCAATCATGATAGTTTCCCCTACATGTTGAGTTACACAGTCTCTTGTTCATAAAGAGTGTTATATCTGGATACATGAGCAAATACTTGTGCTTATGAAGGAGGTATATAAAGCATATGAAAGCAAACCCAAATATTAATACAGAATTAGATTTGATAGGATGTAGGAAAAGTGTTTTCGTTCCAACACCACTCCAGTATGGTTAAATAGTGTGCATTTTGTAGTACAGCAGGGATTCTGTTCCCACCTTCCTGTTTTGGGGAGGAGATTTTTAAAGGACTCATCACCTCAACAGCTGAGAAAAGGTGAGGCAGAAAGAGAACACATATTCTCTTACAATTCATAAAGATACTATTTCTATTTCCCCTTTGGTGGCAATACTTCTGCAGTTCTTGAAGGAGCAGCCCTACCACCACACTTTCTCTTGAAAAATGCAGTAAAATTAGTAAAGTAACAGTTTTTAAGTCACTTTTTGGTTCCTCCAATTCTCACATTTGTTTTTCCACATCTCTTTTTCCATGGCTCTGGGAATACTTACTGGTCTTCTTTATGTGAAATGTAACTAGGGCTACCACTGCTGCTTCAAGCATAGGAGTTACCCAAAATTGTTGTTCAAAGTCTAATATCAGCACACATGTAAAAAAAGATGCATAAAATTTCATCATCATTATGTATGTTACAGTAGAATGCTTTTTTCTGGCATGAAGTTTAAATTGTTTCTTTATTTTTAGTACATTGGATACTCATGCTTCAAGTAATAGATTATTGACTGTGCAGAGATTTACAAAACAAAGCAAATGCTTAGCAACAGTATGTATCACAGCCAGCTTTTCTTTGGAGACATAAGTAGCATGCAGCAGTGAGCTGATACAGAGCTGATGGCAACCAACACCCAGTCATGACAACAACATAGAAAAAGCACTGTGGGGTGGCCTTGCATAATTCATCTCATGATGAATGAACTCCCTGCAAGTCTTGTCACAGCTACCACAGCTTCCCATTGTTTCCTCCATCATCTTTGGAGGAGTCCCCAGCTTTTCTGAGATACTCAGTCAGGGAGGATTTCTCACCAGATATCAAGGAACAAATTGAAAGCAACACTCACTTTCAGCAGTCCATACATGTCGGTGCTGTGTTCCCCAGGTCAGAGCAAAACCTGCAGGGCAATTATCGCTTTTCTTAAGGGCCTGTTTTGTTTGCTACATGTGTAAGAAGCTCTTGATGTAGGGAAAAGTTACTGATACAGATTTTTCTGTGCAGTTTTGGCATATCTTTCAGAAACCAAGGGTGCAGAGGGTGTAGTGTGATGCTCTTCACCTTTGCAGCAGCAGCAACGATTTTTTTTAATTTCTCTTCCATAGTGCATTTTAACAAGTGAAAGACAGTGAAAGCACTGGCACAAAAGCAGGAGCACTATAAGCTATAGCTGGTGCTACCTGCTGACCTCCTGTTTCCCTTGCAACACCTTTCCAAACAACGCTGGTGATCGTTGTGTTGCACAAAGCATGAGTTCTCTCTTTAACTGGTGCTGCTTCCTTGGGAAGAAGTTGGTGGAACTAGAAAAATACCCAGTGATGGTATGCATGTCTGTCACCTTCTGCCATTGTGCAGTGCCACTCTTGCTGGCACAGGCAGGGAGAGGAGTCAATTGGGTGTGTGTCACAGGCCGCAGCTCATTCTGCAGCAGCTGGAAGAGAAAGCAATTGGAAAAAAATGAATTACTTAACTGGTTTGAGAGTCTGGGTCTGTAACCAATCCCATTTGGCATGAGTCAGGTTCTAAAGCCTGGTGCTTTTATTTTGTGCCTTGCCAGAACTGCTCCAGTGCTGTTGTGAAGTGCACAGACAAATGAAGTGTAGCCAACTTGTGTACTTGTAGTGGAATAATTAAAGAACCATAAAGCACTAGGTAAGTACCACAGCTTCTTAAGGAGGCAATACAAAGCCCTGCCCCTCTGTGCGTGTGAGCTCAGTTTTGCTTCTGGTGGTTGATTTCATGCCAGAGCGGTGTCAGCAGTGCCAGGCCAGCGACAGCAGCCAGGTGATACCTGGCACTACTACCACTGCTCATGGTATCCAGCCAAAAGGCAAGCAGAAGCTGTGACAGGATGCTCCTGTCAGCCCAAGTGGTGTATAAGATCAGACACAACTGACCTGGGATGAAAAGCCAGGTGCAGAAATTCCCATGTGTCTGTCTTACTCCTGTTTTAAAGTGGGGTAGCTTTCAAAAGACAGCAGCATGGTTTTAGCACAGATATGGAAAAAGTGGGCAAGCATGGTACATTGGTGGTGTGGTAGGGACTTCAGACTCCCTGTACCCAACCCGTGCTCTGGTACATCAGACAGAGGAGCAGCACAGTTGGTCAGCTCTGGCAAACCCTGCAGCAGCATCTACTCCAGCCTCCTTGTGCTTCTGACACCTGAGGAAGGCCAAGAGGTTTGTGTTATTCTCAATAGTGCCAGTTTCTTTCAGGCAGCTTTTGGCTGCTATTTGTCAAAGCAGTATTAACATCATTTCCAGAGGAGTGAATAAAGGATGAAGAAGGGGCATCTGTTACTTGCACTGAGTGGGACTATAGTTGAAAAAAAAAACAGTAGCTGATGACCTGTTGCAGATAATTGAGCACTAGAAGCCTAATTTTTTCTGCCAAGTTTTCAAGGTGGTGCCTTATGTTCTTGCTCCCTGTTAACTCTTGTGTAATATCTGAAGCATGAGATGCAGCATTAGAAGTGCTGAGAGGAGTGATTCTTGCATGTGAAAAAAACAGAGAACGTTGTAATTAGTGAAACTTCTATGGCATCTTCTTTAGCAAAACAGTGAGGAAGGGGCAAACCTTGCTTGGGTGATCCCTATATTTTTGGCAGCACCCAGGAGCCTGTGGTAAAGACGAAAGAGTGTTGAAGTGTACCGTACTGAAGTCAAGGCTCTCTTAGCTACAGAATTTCAGTTTGATTTTTTCCCTTGCTTTTCTTTCCTTTTGTCAACTGCTTTCCTTTCAACAGCTGAGTCATAGAGTGTCTCAAGGCTAAATGCAGTGGTCTTAGGGTCTGGTGTGAAAGAATTAATGTTTAACAGTAGGTTCTAGGTCTTTAAAGAGATCTGTTTTCTCTTTATTTGTTTTTCTTTTGTTCTTCATTTCCTTTATGTTCGTGGGTGCCTTTAATCTGGGACATACAGGGAAAGACAAGGGACAGGGAAAGTTATCTCTGGAGCTTAACCCTGCCTCATATATGTTCTCCTTGTAAAGTCTGTAATACCTAAACTGATCAGAAAACAAAACAGTTCCCAGGAGCAACACACTTCAATCTTGATTGCCATCAGCTGTCCTTGAATTCATTGTATTGTCTATGGTAGGTGTATGGGCCTGAATATCTAGGGCAGTGCCCAGCACATGGTGGGAATGAGCATGTTTGTAATGTGGTTGCATGGATGTACACATGGTTATATGTTGTAGTTTTAATAATTTCTGAGTACTGTACACCAGCAGTCCCCATCACCTTTTTATACTGTTGCTGTCACTTGTTTTTATATTTTAATGAGAATATTGTAGAAGTGATGGGAGCAGCTGCTGACAATCCCTCCTATAATGGATCTGTGTGTCTGTATGTGATTATAATGCATGCATCTCACTCTATACTGTTTTCTTCATGTTGATTGTGCTGGAATCTGCCAAGGTATTTTGCTATGTAGTGCTTGTGTTTCTCACATCTTTTGGCTAAACTAAAGGAATTGGGTAGGCTGTAGGACATCTCCCTTGTGTGTCTCATCTCTGGAACTTTTGTCTATGTCTTTGTGCACAGGTCTATCCTGCCTCAATGTACTGTGTAAAACTACTTTGCACCTATATGCCACTGCATTGGTATCTGTCCTACAGAAACCAGCTATAGTAACTCTTTACCCATTAATGGTGATTGACCTAGTTCCATTTGTAACTGTGGTCTTCAGCGCCAAATATAGCTATTGCAAAAATCTGTAACATTGGCAAAGTGCTGGCCTAGAGAAACAAAATGAAGCTCAGTTTGAAAAGCTTACGGGTGTTTTAAGAATGTTGGTTACATGAGGAAAAATTATAGATAGCCAGGAGCTGAAGATGGTAGAGGGGCAACAGATGGCAAAATAACTTAGTGATGTAAAATCTGCTAGCTGCAAGGAGCAGCCTGCAAGCCCCATCTGCTTCTCAGGGACTTCCCAATAGTGCACGATGGGACTGAAATCTATGCGTATTCTATCTTTGGAATTTCTTTGCTTCTGCTTCTTGGCAGCATCCTGAATGGTTCCTATAATGAGTCTTTTAAGAGTAACGCAGTTGTTAACTGTGCAGAAATTTCAGTGCACTGACCCCAGAGAATTATCAGATGTAGGTGTAATTACTTGTAAAGTAATTCATGGCTGGATTATGAAATATTTGCTCATGACATTCTCTTGAAAAAAGAGGGCACACAGTCAGAGTTGCATTGACCTTTTCTAGGGAGCCCTTCACTGTTTAAAGTGCGTGGAGGAAAGGTGGAGGCACCAATGTTGTCAGCAGGAGCATGGAAGGGTGACGTTGCTTAAAGCTGAAGATTCCAGGAAAGGTGGCACCTATACGCTGCACAGCAGGGTAGTGAGTTGCTGTTGGGAGGCAGAAACCACATCCATCTCACTTCTTTTCTTTGACACTCTTGTGCAATAAAAACAAGCAGTTGGTCTCCAGTTGTGTTTTCTACCTTACTAGCTGTCTGAAGGGGAATGCGTATTGGAAAAGTACAAATAGTCACATAATGATGGTGGAGGATCTCCCCCCAAAAACAGCAGGGCAATAGGAACTGCTAGAGCTATTAAGCCCTGATGGCAGAAAGCTGGACATAGGCTTTTCTTGGAGGCTATGCCACACCACAATTGGTGCATGGTATGAGGGAGGGGATTCTGACCCTCTACTCTGCTCTGGTGAGGCCTCATCTGGAGTGTCTCTGGTTGTCCATCGTATGCTGTCTCTGCAAGCACTGAGATAAAGGGAAATGGAATGTCAGAACCCCACACCATCAGACTTCACCTATTTGCTCTATTTTGGCAGCAGCTTAGTCTCCCTTTTTGACACTGGAGATAGTACAGGGAATCTGCAGTAAAAAAGAGAGGTTTGGTATTGCCAGCTATCAAGCAGGAGTTCTGTCATTGCTTGGCCATGGCACATGTCAAACAGAGTGGTGAAAGATTGTGCCATTCATCTTTTATCCAAAGGTCACTTCATAAAATGTTCTTCTAACTTATTTGAAAGATTTCTTGTGATGGAGCTGGCTCCCCACAATGCCACCAGGAAGCCCTGCCTTTCTGCAAAGCTTTTCCTATTGTCTAACCTTGTTGCTGCTTACAGCCATAATTGCATGTTCCGTCTGCTACAGACACTAAGAACAGAGTCCTCCGTTCCTCTTCATGTCAAGGTTTTAGGAACTGAAATATCTTTTCATGTCTTTTCCCTTCTAGAGAATACCAGTTCATCCCTTCTTCTCCCAAATCAGATGTATCTTCCTGACCTCAAGTAATTTTTGTTACTTGCCTCTGGACTTTTTACAGTTGGCCCACCAGTCCCTCCAAATGCAGGCCCCAAGATGACCACTCAAGCTAGCAAACAGTGCATAACAGCTGATGCTGAACTCTATCACTATAGTGTTATTAAACAATTGTTAAAGTACTTCAATGTGCTTTAACGTTTGCTTTAGAAGGCGACAAAATTAGCGAACATCTTTATCTGAAAGCAAATTTTAACATACTGTCCACCCGTTTTCCATTTGGAAAACAACTTTAACATATTCTTCATCCTACTATATGTACTAAAGGAGGACACTCCTGCTTCAGCAGCTGCCACAGTCTGAGACTTCTGCCTGGCTCCTTTTTCATGCTCTATGCAGTCCAGAAGCCTACTGAGCTCGAAGTGCTATTACTCACTATAAAACACTGTATTCCGTGCTTAATTGAGCATCACCTTCAACAACTCAAGTGACATCATACAGATTGTACTGTGCAATTTAATATGTATTTCTGTGGGAAAATACCCATTTGTCATGTTTTGGTTTGGGGGTTTGGTCTATTTTTAGCATAGCAAATCTGCTGTCAGTCTTGCAGTGTTATTTAAGTTTCCCGTTTTCCCAGGAAAAGCTCAGAAAGCATGGGGCTGCAGCTACCCTTTTGTTTTCTGAGACAAAATTGGATGGAGTGGGGAGAAAGGAGGAAACAGGATCAAAACAGGGTATAAATGTAAAACATTGTAGTTCCTCTCAATTAGCAAGTAGAATCATAGAATCATAGAACAGTCTGGGTTGGGAGGGACCTTCAAAGGTCATCTGGCCCAACCCCCCTGCAATGAGCAGGGCCATCTTCATCTAGATCAGTTTGCCCAGAACCACATCCACCTCTCTGGGAATCCTATGCCAGTATTTTACCACCCTCATATATATATACAATTATTATATATATTAGTATAAATTTAGTGTAATATATATAAAATATATATGATCTTGAAGGTCTCTTCCAACCTGGTTTATTCCATTACTCCATGTACTATATATATGATATGTGTGTAATACAGAGTTATCTGCTGGGTTATAGTGGGCTGAGTCTTTCATATCACAAGATTTTCCATTTTTTACTTAGGTGATTTCAGGAAATATCCATGTGAATATTCAAACATGTGAGTTTGTCACCTATTTGCTGAAAATACCAGGTGAGCATTTAAAATTCCTCTCTGGAGATAGGCATATACAAATGGGAAATTTTTCAGCAGTGTTTTCCTGCTTCTTTTGTTATTGTTTTCCTACTTATTTGCCTGGGTTTTAACATTTGAAAACCCTATATGCTTTGAAACATTTGTGTCTAGAAATAGCAATCACTGTACACTGATTTTCATTTCTTTCACTTGTTTATACGGAAAAGGAAAAAAAAATTTGGAATAAAAAATTTCTTCCTCACATTCAGCCTGAATCTCATCACTTTTAGTTTAAAACCATCACCTCTTGTGCTACTGCAACAGGCCCTGCTAAAAAGTCTCTACACATCTTTCTGACAGGCCCCTTTTAAGAACTGAAAGGCCACAATAAGATGTCCCCAGAACCTTCTCTTCTCCAGGCTGCACAACCCCAACTCTCTCAGCCTTTTTTTCACAGGAGAAGTGCTCCAGCCCTCTGAACATCTTTGTGGTCTCTTTTGGACCATCTCCCACAGGTTCGTATCTTTCCTGTACTGAGGACTCCAGATCTAAATGCTCCAGGTGAGGTATCAGCAGAGCAGAGAGTCAGAATTCCCTCCCTCATCCTGCTGGCCATGCTCTTTTTGATGCAGTCCAGCATACAACTGGCTTTCTGGGCTGCAAGTGCGCATTGCCGGCACATGTCCAAATAATAGTTGGTTCTGTATTCAAACTGATCTTAGTCTGGTCAATTCAGAATAAAATCTTTTGATTCTGATACATCAGTGCCTACCAGAGCTAGTACAGAATAGCTGTGCTGGAAAAAGTCCCCAGACAGACAAGTCCTGGAGCATATGATCCACTCTGTCTTCTGCAGACTAATATCACTGACACCCCTGTTCTGCCAAATCCCACCTTGTCAGGTCAGGTCATTGGGCAGGTTGGACAGGTGCTTTTTTAAAGTCCTGCTTATAAATTTGCATTTTTCAGTATGAGAGAGGAGCAATTCCCTCTTCATTCTTCCAATTTTTAACCTTCCAGCATTTACCATTTGTGATATGGAATGATGGGACTTTTTATCTGTTTTTTGATGCATTTTAGGGTTTTAAAAATATCAGTAACATATTTAAACAAATAGATAAATGCCCAGATTGTAATCTGAGTCTTTTTGTGTTACTTCTTGCTTTGTGAACTTTTATGGGACCTTGTTTACAAGTTTCTCCACAGCTGCAAGGGCTAGGCATTTACTGCTAAATAAAATAAAAATAAAACAAAACACAAAAAAACAAAACAAAATAAAATAGAATAATAAAATAAAAATATCTTGCCGGCATTCCCCTGGAGTTGTATGACTGTAGGAGTTGCAACAATATTAAAAAAAAAACATAAAATCATATCAATCCCAATAAAATCATGTGAGTAGCCAGTGCTGACTTCAGTGGTTTAGTTGTACAAGATCACAGGCATTTAGGTTCACCATCAAATTGCTAAATTTAACAAAATCCCATTTGCTTTCAACAGTAAGCCACCATTTTTGACATTTAATGGCAGGCTCAACTATTTTTGACAAAAGTATGATCCTTCATACAAAGAATTGGGATGTGGGGCCTCTTTAACTGCTTCTGCAAATTCAAATAGCTGATGTTAGCAATTATGTTGTATTGCATATCCTCCTTGTTGAAAATGGTTAGTGCTTGTCAGTTATCAGTGTTTTGCAGGTCCACAGCTGTGCAGGATTTATACGATAGAGAATCCTTCACTGTTTATCACACAGCTGTTGTAATAGCAGTTATTTCCAGTTGACACTTATCTTTAAGGACATCAATTCCTTGTTTCTCATGCAGTGCATATTCTAGCCATATATCCAAAAGGCCAACTGCTTATTATTTATAAATAGTCCGAGTCAGTAGTTACTAGACTGGCATTTGGTTGCTTTGCAAACCATATTTCAAGTTGTTTTTTCCACGACTAAAATGATGTTGACTGAAGATTAAACTTGCTTCTGACTGAGGGACTCTGCCCAAGGCCCACAATTTTGCCAGCATTTGAGATATAATCATAAAATCATAAGTGTTGCAATTTTAGGTTGATTTCTTTGGCAGCCAGTAGTTTTCAGACTGCCACAGGCAACTCAGTAGTTTTGCATCATCCCTAAATTGATTTTATTGTTTGTGTCTATTTTGAAGCTGCGTTGAGCTCTCAGTTGGCTACATTGCACAAATACTCCTGAATGTTAAGAAAAACCTGCTGCAGAATATGCTGGCTGTCAGCTTTTGTTAGAGATGCCTGAATCCATGTCTATATAGGAAAGTTAATTTGGACTCCAACAGGTTGTGAATTAAAAGCAGAGTAGCTATTTTCGGTTAACACCTGAAATTGGCAGTACTCTCTCTATGTACATAGTGTAATGGAAGGCAGATTGACATTCTTTTGTGCACACTGAATAATGCTCTACAGGCAAATTCCCAAGGTGTGCCTGCGTGAAGCTGATTGATCTGGAAATTTTTATTCTGGCCACTTACCTGGCTAACTTGTGGCTTTTTGGCTTAATGTTTTGTGTATCTTTAGCTGTTGGAGGCCATATGGATGTCTGTAGCCCCACTGACAGGCTGAAGTGCATACAGTCAGTGATTTCACTGGAAAGCAGGAAACGCAGAGCAGAGCTGTTCATTCATGGTCTTTTTTGTCCGGAATGTAAGGACTTCTAGCTCTGCTATTTAACTGTGATTTACTCTGTTCTGCAGTTCCACAGATTAAAAACAAGGAGGTCAAGCACACAAAGACCATCCAGACCCCTGGCACACTACTCGTACTTCTTCCCACATGGGGCCTTTGTTTGCTTGCGCCCTCCGTGTGTTACTGCAGTAAGAAGATAAAGTCTCACTTGTATACTTGTGTTGCTCATGCACAGAGATTTGTAGCCTCAAGTCTGTAAATGCTTAAATGTTAAGTTTGTATGTCTACAGAGATGATCTTAAAAGAGAATAGCAACCACCCACACGGTGGTGAGGTCCTGATAGTGGCTAGCCTTGGAGATGCAGCCCACTGAAGTAAAACCTTTTTTCTTCCAACAGTTTTACAGCTTTCTGAAATGTTCTACTTCTCAGCTTTTATTTTATGTGTATTTATTCCATGCAAAAAAAAAAAAGTGGTGAAATTTCAAGATTGTTATTAGAATTGGGATTCCTGGTCTTTTGCACCAACTTTGAGACATTTTGTAGTAGAAGATCCTGCCTGAATTTAGTGAGATTCTGTGTATATCTTTGCAGAAGGGACAATAAATATCATATTACAAATTACAATGGAAATACCACGGTACAAATACACTTTTTTTCACATTGCATTGCTCACTGTTGCTCTTTTGGGAGCATACAATTTAAATAAATTGCAATTTGAGACGACTTTTTTGCAGCAAGACAGTTGTGTAGCTTCTCATCACCATAGTTTGCTGATGTTGTCCCAACATATCCAACCCATGTGAGAGAGTGTAACAGCACTCCTACCTCAGGCAGTTAAGACATGAATGGTATTTAGATATGTACCAGAATGTAACTGGTGCTATTCAGCCTTTTAGCTGCCAACTCCCCTTACACTCTCATATTCCTTTGGCTGAAAAATTTTCAGTGGTTAAGCCGACTTGCCCCTGGAATAGAGACCAAACCAGTGAACATATAATAACCTCAAAAGGTGTCTTCCAATGAAAATTATCCTGTGATCCTATGATTCTCAATGGCTTCACTGCAGTGTCGTATGTATGGACAGGCGTGCTGCCTAATCTCCCTAACATTTATCATGTCTATACTGTTGTTGCTCATGTCCATTACCAGATACCTGATGTATCTCCCATGACTGTTAGCAGTGAATTACAGTATCATTATTGCTGAATTTATGGGGACTGTATATAACTTCCATGTCTGCAGGGGACTTGTGAGAACGCATGACAGAAAAATGATACTTCAGTGGTCCAGCATATCTGACATATGTAACCATGGAGCTCATTAATCTGCAAAATGCACTTGCTGTTGCTAAATCTAATTTATCCCAGAGACCAGAAACAGGCCATCTCCAATTATGAACATCTCCTTATCAGACAAATTATCTCCCAGAAAGCAGCATTCTATCTGAGCCTCTTGGACTGTTGCCAGTCCCTAAAGTGGCTATATATTACTGCAATGCTAAATGTGGATGCATAACTTGTGATAGTCGCAGATAAGTATCGAGCTAGAAACCACGGCAAAACCTTGGGCTTTAGGTGGTGTTTGTATTTTCATAGGTGAAAAGCTTTTATTTTAGGGATGGAGGACAGCAACAATCTGCTTGTATTTCACTTTGTGACATTTTACAAGTGAAATTAACATTTTGGCATCACTTCCAGCTCAATTAAGTGTTTGGAGTGGGCGTGGAACAGCAAGAGATGGTGTACGTGCCATTGCTCAGGAGTTTTTAAGCAGATAGCCTGCTTTAACTCTAAGTGGAAAGATATTACTCTGGAGTTCATTTTCACAGTCATTATCATTAGTCTGGGCACCTAATGATGAGCATTGCATGCTTTGGAAAAACATAGGTTCAGGGCACACAAAAATGCGGAGTCTTGGCCTTGCCACAGTGTTCCTGTGGGATCCCAGGAAAAGTGTCCCTGTTGCTCTGCACCTGTCTTGTCTATGACAGCTTTTGTTGTCCTTGCCTCCATCTGTTAAGTATCTACTGCAACACTGCCTTATGGAAGATACACACCAGGAATGATAAAATCTCCTGTTTTCCATTCTGTCACATGCCCATGTGGAGTAGATACGTCAGATCACAGAAGATGGATGTACCATACCCTAGTCAGCTACATGTCTTTAGTGAGGGTTATTTTTGTTGCTCTAAAAAGTGTGCATGGTAGAAGTCTGCTTAGTTCCACAGGTAGGGAACTAAAAGTGTGGTAAGTTAACCCTGCCCTTAGCATAACAGGATCTTATCTGCCACAAATTAAGGCAAACCTCTGGTGGTTCTCTGCCACATTGCATGCATGAATCACCTGGTCCATTGACTGTCTTTTCTTGAGGGAAACTTCACACCTCTGGCATGTCATGTCACAGTAGAGAAGCTCGCCTTGTTTCCAGGGTATCTCCCTTCTCCATCATTGAGACCATCACCCTGTTGGGACACCTATGGCCTTTCCTGTGATGCAGAAGTCTGCTAGAGTACATCTTTTTGCTTTCAGTAAAATGAGCAAAGTTAAGGGCTCTTAAATTATATTAGTTCATAAACTGGGTTGTTCTTATCTTCAGCTATTTGAAATCATTAGCACTTACTATGTTTACGGAAGACCTTGATTTATTAGGTTACTCTCTTTAAGGGGCCGAAATTATATTATTGTGCCAGTGCCTGACCATCTCTTTCCTGAGCCTGTTATACTTCTGCCAATTTATACCAGGAAAAATTTTACTTTAAAACTTTCAAAGAATCTGTACCTCAATTTGATTTTTTTTTAGAAACAGTGTATACCTTGCCATTTACTTAAATAGAATCAGGCTCTCTTTCATGGAAGAGTGCCTGATTCCATGGAAGATTTAAAGAGAATCTAATTTACTTCCTTTCCAACTCTGAATTTGTTGTTGGTTTTGCACTACAGAACAGTAGGATTCCTTTCTATTGTCATCTATAAGAGGGAGGGAAGGAAGAAAATCGATGATAGTTGTTAATCAGTCCACATTTTCTCCTTCATATATGTACTAATTCAGATTAAAATCTTGAAAATTCAGGAAAAAGTGTTTAGGAAACTTTAGGCTGGTGCATTCTTTAGAAAGTGAGAAAAAAGTAACATGTCTTTGGGATTTCTCATTGGGACCCTGGGCAGCTGCAGAAGAAGGAGCATTAATACTTTCATCTGTATCATATTTAATTCAGACTTAGTGGGACTACAGATCACTGTATGTGTTAAAGTTTTGTTAATAAATTATTAACAGTTGTTTAAATGGTGAATTGATATAGGTCAGTTACTTACATGTAACTTGAAAATGTGCATACATATATAAGTAATATATCTTTTAGAACTATCATGCTTCTGTTTTCTTAGAATATATTGGCCAGGTATTCTATAAGGTGATAAAAACACGCAATATGACTAGACTTATCTAGTCTAGAAAGCTAGATTTAATCAGTGAAGAATAAGCCCTGAAGTTTCCTAACATTTCAGATCATCCTTACACAAATCCATCCCCTGTGGTCTGAGGTTGGATGGTGGTGTTGGAGTATTAGCTTGTATTGAGTATCAGCTTGTGCTATTCTGCCTTCCCTTTAAGATATCCACCATTTCAAAGAGAGTAGGATCTGAAGTGGAAGATGAACTGGGAAAAAAAGGTGGGTTTTTTTACAGCCTATACTGTACAACTATTCACTAGTGACTGGGAGTATCACACAACTGTGAAACTATGGAATAATGTTGCATGTATGCAGTATAAGACACTATATGGCTCAACACCATAAGGGCAATGGTGTTTGGATTAGGACTGGTGAGTTCTGAATGCACACTGAAATTAAGCAGCAGAGAATAAACTTCTGAAAAGCAGCAACATTCCTCAAATGCTGGTGAAATGCTTCATAGCAGATAAGTGAAATACTGTTTGACTTGTTTAGCCCAAATTAGGGAATGTGTAAGAGAAAGACATGCACCTATTGGAGCAGGCAACTAAAACAACATTAGACTTCTTCCTTCTTTTGTTAGTAATTGTCCCTTTGCCCTCAGTGGGACTGTATTAATTTCTTGTCAGAACAATACCTGCATTTAGTAAGATAACAAAATGTTTAAAGAGGGGCTGGAGCTGCTTTGCATCCAAAATCAATGACGTTCTTGGAAATTAAACATATTTCTTTTCAATAAAATTCTCATTGACAAAGGGAGTTTTTAGGTCAGGGAGGCACCCTGCATTGTACCTAAACAAGTTCTGTCACAGTATCTACAAGATGTTTTTCAGTCCATATCACTGAATGAGGTAAATAAGACCTATATGGATCATTTTGGTCTTTATGTTTTTGTACAGTAGTTACCAGCAGATATTCAAGTTAAAATCACTCTAGGTGATCAATTAGGAGACAACAAGATTTTATCCATTAATGCTCACACCTTGATAATATGTGGAACAAAACAATTTCATTTAAAGAGAAAAGAGGAAACAATTCTCATGGCTACTCTGGTACTTCAACCTGTCAATTGACAATTTTAGAGTTATCATTCCATCATCATGTATGGCAAAAATAAACTAGACCTTTCTTGACAAAAGCTGGGAGAGTTCATACAGATCTTTAGAATCATAGAATAGTTAGGGTTGGAAAGAACCTTAAGATCATTTAGTTCCAACCCCCCTCCCATGGGCAGGGACACCTCCCACTAAACCATGTCACTCACGGCTCTTCCAACCTGGCCTTGAACGCCGCCAGGGAAAGAGCATTTAGCACTTCTTTGGGCAACCCATTCCAGTGCCTCACCACCTTCACAGTAAAGAGCTTCTTCCGTATAACTAATCTGAACTTCCCCTGTTTAAGTTTGAACCCGTTACCCCTTGTCCTATCACTACAGTCCCTAATGAAGAGTCCCTCTCCAGCATCCTTATAGGCTCCCTTCACATGCTGAAGGCTGCTATGAGGTCTCCATGCAGCCTTCTCTTCTCCAGGCTGAACAGCCCCAACTTCCTCAGCCTGTCTTCATACGGGAGGTGGTCCAGTCCCCTGCTCCTCCTCATGGCCCTTCTCTGGACATGTTCCAACAGTTCCATGTCCTTTTTATGTTGAGGACACCAGAACTGCACACAATACTCCAAGTGGGGTCTCCCAGGAGCAGAGTAGAGGGGCAGGATCTCCTCCTTCAACCTGCTGGTCACGCTCCTTTTGATGCAGCCCAGGATACGGTTGGCTTTCTGGGCTGCAAGCGCACACTGCCTGCTCACGTTCATCTTCTCATCAACCAACACCCCCAAGTCCTTCTCTGCAGGGCTGCTCTGAATCTCTTCTCTGCCCAACCTGTAGCTGTGGCTGGGATTGCTCTGACCGAGGTGTAGGACCTTGCATTTGGCATGGTTAAACTTGGTGGGCATCAGCCCACCTCCAAGCATGTTGAGGTCCCTCTGGATGGCATTCCTTCCCTCCAGCGTATCAACTGAACCACACAGCTTGGTGTAATCGGCAAACTTGCTGAGGGCGCACTCAATCCCACTGTCCATGTCAGCGACAAAGATGCTAAACTAGATTGGTCCCAACACTGATCCCTGAGGGACAATGCTCATTACTGGTCTCCAGATGGATAAAGAATGAGGCACTAGGTATTGTGCATCCTTTGGAGAATTTCTTCTCCTCCCACAATAGGACGTATTCAGAATCAGCTGCAAGAGGAGAGAATCATGACTTAAATTATTTAGATCTATTAAGTATCAAATTAAGTATTGTCAATAATAGCAATGTATGTAAATTTTAAAATAGTCCTGATAGAGTTATAAAATTTTTCATTGATTTCACATAATTTTAATTGGAAGGAAACATTCTGCACAACCAACGAATTCAATCAGTTGACTGGCAGTGGGTATTTTTGGTGACACAGTAGCATAGCACATAACTTTTCATCAGTCAGGGACTAGGACATTGAGAGATGGCACCTCAAGGAAAAATCTTTCCATGTTAGGGATGTACTTTATTTCTTGGCACTTGCTCAGTGATGAAACTGGGTCATTGGTTGATTCACTCTCATGTCCTTTGTTAAATTTTCTTTCATTCCTTCTATGCTTTTCTCTGAGCAGATGGAAAATTCACTTCTCAGAGACTCTTCCTTAAAAAATTCTCCTTCCCACCTAATAAGGTGGCCTCCGTATTGTAAAAGAATGTTGGAAGCCTAGTGTTCACTAGGTGCTTTTCCAAGGTTTTTTTATCCTTGCAGTCAGACCCTAATTCAAATGGAGTTAGCAGGTCACAAAGTCAAAGTAATTAAGCATTGGGTAATAGTGTTGAAAGAAGTGATTAGAATAATTTTGTCATGTATTGGCTTTTTATTTTTACCTTCAGGTCTAATGAATCGGAAAGCTTTCTGAGCCCTGTTTTTGTCAGACTGGAGGCCATCAAGCATGCATAGCAACCAGTACAGACAGTGTTAAAAAGTACACAATTAATTAAGGCCATTTGTAGCTGAAGGTTGCTTGCTGTAATATTTCTGTCTCTTACTATAGGAGAGTCTTCTTACTGTGGTAATGATGCCAGTATTGATTCCTTCACAACTGAAAAGGAGAGCTCACCTCTGCCCTCGTAAGCTATTCCAGGAACTGATGATAGGGGAGCACCTGGAGAGTCATAGGCCAGTCCCAGTCTGCATTGTGGATGAAGCATTCTTCCTCCATGCTTTGTAAGGGAGCCCAGAAGCAGGATTTTTAGAATGATAGACAGAAACTATTCATGAGTGTGTTCACTCTCATTTTCTGATCTTAATGATTCCTGGAAAGGATGATTCACATGCTGCATGGAAGAACTGCTTTTTGGAAACTTGCCTCAGTGCTTGGGCCGCTACAAAAACTGTTTCCTTTTTAAAATTTTATTTATTTAAAAAGCACGCAGATTCCTTGCTAGCCAAAGACCATGCAAAATAATGATATTTTTGATCTGTAGTTACCAGAGGATAAAAAGGCACACATGAATGGTAATTTGCAAAATGAGGAGGGAATTCTCTTAGCACATTTCTGATAAAATATTCATTATTTCTACCAATCTTTCCTATCATATCCTCTCTACAATATCTTCAAGAGGAGAAATAGCCTCCTGAGGTTTCTCTTTGCATTTTGCAGGCATATACCCACCAGAGTGTCCTCTTCTTTTAGAAAGGAGTGCAAACACAGACAATTTGTGTTCATTGGACAAGTGAAAAGACATCCCTGACAGATTCCAAAGGTTCTGCATGAAATGTAGAGACAACATGTTCCAGATTAAAGTGTTTCATTAATTTTTTTTTTTAAGGGTCACTCTGATTTTTCACTATGGTGTCATACTAACACCTCTCAGAGAACCATATGAGATGCCTAGCTATTACACCTTATTGTGAGCTAGTTCTTCAGCAGTGTTTTATGGTGAGGACAGACATGCCCTGAGTCTCTGAAGACCCCCAAGCTATTTCACAGTCCCCAGACAGGATCAACCTAATATTGATATTGGTATACGCTCTGTTCTTGTATACTCTGTAGTCTTTGAGGGTGTCCGACAAAACTGCATGCTTTGTAGTGTAGAAAACCAGAAGACGTGAATGTATGGAAAGAGCAAGTTTTTCTTTACTTTTGGTCAGGGCTTCCCTTTTGCTTTTCTCCTCTGTCTCACTGCACTGCTGTGGAGTTCCTTTCTTGCGCCACTCCCTGGCACACCCAAGGGGAAGGTCTTGGCACAGCCCTGTGACTGTGCTTTTCGCAGGCATACGGCATCTGCTGTCAGGAAGAAGAGAGGAGCAAAATGGAGGTAGGGCAGTATTGACATAGCCTCAGGGTCTGACATCAGTCCTTTTAATTAGGTAGAGAAAGAAGAGAGCTATCAGATATATTTAGAAAGCAAGATGCTGGGGAAAATTACCTCATGCTTGAGGTCTCTGGGTTTTATCATTTTAAGCTGTACAGTGAAAAAAATTGAAATTACATCTTTCTAATTCTTTCCACTTCCTTGTTTATCCCTCACCCTTTTTCCACCCTGTCTCAACAGCTGGATTATTCAAGAGGTTTAATCAGAAGTTAGTTCCAGAAACTTTTTTTGCTTATTTGTCTCCTGCAGATCCGTTGCATGTAATTTCAGTCCCTCAAAGACTAATTAACAGAAATCAGATCCAAGAAGAAGGATTAATAGGGGAGATTTTAAATATATTCTAAGTCGCTCTCTCCCTGCTGCCATTGAAGCCCAAGGTAATTCTTACGAATTTCAGTATTGGTCTGTTATCACTCATGCCCATGCTAAAGCAGCTGGGGACTTCATGACGAGCAAGGGTGGGCCAAAGTTAAGCTCTCATGAGTATGTCCGAGTAGGTCTCACCTGCAGCTCATTGCGATCAACACAAAGTCACTTTTTCACTTCACATAAGGTTGGATCAGCCAACAGAGTGCACCAGTATTGTTTTACAGTTCTCCAAGGGTTTCTGCCTCTAACTATGCCCTGCCCTTATTTCTCCCACAGCAAAGCCCAGGAAGCCTGCCCAGGGCCCACTAGATACCCTGGCTGGAAGAAGCTGCCAGATGTCCTCTAAAGAGGAGAATATCTGTCGTGGTTTAAACCCAGTCAGGTAACTTGTTCACTCACTCCCAGTGAGTGGTGCTGAGCTGACAGCAATCGAGGTCCGTGTCGCCCCCCCCCGCACCGGGGCTCTCCCCTTCCCCGCTCCCGGAGGAACGGGGAGGAGGATTGAGAGAGTGCAACTCCTACGGGTTGAGATAAGAACAGTTTAGTAACTAAGGTATAACACAGATCACTACTGCTACCACCAGTAATAACAACGATAAAGGAAATAACAAGGGAAGAGAATACAACACCTCACCACCAGCTGACCGATAACTCGCCCCCCCCAGCCCCAACCAAGCTCTGCCCGATACCTCCTCCAACCCTGCAGTCTCCCAGCCCTTCTGGCTAACTCCCAGTTACATCCTGGGCATGACGTGCTGTGGTATGGAATACCTCTTTGGTCAGTTTGGGTCAGGTGTCCTGTCTCTGCTTCCTCCTGGCTTCCCCTCCTCCCTGGCAGAGCATGAGGCTCACAAAGTCCTTGGCCAAATCAAAGCATCATTGTTATCAGCTCTGTTCCCAGGCTGAAAGTCAAAACACCGCACTGCACCAGCTACCAAGAAGGGGAAAAATGACTGCTACTGCTGAACCCAGGACATTATCCACCCCTTATTCCATACCATTCACGTCATGCTCAGATCCCACATTTTCAATATACCATCACTCTTATCTAAGTGCATGGACCAGTAGCTATAAAGCTGCTGAGTCCATCTGGTCCATGATGTCAGGCTCCATCTCTTGTAACAGTCTTTCAGAGCAGGAGAGACTGTGTGCAGTGTTCACACTCGTGAATAACCTGGGCAATAGTGTCCATTGCTAAGTCCACCCCTCGATCATGAGTCCATCTCTGTGTTGCATCTCTGCTCTGATGGCCTGAAGTGCCATGGGCCCACCAGGCTCAAAATAATTCACTGTCCCCTTCAGCAGTTTCTGCAGCTTGTTACTGGGGACTCCATACAGCTGCCTTCCATCTCTGATGCTTCCAAAGCACTGGAGGGGCCCAGTGGACTAGATACTTGCCCATACTGTCACACACACCCTGCCACTCATGACTGTCCAGCCTTGGGGAAAATCTCCTGGTCCCCCTATATCCTCGTCTAACCCCAGACAAGACCCAAACCTGACTCTGCTTAACTTTTGAGATCAGACAAAATGGTTGTGGGTAGAACACAGTCTGTGTGTGTGCCAACATGCTGATCCCCATCACAATCAGCAGGCAGGTACCAAGGGTACCCAAAGGCCATTCAAGACCTTCAGAACTCTCAGTTGATGCTGCTGTACTTGTCACTGGGGCTGGTGTAGCTCCTGTGCTTGCCGGCTCCCACCGCCAGCTTCTCTTTTCCTGAGTCCAGCTCTTCCTCCTCTGCCTTGCCGGTAAATGCTGCGTGGTCTCCTGCATCCTCCTGGGGCTCGACAGGCGGCTGCCGGGGAATGCTCTCGGCCGTCGCGGGGCTCGGCTTGGCCGCGGGGCTGGGCTCCTCCGCGGGGCTCGGCTCGGCCGCGGGGCTCGGCTCCCCCGCCGCCTTCTCCCGCTGCTCGGAAGCCGCCTCCTTCCTCTCCTCGACCGCCCCGACCTCCTCCACCGGCAGCCGTCCCCTCGCGGCCTCCGGCCCCGCTCCCGCCGCCGCTTGGTCCCCGGGGCCGGGGGCTCCCGGGGCCGCTCCCCCTCAGCTCCCCGCAGCCTCACGAAGATGGAGAGTAGGGTGAGGGCCAGGACGGTGAAGAGCAGCCGGACGGCCAGGTACAAGTCCAAGGCCACGTCCGTCCCGCCCTGCTGCTGGAGCCTGCCCGTATTACAAGCCATTGCCATAAAGCACAGTGAGACAAGAACCTTAGCCCAGGCCCCATACTTGATAAACACTAACACAGCAAATACCGGCTCTAAGTAAGTTACAACGGTCTGAAGCTGTGAGATCAACAAGAACAACTCTGACAGCCAATAAATCAGCATTGTGACAAGTGACTATTAATCCCGTCAAATCTGTCGTTATCTCAAACCTTCGTGTCCCTGTTCGGGCACCAAAAAGAACTGTCGTGGTTTAAACCCAGTCAGGTAACTTGTTCACTCACTCCCAGTGAGTGGTGCCGAGCTGACAACAATCGAGGTCCGTGTCCCGTCCCCCCCCCCCCCGCACGAGGGCTCTCCCCTTCCCCGCTCCCGGAGGAACGGGGAGGAGGATCGAGAGAGTGCAACTCCTACGGGTTGAGATAAGAACAGTTTAGTAACTAAGGTATAACACAGATCACTACTGCTACCACCAGTAATAACAATGATAAAGGAAATAACAAGGGAAGAGAGTACAACACCTCACCACCAGCTGACCGATAACTTGCCCCCCCCCAGCCCCGACCAAGCACCGAGCGATACCTCCTCCAACCCCGCAGTCCCCCAGTCCTTCCGGCTAACTCCCAGTTACACCCTGGGCATGACGTGCTGTGGTATGGAATACCTCTTTGGTCAGTTTGGGTCAGGTGTCCTGTCTCTGCTTCCTCCTGGCATCCCCTCCTTCCTGGCAGAGCATGAGGCTCACAAAGTCCTTGGCCAAACCAAAACATTGCTATCAGCTCTGTTCCCAGGCCAAAAGTCAAAACACTGAACTGCACCAGCTACCAAGAAGGAGAAAAACGACTGCTACTGCTGAACCCAGGACATTATCAAAGATGAAGACTTTTTGCTGCAGATCCTCTTGGGTTGTTTTTCCCCTAGCTTTACAGCTTCAGTATCATTTGGTTGAGATGGGTGTTAGAAAATACCTACATGCTCACAGGCCCTCTACCCAGCAGCTGGCAATGTGTTATCACAGTGAAATGAATGAATTCCACACCACCCGAACTACAATTACTGGCCTTTGGCTCATATGCAGTGAAAAAAGAACACTAGCAGAGGGAGAGAAAATGAAATGCACTAAAAACTCTACCAAAATACATGAATTGCCAGATTGAGCATAATGTTTGCTGTCTGGGTCTTCTTGATTTTCTGTTGAATGTTCCATCATTTAATAGCCAGTGTTATTCAGGAGGTAAAAGAGTTCAGCTGAGATTGTCTACAGGCTCACAGAAATTACATTAAATTGGGAAAAGGTTATGTAAATTTTTAATATCCCTTTTTAGTAATTATAAATATTACAATAATTTTTGTACTCTGGTCTCCTAAAGATATGAAGATTAGAAGGTTATGTGTAGGTGGGTACCTCAGTCATTAAAACTGCCTGCCTTTCCTTTGTCTCCCAGATAACATTTAAGCCTGCTAATGAATTTGTCAGCAGGGTTGTGATTTCCAATTTTTCAAGTTTCTCCAAGTTTGATGAAAATGGGTAGCTGAGTAAAGGAGACAATATACCCCAGGCATTATCAAATTTTGTAGAATTCAAGGAGATATTATGAAAACTAACTTCAGAGAGTGCACATTTGCCACATGACATATCATGGTGCTGAAATTCATACAGAATGAAGTCTGTAATATCTGCATTTCAATAAAGCATTATTTTTTCCACTGGAGAAACTACAGACTTGGGACTTGCAGGTTCTAAGTGGACTGTGTATACCAATAGGTGAGATTTTTCTCTCAGATTGGGTGTTTGATGGCTGCTTGGCCTTATGCAAAATGCAGTAATTCCCATAACACTGGCATTACAAAGGGTTTACATCTGTGATCCAGCTAGAAGTGCTTCTCATATAGGTTAAGCTAACTGGAAAGCTGATGTGAATTAGCATAGCTTCTTCTGCACCCTGTAACCTACAGCTGGAGCCAAATATTTCTAAAGCAAGAAAATGAAACCCTTTATTTATCACTGCAGCTAAGCGGTATCTGTTTTGTACTTGAACAGCTTCTTGAGAAATGCAGGTGATAGATTTTTATTGCAGCCAAACTGTTTATTATTACCCAGGCACACATTTTGGGAAGAGTTGCTTTAGTGCTTTGTGGATGAATGGAGGTTGTTTACCCTGGTGTCTAACAAGCCATATGCCGTTCTTCATTGACTGCAATGACTACAGTGCAGAACAGCTTTGTGGTAAAACTGCTGCACATGCACTGATGGTAAGAGAGACAAATTCTGCCTCTGTTCTATAAATGCAACTCCCATTACATCTGAAAGTCTCTGCATTTTAGCCCTCCAGTGTGCAATGTCCCTCATCTTTGACTGTGAGATCCAAAAGCCATGGAATGTTAACTGGCACATGTGACTATGTTGATGACTTTGTTGTCTTAAGTCATTACATGCTTCAGTATTTTGTTCAGTTAAGGTCTAAGTCGTAAGCTTGCTTATTTTACCTAGTCACTGTTCACTGAACTCAAAGAAGTACTTTAGTTTAGTGATGAAATATATAGCTGGTCAGATTGAACGTCTAGTACAGTGAAAGGTAGAAGAAATATATTACACCTTCTAAGAAAAGTTGCTGTTCCTGGCAGGATGGTTTCTGGGAGCTTCCTAACTTGCTTTCTATTGGTATAGTTTCTGTGCAAACTTCGAGTTTTAAGATGAAAATCCATTGCAGCTTTATCTATTCAAATAGTTCATGCAAAATGAAAGGAGGTTGTTGCACTGCTACAGAACCCGTGAAACCAACCAATCTCTCCACTGTAGGACAGCTATTTTCAGTAAGCAAAATACCTCAGTGTACACTTCTTGCGAGTGTCATGTCAGTCAGTTGGCTGGCTAAGACCCAAAAGGCTCTTGCTTCCCATACAGATAAATCTTCCTTGCTCTACAGATACCTTTTCACATATCAGTTGATGTATTTGGAGGACTTGAAATAAGGATTTGTGTAACACTACACAGGTTATGGACTTGTGTGGAAGAACAGTTCAACTTCAAGTATTGCCTGGAGGTTGCTTTACCCAAGATGACTGCAGGGAGGTAGGAGCAGCAAATCAAAAAGGCACTGGTAGGCTGTGGGAGGAAGCTGTTATAAGGAGTGTTTATGGATGTGTCTAAGCAGTGGTGTCCTATCCAGTTAGGAAACCCCTGTGTGGTGTAAATCATGCAGTCAGATACTTCAGTATACATCCATTTGGCTGGTCACCAGCTCTGTTTTGTCTTCCCCACCAAAGATGATTGTATCCTTTTATAGATCATCCTACTAAACTCTAGGAAGACACTTAGATCTTTTTGGGAAATAAACTGTCTGCCTATGCAAGAGAGAAGGAGAGAAGCGGTCTTCTTTCTTCACTCCTTCTGCTTATTTCACATGTCTCGGTACCAGGGGGATTGTTCATACCCTCAAAACAGTGCACACCACTGGGAGCACAGCTTTGACCTCAAATACTTGCAAAAGGTTAATTGTTGATGAATGTTTGCCTGTGTACTACTTGACAGTTGAGCACAAGACATGTAGGAAGAGGCCTTCATTTTTTTCCTTCATCTAGAGATGAGATATATAGATTTATGGGGAAAGGGACTGTTGCAGAGAAAAAGGAGACTGTTCGGTCTGAACCTGCCATTGTCCTTTGGAAGGCTTCATAACTTAGACAGTGAAGTGAGCTGTGTGCTAGCCTAAGACAAAAAAGCTATCAGAGAAGCTGTAGCTGTGCCTTGCTTTCCATGCATGGAAGGATTTGAGCATTGGGATCAGGAGAAGTTATTTCAAGCCAGTCGAAGACAGCATCACTGAAGCTCTGAGACATTCAATCCAATCAGCTTGGTAGTTCAGCTTTTGAAGTACAGTGCTTCTTCGTGCCTAGCAACCAGTAAGCAGATAGAATAAGCATGCTTACAGTTTAATTCACATGCCTACCTACCCTTTGGAAACAAGTGTCTTAAATTCACCCACCCATCCTACCAGCAGAAATGGAGACTTGTGATTATCCTATTCAATCCCTGCAGCAGCACACCTTCCTTGTTTCATTCAGCAGATCCAGCACTACAGAAATTATTACTCTGTCGTTATTTAGACCAGCAATCTATGATGCATGTGGAACAAGGTTTTGCTTTAACTCCAAGTTACAGTGAATTTGCTATACATCCCACCGACACTAATCATAGCTAATTACTGTCACTGCTAAGAAGCCCTTCTGCATCTGCCCACTTGGCTTCCATTCTGTCTTTGCAGATGCTTGGTGATATTAAGCCCCTGACTTGCTCCTGCACGGGGATGTTCGTTCTCCTCAATTCACTTCTTAACCTACACCTTCCATAAGCTAAAAAATTTCTGCTGTTGCCTGGGGAATGAGCTTGTCTCTGATGAAGAGAGGCTTCAGGGAGAGCTTGGTGCTCTCCCAGGAAGCAGACCTTTTCCATCCATGCCTTGCTAGACCTGAAAGAGGCAGCATATTGAGTGTCAGTGTAAAAGACCAAGAAGATGAGCTCCTGGGATATGTTCTTCTCATTCCATGCATCACTTGGCTTAAAGCTTTTGGTCTTTGAGATATCTGGTACACTGATGTCTTCTTGTCTCTCAGAGAGTTCTAGAACTTAATTGGTTAACATTTGTGAACTGTGAATGCTTCCTGTGATAGGAGCTATTAAGTATCACAGAGAAATATGGATAATCTTAACATGCTCAAATTACTTAAACTTTGGTATAGGTGAAAAGAAAATGAGTGATGCTACATCATAGCGAATATCTAAGGTTATTTCAAAAACTGTAATCTTTCTTTTATGGATTTCTGGGCTATTTTTGTAATACTAATTCTGATTAAAAATATTAAGTCTGACTGTCAGCTCTAATCCATGCTTCATCTTTGCATATTTAGCAATGTTAAACACCCTGAGTAGTCTAAAGGTATTAAAAAACATCCCCATGATGTAAAACTTTCTGAGAAAAGCATCTCCGCTGAGATATATGGTACACTGATGTCTTCTTGTCTCTCAGAGACATATGTCCATGTCAGAAAATCACACTACATGTGGCTGCCAAACTCCACAGGACCAAGTATATTCTTCTTCACATACTTTCTTTCTTAGACTTTTCTCACTTCTATGTGCCCCACATAATTTACCTACTGTGTTTACTTGAACATACAATTAGCAAAGTATTCATCATTCAGTACAGATAAAAAAAAACCAAACAACCTAATTACAGCCTTTAAATTATTTAAATATCAAATAAACCAGAACAACATATTCTAGCTTAATTGCTTCTTACATGGTTAAATTAGGTTTCATTAGAAAACCGAGAAAAAAGCTTTCTTCTATATACAGTATATTGAAAAACAGCACCACGTTTCTCCGCTTCTGTGGTGGGAATATCTTCTGGAGCTGCACAAGCCAGGTTGGCTGTGGTATTTAGTATATTAACTTCAATTATGTCCCAGTTTGAAAGCAGCTGTTTTTAGTTTTTAGTTTTCTGTTGTTCCATTAGAAGTGGAGCTCATCTGTGATAGTCCGTTGATGTAAAAAACGGTTTGTCCATTTCCAGTTGTTATAGTATTCCTTTTTTCTCATCAGGGTAGCTACTTATCTTCACTCTTCAGTTAAGCAGCTGTATAAAACTGAGCTGAAAATGCCTCTGCCAAACTGTGTGAGGTTGAGAGGCTGCTGCTACAGTCTATTCCCTATGTCCTTTTTTTTTTTTTTTTTGCCTCTTCCATACATCCTTTTTATTTTTTTTTTTTTTTTGCCTCGTCCAAATTACAGCCAGGCAAAAAGTTTTACCAAATTACTCAGCAGCATGTAACTAATGATAGCAATGGAGAAGAAGGCACAACTCTGGAGTTATCTTGTATTCTTAGACAGTTTTGTCCTACTTTGGGTTCTATTTTGGGTTGTCTGTACTGTGGATAGAAACATACTTTGCAGTACGGAATTCTATCTTTGATGCTTCAAAAGTTCAGCTAACCTCCCCAAGCTGCGCAGCTGCTCTGAGAGGGTTTTCAGCCACAAAGTTGAACTCCTTATCACTCTTTGCAATTAAAATGAGAAAAATTCCCCCCCCCCAGATAAAGTTTTTAAAAATATGCAAGTTGGTGTTGTTTTTCAATATACTGTATATAGAAGAAAATTTTTTTTCTCGGTTTTCTAATGAAACCTAATTTAACCATGTAAGAAGCAATTAAGCTAGAATATGTTGTTCTGGTTTATTTGATATTTAAATAATTTAAAGGCTGTAATTAGGTTGTTTGTTTTTTTTTATCTGTACTGAATGATGAATACTTTGCTAATTGTATGTTCAAGTAAACACAGTAGGTAAATTATGTGGGGCACATAGAAGTGAGAAAAGTCTAAGAAAGAAAAGTATGTGAAGAAGAATATACTTGGTCCTGTGGAGTTTGGCAGCCACATGTAGTGTGATTTTCTGACATGGACATATGTCTCTGAGAGTAATGTAAAAATGTTAACACTGCAAAATCATCCAGTTCAAGTCTCCAGGTTGCCTTACAACTTCAAATTCTTTATTTCTATCTGATATATTACTGTAGCTTCCTTGATAGAGGAAAATGGAATTTATTTGCTATAACGATGTGTGTAGGAAGATCCTGAGAATATGCTGGATTTCAATTTTGTAGTTAAAGCTTAAAAAATGGTTTGAAAGCAATGCTTCTCATTAAATATTGAAGTAACCTCCACTGTAAGAAAGGTGTTTGCATAAACAGAGGCGAAGGGCATTATTTTCTGTAAACATAACACTGTGCCTTGTGACAGCCTGACTCACAGTGTTGTCTTGCTTGGACCATCCAGATGTAACTCAATCACTACTCATCTTCTCAAAAACTTTTCTCTGTTTTCAGATTGGGGCACTTGCTGAGAAATAAATTTTATGCTTCAACCCAATATATTCACTGGAGAAAGGTTCATTTGTAGTGGGGAGGCACATAGGTTGGTTGGTTGTATGGGCAAAGGAGAACAGAGATGAAATGAAGTAACTGCAATAACTTCAGTGCAATGGAAGAGTAGGCATGGAAGGAAGAGGCAGGAGGATTACGGGGGCAAAGATGGTGGGTTTCTTGAGGACACAGGCCCCTTCTGTGGTTGGTGGCTAGGATATAGGAGTCTGTAGGAAAGCAAAACTTAAATAATGCCTAAACTACTTTTTCAAGTGGGCTTGGAGTTCAGGGTTATCTCTTTTCAAACATGCTTACAGGTAGATTTTAGAAGAGCCTGGATGATTCTTCAAAAGATGTGATTTTAGCACTTTATGGAAGCCAAACTCCAAATAACCCCTTCTCTCTTCCACCTCCAAAGTCAGTGCAGTCACTGGTTACTTTGATAAAATGTGTCCATCAATCTTAGAATTGTAATAAATGTTATGGCAAATGTATTCAAAGAATATTCTTTGCCATTATTTAATTATTTTTCCCCAGGTTGGCCCTTTCAGGCCATAGAGTGTCTGTGGCCTGCTGACTGTTTTTCATGACAGAATGGATCTGTCCATCACACAGCCATGAAGCAAACAAGGCTATGCCAATAAGCTGGGTTATTATTAACTCCTGAAAGCTGCCTCCTTCTTCTCGGGTTTTAACTCTCCAGGCAGCTGGGAGATGCAGTCATCCTCTTTCACAGCCCCTGGTGATTACACACTATCTCTTCTGGAGTTTGTCTCCATTCCCCAAGTATGAACAAAGATAAGATATAATTATCAATGGTGGATACCTTGAAGCCTCAGGCTCCCCATATGAATACTCATGCCAGAACAGGTGACTGTCTATTAATTTCTATTTCATACACTTCTTTCTTCTCTGAAATTACTACAGTGTAGTTGCTCTGACCCTAAAAACCATCACATCAAGGAGCTTCACGGAGTGCATGTCACATGAATATAGTCATGACAGATTAGACCAGTGTCCACTAAGCCAAATGTTCTATCTCCAAACAGGCATTCCTGTACAAGACAGTAGAAGAACAGGGCAAGGACATAGCGTCTCTTCATGGAGCATTTTCCAGATATTTTGAAAGTGGTGGCTGGGGGACTCCTGAGCAGGAGGTGGGGTATTTGTACTTAGAAGCCCATCCAGGACTTTATTCCCTGAATTTGTTTAGTTGTTTCTGGAGCCTGTTTCTTTTAGGGGGTTTTTGGTTTTGTTTTTTTTTTTTTTTTTAAATATTTACAGTGCTGTGTAGGTAGCATTTCCAAAGTGGAACTATAAGTTGCATGAACACACATCACCCTCTTGTTTTGAAACAGCTATATTTGTTGCTCTTAATCCTTGGATGAGAAGAAATGATGAAAAAAATGATCGCTGCTCATTTTCTCTGCAATGCTTATGTTTTCATAGACCTGTATTATGTAATTCCTCAGCTGCTTTACTTTCTTTAGCCTGAAGAGGTGGCTAGAGCGCACACATCCCCATAAAGACGGCTCACAGAAGTGTTATATCTAAAAGAGTTTCTGACTGTTCTGAATTTGTGCTGTGAAGAAAACTCTTGTAGAAAATTCTTTCCCTTATGTCTACCCAGAAATCGTTCACAGCATATAGGGTTACTAGACTACATGCATTCATTCCCATTTTTGAGCAATGGTGGGCAAATGCCAGGAGCCATCTACCTCAGTGATTCCTTAATTTGAAGCAAGAAGCTGACCTCATTCCCACTACTGTGACATTTTTATTTCTGGTTTTCAAGAAGGTCACAACAAGGCTCCAGCCAGTGCCACTTTAAAGAAATAAAGCATGCAAGAAACAGCTCTGCTTTGGAGAATTTTCATCGAGAAAGCCAGGACATTGGCATTTCTCTGGCTTAACGTCTTGGTTTCTGTCTGCAGCTGCCTTGAAGCTGTTCAACACTGAAGTCAGTCATTCTTGATTTTTTTGTTGTCATTCAGTTCCTGCATTGATAATGCTGGATACTATCAATGCTATTCACAGCAGTCTTACAGCTGTGCTCCTTGATGCTCCTGAAATTGTACTAGAAAGCTTGGTGATGATGTAGAAGTATTGATGTAGAGTCATTTATTACACACACAAACTACTTTTAAAGAAGATTATTAGGGTTGCAAAATGAAGTACTCCAGTTTTAGGAAATGCAAGAATTGTGCCTGTTTGTATGGTTTTTGGCTGATAGCCATAAGTGTGTGCTGAGCTGCTCTGCTTCACTGCCTTTCAAGTTGAGTGTTTTCAGATATTAAAGGAGCATCTGCACTGAGGGTGCTACAGTGTGTAAATCACCTCCTTATCAGAAGAAATCCCTGCTCTATAATTAGAACTACCATTAGGCTATGAAGGATTTTGTTGATGAAGAGAGAGAGAAAGGGGAGCGTAGAGCTTCACAGGGCTAGATAGGAGTTCCCAGTGCAGTGCTGTGAGGTCTGTCTGCTAAGTCCTTTCACAGTCATCTGGGTTGTTCCTGTCACTAAATCAGGTTGCAAGCATTATCCTTCACTCTGACCTCTGTTTATAATCCCTTGTCCAGATGATGGTCCTACCACTTAACAGTTCATCCCCCATAAAGCCAGAGGTATGGATTTGGTATATGCTGACAGGATATACCTGTCAGGTATATCCTAGACTAGGAAGTCTAGACAGCTTAGCTGGTCCAGAAGGAAAGCTTGGGTTAAGCCATTTTAACAGACAGTGCAAATTTTAGAAATCTTGATTTCTGATAATACTTTGAGACCTCCTTAAAATTTACTTAGAGACAAATTTCGGGGTTTGGTATTTTTTTGTATCCAAAGTGGTGCTGTTAAAAGCTGTGTATATTTACCATCTTTTTTAAAGCCTGATATGACTTCATGTGACTTGATAATGACTTCAGAAACACCTAAATGACTTCAGAGTTTTTGAAAATGCTATACCAAGAAGAACCTTTAGACTATTTGAGATCCTTTCAGAAAGCTTTCATATTCTGTGGAGTTATGAAGCAAAGTAAAGCAGAATCAGTTCTTATGCAACCTGTAACAATACTAAAATATTCCCTGAAAAGCATACTAACCTTTAAAAACTCATCCTGCAGACAAATACCAAGTCATTAGGCAATTTTTTCTTCCCTATTGGATATCTGCATAGACTGTGATCTTATTATTTCTATATGGCTGTTATTAACAGCCTCAGGTTAAAAAGCTGAAATTCCATTATTTTTAGTCACAACATTAAATAAAAAATCCAGGTAAGTCTTTTGTGAATTCACTGCCTGATATCATGATAAAACCCCCAGTGAAGCCTTCATATCCAGGGATCCTAGATGCTACTGGTTGTTGAGTGATATTAAATTTAAGGGAAGTAGGAAATTCAAAGGAAGTAGGACGAGGCTACGGAAATGGGTAACCTCTGCCAAGAGAAGATGTGTTTTGTCCTCTGAGTGAAATTGACAGCCCTGCGGAGAAGGACTTGGGGGTGTTGGTCAGTGAGAAACTGAACATGAGCCAGCAGTGCGCACTTGCAGCCCAGAAAGCAACCATACACTGGGCTGCATCAAAGGAGCATGACCAGCAGGTCCAAGGAGGTGAATCCTGCCCCTCTACTCTGCTCCTGGGAGACTCCACTTGGAGTATTGTGTGCAGTTCTGCATAAAAAGGACGTGGAACTGTTGGAGCGAGTCCAGAGAAGGGCCACAAGGATGATCAGGGGACTGGAGCACCTCCCGTGTGAAGACATGCTGAGAAAGTTGGGGTTGTTCAGCCTGGAGAAGAGAAGGTTGTGTGGAGACCTCATAGCAGCCTTCCAGTATCTGAAGGGGGCCTATAGGGATGCTGGGGAGGGACTCTTCATTAGTGACTGCAGTGATAGGACAAGGGGTAACTGATTCAAACTTAAACAGGGGAAGCACAGGTGGGATAAAAGAAAGAAGTTCTTTACTGTGAGGGTGGTGAGGCACTGGAGTGGGTTGCCCAAACAAGTGGTAAATGCTCTATCCTTGGCAGTGTTAAAAGCCAGATTGGACAGAGACTTGGGTGACATGGTCAAGCGTGGGGCTTCCCTGCCCATGGAAGGGGATTGGAACTAAATGATCTTAAGGTCCTTTCCAACCCAAACCATTCTATGATTCTATGAAAACAGGGAGGTCTGAAAGAAATCAGTGTGGATGCATATGAAGGGACAGATCTGTTTGGTTTTTATTTTTTTAAGAATGACAGCAGCTTAGTGGAGAAAGCAATAGGTTGTGTGGAGTTTTCTAGGAAATTAAACTGCCTGACTTTAAAATCTGCCTGACTTCCACAAATCTTTGATAAATTCGAGCCTCTTTAGGTGTTACTGAGATAATAATAATGTTTTCCTGGAAATGTGCTTTCTAATTTGAATGCATATTCTGGCCTTTCAGAATATCAGATATTAAAAAAAAACCCAAACAAAACAAACCAAAACACAGCCAATAAACATTGGATGTTGTAAACAGCATCCCTGGTTTTTGCCACAATTTCAAAGACAGAGCTGAGGTCACAGCACCAGCCTTTATTGCTGGGGATGTCTGGAGTGGTTAATGTTGAAGGCTCCTTTCTGATGAGACTGTAATGCTGTGAGGGGCTTTGATTCTCCAGCACCTCAGTGAAACTCACCCTCACTATGGTCCTGGAGTGTTGGGTATCACTGTCTCTCTTCAGACACAGGAACATCACTCCATTGGGAATGCTGGGAAAATTGTTGTGAATCATTTGCTTTCATTTTATATTTGGACAAAAAAGCAATCAGTTTTCAGAAGAAATTAGCTGGTTGGATTTTTTCCTTTGGGGTCTTTGCTTTCTGCCCTGGAGACAACTCCATGCTGTTTGTAACAGGTTATTTTTCTGGCTGTAATCTCCTGGACATGGTACAAGTCTTGGGGACTGAAGGTGAAGTCCTGAATCCTGGCTCATTGTCAAAGAGGTCTGAGGAAGCTTGCATGTGCTGAGCATGCATTTCCAGGGTACCCAGCAATTTGCTGGCTTTCAGAGGCTAGATTTATATTCATATAGCACTGTGTAAGCTGTGATTACATCTTCTAAAAATTGAAGAAGTCTGTAGGTAGACTTTTGCATCTGTTTCTTGATCAGAAGACTATCCCCTGAAAGAGATTTTAGCGGCTACAGTATGCATATATGTCCTTTTTCTTGGAATTTATATCTACCAACACAGCATCTTTTTTGCTGCTTTGATTCCCCTATGGTTCTGTCTTGCATTTTACACATACTGTTCACTCCAGCTATCTTTGTTTGAATTATACGCGGCACTAACGTGAAAGTGAGATGGGGAGAAGTAGCTGTCTTGAAGGTGTCGCAGCACCTGTCAGTGATTATTCTCTCAAATGTGTGTGGTGTAAATACTGAAATTTAGGATCACTAAATGCCTGTATTACAAATCATAAAATGATGCAGGTTGGAAGGACCTTTGCAGGATGCTTCTGATTCCCACTCCTCAACACTAGCCCTGCTAAGTCAAATTGTTCCACATTTTGACCAGTTACCTCTTTAACAGCTCTAATAATGGAGAACCCATGAACCCATGAGATCGTGTTGTAATGGGGACCTTCCTCGTTGAGGGAAAAAGATTGTTCCTAAGATCTCATGGAAGTGTCCTCTGTTGCGTCTTGTGCCTACTGCCTCTCACCTTTTCTCTATGATTCTCTGGGATAAGTCTGTCTCCACCTTTTCTCTCCCTTCCCATGAGGCTGCTGAAGACAGCAGTAAGGTCCCTTTTTACCTTCTTTCTTAACCCTGCCTTGAAAATCATTACATATCATAAAGAAATAGAAGTTTAAGGGCTTTAATATTTGGGGGTTGAGCAGGAAGGGATCAAGTCTTCAGGCTTTTATGCATAGCCACAAAGGCTATTTTTCTTTTTTGTCTGAGCTTTTCATTTTTTATATTGAGCTGTGGTTCTTTGATTTTCTTTTATTCCAAGGAGCTGAAGCTGTAAATAAGACAAGTATTAAATTAGATGAAAGAGAATAGTGACAATTGCCAAAACTATTAAAGCAATTTTAATTGAAAGTGGTTTTGTAAGCACATAAATTGTTCTAGTATGTAAAATTGCTTCAGTGCTTGTGAAATACTTTGCAGCTTTCCCCAAAGAAAGAAAAAAATATTCACAAACTCAAAAGAACAGTGTTGACAGTTCACTAGAAATAAACATTCTGCAGCAGCACTGAAAAATAGGGTATGAGTTTATACCTTTAAAAAACACTTCTAGTTTCTTATTTCTTGCTTTGAAAATTAAATCCTTCAGGTGACACACAGAAAGTGAGTGACAAAATGTGTTAACCAACCATTTAGGCAGAGAGGCTTCTACAAGCCTTGCATTTGAGAAGTTTCAGTTTTGACAGGTAAAGAAATATTTGAAGAAATAAAGACTTAATAAAAGCAGTACTGACTTACTGGAAAATATTGAACGGTTAAAATACTTTAGTAAGGAAGCAAAGGCAAGACAGGCAAAGGAGGTAGTAAAAATGGATGAATACTAGAGCAATATGCAATTAAAGAACACAAAGCTATTATGCAAACAGAACCAATGAACAGCACAAATAGAGGTTGGAGAACTTGGAACAGAGGAGGACAATTTCTGGGAAAATCTTTATAAACAGTAAGAACAGCTTACAAGTGGTTTCTTTGATAAACAGGAAGCAAGTGAAAGCCTAAGTAGGTAGCATGATGCTTTTTATTATATTTCAGAAGGCTGCTTTGGAAATGCAATGAAAATAGCACTGAATTAAGAGTAGTTCTGAATATTACGTGACCTTTAAAAAAACAATGGGCTAATGCATCACTCATCTCACTTTTCTCTCAGCAAGAGAATGTATGTGCTCCTGTTACATTTGAAACAGCAAGAGGACAAGAGGTCTTGACCAGGTTACCTTTTTCTTGATTCTATTATGCAATTTTGAAGACTGAACGTGTTTGTGCTACTGTTGATTTTTAGTGAAAAGTAGTTGAGAGCAGAGGTAAGTACCAGTAAACATACAAAAAGACCCAAAGAAACTGGAGTTTTCAAAGTAACTCAAGAGTAGTATCTTAAAACTTCGCACTCTGCCAGGGTTCAGAGGATTGGCCCTTTATTTTGCCTTAGGTGATTCTGCTGCAAGGAAGACTGTCAAAGTGAAATCCCTCCTCAGCCTTTGTGCTTACAAGGCACAAATAACTTCAGTGATATTCTTCTCCATTTGTATGAATGGGTATAAGCATCTGCCAGCAGTAACTTAGCATCAGCTGCTCTTCATTTAGTATAATGAGTATTTCTAGATGGTGTAATGCTCATGTGTGCATTCCAGTGCTTTCTTAAATGAAGAATTAATTTTGCATGTCCTCTCTGAAAATCCTACAAATAATGTGAATGATGTTTTTTATCATCAATATTCATTGTTAAGTAATATGCATGGTCCAGTCAAATTCTAAGGGAACAAGTCAGGAAGGTCATTTAAAAAGAAATAGAAGCTCAATAAAGGGAATGCTTATTTATAGGGTGGTATTTAGATTCATTTACTCTTATTGCCTTAGTAGTCAGGATGAAATTTTGGATGCCGAGCTCCTTTTCTCCTCACTGATAAAATCTCGTGCTGTTTACATGGCCATGTAGCCATGGTGCTCATGGACTCATTGTATGCTCTGTAACAGCAGCACAGAAACTATTTTTATTAAAAGCTCCATGAACCTTTCAGATTCCTTGGGTTGCTCACAGTATAGTACATCCCTGAAGGTCCTCCATCAATACTGCAGGTAAAGGGAGGTCATATACTCTGATATCCAGAATATGCGGAAGTATTGAGGCAGGAAGACCAAGAAAAGGAGAAATAGATTGGAATTGTAGTGAGCATGACTTTAAATGTTAAGATACATGGACTCAAGTGCTTTCAGGCTAAGGGTCCCCCTTTTCTGTGTCATTTACTGAGAACCATGTCTTGAACAAAGAACCTCAGAGAAAGTCTGATGCCTGTACCTCTGCACTTTCTGCATCAGGGACTGTTCCCTCCATGGCAAATTCACAAGTGCAGTTTGCTAAGGAGAGGTGTGTCAGATTAGTAACACAGCTTTTGCTGACCTGAGTTAAACATAACCTTAATGTCAAAGAGGATTTGGATTGTACTTTTCTGAGAGGAAAGTTACTCATAATGAGAAATGCTGCCAAGCTATTTTTTTCTGCTACATCCAATGTCTATTAATGGGCAAGACAGCAGGGCTGATATGCTCATGTTTAACATTCAGGTCCTACCATATGCTCTGTCCTTAAAGAATTGCTGAAAGATTAACTAAGACTTCACAGACTGATCTGCAAGGATCTTACCTTCCAGTAAAGTCCTGCACACACCTATGGCAATGGCATCACCAGTTCTACAGCTTGCATGCCTTCCACTCTCTTTAATGGCTCTAGTACAAGACTTTTCCAGGGGTCTGACAATCAGACAAAGCAAATGAGTATCCTTGGCAGGACTCAAGGCAACCGGCTTCTCCAGATTTCAGATGGGAGATGTGCTTGCATGTGTATGAGTGTGTGTGTGTTGGAGGAGTGAGGAATTTACAGTAAGAAGCTGTATTAAAAAATATTGGAGGGTGCCTGCAGATCTGTTCAGTGAGATTATCTAAATATTCCCTTCTGTTCCCTTTCTTTTCCCCTTCCCTCCCTCCCTTCTCTTCTCCCATTTACTGTCAGGAAGTGCCACCTCCGAAGGGTCAATTCAGTACAGCATGGCGCCAACGCAGACGGACATCAACAACAGTTCCAACAGTGAGTCAATTTGTATTTGGAGGACTCCTTGAAATGGTATTGGTTTATGTGCATGTAGAAGGTGCAAGAATTCTGGCGAGGGCTCCTAGAATGGAGACAGGGTAGGTTTGTCACCCCAACTCCTTCTGGTTGAAGCAACCTGCAACTTTTTGATGCCTAAGTAAAAGCATTAGATAAAGGTAGGTTTTCCTGAAAGATATAAGAATCCCAACGTGTGAGGGCAATTGCTGGGGAATTTTACCAACAGAATAGACTTTCAGAGCTGGATGTTCTTCAGAGAAAACTGATCACCAAGAACTTAAGACTAAGACACATTAGTCTGACTAATGGGGAAGCCATGCGCAGACAAAGCTCTTCACTGAGTTCTTATTTCCCCAGCTGGAGACAAGAGCTGACAGTGTCCTATTTGTGTAGGAGCACCAACCTGTTTCAAGACAGCTGAAGAGATTTTGCTATGAGTTTTGAGATAATTTAGCTGCTATCACATAGATCCTCTGGTGCTCTCTGGAGCACTTCGAGGGAGAAGAGGAGCCTGTGCATGGTATATTCTCTTGCTCTCTCATTATGCACACGCACAATGTTACCCAACACTTGTGGTCCCAGTCCTCAGTGGCCCCTTCTCCTGGTATGTGTTGTAGGGGGAGAGACTTTTTATGGGATTGTAGGAAAGGAAAGAAAAAATCATTGCACAGAGCACATACGAAATGACAGTTCTTCCTCAGTCTTCCTAAATGGCACTCCTGTCCTATGTTTTCCTCTTGGTGATTCTCCTGGGACCAATAATCTTTGGCCCAGCATCATAGAGAAGGTAGCTGGGGAAGGAGATAGTGGGTTAGAAGAGAAGTGGACAAGTGAGTGAGCTGGAGGGAATGAGAAGGCTTAACAGAAAACGGAGAAGGCACCAGAAGGGAAAAGAGAGGGAAGTAAAAACATCCAGAGAAAACAGTTCTGGGTCTCTGGAACAGCAGACTGAGGACTGAAAATGTCACAGTGACCTGTTCTGTAGCTAAGCTGTCTGGCCTGAGGTCTGGAAAAATCCTCCATTCACCCTCCACTTCAAAGATATCAGGACAAATGACACCCCTTTGCAGGGACTGAATGAGCAGACTGTCTGACACTGGTTCAAGACTGACTACCAGAGCTATATAATCCATAGCATCTCATTCATGGACGTGTAGTATAAAACAGTTGTGAGCTACTGCATGGTGATGGGAATCACCATGTTTTTTTTAGCTGCATTGTCCTCAGCATAGCTCTAACATTTTCCATGTATCTACAAAACACTCTTTGGTATCCATGTGGAGATACAACTTTTTATTAATATATTTAAATGTATTTGTAAAAATCTTGCTCACAAACCATAAATGTAACTGTAATAATGTTATCCTAAACTATAATGTTGTAATCTGATTTTATGCTGCACAGTGAACAACTGAAAATTTATAGCACAGAACAATGTCTCACTGATCTGTGACTCTTAAGAATTGGTTGTTTCTTCTTACCATACTTACTTGACTCAAATGATTGAGTGAGTCACACTGTATTTGTTCTCTGTTGTAGTTTCCTAATGGTTTGTTTAAGTCCCACAGTTCATGCAGTCTGATGTTCACTTCTGGAAACTATTGCTTGCAAGTATTTATATTTTAGGCAGTGCATCAAATCAGCAGTATCAATCCTGTGAGCAGTTGGGTGTCTCAGTAAACATGTGGACACAGGCCTTGAGGTCAACAGGAAGACTCACTGTGAAACTGCAGCATGCAGCCGAAGGACCTGATCTTATATTTGTGCCAGGTGGAAATGATTTAAGAAGATTTTAAAATCTCCCAAAGATAGAAAGTTTAGCACCAAGGAATTCAGGCTGATGCTTGGCTCATCATAGGATGCCTTTAGCAGTCAATGAGCGGATATGAACTGTAACACAGGGATTACGTTTTACCTGGTCCTAAATGAAAAAAAAACCAGCAACAAAAAAAGCAACAGCCTCACATACGTACAGCCCTATGGTTTGGGAAATAATGAGCTTCAAAACACTTCCTGGGGACTTAAAGTCCTTGTGAAATACAATGTAATACCATATCTTCCTTTTAGCTCACCTGGTCATCAGTACTGTACTTGTCTAGAGCAGCAATCTTTGGGTTTTTTTCTTTTCTTCTCCCAATTGTTGGAGCACCTACTCAAACTTCAAGATGGATTGTGATTAGATCTCAAGTCCGGCTTTGAAATGTGATTGGTTTAGTTAGTGTCTGTTATGTTTCCTCATGAGGAAGAACAGTTTGAGGCAACACTTATATTGGTTTTCAGGGGAAAATTCAGAAAAGAAAAGCAACATGAAGGTAGTACCAAGCAGGTGAGCTATTGGACAAGGCTATTCACAATGCTTGGCCAATGCAACTTCTTTTGTTCTCCCCACCTCCATTCACTTGTGTGTAGGCTATCCCACTCTTCTCATCAGAAACTTAACCTGTACAGCTTTGTGTTGAAATTAGCCAGGCAGTCCTTGGAGATTCTAAACAGCATCTCAAAATGCTGTTATGACTTTATTGTTATTATTAAGGATGGTCTCCTTTGAATGACAAAGCCTCATACAAACACAACTGTCTATCTAGTCCCTCTGAGAGTGGGGCAATACTGGAATAGGGACCCTGAGAGAGGGTATACAATCCCCATTCTTGGGCATTCTCAAAACTTCACTGAAAAAGGCTTGTAGAAAGCTGATTGAACCAGGAAGTTATGCTTCAAGCAGGGGCTGGACTCCATGTCCTTCATAAAGTCCTTCCAAACAGCATTGTCTTCTAATTTTATTATCTATGGTAAAATCAGTGGCAAAGTCCTGTATAGAGGTACATACAGCTTGATACTTGCTGTAGCACCTAAACTGCATGAAACATCTTCCCTCTTTGAAAATAAGCTGTCTCCTCCAAAATCATGAGGTGAATGCTGTCTTCTGCAGTGGAAGGAAGAAGAATGTGTAATTTTTTGCCTCAAATTAAATTGGCATCTGTTACATACACAGTGTCTAGGATTTTAGGAAACAAGGGCCACAGGGTGAATTGACAAACAGGCAAAGAAATCTTGCTTTCTGTAAGACTAAAACTGACTGAACCTTCTCAAGGGCAGAAGGACAAAACTGTCCTTTCACAGGTGTCCTGGGGATCAGAGCTAGAGGCATCTCACTCTGACAACATTGTTCCTGTTGTGTAGCTAAATTGAACGGGTCAGGTCCTGAGGCTGTCAATCCAGCTAAGTTTGCATCGGCATTTAGAAAGGAAGTAGACATTCTCCCAGGGCTAAATGCCAGTGACTGTGATGTGACATTGTGATAAAGTCCTGGTCTCTTTCAGTGGCAAGAAAGTATTGTTGCTTTAATGTAATGACTTGTGATATCACATCCATTGCTCCTTTATTGTGTGTTTTCAAACCCTGGGCTCCCATTTGGTTTTGATGGACGCTGGGTTTTTCCTTCTGAATGTTTTTTTTAGCCTTTTTTCTTTGTAGTGATGTGAATCTAAACTGAGAGCTCATTATAAATTCCTGCTGTGCATACTGAGCTCCTAAGAGTTACCTAAGGCAGGATCTGTAGGAAGAGGTAATAGCAGATGTTCTGTTATACCAACCAACATAGATGTGAAAACCAGTCTGATTTTTTGACACACTAGTCACTGTTCATATCTGAAACAGAAGCAAGAGATTTCAAGTTATCATGCTACATTCTGGATTTCTTGGGTGCTGTATTTTGCTTCTTAAAATTACTGTTTAGAATCCACTAAGGCTGCTTGGGTGGTTGCTATTAATTATAGTAGGCTTGGGGATAATCATTGTGTCAGCAAGATTAATGATTATAATTGAATTTATAATGTTTTCTGTTTTTTTTTCTTTCTATCTATGACATTACTAACTTTTTTAAATGGCCATTCATTAAAAAGAAAACTAGCTGACTCATTGAGACATGCCAAATTGTTTCTGCAGTCAACTAATGACCACTAGTTCTGATTGTAATGTTCATAGGGAAAATTTAGGAAGCAAATCTCTATTACTAACTGATGCCAGATGATTTTGTTATTACAAGAGTTAAACTCTTGTCTTTTCTGTGCTCTGACTTATATGTCGTGATGCCTTGGTTTTGTCAGCATACTAATCATGTCTGTCACAATACAAATTGGGTGGAAAATCTTCCAGAGGAGTGTCCTGCCCATGATTTTAGCATTAGCAATAAATAATTGTGCAGTGCCTTCTGTGGAAACATTTCATTCCATCACAGTTGCCAATTTCAAATTATTATTTTTGTTCCAGTTAATGGGAGCTGCTACAGAAATGTCACTCTGGCACAAATTTTGGTGCCGAGATCTGCAAACAGCAGAAAAGCAGCAGCTACTGACAGAGATGGTCAATGCTCCATCATGTGGAGCAGCTTTTAAAGACAGCAGTACGGCTGGACACCACCCTTTTGCAGTTACAGCCTCCTAGTGCACTCAGGGTTTTATAAGCCTGAACAGCTCTGGAGTGAATTTGTGACAGGACGGGGCATAACATCACTGGTCTCCTGAGGTGATAACGCACACTGAATCATGGCCCTCAGGTTCCTTGTTTACAGCACTAAGGCAACACAACAAAAAATCTGCCTTTCCAGGTGAGGGGAGCAAGCAGAGGTGATGGCTAAGATCAGACAAAATCACATGGCAGCATCTGGTGGGAGACTGGAAAGTCAGGAGAGGCTCAGCAGTGGCAGTACAACTGCAAGAAATTTATGTCTATTGTTCTAGATGGGGGGACAGGGGAGGAGCACTCACAGTGTTCAGAAAGAGAAGAATTTGATCTTTGAATAATTCAGGATGTTAAAGCTGTGAAATGTTCATGGTTGTGGGATTTTTTTAATGGCAGCCTCCAGGTGATGGATTTAAGAGATAAATGCATCCAATAATTCCTTTGGGGGATGGGGGGAGTTATTGTGTTGTTTTGCTTGTTTGTTTGAGGTTTGTTGTTTGTGGTGGGGTTTTTTGTTTGTTTTATATCTTGTATTTCACAGGTGTATTTCATAGATATTCTGGAACATGTTTACATTGGGACATTCAGGCCATAGGATCTGAATTAATTTTTGAAATGCATTTATTACATAGAATTAAACCTGGCGTGGGCACTTTCACTCAGAATTAAGCTAAACTAAAACGGTGTTAAATTCAAACACAGGGTATGAAAGGCATTGAAGGCAGGAGAGTTTGTTTTCATCCGAATTTTTGCGAAGAGCTCATGGAGATAAGATGCTATAAACCAGATCCTCAGCCAGTATAAGTGAGCATTATCCAGTGATTTCATTCAGGTGTTCAGCAGGGGAGAAATTGGTCCTTAGGAGGTTGTTAACCATGCAAAGTGTGAATGCTCAGGAACTGGCATGGGTAGCAAAAGGGCATAAACTGAAGAGATTTACAAAAGCAGCTGTTGTTCAGATCAAGTTAAAGCAACCTTTGTCTTTTCGTGCTTTGTGCGGAAATCTAATGTATTTTTTAAGTCATTACTCTTGCATCTGACTGTTTCTTTTGTGAATAGGACAAACGAGGTGAAAGAAAATATAAAATGGACTAAAAAAAAACCATGAAGGAATAGGCACTTCTGCCTCGAAATACAAGAATTCAGAGGCAGAATGGAAATGAAAGATGACATTTTCACAATATGTAATTAGACTGTGGAATCCACTGCCTTGGGAATATTTTGAACTAAAGAGTTTACTTAAATTCAGAGAAGCTTTAGCAACTTATATAAATTACAAGAATACCTAGACATGCAATAATTATGATGAAAGTTCTGGAAAGCATATTAGTTGCTGTGCTTTGGGTATTATGCTAGTCTCTATCAGGTTGAGATAATCTAACAGACAGGCAACCAGCAGTAGGCAGAATATTGCCCGAGAAATACCTGGGATTGATCACTATGAGACGTAAGCCTTAGAAGACCTTGGGTCAGATCCAGGATATCACTTGATCTAGCTTCTTTTTTTGGACTACTTCATCCTCATCTTGACTGAGTTAAGCCTTTCAGGTGTCCAACTGCTGATGAGTAATGTATTCTGATTTACGGAGTCAGGAAACCTAGCTTTTTAATGCAACTTGCAGAAGAAATATGTTGAGCTAGGTGCGCTTAGAGCCTTATTATAGCCATAAATAACACTGCTGAGGAAACAGGTCAGTAGGTTTTACTCTGAGCCTAGTATGAAGTCAATGATAAAGATGTAGGGTTGGAACTGTTTAGTTTTGTCATAAAAGCTATGTTCGAGTGTCCGTCACAGAATGTGCTGTGACAAAGCAAGCTGTGGGAACCAACAGATAGCTTTGCTTGAAGGGTCCTCAGGGTAGCAAATAAAGCACCCATGTCCAGGATTATTATGCACATTATGCAACAGACTTTCTCCCCAGCAAATGTAACAGTGGACATTAGGGAACAGAACAGGAGAAAATGCTGCTCACTCTCCTATGATTCATAGGGAAAGCAATGTGAAGGAGTTTATACGGGAAGGAGCAAGACCAAGGAGTCATGGTGCAGGTTGTTTCACTCAGCTGAAAGGTGCATCACATCTTTAGTTATTACACCTAAATCCTTAACTGGGAAGAGCACAACACCTCACAAAAATTGTGAGACACATGCTAGAAGCATCCAGAAGTTGTCCAAATATCAGATAGTCAGGGTACAGTAGGCAATATAAGCTCAACAGAAAAAAAGCAAACAACTAAATTTAGCAGCTTACAAAGTACCAGGTTGTATTTGGTGGAAAAAAAATGGGACATGTTGGGCAACTTTTTACAGATTAGGGAGGAAAATACCTTTCTCTTCCTTCTTTTTCTCTTGCTCCTTCTATTTATGCATAGCTAAGAATTGTGAGCTGTTGGTTGCTTGTAGAAGTGGGTCCTCTCTTGTGTAAAGCCCAATTGTACTGATAGGGCAGTTAGTGTGAACTGCATAGGGATTTTTGTTACTGGTGTAGGGAAAATCCCGAAGGATGAAACTGTTTCAGGAACAAGAAGGCTGGTCAGACTAGAATGTCAATAAGGATCTTTTCCTACATTATTTGTAATGTGCCTCACTTATAACAGGAAGAAAGTACTTTTCTGGAAGAGCACAGTTTTTTGCTTCCTCTTGTTTAGCAATCTCTACACCAGTCTACATGTATTCACCACTGTCACAGGGTATCTCCTGACATCATGCTGACTAAGTCTACAGAAATGCAAAGGGAATTGTGTGCATGCCATCAGCTGCAGCCATATTCCTGTGCCATCCCATAGATGTAGCCAAGGTTCTGATTTCCTCTGGATGTTGTAAATCAGGACTAAGTACATAGGGCCCACCTAGGCAAAAATGGGATGCAAATTATAAAATGGTGTCTGGTGGGGTTAACTTAAATTCAGGAAGGAGAAATAAAAATGTGCCAATCAAAGTCTCCTATGAAACTGCTGTAATTATTTTGTCTGCTTTCATATTTTCAGTTTGCAGAATTAAATCTTTTTTCCTTTCCTTTCCTTTCCTTTCCTTTCCTTTCCTTTCCTTTCCTTTCCTTTCCTTTCCTTTCCTTTCCTTTCCTTTCCTTTCCTTTCCTTTCCTTTCCTTTCCTTTCCTTTCCTTTCCTTTCCTTTCCTTTCCTTTCCTTTCCTTTCCTTTCCTTTCCTTTCCTTTCCTTTCCTTTCCCTTTCCCTTTCCCTTTCCCTTTCCCTTTCCCTTTCCCTCCTGTGTTTATAAATAAACATGTTTTCTCTCCACTGCTAAAGTGTTTACAACAGCTTCTTGCCACTGTTTTTCAAGAAGAATGGTAACACAGGCATGTTGACACAGTCATTAGAATGAGGAATAAGGTTTAGGCCAAACAGTCCCCAAATTAAGTCAGTTATGTTCTCTGCATGGCCAGTCAGCCTTTGCACATTTTAGTCCTTTCTGGGATGATCATGCTGCATAGACAGCTCCGATTACACCTTGATGCTTGCAAGGGTAGCTTTTTGGTCCCTTCTGTCCCTGCTAGTGGCCTCCTCTGCTAACCACATCTGTAGGTCTTCAGGGGATCTAGCGAAAGCAGAAGAGGGAAAAGCCCTTCACATAAAGGTCTTAATGTGCTGCTGAAGTAGACTTTGCCTCTCGCAAGCCTTGCTTGTCTGTGGACAGGACAGGTGTTCAGAGGGTGTGAAAGCTGTTGTGTCCAAAACAGAATCATAGAATCATTTAGGTTGGAAAAAAACTTTGAGATCATCAAGTCCAACCAGACACCAGTAATATAAAACCTGTTTATCAACATACATATGCATTGTTAAAACACTTTACCCAATGCATTGCAATTCAACCTTAGCTCAATACTTCTGTATTTTTGTCCCTCCATACCTTCACATTCATCTAAAACCAACCAAGATCTGGGAAGTCAGCGCTTGTCCCAAATCCCAAGCATGCTTCCATGATTCCTCTTTTGTGTCTTCTCTCCCATTCCTGCAGTTGCAAGACCTGACTCAAAAACTAGTCAAAACATTCATTTTGCAGGAGTAGTTTTCAGTGAATCAGTGGATTCATGGCAGAAGAAAGAGACCATTAACATGTCTGGTTGGTGGAAGGCTGACGTTTCAGTTCAACCCATATTAGATATTGAGGTCCAAACCAGAAAGGTGGAAAGTTTGAGTGAGGGGAAAAGCTTCCACAAGTGGTCAGTCTAACTGTGAAATCCAGCACCACAGTAAAACATCATTTATATTCTGCCTACAGTATGGGCAAAAGCACTTCAGTTTTACCATTGGCACTGGTGACTCCTCAACATGTAGAAGACTCACTTATGCCTGGTGAGGTTTCATAGGACTGCCTTCCCAACATGATGACTTGACTTTTCTTTGCATTGCTTGTGCCTGTTGCCAAACAATACTCTATGCTGGGGGCTTCTGCAAGATTGCTGTTTTCAGGAGTGCAGGTAGATTTCTCTTACAACAGCTGCCTAAGTCCTTCTACCTTCCCACCAGTCTGTTCAAAATGTAATGCCTGCCCCTGCAAAACACAAGATAATTACCAGCAGATCAACCTCCTGCTGGATATGATTTTTCTCATGCATGTGGTCTTTAAGATCAAGAGTGGATCTGGGGCAGTCAGGGATGATTTTTTTCCTATACGGATTTCAAGTGTAAGGAAAAGGTCCCTTGTCTTCAAGGGTCAAGGCTGTGTTTAGCTGTGCATTTGGGTCTAGACCTTACTGACAGGACACACTCACTACTTTCTGAGAGGAGAGAGATAGGAGGTGGACTCAGTTCAGGCTATGACTACAGTAACAAGCTGCCACAGATAATCTAGTAAGTAGCTTTACAGAATGTCAAGTGTTCAATTTTAAATGAGTGCACTGTATTCAGTCACCCTGCCACCAGCATGAGGCAGGTCACTCCCTGTGGAAATGCTTCTTGTTTAGAGTAAGTGGAGAAGTCAAGTTTGCCAGGTTTCTATCACGTCTTAAGCCTATTGGTATGAGGTAAGGAGTTCAGCTGCAAGACTTTTTCTATCCTCTTTCCAGTAAATGCACAATGGTTTCTGTTTGCTTGCAGAGAAATACCTAGCTTCCCTTATTGCTAATCCCATTTGCACTGGGTTTCATTTCCCTCTCTGGTACAGAAGGTTACCAGCATGCTCATGCCCAGCAGGCATCAGTTTGCATCTGTTGTTAAATTCAGAGTACATAGCTGTGCCCTCAATTTCCACTTTTTGGAAACCTGAATGTACTATGATTAAAATAGACTGCAAACAGATGCTTGATGATAAAGAGGTCCCGTTAGCTTGTATTAATTGCAATTTGTGCTGCGAGGATTTTGTCACTGCCTAATGGCTAATCTTTGTAAGGGTTCAATGAATCTGCTGGGCTTGGGGCTTTGGCATAGGTATGATAGGCCTGCAATTTTGATTTGTGGAAGTTTTGGATTCAGAGCTTGCTGAACAGCCCAGAACTGCCCAGCCATTTGAAAAGACAGAAAAGTAATGTCACACCCTCCTGCTGCAAATTTGACAAGTAGGAACATCTTTCCTCAGGGTGCATCAGAAGAAAAGCAGAGTTGGTTGTGTCCACTTTGCACCACTTATGCACTGGAAAATCAGTCATTTGGCTTCTGGTTGTGGGAAATCTTCCTTAGGTCAACGTTTAGAAAGGATCCTTCAAATTTATTGCTTTTGTACCAATTAAACTTCAGTGAGCAAAGGCCAGAAAAGGCGTGTGGGGGCAAAACATTGTGGTCTTTACAAAGAGGTCACCTAAAATCTCTTCTGACAGGTAAGAGCACGTCACAGGATATGAAGGGAAAAGGCAAAGATGACACTGATTGAATCTGGAGGCATATGTCTGAAGCAGCTTTTTGATGACGTTGTTTATAGTATCAGACATTCACACACCCCCAAGGTGTGTTTGGTGCCCCTAACTCAAGAGAACAAAGTCTCAGAGAGAGCCAGCACACTATGAATGCACCCAAGGCTGCAACAGCCCTGCAGGAAAAAATACTTCTTTGTTTTCTTGACTGCTCTATCAAAGCTTTGAATTCTGTATCAAGAGTAAAAGAGAGCTGCAGGCAAAGTAGAAGTTGGTCAGGCATGTGTTGATAACAAACACATCTGTTTGATTCGGTACAGTAATTCTGGATGGAGTTGGACTTTCAGCCCCCGTTTATTATAACTTAGATTTTGTTTTTGTAAAGGCAGTGTTTCTGTGAAAATAAATAAAAATGGCAATATGATAGACAAAAAAAGAAAAAAAGCTAAGCAGGACAGTAAAGGCAGTGGCACCTGGGGCTTTATTTCAGGCATTCAGATATTACTGAAAAAGTAAAGGGTGGGAAGCAGGGAAGTTGCAAGAAGCAAGGGCATATGTTGTGATTATTTTAGCTCTTAGGTGTCTTGGGCTTTGTATGTTTGGGTTAAAAGTGAGGGATTTCAGGGCAATCACTGGGAAAGGGCTGCTTTCCCTCTGTAGACCCTCTCTAGTTTGCAGTATTCCCACTGCCTTATCCTGAGTTAGGCTGGTCTCCACCTGCCTAACCCAGGAATTAGTGCAGCTCTGTCTTTGTTTTCCACTTCTCTAAATGAAACAGAAAATTTAAATACAATACTGGCTAGACACTCATCAATATCCAACTAGAAATACCCCTGGAATGATCTTTTTGTGCTATAAAGGTTTGCATTCAGACTTACAATTTAGGACTGGACAGGTCAACCCACAGAAAAACAGCTGAATTGTGTAAACAACTAAAAATAAACTATTGCTCTGCTGTCCAGAATGCTTAGTACTCGCAGGGCATAATTGTGCATTAAATTAGGTGTTGAACAGTGAGATTTGGGTAGGAGATGTTGCTTCCAGGCACTCTCCTGGTACAAGGAGAGAGATTTCTTGAAACTCTGCAAAGTGTTTTATTTTGTGCATTAATTGTCTTGGAAGGTGCTTTACTGCGCTTTTGAAGGGCTCAGCTCTATTTGCTGAAGTCTTCACCTCTGCAAATTTCTATGGATAGGTGGAGGGATCTACCTACAGAGAGAAAGGTTACAGAAACGTGACTTTATAATTAATTCTTTAAATATAGGCTTGGCAGCCTAATTTTAGTAGGTTTGAATATTTAATTCAAATTTTGACAGGAAAAGGAAGTAATTTGCTAAACTGCTCTTCAAAATCTCTAATGAAGGAAGGGGAAAGGAAGGAAAATGGCTTGAGTATGAATTCAGTTCAAAGAGTTTCCACTCACTGTTGCTCCCATTTGAATTCATGAGCATGCAGTTATTTCCACAGCCTGCTGTTCAGACCAGTTGTCTGCCTTACTTGCTGCCCTCCTGCACGTTTGTGCTAGTTAGCTGCTGGCTAAGAGAAAGTTCAAAGCTGTTGTGGAACCTTTAGCTGCAGTATATTCTCTTTACTCTGTTGAAGATCTCATGTCTTTTTGAATCATTAAGCAGAGTTCAGATGAGGGCCATTGTTCCATGGATTTATCCTGTTACTAACTTCCATTATTTGCAGATCACATGGGAAAGTGAGTTACTACCACTCTAATGATGCTGTGTCATCACTGTCTGTTGTTAATCTGAAAAGCTTCTCCCAATGGGGTAGAAGCGCTTCAAGACATCATAAACCATGATCTATAAAATCTTCAGTAGGTACATCATCATTTATCATTTTAATCCATCGTCTATCATACAAACACAGATCTCCAATGATCTGTATTTTTTTTTTTAGTTCTCTTCTAATCCTAAATGCTTCTACTGCAACTGTTAGGAATAAATGTTGTTAATTTACCTTGTAATCCATGCAGAAAGCAAGGGAAATTAAAAAGACAGGGCCTTCAAAAGGTTTTTTTTCATTTCAGAGGATTATTTGCTCTGGCCTACAGAGCATCTCATTTCAATTATTTGACATTATATAATATAGCACAGTCATGAAAAAAGACCAGAAAGTCTTACCAGCTCTCTTACTAATTAAAGGGATTCCTACAGTATCAGTGGCTATTCTCAGGTGTGTAAACTAACCTGAGGCCATAGAAGAGTTCCTCCCACTTTTCACTGAGACTTCAAAAATCCCTCTATCACTCAATGAGGAAAATAAATGCATACACACACCGCCCCACCAAAAAACATTAGAAGACACTGATTTGGATAGAAAACCTAAAAACAAGGTCCTTCTCATAGGACAGTTACTAAAGCCAGCCTCCTGTTGATTATAGCCTCAGTCCCACATCTGGCTAGCTGGACTATCCAGTATGTAATAGTCCGAGATAGTTATGGGCCATTAAATTTTGCAGAGTTATTTGGGAGTTCACTCCTTTAGTCCTATTCTCACACTCATCTGATAGTTTATGCACTTTAGTATGGAGCTCCTTTTCCCAGTTCAGGGTAAGAGTTGCCAATTCCTGCAGAGCCTTACTTGCACAGCAGTCAGTGGCTGATGCATGTTTGGGAATTTTATTGTCGAATAACCCACTTACATGTTTTGTTGTTTAGATTATAAGTCTCCTGAAATTCAAAGCAAGATTTGCAGTGCAGACCTGTTAGCATAAGACATGGTTACACAGTTGGAACCCTCGTATGGTGACATCTTACAGTTATTCCTGTGAAAATGAGCATCTGTTCAAGAATTATCTAGCACCAAAAAGAAATTGACCAGGTCTGTTTATTTTCATCTTAGTGTCAAACTGTCCTCTCAGCCTCATTCAAAGAGAGGCTGGAATTTTTCACAGGATGTTTTCCCAGGCATGTAAGGTCCTGCAATCATGCAACAAAAGTGCCATCTTGCAAGAAAGGCATGTTATAACTGCATGTTATTTTAGACCCTAATTTTGTAACTTAAGCATGGTACGTAATTCACCAGAGTTGTTTAATAGTATTGGTGATGAATAACTGTACTAAACTTTTGTGCTAGATTGTGTTAGCTGTGATTGTGAAAATACATCTTTGAATGTGATATTTTGTTACCCTGGACCTTGTACTTATTAGAAAGAATAAATATAGCTGTTTTAATGGGCTTGGCCCTTACAAATTGGTACGCAGTCAGCTTCTCACAAGAGGAGAAATTTTGTGCCGGATCTTGCATTTATGAATTCTGATCTATACCATGGTTTCATCTGAATACTGAGAAGTGTGTGCATTTTGACACTTCATATCTTTCTATTAGCAGGTGCTGCAAGATGTTCAGAGTATTGCAAAACTGGCTGTTAAGTGCAGTTCCCAAGAGCATGATTAAGTGATTTTTGGTGGGTGTGAATACACTGATGCCACTGCCACTGAAATATGGTTGCTGGACACCCTCTCACTGATAGCTCACTATGAATTGCCAGTGAAATGGCAAACAGCCACCTAAGGTGTGCTGATCAGATTGCTGGTGCCAGCCTGGTCATGCTCAGGTGCACCCCTTCCCTTATGTTTGTTCATAAACTTAAATTTTGCACCTTTAAGGAAATATGTTTCAAATCCCAGGCTATAGACTACATGAAGCCAGAGGAAATTCCTGCTGTGAGGGCAATGGAAAGTTGCAGCAGCTCCTTTCCTGCAAACAACCAGACCTATCACATTGAGAAGGCATCCCCAGAAAGAAGGGCATCCTGATCAAAGAAAGGCTGAGAATCCATATTCTTAAACCAAGGTTCTTCTCACAGGGCTCCCTTTACATTAATCAAAAAATCTACCCTCTTTCCTCCATCTCTCTTCCCTGTCCACATCATGCTTGCAGATATTCTCTAAAATGGATCTTTCAAGATCTACTTCAGGCTCTACCGGTTCTCACAAAAGCGTCACTAGTTCAGGCATGCATAACTAATGTATCGTTATATGGTAGAAAATGCTGCAGCCTGACATAAAGAAGGATGTATTTGTTGACAGAGTTCTTTATTTAAAAAAAAAAAATAAATCATTAACAAGTATTAACATTGTGCCATTGTGCCCACTCAGATATGCATTTGAAAACATAGACTTTGCTTTTCTTTCATCTGGTTACTTTCCAGATCAGGAGGAATGTGAACAACTAAACTTACAGTCCCTTGTGTTCAAAACATCAAGCTCTGAGTGTGTTTGAGTGGCCCACTGCAATAGATCTGACTCAAATGTCTCTGAAAGTCAGTATTTTCCACTCACAGAGGGCTCAGCTGGCTCTATTCAGGCTTGAAACAGAGAATAAAGTAAGGCATTTACCTTTGGGCAGAGGCATAAGTGGTATTCACTAAAAGCCATCCTGCTGGATAATTTTGTCCCAGGTGTGTAAAACCCATAGGTATACTATACGTAACTCCATTGCAGGAATAAATAAGTAACTAAGGACAGCCGTATATCATGGATGCTGAGGTTATCTTTGCAATGAATTTTCAGTTGAGGGCTATGCTGAGCTCAGAAAAAAAGTTAGCGTGTATGTAAGAGTTCTGCAAAACAAGGCAGAGAAAATAACTCAATTAGCTCCCAGCAAAGACTATAATCTCTTCCTCTTTAGACCAGTCACTTTTTGGCAACATGGTTACATAGATGGAGAGTCTATACTACACACACATGGGAAAGAGAGACTAAAAAACAAATAAATGGTTTGATGGAAACTAAGAAGCACAGAAAAAGAGGGAGTTAATTCAGTTAGTAATTATCGTAAGCATTACCTATAAATGCTGTAATTCCTAAAAAATGTCAGCATTCATGTGCAACCAAACAGATCAGGTCTGTGCGTGTGACAGTGCAGTCAGCAAAAAGCTTGGGCCTGTGTCGCCAGGACAGAATGGTTTGGGATTTTGCTGAGCCAGCTCCTGGCACTTCTCACAGTTAATTCATTTATAGCTGTAATTTAGAATTTATAAAACCCTTTGCTCATGTAATTTAATGTAAGAGTTACCCAACGTCAACCAAGATTGGCTTATGATAGTGTGAGGTATTTTGATAGTCAATAGGAAAAAAAATATCTGCCTTGCACCAAATCTGCAAGACTAAAGGAGATTTCGACTATTCATAGTTTTTGATGAGAAAGAAAATGATCTATGGAGCTGGCAGGAAGGGTAATAGGAGCTGCTGAACCAAAGGCTATAATGCCTTATTTTGGGAAATGAAGTAAGATTTTACTAGATTTGAAAGCAAACCCATGCAATACACATAGAAATCTACTGCAATGAGAAATGCAGTTTATTGGTATTGATAATGTCTCTATTAACATTTTTGTATATGACAGACATTATTTAATAAAATCCAAGATAAACATGGAAGACAAGCGAAGTATGTTTTGCATAGTATTGGAGGTTAGCTATACTGGCTGTACTAAAGTAAGATATTTTCTAAAAGTAATTTTTCAGGTCAGTATTACATTTTGTGTTAATAGCATTTATTAAAATGAGTGGGGGGAATATTTTATCTGATAAATTTTTTTTTGTTTTGTTTTGTGCCATGGATACTAAATGTTAGGCATTAAAATAGTAGAAGAACTTTTAAAAAAGGAACCTGAGATACATACCATCTGAAAAGAAAGTAAATAATTCATATGCCTGCCAGTTAAAGTACCTAGTGACATTACATTTCAGATTTGTACGCTCTGCTTTAAGATTGTAACACCTTTAAATGGATCCAAGTATCTCTCAGTTCATCAAAGGATTTTGCAGCTGCAAATTCTGTTCTTATAAAGCTCAGTTTACCTGGATGCAGAGTTATTAAAATCAGGCTGTTCTTGCAGAAAAATAACAAAAAAAAAAAACAAACAACACCCTTTTAAACTGTCACTATTGTGGTAGAGATGGGTGAACTGTCTGCAGCATGTCATGGCCTATTCATAAGTGACTGTTTGCTTTAGTAAATAGAGAGGAATAAGAAAAGTATGGAGCACAAGCCTCTTTCCACAGTCAACTGTCTGCAGGTAGCATCCCAGCAGTGCCACAAAGGACCAAAATGATACATTAATCCCCTTATCACAAGCAAGGTGTTGCGTTCACCCAGTATGTCCTGTGTCAAGTTTATTCAGTCCAAGTGAACTGTAGACTAGCACAGTTATCCCTATGCAGCTGAAACACCTTGAGTCAAGGTGGATTAAGACAAAGCTTTAGCTCAACTATTCATTTGACTCATTAGCCAGTCCTATTAATGAAATCTCTTGGATCTTACTTCAAGCTAATTTATTGCTAGGCTTTGATTCCAGGCTGCTAGCCCTGATTAGAGACTCACAATTCCCCCTGAAAGAGACAACAGGAGGTGTCTTATCCAGCCTCATGCTAAGAGGTTGTCACCACTTGAGTCTCCTGAAGAATACTGTCACTGTTTAGAAGCTTGCCATATCTGTATTTCAAATACTCTGGGACTTTTCAGGGGTCATACATCCCAGAAAGTACAGGCTAGTGCAGTAAAAGGTAAACTTTCATTACCTTTAAAAGGGTGACAAAGGAAGCTGGGAGTTGTGGAACTGTTTTGATGTGTGCAACAATTAAATACACATTCTTCAGCTAGCGCATATCCAGAGCCATTATAGCATGACACCTCCTACAAAAAATTGTCGAGGTCCCTTTGTCCCTCATGTGTTTGCAACAGTATGTATTAGTATGCAGTGCTCCAAAGTCATTTTGTGCAAATTTTCAACTGGTTAGTTACCACTTGCCATGCTGAGCTTGTAGAGGATCATCAGAGAACAAAACCATCCTCTTTGCAGTAAGATAGTATTTGTCACTCCATTTGTAAGTTTTCAGTTTGGATCCTCAAATAAGAGCTCACTCAAATGAGAGCAAAGAACAAGCCAACAGATTAAAGTCTTAAACTGCCAAATAAGTAAAGTCATAGACTCTGAAGAGGTATTTTCTTTTGTATTGCACATTATTATCTTTCTTAACCATTACACAAAATTATTCTATCACCTCTCCTGCTGCTAAAATCCTTCCTCTGTCCCATCAAAATTTTTTTGTCTTAGATTTACTAGACATACTAATTAGATGTCTTAATTAGCATGTCTACTAAAAACCCAAAGAATTATTCTCAGCTTTTGAAGAATACTGTTCCTGTTTTATACTTGGGAAAAAAAAAGGTTCATGCACCAAAAAAAGCTCATGTGCCAAAAGTCATGTATATCTTTTCCCAGTAATATTATTTGGCCCAGTAGAAGACTTAATCCTCTTCTACAAACCTCACTATCATTATGTTATGAGCTTCATTAACAACATGTTCAGAAAAAGATTAACAATTCAGAGGACAGGACTATCACTGTTTAAAACGGCACCTGGAGGACATAACAGAAAAGAACTACCATATACTTGCCTTTTTCTTTAACATATTTTCTGACATTAGCTGTTAGTGATAGAATACTATGCTAAATGGATCTTTGGATTGAGTGAGGGCAGCTCATATTGTGTGTTCACAAACCATCTACTGACAAGTTTCCCTGAGTTTTTCAACAAGTCAGTATTTAATTATATCTTGGTTAATTAAAACATAACAAAACAAAAAAAAAATAGCCAGAGTTTGTTTTGCTCTTATAATCAGGATAAAAGAAATTTATGTGATTTTAAGGTTAGCAGCTGAAAACAGAGAGGACAAGTCCCTGTGTAAACATGCATTTGCTGCAGACTTTCTTTTAGAGCAAAAATAAATCAACAGTCAAAATAACCAGAAAATAAATAACTTTAATCTGGTCAGAGAAGGTGCCCAAATGAATGTTACATTACTGCTGTTTGACAGCATAAGCCAGTTTTTAATTAGGCATTATTTTATGTAGGCAACATGTCTAAAATGCAAAATACATACTGCCTGAGCATTGGATTATTATTCATATTAACTTGCTCTTGTCATTCACTGTTTTATATATGACTACTAAAAGTGGTGTTTTCTAGTCGTATACAGACTTGTTTTCTAGTCATATACAGACTTCTGCAGGACTACAGAACAAGAATAAAGCAGATCTTAGAATCTTTGACTAAAAAGAGAAAAATGTGTTTCTTTACAGTATGTGTGCTCTTCTCCATCCTTATTAAACTACAAGTATTTTGGATCTGCTTCTGCTTCTGCTTTGCATGTGATGTGGTAATTTGCAACAACACAAAGATTGGATTTACCATCTTTTTAAGGTGTTGACTGTTTTTTGATGATTTAAGGAGTACATATTGTGCAGACCAGTGGAGGACTGGGACTTTTCTGATTATCCAGGAGCAGACATACCAATTAGCCATTTGCCTTTCTTTTATCGTCCTGATGACTCTCCAGATGCCAACTGAAACTGAGAGTTAAAAATGACTTTTTTATAGTCTGACAGTAAGATCCAGAGGTTATAAGTCCAATTTGTTTTCAAAAGCTCTTTCTAGTGAACAGGCAGCCACTTTTATCAATCATACAACCAGAGAATATTACTATAAATTAAAAGATAAACAGGAGACTTTTGGAGGAATAACTAAAAGGAATTGCATGTTATGCTAAGTTCTTTTTTCAGTCAACTCAGTGCAACCACAGTTTTGTAAACAGAAGGAAAATTTGGCCCTAGGTGTCTTACAAAGATTAACTTGTTTCGACTGCAATTACAGTAAGTAGTATTTTGGGGGTAATATAATTACTGAAATCATGTGTGACCTTCTCTAGGGTTTTTTCTGTTAATAGTGTCCTTTTTCTCCCCATATTCCTGAATTTTACTAATATGTTGCTTTAAAAAATGTATTTTCACACTTCTAGTATGATATTTGATGTGCAGTTGCTTCTTTTCACACTTCCATTTTTAGAGCACTTTTGAGAAGCAAGTGAAGTTTTACTGGAAGTATGATGAAAACTCTTACCTATTTTTCTTTTGGCAAGTGCAGCTGGGCATGTGCAGTAAACTTGCTCCTTCACCTATGAAATAATTGGGTTTCACCTACAGAAGTTCAAGATGCTATTTACAATTACACATGAAGACTATCTTGTAAATGCTGGGATTCCTTTTCAGCATTTGGCTCTTAGTCATTCTGGCGATGTGTTCTTATCATTTAAAAAAAATATTATAACTGCTAATCAAAGACCAAAACCCAAACAGAATAATTGTGCCACAATATTAATATTGATAAATGTGCAAACGCATCTAAATTTTGCTTTGCTTGGTACATAGAAAGCCTCAGAGTTATTTGCAATTTTCTCATCTCAAAATTGTTACACAGGAAAACACACTATAATTGAAATCCAGTTATTTGTAGAAAAATATATTTATTTATTTATTTTCAATCTTTTAAGAGCTGCTTTCCCAAATGGTGAATTTTCAATTATTTTTTTACAAACTGTATCACAGTATGCTAGAGATTGGAAGGGACCTCAAAAGATCATCTAGTCCAATCCCCCTGCCGGAGCAGGAACACCTAGATAATGTTGCACGGGAATGTGTCCAGGCGGGTTTTGAATGTCTCCAGGGAAGCTAAGACTGGGGAGCTAGGATGCCTCCTAATGGCTGTGCCTCAGATGCAGTTCAATTGTGAACTAACGATGCAATCTCTGTTTCACACTCCCCACCTGTACAATGGACTGAGTCCTAGCTTACTTCACCGCAAGGCATACTGATACATTCAGTCATTACCAGGCCTCAAAGGACTGGCAGTTCCATTAGATAGGCACTCCATTATTAAACATTATTATGTTTGTAACTGAAACCCAAGAATTCATGCAAAGCATTTCCCAACAGTGGTTATGACAAGAGTAAATCAGCTAAGATACAGCAGTAGAAATGGTGGGAGACCATGGCCTCACAGTGTCACAGTATCACAGTATGCTAGACATTGGAAGGGACCTCGAAAGACCATCTAGTCCAATCCCCCTGCCGGAGCAGGAACACCTAGATAATGTTACACAGGAATGTGTCCAGGCAGGTTTTGAATGTCTCCAGGGAAGGAGACTCCACAACCTCCCTGGGCAGCCTGTTCCAGTGTTCCGTCACCCTCACTGAGAAGAAGTTTCTTCTCAAGTTTAAGTGGAACCTCTTGTGTTCCAGTTTGTACCCATTACCCCTTGTCCTATCATTGTTTGCCACTGAGTAGAGCCTGGCTCCATCCTCATGACACTCCCCCTTTATATATTTATATACACTAATAAGGTCACCCCTCAGCCTCCTCTTCTCCAAACTATAGAGACCCAGCTCCCTCAGTCTTTCCTCGTAAGGGAGATGCTCCACTCCCTTAATCATCTTCGTTGCCCTGCGCTGGACTCTCTCCAGCAGCTTCCTGTCCTTCTTGAACTGAGGGGCCCAGAACTGGACACAATATTCCAGATGGGGTCTCACCAGGGCAGAGTAGAGGGGAAGGAGGACCTCTCTCGACCTACTAACCACCCCCCTTCTAAGACACCCCAGGATGCCATTGGCCTTCTTGGCCACAAGGGCACAGTGTTGGCTCATGGTCATCCTGTCGTCCACTAGGACCCCCAGGTCCCTCTCCCCTACACTGCTCTCTAACAGGTCGTTCCCCAACCTATACTGGAACCTGGGGTTGTTCCTGCCCAGATGCAGGACTCTACACTTTCCCTTGTTATATTTCACCAAGTTATTCCCTGCCCAACTCTCCAGCCTGTCCAGGTCTCGCTGGATGGCAGCACAGCCTTCTGGCGTGTCAGCCACTCCTCCCAGCTTAGTGTCATCAGCAAACTTGCTGATAGTACACTCAATTCCCTCATCTAAATCATTGATAAATATATTAAATAATACTGGTCCCAGTACAGACCCCTGAGGCACTCCACTAGTTACAGGCCTCCAACTAAACTCCACTCCATAGACTACAACTCTCTGGCTTCTTTCCTTCAGCCAGTTCGCAGTCCACCTCACTACCTGATCATCCAGACTGTATTTTTTTTTTATTCCAATTACTAATGCTGGACAAGTTGAAAGTCCTTTTACCTTCCATCCAAATGCAAAATAAAATGCAAGTATTTTTTCCTATGGGTAGAAAATCAGAACATTACTATCTTCGTCAATGTACATAAGTACTTTTGTAAAAGAATGCAAAAAATCACAAGGTGTTGACCTTATGCATTTAGAAAACACAGTTAATTACACACTAGTCTGGGTCTAGCATCCACTACCATGCCACTTACACAAATACCTCTGCTTCCTGAGAGAAAATACACAATACCATGTGTGTACATGTCTGCACGTCTCCATATGCACACGTGTCTGCATATGTATATGTGTGTGTGTGTATATACAGGCAAGACTGTCCAGGATCAAATCAGATGACTCCACCTCAGCACCTGATGTTGATGTAGCTGGTGGCTAAGATGACAGCAGCAGGCCACCTCCAAACTGTATGCAATGACTAAATACGATTTTATACTCCTACCTGTAAGCAAATTTCAGCTAAAGGCTGCCCTCAGGATGAGCAAGTTTGCTTTAAATCCATGTGGCTGGTGGAAGGGACATGAGTGGTAAGATATGGGAAACCCTCCTCCAAAGGTGAATTAATGTTTAAAGGCAGATCAGATAGGCAACTCTGACAGAAGACTGATCTTTCGATATCTAGAGTAGTAGCCAGCCACGGGAATGAAATGTAATATCACCAGGTATTTTTTTGGTAAAAGTTATTTTGGAGAGGGAAGCTTCATTAGGGACTGTCGCGATAGGGCAAGGGGTAACGGGTTCAAACCTAAACAGGGGAGGTTCAGATTAGTTCAGATTAGGAAGTTCTTTACTGTGACGGTGGTGAAGCACTGGAATGGGTTGCCCAAAGAAGTGCTAAATGCTCTTTCCCTGGCAGTGCTCAAAGCCAGGTTGGACAGAGCCTTGGGTGACATGGTTTAGTGTGAGGTGTCCCTTCCCATGGCAGAGGTGTTGGAACTAGATGATCTTAAGGTCCTTTCCAACCTAACTATTCTATGATTCTATGATTCTATTATAGTGTTCCCTGAGCTACCATAGGGTGCTTGGGAGCCCTTTGGTGGATTTCTAGGCAATGGAAACAGGCAAATCTTTTACACTCGCTTTCTGCACGGAACAAGCAATACAGCTTTGCTCTGATATTTCTGCTGAGAATCAACCACCCTGTAAAAGCACTAGAGCAGGTTATGTTGACTGAGAATGGCTTAAGAAGGCTTGGGTTCTGGCTTGGTAGCGTGGGTGTGTCTTAACAGGTCTGAACTTTAGAAAGCCACAAGCAGTGTCCTCCTTTCCTCTATGTGTGATCATTTCTATGCTACTACTGTGCTAAATGAGCAGCCTCAGTAGCCTTGATAATGTTATGAGTGTTTATCAAAGAGTGGGAGCAGGAGGAACCAATCCTTTGCCCCACATAGCTCAAGCAGAACAAAACAGAAAGTGTGACAGCATATGTCTCTCTGTATTGCCAGGGGATGTATTACATGTTTTGATTTCTGTGGCCGACCATGAACACAGGTACTGCAGCATTCTGAACATAAGTGTCGTGGTAAGCTCACAAGTCAGCAAGCCTCCTCACAGGCCTGGTAAATGCATTAGACAAATGCATCTGTCAGAGGAAAGACCTGAAAGACTGAGCAGGCCTTGGGCATGCATTTTTAGCTGACAAACCACCTAAGTTTAAGCAATCAACCATCTTTTGAGTAGGTGAGCATGTGTCCCTGTGTTGTCTGTGTGACGCGACTGAGCCAGCGGGCCAAGTTCAACTTGCCTCCTTGTAGAAAGCTATGCCAATGCAAACTGTGCAAAATGTTGTTCTGATCTCACAGCTGATTGCAGCAGATGCAGGACAATTGGGCAGTCAGTCCTTATGTTGCCACCCAGGCAGATAATTTGAGACTCACATACTAAAGGCTTTTCATATCAAGATGTAGGGAGAGAATTATAAAACAGCTACCCAAACTAATTAAAGCATCAGTAAGCGGGCAATGTTGATTCAGTAGTAAGATAGTGAACTAAAGACATTTGAAATAGTAGTATTCAATTTCAGTTGAATATTCCACAGGAAAAATGAGATGGTTATCTTCACATCCTCTATGTTGCTGTAGGCAGAACACCTTGGGGCCTTGAACCCTGAAGGTTACTCCTTCAGGAAAGATGTTTTTCGGGAAGTACATGCGCACAGAATGGCATAGCAATTCTCTTACAGAGGAAGATTTTACCAACCAAGAGTAAGGGGAAGGAAAGATTTCCTGCAAGGCTGGTTCAAGACATCTGTTTCTCAGAGTTTTATGATCTTACAGATAATATTATCTGGGTGGCTTTTCATGGACAGGTTTTAAAAAGTACCGAAATGAATCAGTAGCAAAGAAAGAAACATAACCCAAATCCCCAAATTTTTCACAAGGTGCCAAATCCAGCAGTCCACCACTGAAAGATCCCACTTGCAAGAATCACTCACAAGTCTGTAGGGATCTGAGGAAAATTACATGCAGGCAATTTCCATCATTGTTTGCATCAAAACTGACTGCAGAGGTTATCTCTATGTATGGCAGCTTTCATAAGGCTGAATATGTGTCACTGAATTGAGCAGACAACATTGAAAATTAGCTGCGAGTTAATTTCACCTTTTTCTCATATTAGATATGCACATGTAGGATCAATGGATAGTGTCTTTGAATGGATGTGAAGCATATCAGCTCTGGCTTTTACTGCTACAGCAGGAAATCTTTTCCCTTCCCCCTTTACCCATCCAAGCCCAAGAAGCACACCTGCAGTTTGGTGATGCTTCCATGTGAAGGCGTAGTGGCTGAAGAAGTAACTACATGCAGCAGATGCATTGTTTCCAGCCCAGGTCGATGAGTATATGGGCTGTAGCCTGTTCTCAGCATTTTAACTGAGTTCACAGCATTTAACTGAGCATTTAACTCAGTTCACAGCATTCAACACAGATCTGTGGCTTCTGCTTCTGGGATCAGGCTTCTAACACAGTTCAGAGTTGCAATATAGAGTCCAGTGTGCCTTTTTGTGTCTTGGCCTCACAATTCACTTTGTGACTCCTTCTGAGCAAAACCAAAGCTGGTATGTAAGTCACTTCCTTACAGAAAAGCCTGAGAAAACTCAAGGTGCTTCTTGTCACAGTCACTTAATTTGCTTTTCACCAGACTTTGTTGAAAAAGCACAGTGATGCTGGTGTATATTGACTGCTTCTCAGGATATTTCATCTGATTCAGTTTTAGAGGAAATCACAGCAATATGAAAAAAAATGTGCTGTGAACTCTAGCCCTTCTGTTTCTCTCCCTACATGCATATATGTGTGTATGTATGCATGTCTCTGTGTGTGCATGTGTGCTGGAAAGCTTTATAGATATTGTTATTCATTAGAACTGCAGTGACTATCAGAGCATCCACAAATTTGGTTTCACTTTAGGTGTGACACAGGATGCAGTGATATGTTATCGAGCTAGCATGCTCAGTCTGCCCTTTAGAAAAAAAAAAAAGAGTGATAGATGGTCATGAATTAGTCAGAATTAGTCATGGAAAGTATTTTTAGTAACACACTCATCATTCCCCCATGTTCTGCATCAAGAAACTCTTCTGTGAAAAAGGCTTTCTTTTCAGTTTGTGAATTTGAATACACATCTATAGAAACGCACTACTATTTTTCTGCCTAGACTTTTTCTCTTGAAATGTCATTGAATAACACATTACCTAGACATCTGAGGCCACCAAAAGGTAAGGGTTTGGGAAGAGTGGACACTAGAAAGCTAATTATTTTGAAGAACTAATCAGTTCCTCTTGATTTGATTTCTTCTAAGAACATGGAGCCAAACCTCCTGTTCTGTATCTCACATTACCATATCTTTTCTATTTATACTATATACACTTTGGATGGTATGTGCCTCTGAGAGGGATTTTACATGTACAGCCTTAAAATGTATTTATAAAAATGTGGACTACACCATATAGACTGGTAGTGGTAGAAGTCTTTCAGGGGGCTTAGTTGAACAGATACCCGCAGATAGATAGTCTCTGAAAACAAAGCACTTGGGACTGCTGAGGATATCCACACAGGCTTGGGAGTTGACTGGGGCAATACCATAATTTACTGCAAGACTTTCAGCTGGCATGCAGCTGTGTTACTCCCACTCTGTAGGGAGTAACTGGAGAAAAGCGTGGTCTTCCCTGGGTCTCAGGTACTGAAAGTGGCTCACTAATTCCCTGGGGCTAATGCTAAAAAAACAGAAGTGGCAGAGGCAGAAAATCAGATTCCTGCTCCTGCCCATTCCGTTCTCCATCTCTGAGGTAGGCATTTGATACCTCTGCTCTCTGAAAGCTGGGTGGCCCATGGGGTGAGCAGGGGCACTTTGCAATCCTTTGTGTACTCCTGCAAACTCAGGGCACTGGGAAGATCACAGGACCTCAGCACTGGCTGTTCCTCCCACTCCCTGGATGGCCGTGTCCTCAATTTACTGCCTGAAAAATTAGTGCTGGAGAGGCATTTATTTGTGCTTTGATGAAGGGCAGGTATGCTGTGAATTCATGTGTCTTTACAAGAAAGGAGTAGCTGAATCTCATCAGATACATCAAGTTTGAAGGGTGCAAAGCTGATCCCTTGGCTTACAAAATAACTGCAGGGGGAAAGGACTGCTTTTCCTCTTTGTTCCCTTGGCAACGCTCACTCTCGTATTCAGCACCAGTCCAGCAGCCTACAGAGCATAATTGGATGTGGGAGGTGGTGGTGGGGACGGCTAGGGGATAGTGCATCACATAACTAATTCTGATCATGGCTTGCTGAGGATGGCACACTCTCAATCTCTGCTTTAACACCTCCATCCCCAGCCAAAGATGTCTGTAAAAAGAGAAGGGGCTTGAGGGGGAGGGTCTGGGGAGGAGGTTGGGGACTAGCCAGGTTTCCAAAGAGAGAGCTGTGTTTTCCAAAAATAACCTTCCTCCTGATTGAGCTACAGATGTGTCACTATTTATCAGCAGACCAGGCCATCTGCTAGAGTGTTTCCCTGGAAACTTCTCGTCTTCTGCCCCCCCTTCCTCCCCCACCCCTCCTCCTCCACAGTCCTTTGCTATCAGAGTGGGCGAGTGCCCTCCCATGCGCAAATCACGGAAGTGAAGTGGAAGTGGTCCCCAGTGACATCATTGGCACTTTCTCACCAGGGGAATCCCTAAGCAGAAAGAAATCCTCTTGAGCACCAGACAAGCAGGAAATCTAAATCCATAAAAATTTTAAAGAAAAGGAATTGCCACCACCTACAAAGTGAGTTCCTCATCTTTATTTTGCTCTACAAGTACCACACCCTCCTACAGATTTCTCTTGGGGAAATAAAATTAAAACATAACTCATGTATGTGATCACTTGCTGCGTGGCAATGCCCTCACGGCTGTAGCTGATTGTTTTCATTAGCTGCTTCAGAAATGTGAAAAAAATGAAGCAAAAAATGCAGGGAATTTTTAGGTCCTCCAGACCCCAAATAAGCTGCCAAGGGCCAGAACCTCATCATGCAAATCATCTTAATACAGAGGTTTTCTCCAAGATTAACTGTCCTTCCAAACAAAGTAATTGACAAAAGTACATTGACATGTCTGTATTTGCCTTTCACTTACCTGTGCATTATTGTAATGCCAAAGTACCTACTAGCTGTGGCTCCACAGTTCTATATGAAAAGGTAAAATGAAGAAAGGATACTTGCTCCCCTTAAAATCATGTTTGGACATGGGAAAAACGTATTTTGTATTTATTGATTTGCTGCTTAAGAAAAAAATTCTAAAGGCAACAAATATTCCCAGAATGGCCTCTTGTTATCCTTTATCAATACAAGGATGCTGCAAAATCCCGTGTTATTGCTAGCCACCAACTGGCTCTGCTGAAACTGCACCTCACTCACTGAATACAGAAGGAGAAACAGGTCAGGCGTGGATTTGTCTTGCATATGGGTCCTTTCCTCTCTTTCAAGATAATTAGAGATTGTTTTCTCAAACTGTTGCAGCAAGCTTCAATTTGCTTGTCTGTCTCCCATATTAACTTAGAGAAAAGAAGAATCAGTCCTGAAGTATGTACTATTAATTACCATAACAAAAATTTTAAGGCTGGTTTATATTTAATTCAGAATTTTGAAGGAGAACTGAATGTTATCCTGACCTACAGATAAAAATTACTTTTAAATTAAAGCCTTAGATTGGTCTTAATTGTATGTTTTGTTTCAATAATAGAGGAAATTTGTTTTATTCATTAAAGCCCTTCAATCTAGACATTGCTTAAGATTCTGGACTTTTTCAACAAGCAACTCAAGCTATTGCCCCCATTCCATATTAAAGAAAAAAAAAAAAGGGGGGCTAAAAACACCTGCAGAGATAAATAAATTTTTTTGTTATTCAAAATACATCTAAGCAATTTTTTTTTATCTTACTCATAATAAAATCCAGAAATAAATTTGCTCCTATTCGATTAGACTGGAAATCTTGCAGTCATTTGCTGGTTTGTTTCCCAAAAAACAAAAGAAGCATGACCAGCAGGTGAAAGGAGGTGATCCTGTCCCTCTGCTCCTGGGAGACCCCACTTGGAGTATTGTGTACAGTTCTTGAGTCCTCAACATAAAACCGACATGGAGCTGTTGGAGCAAGTCCAGAGAGGCCCATAAGGGGACTGGAGCACCTCCCGTGTGAAGACAGGCTGAGAAAGTTGGGGCTGTTCAGCCTGGAGAAGAGAAGTCTGCATGGAGACCTCATAGCAGCCTTCCAGTATCTGAAGGGGGCTTACAAGGATGCTGGGGATGGACTGTTCATCAGGGACTGTAGCGAGAGGACAAGGGGTAATGGGTTAAAACTTAAACAGGGGAAGTTTGGATTGGATATAAGGAAGAAGCTCTTTACTGTAAGGGTGGTGAGGCATTGGAATGGGTTGCCCAAAGAACTGGTAAATGCTCCATCACTGGCAGCGTTCAAGGCCACGTTGGACACGAGTCTTGGGTGACATAGTCTAGTGTGAGGCATCCCGGTCCATGGGGGTTGGAATTAGATGATCGCAAGGTCATTTCCAACCCTAACCGTTCTATGATTCGATGAATTACCAATGTATTTTATTTGTATATTTTATAAACATTTTAACATATTTACCAATTATTTAATTTCATTTTTATTTTTAGAAAAAATTCAGATAAAGAAATTCTCATTTTTATTCTTTTAAAAATGTCTAACAATGCATCTAAGAGTATGTCCTAAATAAAAACTATCCCTTTTCTTTTTTTTTTCCTTTTTTTTTTCTTTTTTTTTTCTTTTTTTTTTTTTTTCTTTTTTTTGGTAATCACATTCAACTGCTGATGTGTTATTGATTTAGTTTGACTATTACAATATGCATACCTGGGAAGATCAAAACCGACTATGCATTTCTCATATTCTGCATAATTCCTGTTCTCCAAAAGATGTCAACACTTTTTTGTGGTTTACTTTTTCAGTTTTATAACTTGCATGTTTTCTAATTAAGAAAATTCCACAATACACAACAGAGCACAGATGGAATTAATGACTCAGCAGTTGTTAGGTATGTGCTAGAGATGTGCATTCAGGCTCACAAGTGAACCTTCATACAGCTGTGATCATAAATCACATTCTTTCTCCAAAGAAGGCTACTGGTCCTGTTTACTTTTGTTCTAGAAATAGTAATTTAGCTTTGCATTTATATATCACATCTGATACTGGCTTTTATATATTCCTTAATAATGTTTCATTTTAATCACAACCATGTGGAAACCATATTGTGGCATAGTAGATGCTGTACCAATGTTCATAAAAAGCTCAGCTGAAGCATGAACACCTGAATGTTAGCCACTAGCAAACATCAGACTATTGAGTAGGTTGTATAAATTGTGGTGTTGTACTATGGGCCCTCCAGGAATAGCAAACCTGTATGTGATTTGTTATCCGTAAGCAGAGGGGGGTATATGAGCCATACAAAGAAAATACCAGCAATATAATATTCACTGGCAATTTGCAGATTTGGACTCATCTGCTGAACTGAACTTTGGGTTATTTTAAAGAAAAAATTCAGTCTGGCTTTGAAAGGAAATGCAGGACAATTTGATAAATCAGTTAGCAAGGCAGGTGTTACAAGCAATATTACAGCTTTACCACTGTTCCTATTAAAAAAAAAAAAAAAAAACAAACAAAAAAAAAACCAAAACAAAACCCCAAACCCCCAAACTTCTGGCCTTCAAAGCATTTTCATTCAAGATGTGGAAAAATCCAAACTAAGAGTAAGACATTAATGCTCTTAATGTAACTTAATTTCGTTAATTTCTCCATTTGGGAGTGTTTGTGATTAGCAGTGTTAGATTTTCATAAGGCAATGTGTGTCTTCTTTATGACCTGCTGCATTTGTTTGCGCTGAACTTAAGTGACAGAGCTGTTTGTCTGAAGGCTTCTCAGGAGTGTCTGGTGCAACATCGCTGGATAAATTGGAGCTTGTCTGATGCCCAGATTTTTATTAAGTGGAAGAGCAGTTTGCTTCCGGTACCCAGGCTCATATATTGCACATCATTTGTACATCTCCTTCAGGGCTGAGAGAAGTTTTCATGTGAGATGTTTAGATTTTCATAAGGGATTATGCTTCTCCTTTATGACCTGCTGTGTTTGTTTGCACTGGACTTAAGTGACAGAGCTGTTTGGTTGAAAGCTTCTCAGGAAGGTTTGCATCAGGTCCTGTCCTTGCTAGCCAGAAAGCAGCAAATCTGCTTGAGTTTCTGCTGCTGCACTAGGCACAGGACTAGCACTTGCGCTGTCATGGAGAGGACATAGAAGTCATCACATGACTTTGCAAAAAAGGAACTCCTTACGTCATAAATTCAGAGTCCTTGCAGATCATTGCCATAAAAACGAAAAAGTCTGTTCCTGGTACTGGGACGCTGCCTCCCACTAAAGAAATTTGTTACAGAAATTCATCACAAAATAGAAATAAACTGGTAACAGATTACCTTCCCACAGAGAAGACCATTTCTGAAATTGCAGGGTGGTCTAACTTTAGCTCCCCACTGGTTCATGGCAAGAATGACATTGTTCTCCCATCACATCAAATGGGGTTTAGTGATTGTATGGCCCCAAACCTAAGTCAGTCCACAGCTGTTTAGCTATTGACAGATTCATTTTTCAGCGAGTAACATTGAGAAACTATTTTCCTTTGAACTACTTTTTTGAAATGACATCATTACTTTTGTCTTTAATGCTTAAGCATTATTTCTGCATGTGAATGAGGACCCTTTCCTGCCAGTCTGCATTGGGCATCGATGCTGATTTCACAGCCTTTTGCACCTAGGCTTGCCCTTAGGCCTTTCTTTTCCATTGACTGGAAAGTTTGTTTTACTATTTTGCTATGTGAAGGCTCCCTCTAGCCATGCCATAGAATATCAGTCTCAAATATTCAGGCTGCAGCAGATAGTCTTCAGTAAAAGTATGAAAAACTCTTATCTCACATAGCTATCAAGTTTATAGATGACATAAAGACTTTCTGAGAATTTGAATCTGTGTGACCCCCCCCTCCCCTGCCCCCCAAGAAACGTGGATAAGATGGCAAGCAAACCTATAAATCGTAAATAACAAGATTCATGCCTGAGAGTACTGTAAATACCCAACAAAATCCCAGCAGGATTTTACTGGGATGAGCAGAAAAAAACACTCTTTGAGATGAAGAACAGAAGTCACCGTATGGGGTGGTGTTTCCCTTATTGCTTCTTTCCTTCTAGATTTTGTACCTCTTCATTAACCTGGCATTCTTAGTGAAATATATCCACCCTTTACTGCCACCTTAAAGTCTGCATACAGCTCAGCATGATGTGGTGCTGGCTGGATAACCACAGGGCTTTCACTCCTGAGAGTGGTGGTTTACAGCTTCAGCAGCTGCAATTGAACTCACAACGCTTTATAGGAGACTACAGATACTCAAGATGTAGCAGGTGCTTCTCAGCTGAAGTGTCAGCTTCGAGGTGTGATCTGAAAACAGAGGCTGTGCATTTGGGAAGGATATTTTGCAGTCATAGGTCTTAAAAGAAACCTCCTGGGATGCAGAGGGACAGGAAGAAGAGTGCCTGTAGCTCCAAGATCTTCTCCATTGGGTATCATAACAACAAAAATTTCTGCTACCTCCTCAGATAATCCCAACAACAACACTGTTGGTGCAATGTGGATAAGTAATTTCTGAGGACTTACATGGTTGTATATTTGAATATTTTTCTATCTGCCATATGGTGGATCTAGTTCACCTTCTGATTACAACATGTTATGTGCCATGTAAGATATGCAAGACTTTCCTTGAATGCTGAACACCTTGTCTGTGCCACTCATAAAAATTGTAAGTAGCTTTCAGTACATAAGTCTTATGTTACACAAATAGTCATGGTATTGTAAGCAGCCTCCACATTGCAAGAGTGTCTGTATTCAGTTGCAGTACAACAATTTTTAATTTGCTATTGAGTATGCCATGCTTCCTTCTTATGTGCTTCATCATTCAAACACTGAAACCAGTCAGCATGATTTTCTCATGTGTGAGCATGGCAAAGTATGCTGTTAACAGCAGTACAAAGTTTGGATTTGAGTGGGTGCACAGCAACACATTGCACAGGAACCTTGAAGGCAAAATTTAAAGGTTGCTCAGTCATTTGTCTGTTCCTGCAAGGAAATTATTTTTATCTCTGCGTCTGTGAAGCAAAAAACTGGTTGAGTTTAGATTGTTAATCACTTGTTTATCTTTAAGAATGAAATAACAGGGTTTAGTGCCTAAAGCAGCTGTGGGATAGATTCATTTTGCTGACGTATTTCTCTGGAGATTCAGAGAACTGTTACACAGATCTGAAAACCTTCCTATCTGGTCTTTAACATTCCAGCTTATTAGGATAGTTTGATGGAGCCAGTAGCTGTTTTCTGTGGCTGGCTCTCCAGGTGAGCCTATAGTTTGCATGGTAATTTTCTGTGCACAGTATCAAAATGGTAATTGTCTGTGCACATGATCAAATATCTTAGCAGAGAGCAGCTAAAGTGCAAACACATGCATAACAAACTCTCTTCTACAAAAAAGCACAACATCACTGGCCACAGATAAGAGTCTACCCCCTTCTACATCAAGGAACAGGGCCAGTGAAATCATTTTGTTACTGGTCTACAAGCAGTTATAATCTAGTAGACTTACCTAACCATCACATCCTACAGAAAATCTTCCTTTGCGCTCAACGTCCCAGTAATAGACTACCCACATAGTTCACCAACAGTGATGCAATACTTGCTGGGGTGAAATATACATGAACTTCAATCAGCTCTGTATCAGGCCCTTCAAACTGTGGGCATTTGTGTAGCAGTGGAAGTGCTCTTCTTTGTAGCCTGCCTCCTATAGCACCAGGATTTGGAGCATACCAGTGCTGCAGAGGTGATGAAGGAAGACATTTCCTCCTAGTCAATGACTATACTGTTATCAACATCATGTGTCTGAAAAATGTTCTGCTTTTGGAGAAAAGGAGCTTGGAGGCTCTGAGACACTTCTGAAAAAAATCCATTCTTGCCTTCTGAAAGCGACTTTGCAGAAGTGACTGCAAATTCTAAGTATGGGGCCCTAGTGCCACGCTAATAGCTGCTTTGGAAAGATAGCAGGAGGAAGTATTTTTCAGTGCCTGAGTCAGTTGCATAGATGAAGATAGGGCCAGGATCTTCAATGTTCCAGGTGTCTTTTCTAACAGATTAACAAGACTAAAGTTGTTCTTTACACGTTAGTGTAATGCATTGCCTGAGACTGCTGAGACTGCTCTATGAAGTCCTTAATGTCATGTTCAGAGGTGCAAAAAAACTAAGGATTTGTCTGGTTTATTCCCACACCTGGCACAGCCAGCTGGGAAAAACAAGACATGATTATGACCTACTGCTCACTAAATCACTTGTTTTGACAGCTCAGTGGGCAGATTCTGTATAGACCCAGGCTGAAGAGGGTCAGCCAGGGAGGTGGGAGTGACTCATCTCCTGACATATTCAGTCTTTGCTAGATCAAAGGTAACACCATCAGGCAGCAGGTAGCCAAGGTGAGCACGCACGGTATCATGTAGTAGAAGAAAGGGTTAGTGGTGAAGGACATTTCTCATAGCTTCCCACAAATCATTTTGCAGTCATAAAGCCTGCACTAAAAAAAAAAAACAGACTAGAAAAGTGTGCTCTGCTGGGAGCAGCTCCTCAGAATTAAGCTCTGATATGCATAAGTCTGTGAAATGTCATCCTTACCTGGGTGGTCAAGGTGAGGTATAGAGAAGACCGGCCCTGCTGACGTCAGAGGATTTTTCTCGTATTCTCTTTCTATTGAGGCTGTTCTGTCCTTGACTTTTATGTCAATATCTGTTTTGACCAGGAAAAGTCTTCCCGTAACATTAATGTTTCTCCTCTCAGAGGTGACTCACACTGAGTGCTGCAGCTGCCGGCCTGTCAGGATTCTCCTCCCCGTGAAGTTTCTGGACAGCTTTGTTCAGAACCATACTGCAAACCCACAGCATCCTGGAAGGATGCCTCTTCATCAGGGGGGTTTAACAAATTGCTTTGTAGTGTAATAAAATCATTTTTGGATAGCAAATCAGGGCTGACTCACAAATTCATCACAGGAATGTGCTTCCAGGCCTATACTACCATTTACAGAACAAGGGGAAAGGTCACTGTCAGCAAAAGTATCATAGGTTGGTGGAGGTTCCTCATATTTTTCTTCAGAAATCTTGCCTTTCAGGCACATATAGTAGAAGTGAAGAGGTAGATTTTTCAAGGGGAAATAAACTTCTAAGCTAAAAAAAGATAAATTTAAGAATTAGGACCGGTAAGATAGCTATGGTATTGATCTGGTCAGGTCACAGAAAGATGTTAATCTTGGCCCTGGGGGGAATGAGGTATGCCTTTCATTTCAGCCAAAGCAAGGTCATACATGAAATTATGATATATAAATGCAGTGAGAAGAAGCAATAGGCAAATAAATAAATTATATATTTATACGCTTAGATTTTATTTAATGCAGTAAACTTGCCAAGTAAAAGCAATCAACTTAATTGTGCCAATGTGTCAGCTAAATTATATGGACTGTGTCTCTGTCTAGAGAAAATTGCTATGGTTCCACTGGCAATTGTCAACGTGGTGGTATTACTAGCTACAAAGTCCATTCTTTCAGGTTTCTAGCAGAAAAAAGCACTGACTGTAGCTTGACTTGCATAGCCAATACCATCACACTCTTCTTCACAATCTGACCTAAAGTTCTGATAGAGCTGGAGGGAGTCTTTAGAGATGTACTAGCTTAAATAATGTTTCAAAGAGAATTCATAACATCCTTTATTTGTCTTTAGTATTAAAACAGAAATAATTACAATTTAGAAAATGAAACTTCTTTCTAGTTTGGATCTACCTTCAGTATCCAAGCACTGCCTGTGTTCAGACCATAGTATGTGGCTTGTGTATCTTTTCGTTGGCAGCAATACTGACTCATAGAGTTTTTGGTGCTCAGTCTGCTCTTAGCACCTTTTCTGCATCACTATTTTCTTCCAGTTAGCTGGCAGTTATTTAGTTCTAGACTATACTACCTCAAGTTTTTCTTTGCAGGACTGTTCCCAGCCTAGGTCTGTTTGTTGATTTTTCAACCCCATATACAATTAATTCACACAACTGAAGGGGCCATGTGACTGAAAGTTTGGATGGAAGCAAGAAGGTATGTTGCCTAGAAGAAGGTAGGTGGTCCCACATCCTTGCCTGCTACAAAGAGTTAATAATAATCTCTCTTCTGTGAATGTATAGGTGATTAATTCACTTCTTACCTTAATCTTTGTTGAGTCAAAAAACTCAGTTTCACTCCATTCCAAGAAAGGGATTTCCCATATCTCAGGTATCATTTTAGATTCTTCTCCTTGTATTCCCCAGTGTCCTTTTTGAAAATGCAACTGAAAACAGACACTACCTTGCAACAGTGGCAGAAAGAAGTTATCCTCCCTGTCTCAGAATTTGCCACATTTCATACAGATATGGTCAGTATGGACTTCCTTTAGCTCACCATTCAAGACAGCAAGCTCATCTCAGGAAATCGCCTGCAGGACCAGTGTTTTGTGGCCAGTATTTCCTTATGGCAATAGTGATTTGCTTTTTCACTCTGTTTTGGGAATAGTTTGTTTTATCTCCTCCCACTTCCAGTCTTCTTTAAGGTTCTGTTGGTCACTAGGCCTGAAGGGGAAGGTCCACTGTTTTATTTCAGTGCCTTTTCCTCATTTTGGCTCTGAACCACGGGTAAGATCTTGAACTTTGGAATTAAAACATCTAGCAGCAACCAAGCATGTCATAACAGTCAGGTCAGAGCCACTCATGGTTCTCTGCCCAGACTTGCAGGTGTAAGGGAGACTGGGACCTCACTGTCATGCTTTGAGCCTTTCTAGCAAGGTGTGTCTCTCCCCTTTGCCTGAACTTGCAAAAGTGAAGGTTGCACTGCAGCACATTCAGTATACATGCAGTCTGCCGTTTTGTTTTAAGGGGTTACCAGAGCAGAAGTGGAGAAATGTGCCAGTGAAATATGGAAAAGTAAATACCTTTCACATGCTGTTTGCCACTCACCAAGACTTAATTTAGCTCTCTACATCAGCAATCTGAATGCATCTGGTTCTTAGAAAATTGAGAGGCAGGTAAGGATGCAATACCAAAGAAGCTGTTAAAATGTCAGTCTTTCTTTGCCAACCATTACCACATCGCTACCACAGACAAAGAGGAAGGTAATTGTATTATTTGCATAGTACCAACAGTGTGATGAGTGATTTATGGATACTTACGTGTGCTGTGAGACTCACCCTGTTCTTTAGGTTAGGCTTCCAATACTGGGGCACTGCAGACTCTGTTGGATGTACACTGGGGTGTTTATGAGATTAGATTGGACTGCAACTCCAGGGATTTGGTGTCTCCTCTAAGAAAACTATGGAAAAATCATTGCAAACAGAAAGACAATGCACAGGCTACACAGTGGGCTTTCTAATGTTCATTAATTCCAGCATGCATAATAGCAAAATAGTTGCAGTATCTTTTCTGAATACTGGGTGTGAAAAGAGATGAGGAATAGCTCTCATATCTGTAGAAAACCATGGCTTAAATAAATTAGCTTATCCTGAATTACCTGTGAATCTCAGGAGAGTCTTTAACAAACTAGAGTATCTTTATGATGATTTATGAGCTGACTTCACTCTGTGATTTGTTTTCCATATGCCCAGCCGCTATGGGTACCCTAGGGTGGTACCTGTGTGTGGGCAGGAAGTATTCACAAGGCAGTATCACCTGAAGAACCTGAGCATCCAGGAATGTTAGTCTTTGTTACCTTTTAAAATAAAGTAGCTAAGTATAAGCAGCATCTCTGAGAATTTCTAAGTAATTCTCTGGAACAAAAGCATTCTAAAACAAAACAATATTAAGTCCTTGTGAATTCATCATATACTGCCACCTAATCCTCTTGGAGGTACACAAAATCCTGTTTGCACTTTGTGTGGTCTGTGTTTACTACCATGACATTTAGGGACTTTGTTCTTAGTCAGGATGCAGAGAGAACAGGTTAGAATAATAGCAGCAAGTCATGATAACTCCAAAAAGTTCTTTAAAAAACTGACGGGATAGAAGTACATAGTAAGGAAGGACGGCTAGTAGAAGAGTGTGATTAAGAGTTTTGCACAAGAAAGCGCATGCAACCTTCCTGTATGTTTCTGAGGAAGAAATGAGCTATTGAGAATATATCTACTTGTCCATTATTACATCAGAGACAATAAATTTCCTGCCTGCCTAGGCTGTTACTCAGCTTTCTGCCCTGGAAAATAAGATTATACCCACTTTGATTTCGATGATCTCTAAGCAGCAGAGTGGGCTTCACTACTGCTACCCCATTATGCCTCTAATTAGTGGCAATACTCCTGTTATGGGGACAATGATGTAGCAATGATGCAATATTTCATGATACTGTTGGAGCACACTTCATAAGTTATTACAAAGCATGTTTCAGTGGTCGCTGTGTCTTGTCACGTATGGACTGCAGAGTCTTTGCATACTTGTCAGTACCACTTCAGCTTTGGAAAAATTGTAAGTGAAATATCTGGCCTAATATTAAGGAATTGTCTATGTTCGGTGCTCCAGAGTTCATGGGAGTACCCATACTGAACCTGTAATAACTTGCAAATGTCAAGGCAGATACTGCCTCCCATGCAGTGTGACTGTGGAGTGCAACCAAAGAGTAGTCTTTGCATCTAGTAGTCACATATAGCAGAATCCACCATAAGTACAGAACTCTGTCTAGGGAAAGGTGAGCAGTCCATAGAGAGTTTGTGGGTCAGGGTTAAAGGGAATATAGCTATGGTAGACATTGCTGTGGGGATCTGTTACAGACTGCCTGATCAAGGAGAACCTGCGGATGAAGCACTCCATAGACAGATAGGAAAAGCTTCATGCTCACAGGCCCTTGTTCTCATGGGTGACTTCAACCACCCTGACATCTGTTGGAAGGACGGTACGGCCCGGCACAAGCAATCCAGGAGGTTCCTCGATTGTGTAGAAGACAACTTCCTTCTACAAGTAACAGAGGAGCCGACAAGGAGAGGTGCCATGCTTGACCTCGTGCTCACCAACAGGGAAGGGCTCGCTGGAAATGTGACGCTCCAGGGCAGCCTTGGATGCAGCGATCATGAGATGCTTGAATTTGAGATCCTCAGGACAGTGAGAAGAGCGTGCAGCAAGCTCACTGCCCTGGACTTCAAAAGAGCAGACTTTGGCCTCTTCAGGAACCTGCTTAGGAAGGTTCCATGGGATACAGCCCTAGAGGGCAGAGGGGCCCAAGACTGTTGGTTGATATTCAAGGATCACCTGCTACAAGCTCAGGAGTGTTGCATCCCAACCAGAAGGAAGGCAGCAGGAGGGCCAGGAGACCTCCTTGGATGGATAAGGAGCTCCTGAGGAAAATTCAATTGAAAAAAGAGGCTTATAATAAGTGGAAGCAAGGACAGGTGGCATGGGAAGAGTACAGTGATGTTGTCCGGGAAGCCAGGGACCAGGTTAGGAAAGCTAAGGCTCAGTTAGAATTAAACTTAGCTAGAGGTATTAAAGGTAACAGGAAGGGATTCTACAAGTACATAGCAAATAAAAAACAGACTAGGGAGAATGTAGGCCCCCTCGAGAAGCTCTCGGGAGAACTGGCTACACGGGATTTGGAGAAGGCTGAGGTTCTGAATGACTTCTTTGCCTCGGTCTTCACTGGCAAAGGCTCTGACCAAACCATGCAAGTCTTGGAAGGCAGACGCAGGGACTGTGAGAATGAAGACCTTGCACCCACTGTTGGAGAGGAACTCGTTCGAGACCATCTCAAAAATCTGAACGTGCACAAGTCCATGGGTCCTGATGAAATCCATCCGCGGGTCCTGAAGTAGCTGGCAAATGAAGTTGTGAAGCCACTGCCCATCATATTTGAGAAATCATGGCAGTCAGGTGAAGTTCCTGATGACTGGAAAAAGGGAAATATAACCCCCATTTTCAAGAAGGGGAAAATGGATGACCCGGGGAATTACAGAGCAGTCAGTCTCACCTCTGTGCCTGGCAAAATCTTGGAGCAGATTCTCCTGGAAGGCATGCTAAGGCACACTAAGGCACATGAAAATCAACAAGGTGCTTGGTGACAGCCAGCATGGCTTCACTAAGGGGAAATCCTGCCTGACCAATTTGATGGCCTTCTATGATGGGGCTGCAGGACACATGGACAGGGGTAGAGCAGTTGATGTCATCTACCTGGACTTCTGTAAAGCGTTCGACACTGTCCCACATGACATCCTTGTCTCTAAATTGGAGAGACATCAATTTGATGGATGGAACACTCGGTGGATAAAGAACTGGCTGGATGGCCGCACACAAAGAGTTGTGGTCAATGGCTCAATGTCCGGCTGGAGACCAGTAATGAGTGGTGTCCCTCAGGGATTGCTGTTGGGACCGGTCTTGTTGAACATCTTTGTCGGTGACATGGACAGTGGGATTGAGTGCGCCCTCAGCAAGTTTGCCGATGACACCAAGCTGTGTGGTTCAGTTGGTAATGCTGGAGGGAAGGAATGGCATCCAGAGGGACCTTGACATGCTTGTGAGGTGGGCTGATGCCAACCTCATGAAGTTTAACCATGCCAAGTGCAAGGTCCTACACCTGGGTCGGAGCAATCCCAGGCACAGCTACAGGTTGGGCAGGGAAGAGATTCGGAGCAGCCCTGCGGAGAAGGACCTGTGGGTGTTGGTTGATGAGAAAATGAACATGGGCCGGCAGTGTGCGCTCGCAGCCCAGAAAGCCAACTGTATCCTGGGCTGCATCAAAAGGAGCGTGACCCGCAGGTCAAAGGAGGAGATCCTGCCCCTGTACTCTGCTCTTGTGAGACCTCAACTGGAGTGTTGTGTGCAGTTCTGGTGTCCACAACATTAAAAGGACATGGAACTGTTGGAACAAGTCCAGAGAAGGGCCACGAGGAGGAGCAGGGGACTGGAGCACCTCCCGTATGAAGACAGGCTGAGGAAGTTGGGGCTGTTCAGCCTGGAGAAGAGAAGGCTGCGTGGAGACCTCATAGCAGCCTTCCAGTATCTGAAGGGGGCCTATAGGGATGCTGGAGAGGGACTTTTCATTAGGGACTGTAGTGACAGGACAAGGGGTGACGGGTTAAAACAAACAGGGGAAGTTTAGGTTGGATATAAGAAGGAAATTCTTTCCTGTTAGGGTGGTGAGGCACTGGAATGTGTTGCCCAGGGAGGTTGTGAATGCTCCATCCCCGGCAGTGTTCAAGACCAGGTTGGACGAGGCCTTAGGTGATATGATTTAGCGTAAGGTGTCCCTGCCTACGGCAGAGGGGGTGGAATTAGATGATCTTAAGGTCCTTTCCAACCCTAACTATTCTATGATTCTATGATTCTAAGTGCTGATGCACTTCCTCCTGATAGAAGTTAGTTTAAGCTATGTCTTATCACTTATTATTGTAACTTGGTGGTCCTATTGTGCAAGGAGCCATAGAAACACAGAGATACAGAATGCATGTCAGGGAGCCTGCTGAAGCTGAGGTAAACCTCAGAGTTGTATCCATTGCCTGGTGAACAGATTCCCATACCTCTGCATATACCCACTTGCTGGGAGTAGACTATTTGTCTGAGTCATGTGCAGAGAAAAACTGGTTTGTCAACCTATAGCAACTTTGTCCATTCAGCTTCTCCTCTTAGATGACGATGATGAAGCTAAAACAAGCTGATGGATGCAGCTGTGTTTCTAGAAGCTGTCTGTGCCACTACCTTTGGGCTCCTTGAACTCTCCTGTCAGTCATCAGCCTGAACTGAATTTCACAGCAGAATCAAAGCACTCTGCAAAGATTGAGTTATAAACCATTTCTAATCTCTCTTGGGTTATTGTTTTAGCAGCTGCATGTGATAAAATTACAGAATCCTTATATACTGCAGGAGCTGAAGTTTAATGCTGCATGCAACAGGCAGTCCTTTGATCTTGTCTTTGAATTGGTACCTGCACACTAATATTATCAGTACATAATACCAACCCAAATGCAAAGACTAAGGTTAGGTAGTATGTCTTAGATTTTGCAAATCAGCCCCTACTGTGATAACTTAAAGTTTAACAAGTAAGCTTCCCTCATTTTGTTTTCCATTTTATTTAAGAAACATATGCATGCTGTCTTAACACAGCTGCTGGCCAGTCAGTCTTGACAGTGGTTAGTGAGCCTTGGAGAATTTTTTTTTATGTGGAAAATGCTGTGGAAAACCACTCTGGGGCTAGATTCCACACTCCAAGTGCCCTTGGAGAGTCTAAAGAAAAAACGTTCTGGCTGAGAGCTGTGTAGTGCTGGAGAAGCTGGGAGCCATTCCAGCCCCATTCCCCACTGGTTATCTGGTTAGTGAGACAGCACATTTTAATCTTCTCACTGAAGGCACAAATTATGTCTTTATCAATTTGGTGGAAAACACCAAACTCATCATCTGCAACTGAGGACCCCTGCTGCCTCTCTGCAGCATTAACCCTCCTGCTAAACACCTGTGGAGGGGGTTCAGAGCTGTCAGACACCCTCTCCATGATAAAATGCCTCTGAAATAATTCACCTAACCAGAATAGAAAGCAAGGTACATAGACTGCTTCTGAAACAGAATAAAAGGCTGGATAGTAAAGTAAGAGTGAAGGAAAATAGGTGCATGAACAGGGTCCACATCTTTTCACAGGAGTGAAGGATGTGTTGGTGTAACTGAGCATCTGTGTCTCAGAGCTAAATTCAAACTCATTGAGTCCACAGGCTGAAACATTTGCCTGAAAGGCGTTTGGCAGATCCCAGCCCAAGGCTTTAGAGGATGAGAGTGTTTTCAGCCCTGGGAAGTGATATCTTGGGAAATGTACACGCAGGAAAAGAGATGCTCTTTGAAGAGCTCTCTCCTTCACTCCCTCCAACAACCATGAACTTTCACAGAGCAACTTGGTAAGCCTCTATAAAAACAGAGATTGTGAAAAAGCAGCTTCCATTAATGTCTAAAGAAGCAGTTTCATCCAGAAATACGTTAGAATAAAGCTTCTTGACCTGTACCTCAGAGAGTTTAAACGGAATGTTCTGGCTTGCTTGGTAGTTTGCTCCATTTAAATGCTGTGTTTTTTTTTATGTGACAAAATGGCAGGTCAGTTATCCCAGAAGAGAGGTTAATAAGCTGTACTTGCAGAATGGAGATTTGTATCCTATAATGCACTGCAAAAAGGCTAGTGGATCATGGCAGGGATCTAATTGATCCGGGACCTCCAAAGCAGTGCCGTAAGGCAAACACAGGTCATGCAGAATGGGGGAATGCACTAGACAGGAGCAGGGAGACTGTGTGGCTGTATGTAGCATTAGGCATCAAAAAAGATGTTACAAGGTTGGGAAGGAAAAGAACAGCAAAAATCAGCTGAAGTCAATAAAGTTCGCTTTACTGTGAGGTTATTTGAGAAGCATGGTCCATTTCCTGAGTTCAAGGGAAATGACTTGATGTCATTCTCTAGAGATGTTACCTGAGGAAGGGACCATAGACCTTTTTTTTTGTGTAGCAAAACAGGCTGAAGGAAGAAGACAATGGCTAGGAGCCACAGCTAGAGTAATTCAGACCAGAAACAAAAGTGGAAAGATTTATAGAGAGTGAGTCACAATTCACTGAGCAACATGGCAGATCTTTCTATATTTGCAAGCTTTAAAAAAAAATAATTATGAGAAGTACTATCACGCTACTCAAATTTGCTGAAACTCAGTTGAAACACATGAGATCAGAGTAGGTGAACTCTATGATGTTCTTAGGTCCTAAGGAAGAGCTTGTACTTGGATATTATGGTAACCATTACACTTCTTCAACTATTTCCTGGTTAACCACTTATTCATTTTGCTAGAATTGAGCTTTATGGCTTGAGCACAAATATATTGTTAAAAGAAATAAAGTATCTACTGTGTTTGATTTTTGTCTTCTGAAAGGAGTAAATAATATAGTGAGGGAGCAGGCATGTTGCAGAGCTGCAAAGGTATGGTGAAGAAAAGCATGAAGCAGAAATGATTCTCAGGTCTCTGACTGCACCTCTGAATGTGTCTCTATAGAAAAATCAATCCAATTTCTGTTAAAATAACCAGAGTAGTGCTGTTAGGAAATCTAGGATATGAGATAGAAAGCAAGATGCTTTCTCTTTTTATTACCAATGCAGTGCTTGACAGTGTTAAATTACAGCATTGAACATACATGCAAAAATTTCCAACAGTAATAATGTGAGGAAAGAAATTTACTATGCAGTGAGCTGGTAGCAGGAGGCCAGCTATCCATTTTTGCATCTCACAGTAATATCATACACCTGAAAACAGTTTACTGTCATTTTGTCAGAGTGTACATGAGCCTGAAGACTGGTTCCGGGGAAACCAAATATTCAGAGCAGCTTAGAGGTTTGTTCTTAGTGTTGTCATACACTGCCAGGTATGGATCTTGAAGCCAAAGTTTCCCATCACTCTCAAATAAAAGCCTCATTTTGCTTCACTAAGTGTAAGAAAGGCCACTTGTTTGTCCTTCTTCAACGTTCACTCAGATCTTCTGCTGGTTTTGGATAACCAGCGTTGGCTGTGTATCCACAAAATCAGCTACCATCAAAGCTTATGGAAAGAAGAGAAGGCACAGAGGCCCTTCTGTAACTAGGTCCCAGTGGGGAAGCTTGAACCTCCCCCCACAGTCCAGCTGTCTGTCAGCAAGCTCTGGCTTACACTACCTAGCATGGCAGCAGCAGCGAAGGTCAAGGACTCAGAAACTGCTCTGGATCCTCTTCCAGATTTCTTTCCCCCTCCCTCCCCTGCAGCTGCCTTTTCTGAATGCGACATCTGCCATCATTAGTAGAGCAAAGAACAGAGATGGGTCTGTGAGCAAGAAAGACAGGGCTTAACCTGTCACTCCTCTGGGTTCAGCAACTATCCTCCAGAGCAGTAGCTAGAAGCAGGGAACTCATTTCCAGCTAGCAGATAAAAAGCAGGAGATCAGGAATAAGTTACAGTCAGCAGATCAGCCCGGAAGAAAGCAAAAGTTTTAAAAGCTTATTTCCATAGCTGACCTTAGAGAATAACTTTCAAGCTGGGAATTACAGGAGGACTGACTGACTGCCCTCTTCACCCAATTACACTGTGGTCATAATTTCACATCTTAATGCCCTATCATCCTCATGTAAGTGAATGAGTATTTCCTAAGCACTTTTTGCAAAACACTACAAGTTTTGGAAAGAGAAGGCTAAGTCAGAGATAGCGAGGATGACTAAGGCAAGCTAGGATGACAGACACCTGTGAAGTGTGACGTTACCATGGACCTCTTTCTGTGTGATCGTCATCCCAGGTGCTCCCTATAGAAGATCTTTCAGCCTTTACGTTACAGTAAGCCAAAGCACACAACCACCAGTAGGAAGAGGCTGGCCAAGTTAAACGGTCTTTGGCTGAGATGCTGTGCAAGACATATCTCTCTCTGAAAAAAAAAAACAAAACCAAAAAACAGAAAGCAAACAAACAAACAAAAAACAAACAAACAAAAAAAAAACAACAAAAAACAACACCAAGCCATCTGAGCTAGGGCACTTGCAAATGAAGGAGAGCCCTGGTTGAAGTTTTATAGCTGTGGTTGGCTTCTGTTACAGCAGCACCATCATAGAACAGGAGAGCAAAAGTTTTGTGAGGCTTTCATGTGTGTAATTGGCAGCTGGCCTCAACCAGAACTTCCTTTGCTAAGTTACATTTTAGCCCAAGTCTGTTACAGGGTCACCTATCCTCAAATACCTACGAGCCTTTTTGCTCTTCTGTTTGATAAAAATTACTTTTGATGGTAGAGTCGTCGCTGCTCCATGTTATTCACCAGGAGAGTGAGGTTATGAATAATCTTTCTCTGAGCAGCACGGTGTGTGTGCACCAAGAACTTGCCCAGGGCAGCAGATATTTGGAGAACATGTATTTCCTTACCAAGGTATCACACATTGCCATGAAGGCAGAGTGGTCCTTCATCAAGCATAGCAATGGGCTAGTCAGGCTGCTAATACAGGGCTTGCACCTGTCCTCCTCTGGAAAGTCTTTGCTCTGGTCCCTGCCTTGTGAAAAGACTAGACACTGCCTCACTCCAAGGTGAGCCCCCAGGTGATGCCACAAGCTGTACTACCCTTGTGCAAAACATACAGCACATCATCTGTTCACATAGGTGTCAAGAAAGAAACAGCTGAATTAGGGTTGCCTTGAAAGGGGTACCATTCATCTCTGTGGTATGCATAAACATTAGGATACAGCATTTCATTGTGAAAGCCTCACTTCTCATGTCTTTCTGTCCCCCAGAATGTCCCCTCTGCAGAATGGAGCATTGCTACCCTGTTCTTGCTTTTATCTCTGCCTGCTGCTCTACTTGTTTTCCAGGCAAGTTTTTCCCAACAGACCCAGCCCAGAGAAAGATAGAGCTCCCAAGAGACAGCTCCCAACACAGAGGTACATAACCTCTTTACCAAATCAGGGTCCAAATGTGAGTATCAGCGGTAAAAAAGGCTTTTTACATCCATGAAACCTGGCAACAGGTACCACATACTGCTCAAGAGGAAGTTCATTATTTAATTGCACTGATTTCATTTAATTAATTTAAATGCATTGAAACATCTCTCAGTGGAACTGGTGAGAGCTAGTGTATCTACTGTGGAGATTTTTTTTTCCATGTTTCCACAGATACTGGCATTTTAATACTCTGTAAAGAATAGCTTCTGGTATTTTCTTGATGTGTTCCAGCGGGTTGCCTGTGTGCTACAATAAGGAGGGACTACCTTATTATTGCAATATTCTCAATTAAGCTGATTGATTGCGAAATTTTATGACATTCCTGGAAAGCCTGGGGGCCTGGGGCCAGAAAGTTAAAGACCCACCAATCTTTTCTGTTCCGTAACCTGAGCAATGGTCAGTTGCAGAGGATGCCCAGGTTTCTTAGTGTCTAATATAAGACATTGTAACAGGTCAGACTTACAGAAAACATTAGCACTCTTAACACGGACACTTTTAAAGTCTGGGGGAACCAACAAGATTGCTAGTCATGTAAATTCTTTTCTCAGTTGTTACCAGAAGAAGGGGTTCTCATGGAAAGAAAGGCATTCTCGAATAAAATACACAACTGTGCTCATTAAGCAAACTGGACACATAGCTTGGTCTGTAATTTGAAAGTAGTAAATTATTGGAGGTTAGCATGGCCTTCACGTTTTCCCAATATGTTCATGTCACTATAACATCTTAATTGTGGCAGTGCAATGCAATTACTAGTAATTCATGCAATATTTTACAAGGATATTCCTTTCAAAATATGTTTCACACTTTGAGATCCTTGATTTATTTTTGTTTTGAGAAGTACTTGACAAGGTTTCAATTTTGCTGTGCTTATTTTGCATGTTTTTGAGTGCTGCCATGTTACTAAAAAGCTATGTTACTAAAGAGCTATTTTCAAACAAGTCAGAGCTCATCAGAAGGGCATTTCCCTCAGCATTTTGTACCTAAATATTGATGGATGTTCTCTGTTTATAATATTACTAAGGATTAAGCCAGTGTTGTTAAGCTGGGCCATAGTCAACTTCTATTTTCTTTTTGATCAAAGAAACCTGACAGTGCCTTGAAAATCCCCTCAATTTGTAATATTACACTAAAAAAAAATAATAAATCTGCAGTTTCAAGCAAACTCTGTTTCTGACCAAAAGGAAAAAAAATGACAACTGTGCTGTGGCTTTGTCCAAACAAGTTAAAGCAGAGGCGTATTGACTTTCCTGGTGTTCTTTGCCCCCAAGTTCTGCTCCATGAACATGTTTGCTTTAACTTGACAATATTGTCACAGGGAGAGAAGCAGAAGCAGTGCCAGAGAAATGGGCTGGCAGTGGCACTTCCTCCCAGCTGGGATGATTTTCTTATGAATCACCCACCTCATGAACGAAAGTACCCATCCTCCACTCAGAATGTAGGGAGGCAGAAGGAAAGACAAGCAGCTCCTTGCTACTGCCTCTCACACTGGAAACAATTTGTGAATTATTTTAGCTAGCTGGTGACCCAAGGAAAGCAAGTTCTCTTTAATCATATGGGTTTTATGTGCTATTCTGCTCATGTTCATTTTTCATGGGCATTGGCAAAAAGGCAGGCTACACACTGAGGACTTTAGACAAGATTCCCCTGGGGAAATGACTGTGCTCCATGCACAACATTTGTCTTTCAATTATTCAGTAAGGTGATGCCTCAGAAGAGTTGTTTCTTGCTTATTCCTCCTCTGGTCATGATCCTGGGACAGCAGAAGAGCAGCAGCAGAGCGCAGTGCTTGGTGGGTCTTTGATTGCACCCTGTTTTCCTCTTCCTGTGTGTCATCCGCAGTTCCCTGCTCCCTGGTTCCCTGGGATCAAAGCAATGCTGAACTGAAAAGCCTGTGGTTTATCTGTATGTTGCCCTGGTGTAAATAATAGAATAAATCTTGGAGAAGCAGAGAACTGGTCTTCGAGATACTGCAGGCTTGGGGAAGAGTGGCTGGAAAAAAGGACCTGGGGGTGATGTTTGATGGAGCTGAACATGAGCCAGCTTGTGCCCAGGCAGCCAAGAAGGCCAATGGCATCCTGGCCTGTATCAGCAATAGTGTGGCCAGCAGGGCCAGGGCAGTCAGTGATCATAGCCTGTCCTTGGCCCTGGTGAGGCTGCACCTTGAATCCTTTGTTCAGTTCTGGGCCTCTCACTACAAGAGAGACATTGAGGAGGTGGAGCGGGTCAAGAGAAGGGCAATGGAGCTGGTGAAGGGCCTGGAGAGAAAGTCTGATGAGGAACAGCTGAGAGAATGGGATGGGGGTTAAGTCTGGGGAAGAGAAGGCTTAGGGGGGACCTTATCGCTGTCTACAACAACCTGAAAGGAGGTTGTTGTGAAGTGTAGGTCAGTCTCTACTCCCAGATAACAAGCAACAGAACAGGAGGAAATAGCCTCAATCTACACCAGGGGAGGTTTAGGTTGGATATTTGGAATAATATCTTCACAGAGAGGGTACTCAGGCATTGGAACAGGCTGCACAGGGAAGTGATGGAATCACAGTCCCTGGAAGTGTTCAAAAACCATGTAAATGAGGCCCCCAGTGACATGGTTTAGTGGTGGACTTGGCAGTACTGAGTAAAGGTTGGACTTGATGATCTTAAAGGTCTTTTCCTTTGTGATTCTGTGATTTCAACTCAAAGTCTTCCACTCATCATTATCCTTTGGTGTAAGGCAGCAAAGGGGAGAAGATGGTTCTGAAGCAGAAGTAGTAGTTCTGGATACTTGAACAGTCCCATCCAGCAACACAGACTTTGGTTTACTGGGTTGAGCGTAGATGTTCCTCTTCAAAAACTGTAATTGAAAACTGTCTTAAGACCACTTTCTTGCTTCTGCAATTGTATTTAGTAGTATGAAACAGAAGCAGTTTTTTGATTTTCATCCAGCCATGTAAGGTATTTTCTGCCAGGTTTTTTTTTTTTTGCCAGCTTACGAGGCACATCTGGTGGAATTTTGTAACAGTCTTGTTTGATTTTGTATTTGCTTTTAGCATAAGGGTGATTGAAACTTGTTCTACAGTCAGCTTTCGTATGCAAGCTTTGCGTAGCAGGCAGGAGAGGAGGAAACTCTTAGCTGGATTTCCTAAATGCAAAAAGCTAGAGATAAAAATTTGCCAATGAAATTTTCTTTTTTAACCCGTTTGATATGAATTCTATTGCAATCCACTGATACTGAAGCTTCTGGCTGTAAAAAAATAAAAACATTTTGTCTTGAAGCGGCAGAGGGAGCTATGCCGACATAATTAACTTTGTTCGCGGGCTTCTGCATCAGTGAATGGAGACTTTTGCGTGTTGCCTGTTTCTGATATCTGTAGAGATTAATATCTAGGAAATGCACTGATACCAGCCTCAGGGAAGGGATAGAACATGTGTCTGAGAAGTAACCAACAAGATGAAAAAGCAAAACAAGGTACAATGTTCAAATGCTCTAAGGCACTAAAAAGCTTACAAGACCTTGCAGGTTGGTGGGATGCATGCTTTTCAGGCACTGTGACATTTTTGAAAATTGCATTTTTCATTTCAAGAATGTGGAGAATTCCAGTCATTACTTTGGAAGCCCAGAATGACCTTTTTTTCAATCATCCACATCTTCCTACCTCTTCATTCTCACAATGGCACCAATTCACAAAGCTTCCCAAAACATATGCCTGTACTCCACTAACTCCTCTGAGATGTAAGCATGCAGTGACAGTAAGACTCACACTTAAATGTGGTTGAGTAAAGGAAGAGGTCAGTTGCCTACACTTGAGCATTTATTCAAACTGTGCATAATTCTTCTGGAAGAGACTCACTTGTAGGTCTGTTAACATCAAACATTAACTCTTTTGGGAACTAAATATCTGGAAAATCTTGTAATTTTTTTCACATAGCTGCATGACAAAAAAAGAACTTTTTTTTTTTTGCACTCTTCAATATATAGGTATGTTGGATTAATTTATGTGTGTGTCTGTTCCTGTGTGCATGGCTATATATATGTATAAAAATAAATTATCATTAAGCTGTGTAACAACTTACATTTTCCGATCTTACTTCCTACCCTCTCATTTTGAGCCCAGTAATCACTAGGGGAAATACGCAAATGCAAACACAAACATGTCTCAGAGGTCATCACAGAGTTTTTAGATCTCAGTTCAAGGGAGTGAAACTGCCCAAGGCAAAACAAAAACTAAAGAAAATATAGCTCCATGGAAGCTATAAACTTTATTCTCCATTTCTAGCCCAACAGAGATCCTGAGGCAACTTCTGAATAATTAAGGTTTCACAACAATTAAGCTGTGGAATGGGATAGTACTTACTCGCAGGCATCCATTAGAACCTGTAGCCAGTTCAGTCTTGCAACATTTCATTGCATCTACAAGGTTAACACTGAGGGAGATAGAAGAAGAAGAGGCATCAAGAAAAGTTTCTGTTTTACTGTTGCAATTGCAAAGTTGGTGTGAACAGGGAAAAGGCAAGCCACTTTGGGACCTGCTGCAGAGCCACAAGTTCTGTTAGCACTGCCTTGTACTCTGGTCTCAGGAGACCTGGGGTTTTTGATAGTGTTTCCCCCTGATCTGAGACAGGACAGGAACTGACTTCCAGCTTTGAAGCTCTGTTTTGGGATATTCCTAGCTTCTAGTGCTTTGTGCCTGGCTATTTAGGTGAGCAGTGTGTTTGACAGAAGCTCTTTTCTTGACTCAATCCAAATTTTTTTGAAACTTCTGTGGGACACTGTTTCAGTCTGCTTAATCAGGAGTCTGCTAGAGACCTTTAGAGTTTCTCCTGTTTGCTTGTTTTCAAAAGTGGAGACAAGATAAAATAAATTAGATTTTAATCGTTAGCAAACATGTATTTATCAGGCAAATACCGCAGCATTTAATGTGTCAGAGAAAAGATGATGTTTATTGAGAAAGCGTTTAGCATAAAAATGTGTATCTTTAATAAAAAGTACAAAGCTTATCTAGAAGGAAATTATTCAACTACTTGAATTTCAAGTACTTCTCACAAAGGTGTAAAGGAGAGTCCCCATAAACTGACTGTTTTCTTTGTATGGAATTATAGAAGCATCTGTTTATAGTTTTGCTCCGTCAGAACATTTTCTATTAAATGATTTGGTCTTCTTACTCAATACACAAAGAAGTCAGAGAATAACAGAAAGGTTGGTAGTAAAGAAGGGTTCTCATGCTGTCTAAAATAGATGTTTTCTGAAGCATTTCCCTGATTTCTCTCCCTCTGTGTATTGAAGGGTGGGATGGGGAATCACAACACTGCACACTGTGAGAGCAGCAGTGAGCACATGGGTGCCCAGGTAAACATATGTGCGTGGGTATTTTGATCCCCCTGGATCAAATAAGAGAATGGTTTTCAGTATCTGCAAGGATCTGGGCCTATGCAGTGCTGAAGCTCCTTTCTTCTCCAATATTGCCTTTGATCATTGTTCATAGGGGTACTGAAATGAAAGGAGTGAAAAGCTGCCTCATGTTTGGCATGGGAACTGATTTGAAGTCTAGTAAAGGGTTCATGGATGCCCTTCAAGTATCATAACGGACCTCAGGATAAGATGGTTAAAGGTTCAGCTGCTTTATCAGTCTGGTAAATTCATGCTTGCACTCTCAGTTTCCCTCACTGTCACTTTCTTTTTGGAAATTCATGGTTTTGGTAGTTAAGGGTGAAATTGCCTGAAATCACAGTCTGCAGCTACATACAGGTTCCCCACAGTGGAAATCATGTCTTCAAACTCATCTTCTGGAGGTGTCACTCATTAGTAGAAGCCTTCTCATGCTGTAACAGTTAAATACTGCTGTCCTTAATGAAGGCTCAGATTCTCCCTGTTCAGCACAAGAAAAGAAAAATGCAAAAGTGTGTCCCTATTAGAACATGTGGCTTTTGAATATTGTAGTCTATTTATTCCCTTCCTCCTTTTTATGTTGGCTTTATTTTCACTGACTCCATTTATTGTTACTGAATGCAAAAGATTTGCATTCAGTTGCAACTGAATGTAACAATGGTCTTTTTATATAAATATAATTTCTTCTTATTTATTTTTAATTTTTGGTACTTTTCAGCATCAGGAATAATAGAAAGGGAATTGCAAACAAGTTCACCGTAAGAGACTGCAGCCTGAAGTCAGCAATAATAGAGGATTAAGCAGAGAAGCTTTCTGGGTGGGCAATACGAAGATGTGTGGCTGAAGGATTATGAGAAAGTCTGGAAGAGAAAGTCAGGGACAAGTAAAAACTAACTTCGTTTCTGTCCTATTTCTGCCCAGGTTGTGGTTTTGTTACGAGGACAACGGAAAGAGTGGCAATTTCAGTGTGCTTTCCCAGATCACTTTTTTTCTTTGAATATCATCCTTGATTGCATCTGACCAGAGTAAGAAGTTTGTACTAACCTTGCTCTCTTGCAGAAGCTGCCTTCCTCTCTTCCGGCCCAGCTACTCAGTCTATTGCTCTAACATGGGTAGTGTTAGGGATGTGTCTTTTCTCTACCTACCTTATCCTGGGAAGGATGAAAAGTCTGAACAGTCTTACAATAAACTTTAATTTTCCTGTGTTGGAAAAGGGAGATGCAATTGCCTGTCATTTGCATAAATCTGAGTACATTTTAAAGATGGGTAATATACTTTGGACAATACTAAGGCATGGGATGAAGGTGTTAATGCTGGTGGAACTGACAGGGTCCTCTTGCATTCTAGCTATTCATATGTGTTTAAATACTCTGCAAATAAGCATCACTTCATTTTTATAAAGCAAACACCTATGAAACTTGTAGTCAATTTACTGTACTGTAACAATTTTTTTTGTGGATTCCCTGATTTTTTTAGAAAACAGAAATGCTCTGTACAACAGGACTTATTAGTGCAGGTAATTCAAAAATGCGCTTCAGTCACAAACTGAAAATGTCGAATGTCATTGCAGAAAATGTCTGAAGAACTGACAAATCTCATTACAGCTCAGACTGAGTCCCCTCAAAATCTTTACTATCCACTCAATAAACAAGAGATAAAATCAACAGATATCTCAACAGTGTATTTCCATTGCAGGAATAGACGAAGAAGCAAAGTTAAGGTTGACACAGCTATGTAAATGTTGTTAGTTAATCATGAGTGATAGCACCTTATGGGGCTTTTGGGAAGTGGCTAAATTCCTTAACCATCCAAGTCTAGACAGACTTACTAGTTCTGGGCATGAAATGGAAGTGAGGAGGAAGGGTTCTCCACCATGAAAAATGTCATCAAAACCCATTCTGATGAATACCAATTTTTTTGTACACAAGATGTGATCTATGCTGATGGAGATCTGTATTTTCCATCCTGGGGAGAGGCAAGCATTGGAGCTTCTGTTCTACTATGAAAAGCTCTCAAATCTGGAAAGCTGCTCTCTGTGTAAAATGAAAACTGCAGTTTCAAAGTGGTAAATGAAACTAACAGGAGCTTTAGCAGAAGCAAAGCATGTTTTCAAGCTTCTGATGATGTTGGCAGCATTGGAAATACTGGTGTGTCAAAATGGCAGATGCTGAACCAGAAGTTCCTTCCTTCTGCAAAGCAAGGTGACCATTGCTAGAACAGAGGTTAGTTATGCTAGGCAAAGATTTCAGTTTCTCCTTCAGAAAAACTAGTGTACAAATATGAATCAGTTTTGAGGTTGCACATTAGTATACTTAGCAAAACAGCACAAAATGAAAAACTGAGTGGATTCGTCATAGTTTACACACAGCTGGTCTGATATAAATGGCAGCATGAAGATGAGTGTTTGCCTTAATGAACTTCAGGATACTCTTTGCTGTATTTACATGACAGAGATTGAGGCAGCATCCTTTGAGGCTTCTTGGAAACTTGTTGGCACAAATTTGTTCTTATTCCTAAATTCTTAGTCACTATGAATCACTAACTCCTTTTGACAAGCCTCCAGCCTCACCTATAAAGAGGTTTATTTGTAGGCTTTTGAAACAATGTGTGGATGGAGAAAGAGTTGCTTATTTTGGTTAACCACCAGACAGTTAGACTGCACTCACAATGCATAAGCAAGCAAAATGTTCAGTTATAAAGTTTGGCTACATTCTAATACAAACATCATCTATCCTCCAAGGCTGCATTTTCAGGGGAAATTGTGATCATACCACACAGCATCCCCAGTTATCATCTCTTTATCTGGGTTTCTCAGTGGGAATAAATCATTTTCATTAAATAAAAGATTTGCCATTTTTATTAGAAAAACAATGAACTATTGTTCTGTGCCTTGCTATGTGCAATGGTTTCCTAGCTCTGAATGTGAAATAAAAGCCTTCTTCTTTGAATGGGCTATAAAAGGGTTATAAAATGTTGAAGATGCTGATAGCAGCTAGGTGGGGGATGTTTCAATAATTTTTGTGAGTTTAGCCATTCCCAAAGGCTATGTCTGCAGTTCTTCAATAGATTCAAGGTAGTATTGAACTGCCAAAACAACTTAAAGCCAGCTAACTAGAAACTGATAATTCTTCAACCATGGAAACAAATTATAACACAAGCAGACTTAAAAAAACAGGGGGGTACTTCTGCCTCCAGTTCAGGCTGCTATACCCAGGTTGAGTATCTTCATAACCCTGTACAGTATTCGGGTTAGACCTGTTTCTGTGCTTTTCAGTCAAGGTCCCATGTTTTGAAGGAAGAATGAGGATGCTCCTATTTAACGAATATTGCCAGGATTGCCAGGAAAATTGCTTGCTAGGTTCTTCCCGGTCCCACTGAATTTACCCCTTAAAGCTGTCAAGTATGCTGGGAAACAGTTTGTCTGATGCATTGATGTAGACAATGTTATGCTTACTATGAGGCTGAGGTAGTGGGTAAAGCATGAGAAACCTTCAAAAGTAAATATAAAGTTGCCCAGTGTTGCAAACACTTGTGAACACAAAGAGGACATGTCATTGCATGGTTTGTTTCTCTTCTCCGTAAGTATTTGGTATACAAGTAATTCCAGTCTCATGAGCCCTCCTTTGGAAGCCCTTCTTTTGCTTATTATTGAACTTAACTACTGATATACATGGTCAGATCAAAGGTCCTTTAAGCCAAGTAGTCTTAGTTTGGGTGACAATTTTTTAATTAAAGAAATGGCAACATGATCCATATGCCACTTCCAGAATTAAAGCCAAAGCAATATCCCAAAGCATGTGGGGTGAGGTTTCCACAACAGGGCTATGCCTACTGATCCTGGGTGTGTCCTGAAAACAGACAGAAATGGGTTAAACTACTCCTTTCGCTATTTTTGAAGGCCTGATTCTTTTTCTTCCCCCACTCCTTTTGCATCTGTCATTTAAGGAAATCAGCAAGGCTCAGGGAGTTTATCTCCTTCACATCTTGAGGTTTTCATTGTGGCATCACGCTACTGGTTAGGAATTCTCTTTAACACCCTTGCCCCGTCTAATGAGATAAAGAAGGTCATCACTGTTGTTTCACATGATGAGCTGCTTCTTCTTCCCAGGTCTCCTTCAGTCACAGGAAGTCCCTCATCTACCCCAGGAAGCAACACAGACATGCCAAGTAGCACTGAGAATGAAAGAAGAACACTTTCATGAGTTCTGACCAAGGCTGAGTCAGCTGTGGGAACACGGATCCACATTTTCTCTCTGTGATGAAAGAAAAAACAATCTCAGAAAAAAGATCCTGTTTGCCTGGTTTAGATTGCAGGGGGGAAGGGGTTGCATCCCCTTCCCTTCCCTTCCCTTCCCTTCCCTTCCCTTCCCTTCCCTTCCCTTCCCTTCCCTTCCCTTCCCTTCCCTTCCCTTCCCTTCCCTTCCCTTCCCTTCCCTTCCCTTCCCTTCTTTTTCTCCCCCAGGAGAGAACATGAATTTTGAGAACTAGTAGTCTGGTTTGTCAGTGTTTTGAGAGCTTGAGAATTAGCGCTGAACTGGACCTGGATCACATAGCTCTGTGTAACAGTAACTTCTGTGACAAATCAGGTCTGACTTATCTCAAACAGCACACCTGAAATGTATTATTATTTTGTGCCTCTCATCCTCCACTGTGAGAATAGGATAATAGCTTCTTATGTCATCATGGCGATAATTGTATGTTTCTGAAGCTTTCAGATAATATAATAATGAAAGCCATAATAATTGAGGAAATTAATAGCAGTTCATTTTCATCAGATTTTAAATACTGAGTAACTAACTGCTGGAGAATGAAAGAAAATTGAAGAAAAGGAATGGTATAAGTATCAGAACAGGGGACAATTCCACACTTTAGGACAAAAGAAGGAGATAATTATATATTCTTAGTGCAAAAGCCATGGTATTTCTCTCCTGAGCACTAAGTAAATTTGAGGTCAGACTACTGAAACCTTAGTCATGATCCATCCACAAAAAACAACCAAACTGGGGACTCGGGCATTATGTAACTTTTCAGCGCTTAATATTGCAAACTTAATGTTCTTCTTGTGCAATTGTCCATGCAAAGTATATACTGAGAGTAAGAGCTTAATCTTGCTTCTTTTGACTTTTGAGATACAGATCTTGATAATCTCATATTTGTAACTAATACAGCTGCAATTCTGTCAGGAAGTTGTAGTGTTAACAGAAACCCCAAGAGAAAACTCTAGATACCTAATCTCCAAGATGCATGTACCTAGGAGAACCTTGCAAGAACTGAAAGTAGGAATTTTGTTGAAATGAATCTGACTGCTGATTTAATGGTAGCTTTACTGATGTAGTCTTCTCTTCAGACTTCCATGCTGAAGCTGGGAGATGTCCTTGAACGGTGCATCATACGTTGGGCAGGGATAAGAGTTCCTGTCTACCTGCATTGGCTGTTTTGAACTCCACTAGAATGACAGAAGCCAGCCTTTGATAATCTGTGCTGCAAAGCTGGAACCTACTCTGAAATGCCAGCAGCAGCTCATGTGTGGCAACAAGTTAGGGACTGTAGCTGCGCCATCCCATCTGTGTGTCAAGAGACCGTCTTCCTGTTTGTGAGACAGGTTGAGTTTGTTTCTTGCTGTGCTTATGTGCAAGACATATGCAAACAAGGACATCTACCTTCTTGGACTAATGTTCAAATCTCCCTTCTGCCTCTGATGGGGCCATCTTTAATAAAACCCCTGGCATGTTTCACAGACGGTGGAGAGGGATGTTCCACAGGACGAGCAAAGTGCCATAGGGAATATGTAGAGAAGTTGAATGCTCCCTACACCCTGTCAGGCACTGGCCTGGGTCACCACAGTGTACTGGCAGATGATCTTCACTGTGGCTAACACTGTTTAGATTCAGCCAAAACAATGGACTAAAAAAAAAGACACTTTTCTGCTTTATCATGACATCCCAGATATTCCACTGTAGAGATGTCCCCATGAAACCCAGGGCTGGTGACTTCTTTCTATCTGCTCCCTTCCTGCTTTCACCTTGGCAGGACCTTCCTAGGTCCTGTCCCTCCAGGTGAATGTTGTCCATAGAGAGGAGATTTCAGGGGAACACGTACATACAGCCTTTTATATCCTTGGGTGACATGGTTTAGTGTGAGGTGTCCCTGCCTGTGGCATGGAGGTTGGAACTAGATGATAAGGTCCTTTCCAACCCTAACTATTCTATGATTTTGTGATTCTGTGATTCTATATTCTATTTCTCTGTAGTTCCCAAATCTAATTGAGCAAATCACAATTTCCGAGGTACTTCATTGCTGCACGCAGTTATAGCAAGGAGGTTCTTCAACTTCTTTTATATCTGTGCCAGCTGAATAAATCTGAGTGAAATGAAAACAGACCAGGGTGCCTCTTTCACTAAACTGGACCCCAAAATCCTCTCACAGACCCATACAAGTTCAAAATACTTTTGGTGCAAATTAGTTCTTTTATTTTCTCTGGCAAAAGAACGAAATTATACAGTGAATAGTAGCCTTTGTGGTATTTCTGACCTCATCAGAAGAAAGATTTCTGCAGAGTTTTAGAAAGTAAGGTCTTTGGTTATTTTCTTAGATACAGCTTCAGACTGTATAGGCGCTGCATGAACAGAGGAAAAAGCACTCTTGCTGTTCCAGAGTACTAGAGACACGTAGCTACACCAGGAGTATTTCACTTGCACCAAAGTATGGGGATCCTGCCTCTTCTTTCCATTTCTACAAATGGTTCAATGTCTATATTATAGTTGTTCCAATCTAATTACACCTGTACCAAGGTGCTCTGCACCCTTCTGTCAGTGAGGACTGCCCTCCTTCACACTCCTGGCTGAAACTGTGCCAATTGAGACCTGAAGAGCACAGCTGGTCCTGGATGAGCGTTGTGCACCTCCCACAGCTGCCTCAAGGGCTATGTGGAGTCCCAAAATTTCTAAGCATCACTGACTGATGTATGTGCAGGGTTTGTTTCTCTTTTATGTTACAGTTCCACGCAGGAGGTCGAGAAAGTGGGAAGGGAGGCAAGGAAAGGTTCTAATCCGAATTGACCTTCTGAGCCCTTTGAGTTTGTCCTTTTTCCAAGTGTGTGTTTAGCACAGCTTATATCTCTAAGATAGGGATACCCTACATTGCCATGACCTCACACTGTACCTGTTAGAGACTGTCTCACTGTGTCCAAACACTGCTTCATAAAAGACATTTGGCCTAGAAGAAGTCCTGGTTGCCAGATGTGAAGGTTTATTCACTAGTATCCATGGAAGACGTGACAGCCTCAAGGGATTTTACAGGCTGAGTCACTGGATAGTGACTAAGAATGGTTATTCATCAGTAGCTGACAACTAAACAATCTTCCAGTCTTGCGGGACAGCATCCTTCAAAGCTTTGCAGAAAGTTGACTTTAACCCTGTATCTAGTTGTCAGGTTTTAGGTTGTTCATTATGAATAACATTGTGATTCAGATGTCTCAGAGATGTTCAGAAACCTCTTACCATAATTATTAATCATAACATTCCCAGAAGCAGATCCTCCCATGCACCATTACTGTTGAATGCAGGTGCTGGAAAGCAGCCTTCCCCATCCATTTCCTACGTAGGCAAAAGAAGGGAAAAAAATAAAACAAAACAGAACAAAACCAAACCTGTAGCTAGTTCCTGTGAATAGGAATAGGGGTAGTTATTCGGGACTACCTACTGTGTCTTGCAGCAAGGGTATTGATTTTTCATAGCTCTTATCATTGTCAAGGCCAAACGAAGGTCAGACTCAGAAGAATTAGAGCTATTTCCGTTGACTCTAGTTCAGAGGATTGAATAACACTGACTCAATATCAAATTCCATTTATAGTTTCCTACTACTTGGGGTTTACAGGGCTGCTGAGCCAAGTTCAGGGTCTCAAACAATTGAAGAATTTTATGGTTTGTTTGTTTTTTTTTTTTGTGTAAGGTTAGAATTAAATCTTTTACCTCTAGTTCAGCCCTGTTCTATCAATCTGGAAAGACTGGCAATCAGCTATTTCTTTTTTTCACCCCTGACAAGTTTTATAAGAATATAAGATATCAAAATCATAGTAAGACCTCTGTGATTTCTGAAGTGCCCTAAACGGTCTTGCGCACAACATATCCACCTTAGTCAGAGTAACAGTGCTTGTGCTTCCAAAAGCCACAACCTTTGGAAAACAGAAAGTGAGGGTTTTCCGCTGTCCATTTTTTTCTCATTTTTACACTGCTGTGCAGATTTTCTTGCTTGTTTTTCTCTTGCTTCATACCTTCCTGTCCTCTCTGGATCATTGATGTTTGGCCATTTGAAAGGCATTAGTGAGGTTGGTTTCTGTCTTGTTCCTTTTCTTCATAGCTTAAATTTGTCTCTAACTACCTTTTCCTCCACTGATAGTGGGATTCAAAGGGGTGAATCTTGAAACTAGAAACTGGTGGCTCCCTGTACAGTAACTAACAGAGGAGATTTGGATGGCAAGATACGCAAGTGTTGTGTGTGTACTTACCTAGATCCTATGTGTATGTGGTGGTTTATATAGCAGATTTCTCATATGTGTGCTGTAGTCATGTACAGCCCAGATATTTTCAATTGAAGCTATATATACAAGAAGAAATGGATATTCTTGTTGTGGAACAAATGGTTCATGTGACAAGGTTTAGGTCTGCTTTTTGTGGCATTAATAATTATAACTGTACAATGTAACAGAAGTGCTTGCTGGTTTTACTCCCTGGGTTTTTCCTAAGAATCTTCGCATTCAGTCTGACTTTTTGACTGTACCTGAATGACATTTTCATAAGATTGTCATGACAGGTTTGGTGGAGCTTTGAGCAGCCTGGTCTAGTGGAAGGTGTCCCTGCCCTGGAGGGAGGTTGGAATTGGATGATCTTTAAGGTGCCTTCCAATCCAAAGTGTTTTATGATTCTATAATGCCGCTGAGATCTTTACCTTAAGAGAAAATAGCTAGTGTTTCAACCTGTTGTTACGTCTGAAAAGTCAAGCCTGTTATTTCCTGTCTGCAGTGGTGTTTAGTGTCCGCTGTCTTGGGATCAGCCTTTGCTTTTTCTGCGCTTTGTCACCAACACAGTGCTTCAGAGACATCAGTCACTTCATTTCCATATCCTTTGCTTGAGCATTGGTAAATATATTGAGTACAGGTACTAGCACAGAGCTTCGCAGAACTAGACAAATCATTTCTGTTGTGAAAACTAAATGTCTTCTTATGCCCTTTTGTTCTTCGCCTTTCATCAGCTCCTAGACCCTGGCAGGATCTCTGAAAAGACATTAATTTCCTTCAAACCTTCAGTGAGGATTTGTCAAAAGCTTTCTGGGAATCAAACTATTCCCCATCAGCCTTATCCATGTGTTTTGTAACTCCCATCCTTAAAAGTTACAATAACCCTTGAATATGCCAAGCCATAGGAAGGTTCCTGGACTTGCAAGAACAAGATTCTATAAACCACATATCATTATCCAAACTGTATGTGCAAATGCATTTTCTGTGACACAGTGGGCATGTATGAGTTACTGTCCCAGACGGAGATGCAGTTGACATAAAAATCTGTTGGCATAAAATAGGCAAACCATGCACTACCACTTCCAGTTTCTCTCACAGCCTTACTGTTATAAGTTCATCCTGAACTATACAGGTTGCCTGAAAGAGTAATTGTCTAATTATAAGTATTTGCCTGCAGCTTTGCATGAAAATATATCTATTATTCAGAATTACTTGCAGGTTATCACAGGCTGAAAAAGGACAGTCTGCCATTACTCACAGAGCCTGATGCACAATATATAAGCTATGCTTCCAGGAAGTCCCTTGGAGGGTACCAAATCCATAGGAGCTCTGACCCTATGGCCAGATCTGACATAAGCAACATTCGTGTCATGGCCATAACTAGACTTCACCAGTGCCAGAGGTTCCTGTCACAAGTCTGACGGTAAAGTTTTGGGAAGAAAGACCATTTTCAAAATGGCAAAATTCTTTACACTCCCCTAGTAAGGAAGGTATTTTGGGCCCTCTTGTAAATGAGAACCTTGCTACTGATTTCCAAGTCACAAGTGGTGCTAATCAGTGGTAGAAGTGGCACTGATTTCCAAGAATCCCAAAACTTCACAGTGATGCTTTTTCCAACACCTGAAAGATGTTGGAACAGCCCTGCAGTTGAAGTAGACTGCATAAAAACTTAACACTGAGGTCAAGCATGAAAAACATATCTCCAGAAAGCAATATTCACTGGAAACTAAAGAACACTGTAAAGGGGGTGTTTAGAATGCATACAACATCTCAGCCTGAACAATAACATCACCAGAGCAGAGCTTCTGCTGGAGAAGGCTGTTTTCATTATCCTTCATCTTCAAATTAGCATGATCTTCCTTTTGCTGTCTCTAGAGTTTATCTTGTCAGTTGAAGAGCTCTTCTCATCCCTGTGTGGAGACATTAGATCCAAATGCTCAAATCCTTCCCCTTCTTCATACCTGGGCATTTCAAGGGAACTGATCACAGGGTCTGCTATGCAGAGCAGCAGGCACGGAAAGACATGCAAAGGAAATACCTTCCCTTGCAACTACCTGCTTGGCATCAACCAGCCGTGCCATGCAACACTTTGAGGGACAAAGACAGAGATCCTGCAGACAGGTCACTGCAACATAAAAGCAAATTCACAAACAAGTACCACTGCTGTAGCTTAAAAGACATGCTCTTCCCAGCCATGTACATCTGCTGCACCAACACCAAAGTGTAGCCAGTCTTAGTGGGAAGAGGTCAGTGGATGTTTAGCCCAAATACAGCTTAGGCTGGACCTTTATCAAGTTCTTATTTTTAGGGACACATAAGTAAGGAATAAAACTTACCAATTATTTTATTAGTTGTATGTATAAAAAAAAATACACTGTAAAACTTAAACTTCATCTCCTCTGAATTCAATAATTCTTTTTAAACATGATTTGAAATTAGAAACTCAAGACTGTATCTAAACCAAAGCCTTTATTATTGTGCATTTTTAAACCTCATTCCGCTTGAAATCTGCAAACCTCCTAAAATTACTGTCACGTTCACAGGAGAAATACCTAGAATGCCAAATATTTGTGGGATAATTGCTGTTTACTTGACATTTTCTGTTGTTCTGAATTTCAATGGACGTACGCTTGCGCAGTTCAACCATTAAGCTTAACATCAGCCACTTCGCAAAGTTAAATAATTCAGCTGTTTGCATTTGCCTACTAATTGCTGAGAGCAGCCATCCACACAAAGGATTAAGTGACTGAAAAATTGGACTATTATTCTGCAGTACGAAGTCTGAAAAAATGTCACTCGGTCCTTTCAAATATAGCATCTCTAGAAGCATATTAATGCAATTTAGCAAGTTAAAAATGTGTTCCAGCCTGTATACTGAATTCCATCCTGATATACTTTTAACTTTAGAAACATTTTAGAATCGAACTTCCACTGCTACTAGTGAACTTCTGTGTTACTACTAGAAAGAAACAGTTCATTAAAAAACCCCAAACAAACCACCAAGTCCAAAAGCATCTGAAATCTTGCAGTAGGCATTAATGAAGACAGCAGACTCTTCTGTGATTGGGGTGCTGAAAAAAATACAGCAATATATAATCAAATGAATACTTTATGAGTCATTATAAATCTGTCTTGTGATAGTGCCTAGAAACTAGAATTACATTCTTCCCTAAACACTGTTAACTTGGTGGAGCTTTTTGCAGAATTTTTTATAAGCAGCTGTGACTTTTAAAAGATTTCCTTCCCTTTGCATTGATAGCTACTTCATAGAGTTCATCAGTAAGAAATCAAAGGATACATGTCAAGGCAGTAATTTTCTGTTCTGTTCAGTTTGACTAATCTGCTATGTATACATCTCAAGGGTTCTTTCCCTGGTTAAATAAATACAGAGGCTTTCACTAACTTTTGCACTTGCTGTTCTGCCAGTAGCACTGACACTCTAATTTAGCAAAGGAAAAATAGTGGTACTGAATTTAGGTACAAAATATAAGATAGTATCTCTGCATCAATAAAGGCAATTTTAGTTCCTTTTTAGTTTTCACTAAGGGACAGTGTCCAAGGTTGTGGTTCTTTGGCGCATCTCAGTGACACCCATGATGTTTCATACGCAAGGGACTGAGAATGCCCAGGAAGGTATGATGCTGTGCAGAGACACTGGTGTGGATAGCTGGAGACACAGCTGAAGAAGCACAGTGCCATACCTCTGTGGGGGGCTTGGGCCTGGAGTCATTAGCTCCCTGGCAGGAAATGGCCCACGCATAGCAGCTGCACTCCACTCTCAGAGCTGGCTCCTGGAACATAGAATCATAGAATCAAGTAGGTTGGAAAAGACCTTTGAGATCATAAAGTCCAGCCTTTACCCCAGGACTGCCAGGGCCACCACTAAACCGTGTCATTGAGGGTCTCATCTGTACGGTTTCTGAGCACTTCCAGGGATGGTGATTCCACCACTTCCCTGGGAAGCAGAACCTGCCCTTCATAACCCATGCTGACTCAGCCTGATCCCTCCATTTTCCAGTATGTGCTGTGTGATCACACTCAGGATGAACCGCTCCATGATCTTCCCTGGCACTGAGGCCAGGCTGACAGGCCTGTAGTTTCTGGGGCCCTCCTTCCTGCCCTTTTTGTAGAAAGACATCACACCAGCCAACCTCCAGTCCTCTGGGACCTGCCCACAAGACCAGGACTGCTGACAGATAATGGAAAGTGGTTTGGCCAGCTCCCCTGACAGCTCTCTGGGGTGTAACACATCCAGCCCTATAGCAACTCCCACTGTTCTCCGTCATGCTTCCATGAAGACACCTCTAACAACCTTTTGCCAGTGTGTGCATCTCTGAGCACTTTTTTCCACAGAGGTACAAAGCTCAATGTGCTGCTGAAGTGTGTACATGCATTATGCTTTCTATCCCTGTTGCCTGTGCTAACATCTTTAATGCCAGTGACACTGGCTTGTGCTACTGAAGGAAGGATGGATGCAAATGGATGGTTTAGGGGTAAAGCAACCCCAAGAAGCAGCCATCTCTGCCCTTACTGGTCATAAGAGCACTATCCAGCCCAGTTTTGCAATTTCAGCTGTTGCTTCCTGTGGCACTGCCTTCCTGCAGCACTTGCCATTCACCAGGAGGCAAAAGTCGGTGTTGCCCTGATGCTTGAGGTGGCCCTCTTATAAATATCATAGGCTTGTGTTGTTCCGCAGTATTCATGGACCTGGGTGTCTGCATTAGTTACCTCTGCAAGTGTCTCAGAAATATTTCATAGACCCTCATGGCTTGGCATGTCTGCTGTATGGGGTACATGTGTTTGTTGCAATTACTGCAGTCTGGGGGATGCGGGAGAAAGCCCCACTTCAGTGAAGCTCTCAAACTTTGCTTTTGTTTTGCTCTTGCCTGTAAAACTTACCAAGCTTCCGTTCTTCCAAGAAAAGGTCTTTGGACTGCTTACACTTGTGTAATCTTTGGTCTGCAAAGAATATGTCTCAGTTTCACATGGTTGTTTGTCTATATCCCTATGTCATCTGCAAAACTTGCCGTGTGTTGTTCTGGTAACAAACCTGGTGGCAGCAATGTATGGCTTTTGATCAGTACTGGTGGTTTTGAAAAGGACTTTAAAGCCATTTCAATGCAGACCCTACATCTATTTTAGCATTGTGTTGTGCAGGAGCTAGCTTCTGAGTTCTGGGATGTCTTTGCCTGCTGAACTTAATGGGAGAAGAACTGGACAAGCTTTATTTTAAGGTTACATTCTTACAAAAGCATTGTGAGATTAATGAAGGCTTTGAGCTTGTTAGAGGCATGGGCAGTCTATGCTGTAAATGGCTATAAACACAGCAGGAGAAGGTAACGTAGCTAATTCTAAGCCGATGTTTATAAACAACTTGTCAAACTTTATCACTGTTGGTTAATGTCTATTAATAATGTATTAATGCTTTATAAACTATTTATAAATGGAACCTTAATATAGGAGGAAACTTGTGCAACTCAGTTCTATGCCTGGGGTTAAGTACAGAATCTTCTTCAGCTCCAGGATACATGGGTATTTCCTCTGAAGTCCAGAGAAGAAGTACTGCACCGACACTAAATGTTGCTGGCCTTCGTAAATGCAAAGATGATATGATGACATAAAAAAGCATAACACTCAGGAGGGTCCGATTTGGTACCCACTTATTACTAATTGGATCCCCCTAATGGTCTGCTATGCTGTGCTCGTTCTGCAAGTGACTGAAAGCTGAACGTTTGCAATATTTGGTTGCTGGTCCCAAGACTGACTTTAGAAAAATACAGAGAACGCAACTTGGCTGTGTGATCCTAAAGTGACCAAATCACACTACATTTGATCTCCTAATCCATGCAGAAATTGAAATGTCGCTGAAGAGGAAGTAATTTGCTGGCTTATGTAAAGAAATGAGCAGACAGCCCTCTGAAGTTGTCAATGGGAAACATTAGGAGTTCAATGTTGAACTTGGTCAAGATGAATATGTATCCTTACTTCACTTCCGCAGGATATATGCAGGGGCAAAATAAGAATAAGTAGTTGATGTCACTTTTTCCTGGAGCTCAACACTGCTTTGCACACACTTGAGACTGTTGAATGTGTCATAGGAATATGACATTTTATAAGACAATATTCACTCCAAAGCTGATCATAATACTGCTGTGACGAATACTTCAAGACAACAGGAAGTAATCAGTGTGTTTCAAAATGTTATCTAAACTAATGTTTCGTATTTTGACTTTACAGCCACTGTCCATGAGTGGATTACACACTTTGCAAATTAACTAAAACATGCTGAAAAATAAACCAAACACAACTCTTTTTTTTCTCTTGAGATTTATGAGTCATTCGACTTCTTTTTTTTTCTTTTTGAAGATAAGTATGGTGTGTTATGCTACTCTAATTTGCATACAGTGGAAACTGTTTATAGAATCTTTTTTTATTATTTATTTATTCCCCCTTATGTGAGATATCCATAATTTGCCCTGGATATCTGACAGTTGGCAATGCATCCACCCTACTTCAACACCCCGTGGTCCTAAGGAGTGACTGTAATGAGGTAAGGCAAAGAGCAAATGTCTGAACAATACAACACACTTGTGACATAGCAATGGAGTTTTCTTGTCGGTGTGAGTCCCCACAGGCTCCAGCCAACACCACTGTGAGTTCTAGCTTCTGTCCATAGCCTCCTTCTTCCATTAATCTGGGAAGGGAAAGACAAGATGAAAGTGCATGCATTCTCTGAGATCTGTGGTTTTCGTTTTCTGTTCTTTATTTTTTTCTAGTATGATATGAGTTGTTTTCTGTGGAGGCTGACAACCAAGGCAGCATTTCAGTGCACTAATGAGGCAGTGCAAGCTCCGCGTTCAGGGTTAGTTTAAAATTAACAGATAAGGGACTGTGTGACCCATTGAGTTGTTTCTGATGATGCACTGTCACTAAAAGGAATGACCTGTGCTACTTGTCTCCATCTGAAAAACATAGTCATTAATGTTATAACAAGCTGTAGTTAAAACTACTGTAATACAGTTTCTTTGGAAGCTGTCTGAGTATGACCATCTGCTGAGCTGCACCTGGCTGAGGAACTCTAATGATTAGGAGCAAGCAATATTTTAGCAGTTTGAAAGCTAATAAAAAAGGAGACAAAGGTGAGCTCTTCCAAAAACATTGCAGTAAAAAGCGAAAATTTGTGTGCAATTTGTTTTAATTAGAGGTCTTTCAGAGGAGCTTGCAAATTCACTGGTTGTGCTGAAAGAGCAAGCACTAGAAAAGAGATACTGCATGATTTAGAGTAGCCCTGTGGAGAAGGACTTGGGGGTGCTGGTCAATGAGAAACTGAACATGAGCCAGCTTCAGTGTGTGCTCGCAGCCCAGAAAGCCAACCATATCCTGGGCTGCATCAAAAGGAGCAACAGGACAAAGGTCAAAGATCCTGCCCCTCTACTCTGCTCTTGTTAGACCCCACTTGGAGCACTGGGTGCAGTTCTGGTGTCCTCCACATCAGAAGGACATGGAACTGTTGGAGCAAGTTTAGAGGAGGCCACAAGAGTGGTAAAGGGGCTGGAGCACCTCCCGTATGAAGACCGGCTGAGAAACTTGGGGCTGTTCAGCCTGGAGGAAAGAAGGCTGCGTGGAGACCTCATAGCAGCCTTCCAGCATCTGAAGGGGGCACACAAGGATACCAGTGAGGGACTCCTCATCAGGGACTGTAGTGATAGAACAAGGGGTAATGGGTTTAAACTTAAACAGGAGAAGTTCAAGTTAGATATAAGGAAGAAGTTCTTTACTGTGAGGGTGGTGAGGCACTGGAATGGGGTGCTCAAAGAACTGGCAAATGCTGCATCCCTGTCAGTGTTCAAGGCCAGGTTGTTCAGAGCCTTGGGTGAGGTGTCCTTGCCCATGGAAGAGAGCTGGAACTAGATGATCTTAAGGTCCTCTCCAACCCTAACCATTCTTTGATTCTATGACTCTATGAGTCTACGAACCACACAAAACAAGCAAATGAAAGGAATATTTTTTAAGCCTTCCCAGTGATTTAAGAGCTATCGCCAACATTTAGAATATTATAGGCTTATGAGACTCTATACCTTTTTGCCTGTGAGTGAAACATAGGCTCTTAAGTGTCTATGGAATTCTTTCTACAAAGATACCAAGATGGAGTTAAGAGCAAGTGTCTGCTGATGTGACAGAGCACAGGACACTAGGGTGTTGTCAGGCCACAAGCCTGGACCCAGCTGCCTTCCACCTGCTGCATTTCACCCTTCACCAGATACATCAAAGGCAGATTTCAGCTAGCTGTGCAAAAATCTCCAGAGTTTACCATAAGACACTGTAAAATGTAATGGGCCTAATGGGTGAACTCTCAAGTTCGCTTAGAGCTCTCCTCAGGGCAAAGCAGATGGTGTTTGTGAAGTACAGATATTAAGCTCTGATAACTTCCTGTGTTACCTCAGTCTGTCCAGCCCCTTGAGTAAAGTGCCATGTACGCCAGTTTTAACGGATTTTTATGAACTGCTCTGTATAGAAAGGGTGAAATGTGTTGTATTTCAATGCTGCCAAAGATCGTCACTTATGGTACATTCTCCTGCTGCTTCTTCAATGTCTTTGTTGGTTGTGGTTCCCATTAACAAATCACACTATTTGGCAATTGAGACAGCCCTTTTTAACAATGTCATGGTCTGGTTTTAAGGGAGATGTGCCAGTGACTGACCCCTGAAAACAACCCATCAGACAGGTACACTCACTTCAGAATCAATAAAAGCTCTCCTTCATAAAATCCATCATTCCACACTGCTTCTTACATGTTTGCCACTGATTTGTATTTGAGAGGCTGGCCAGCAACATCTCCTCAGAGGCTCACATTCTCCTGTGGTGAGCCTTTTGGCAAGCTCCAGTTGATGTGAGAATGGGACTTACAGGTTACCTCCTTGATGAGTTTTGTTTTAGGCCTGCTGCTTCTATGAAAATGCAGAGCTCCACTGAACCACTTGGGCCTTATCTTTTCACCTCACTCTCCTGTAGCCCTAGAGACAAACCTTACAAAGGTTTTTCACAGCAGTGTTGTGACTGGAGTCAAGAACACTTCCCTTTCAAACAGGCAGTCTATGGACAGTTGTAAAGGTTGACCCTTGTGCTCTCAATGCAGTGAATGGGTTTGAAAACTCTTGATTCAGAACTGTAAAAGAGACTTTTTGACACTGGCAAAGCTATTCACTCCTAGTAGCAGCCTGGCAGTCAGTGAGCTGAGAAAAAATATGCTAGCACTTCTCTGTAGTCAGGTCTCTGCAGTCGTGGCACCAGAGACTCCAGGTTTACACTGAAACAGAGGAGTAATTTGTGCTGGAGATCAAGTACTGCTTTCCACAGACAGCATTGTGGCTGTGGCAGTGAAAGGCAGCATTGGCAAATGATACACTGAGGCATGTGTAGAGTACACACTTTGACAGCCAGTCACTGTAGTTCTTTACCTAGGTATATTTCTGCTCTGGACCTGAATACAAGTGTGTCTTTTGAGGCTGTTTCTCTTGTGTCCGGCTGACTTTTTCTAAACCAGCAAATTATTTGAACTTCAGTACAAAAAAAAAACAAAAACAACAACCTACATGATCATGATGCTTGCAACTTTCTGATGAAAACAGAGGGACTTACAACATAGCTGTGTACTTTGGGAATGTTTTTTATATTTAAGTAAAAAGTAAAAAAATTGCATGCCAAACACGGAAGGTTTTAGTCATACAGACTGAAAGAAACATCTGTTCTTGTAGTTTCTGAGATCTCAGATGTCCTGTGCTGATGCTCCCTCCGTATACAGTGCAAAGGCCAAAGATATAGCAGATGAGATTTCAGTCTTTTTAGGGGAGTGTGGTACTGTAAAGGTGCAGGTAGGAGACAGAAGCTGTATAAGTCACATAACAGCCTTCTAGTTGATGGGCAACACAGTGGAAAGAAGAGCTATCTTTTCTTTATACCACCTACACCTTCCTGTGATAAACAGCACACCCAGAGATCTGACACATGCTGTGCCTCATAGGTATAAATCAGAAGTCTCACACAATAGTACAAAGATAAGGACTTGATCCTTTACTTGGTTGCAGGAATGGTCATTTACCTGCTCTGAGGCTGAACAGACTTTCAAACCACAATTTTTTTATGAACTTGGAGGTCTCCACCCAGAATTGACTTCCTTTGTCTGGAAGACAGTGGTAGTTCGGATATAAACCACTAGGAAATTAATTTCCAAGTGAAAGAGATCCCCAACTTATGTACACAGCACTGGGCTACTTCACTGGGGGAACTCTCATTCTGTCACACAATGAAATAATAGTATGCTGGCTGCATTCATCCTCCAGTTCAAACCATTGGGAAATTCTCAGTCTCATTTATCTGAGACAATATGTGCAAGGAAATGGCAGGGGTGCTTCTTCAGTGATTAATGTTACTAGGTCGAAGAAAGGGGGCAATGTGGCCATTCAGTGCATCCTGCCTTTCAGTTTGGCAAATTCAGCCAGATGAGATTCAACTATACTTCACGTGGATTTTTCCGATTTCATTCAAGCCAGATGCCAGTTTCTTCCTAGCTTGTAACTTATATTAACGCTTATATGCTTGGTTCTACTTTCCCTTCCCTTTTTTCCATTCTTCTCCTCTCCTCTCTTCTCTTTTCCTCTCTTCTCCTCTCCTCTTTTTCTCTTTTTCCTCCCCAAGTGATGGATACAATGAGGGTGAAAGCAGAGAGCAATATTCAAGAAAATCTTGATTGAAGGATGTTCAATAGAGGCCACCAAGATGGTGAGGCTGAAGCACTCACTCTGCAAGGAGAAGCTGTTGGGACATGTCTGGCTCAGCCTGGAGAGGCATAACTTGGGGCATCTAATATCATCTTGGTGCCTATGGGGAGGGGATCAGCAGTGCTTGCAGGAGGGGGAGAGTCAATGGTCATGATTTAAAATGGGAGTTTCTAACTGGATATGCATGATGGAGAAAAATGCTACAAGGATAATGAAGCATCAGAACAGAGGTCTAAAGTGTCTGTGGGATCTCTGTTGGTGGTGGTTTTCAAGTACTGACTTGACAAAGCTCTGAACAACCTGTCCTGAACTAATAGATGACCCTGCTCTGATCAGGAGGTTGAACTCAAATCATTCTGTCATTCTAAGAATAAGCATCAGAATTAAGAAAACATGTTTTCTCAAATAAGGACAAGAATAAAATACACTGGACAGGTTCATGTTGTGCCTTAGCCTTGGTATTAAAACATAGTTGATTTCTCGCTATCATTTGTGCTCAAACTATAGGCTTTTATTAACAGCTCCTATTTTAAACATGACGCATGCGTATTTCACCTCACACATGGACTTGGCTGACTTGGCTTGTCTGCTGTTGTCTAGAAATCCTTAGCACTAACTTCAAATTTGCAAGTCCACTGTAAAGGCACTTGTGCCAAAATCCTAAGGCCCTCTCAAGCTTTGTTCCCAAGCTAGCAGAATGCTTAGGCTCCTGCTTCAATTTAAGTCCTTAGCTAATATTTACCCAAAGAAGAATGTGTGCTGATCTCAGGTTATAGTTAAGGAGTGGCTTACAAAATCGTAACTGGTTTGTATATTCTCTTGTTCAATGGAAGTGGAACATACAGTTTCAATACGTCTACAAGCTGCTGCCCCAGAACACTGTGAAATGCTTGATCAGGCTGGCATAGCATCAGAGCCCATCACTCACTGCAGAATCCAGCGTCAAGCCAAACTTTTGTTTCTTTCATTGAGACACTGGGTTTTGTCCATTTGTCTTTGAAAGTGGGAAGGTCACTAGCTGCAACCAGAAAAGACAAATACAAAAAATATCCTTTGCAGAGCCTGTAGGAGTTGTGAACCATGAAAAGCACACTCCATAAAAACAATACTAATTTTTTTTTTAATAGAGGGTGTTGCACAAACTTGAAGGAAATTCCCATCTAGGGCAAAGAACAGCCCTCCTCCCCCACCTTGCATCTTTATTGTAGCTCCTACAGAACATGTACTGTTACCAAATGACCCAGAGCTGCGTCACAGCACGGCAGCAGCAGCACAGCCCACATACGTGATGCCTCTTCCTGCAACTACAGCTCCCAGCCCCAGCTTCAATGCAAAGAAAAAAATTAGCTCATAGCTGTGATCTGGGAGAAAATGTTTAAAATAGAATTATTTTTTAATTCATCAATGGCAGTATTGAAAAACAAAAAAAAAATATAAAAAAAAACCAAAAAGATAAAAGAAATAACCCGTGGTATATTTTCCAAGGAGTTCCACCCCTACTCTACCATTAAATAAAACACTCCTGGCTCTGAAACTGCTCCATCCCCATTCTGAGTCATGGTCTCTGAAAAGGAAGAAAATGGAAGTTTTTCTACTTGTGTCATTAGACACAGGGAATGAATCTGAACTCTTTGGTTTTTAACAACTAAATGGGAATTGAACACTGTGAAATATATGAAAAAACGTATTTTCCTGTAAAGCCAGTTGGGATTTTTGTTATCTTGTCCTTTCCAAGATCTACAGATACAGAACATGGTAAGAAAAATGTACTTTCTGCTTATGAAAGGCAGAATCCTTACTGGTAGAAATCCCTGTTTGGGGGGGTTGCTGTCCTGGCAGCAGTTCTGGTTGCTTGGTATGACTGTAAGGGCACACATCACTATGGCTCGTACAGTCAACCGATGAGGGGTTTTTTTCCATTCCATCAACAGCTCATTTATCTCAGAGCTGTTAATGTCTATTTTTCTGGAAATCTGCTAGCAGGTATAACTCAGAAAACCAGCACATCCTGTTAGTCAAAGAATTCTCATTTGAAATGCTTCTTCCACTTTATAGTGACATCCACTTCAAGTCTTAGCAAATCCTCACTCTCTTGGATCTTTCCATTCTCCACCAAAACTCTACCCCATTCCAGCAGGGATTTGTTGGAAACCCATGCAAGTAATTGAAATTGTTTTGTCAATGACAACAATGGGACAGTATTAAACTTCTTATAATTCAGCTTTTTTTTTTTCTTTTTCTTGAAAGTTGAATCAACTTGCCAACGAAGCTCTATTAGGCACACAGGCAATTGTGAAACCAGTTCTGTTCAATACAAGACGAAAGAGGAAGGTTCTGTGCAGCAGTTGCAGGATGAGATATCAATACAACGCTGACTATATCGAGACAAAGCCAACATCTACACTTTATGGATCTACTTTGTCCTGCTTTTGGGAAAAGTTGCCACCACCCTCAGGACTAGCATTACTTTCTGGGCAGAGCTGACATGGGCACTGCATACCCATCCCTTGCATTGTTTCTGGCCCCAGTGGGACAAGAAAATGCCATTCTTAATAACATGTAGATTATACAAGCCTGAAGGCCAAGTTTCACTCAGTCACCTCAAGTAAAACAGACGCCTGCTTTACTGAAGTGGGACCCAAGGAAGACATCAGATATCAGCTGTTGATTGTTGCATAGAAAACAGCTTCTTTCCTTGGATTGTGATTCCCAGTCCCATACACAGACTTGCCTTCTACCAGCTGCCTGTCCCTGCCTTCCTGTCCACTTTTTCTCAGACAGCATGAGTGTCTCCAAGTTATCTGGCATGTACAGAAAGGGCAGGATTGTTTTACCCATGCTGGCCTGCCGGGTGGGAGAGAGGAACTGGTGGGTGGTGTGTGCTGGAGTAGTACAGCAGGTCCATTGTCCATTTCATTGTGCTTTAGGATTCCTAAAGGGCACCCAAAGGGGAATTGCCCTGCCAAATGCATGGTCCTGTCAAAATGGCTTACCCTTATGTCAGAAGGCTTTAGTCCTAGAGAAAGAACTACACTGGTATAATGCAAGCCTGAGAAAAAGTACCCAAATTACTCATAGAAAATCATGTTTTAGATCACTGTACTGCTTCCTGCAGCAAGATGTCTCTCTTGTTACTCCTCATTTACATCTTGCTGAATAAATTTAATATTAAAGCACTGGGTTCGTGTGGAAATTTGGGTTAAATCCTGGCTCTCTGGTATTTTACTTCGGTGACTGTAATTAGTATTTAAAAAGCTATTTATGAAGCAATACAGATCTCCAAACCATTATCTTCCATATGAAAATGGGGCTAATTCTGCATTCCCTCTACTTGGGTTTTGCTAGCATTTCAGAACAGAGATTGAGTTTTGCTTTGGTTTCAAATGGCTCCCAGCACTATTTGAGCCTAATATTTGGCTCACATTTGTAGTAGTACAAATAAATGATGATTTCAAGTTTCAGAATTGCTTTAACCCTGTAAAGGTCCATAGAGAAAATAAAGGGGTGGCCCTGTGCCCCCACCCTTACTTCCCCATACCCAGTTGTGCATTGGCATCTTATACCAGCTGTAGTGTTAATGTATGTATGACCAGGCATATCAGGAAGTCAAACTGCTTTACACATAACAATTTCTTGTCCCACAGAATAATTTTTCAGGGTTAGTTTTTTATTATATTATTTCCTTTGTCCTTTATTACCAACACAAGAAAGAGAACACGAACAAGAGCAGAAGGGCAAGACAACCTCTTTAGTGAACAGATTGCTATATATTAGTCATAACCTTCACAAGAAGAATAAGTTCTTCACAAGAAGAGTAATATCCTTCATGTTTTGAGGAAAGCGAGAGAGTGGTTACTGCCATAGTTAATGCAATCCTTGGGTTATTCAAAGCCATACGTCTGTCTTCTCAATCCCATCTCATTTTTTCAGCATGTGCTTAGAAAAGATAGCTATACTCCCAAACACAGCACAATTGTCTGCCCCACAGTTCCAAAGTAGAAGCAAAGTGGAAGATTCTACTGGCTGATAAAGATTATCTGCTGTTTCCTGTTCTAGGGTCGAAAAATGAGCAAAAATAAAGGTCATCTGCGTTTATATTAACAATACAACCATCCCACTACGTTTCGTAACAAAGTTGGGTCATTATTTATCCACTTGTCCTTTATATCACTGCTTTGAACTCTCTGGGTTTGCTTATCGTGATATTTCTAAAATCTGTAAACAGTCAGGGAGAAGCATTTCTAGTTTTCTAAATAGAGCATTAGGTCATTTTATTATCAGAGAAATATAACGCTGCCCATCTGTTGTTGTTCCACATGTGGAACAGCAGGCAGTCTCCTCCTAACCGTTAAATATTTCAAGGAAGTCACTGCAGCAACTTTGCCATATGGGCTCAGTTTCTTTTCTGCTCTTCAGGATAGCCATCCCCACAGCTATCCATGAAGTACAGACACTCTTGTGCTAAGAAAACACACCCATCCACAGGAATCCTCAGCTAACACCCCACTCTTGACATAATTCGCTGCAAGTGTTTCAGATTTTGCTAGTGGAGCAAAGGTAGGGTTTCATTTTCACTTTAGGGCATTAATTCAGCTGTCAGTTCAAAATCAAGTTTCTGTCTTCCTTTAAACCTCTGGAAAAGGTGAGACTGCTCCCTAAGCCTTTGGTATTGTTACCTGTTAGATCATTGTATTGCTTCCTGCAGCAAACTCATAGAATCATAGAATCACAGAATGGCTAGGGTTGGAAAGGACCTTAAGATCATCTAGTTCCAACCCCCCTGCCATGGGCAGGGACACCTCACACTTGACCATGTCACCCAGCCGGGCCTTGAACACTGCCAAGGATGGGGCATTTACCAGTTCTTTGAGCAACCCATTCCAGTGCCTCACCACCCTCACAGTAAAGAACTTCTTCCTTATATCTAACCTGAACTTCTCTTGTTTAAGTTTAAACCCATTACCCCTTGTACTATTGCTACAGTCCCAGATGAAGAGTCCCTCTCATTTCTCTTGTTACTCCCATATAAGCCCTTATATTATAGAAGGGCAGTAAAGACAACAGGAATAATAATTAACTAGATCTGAAAACCCTAAGTCCTTTTGTGATTCACTGAAAGCATGCTCATCCATGTCAGAAGATGATGGAATTGTTGAGATAAATGGGTTCAGTCCCAAAGTAAACAAAAAAACACTGTGGTTAGAAACTCCTCTAGGTAGGTATTGTATTTCTGCAATTTATCTGTGCAATGTTTGGAAAATTTTGCTAGCCCTTGTACATGCTACAGTAGTGAAGAAACAGAAGACATTTTTCCATATGGATAAATTTAACTAAGGAGTTATCATAGTGGTGTGATCCCCTTTTGAGGTTAGAGAACAGAGAAAATCCCATGTGAATTTGGTACAACCTCTCATCTTCCCATATACCATTGGTTCCTACCACCTCCCTGCTGCAGTACCACCTCATTCAGGCACATCCTGTGCTCTGAGGAGTCATCACCTCTGCCACATGAAAACGTACACCACACTGTGCATCAGAATGTGGTGCTTGTGTCTCTGTCTAAGTCTCATAGAGATTTACATAGAAAATGTCTAGGAAATACAATGACCAGCTTACTTCTAATGATATTTAAGTTAAGAAACAGCTTGGGGGCACCAGATGGATCTCTGTATGCTTTCTGATTCTTGGATTGCTCAGAACACATAGTACGCTCTGTAGTGCTTTGGGGGTTAGCCTGGGCCATAGGGGATTTTTGGAAGACCTGTGGTCTCTCATTCCTGGTAAGATTATGTTGGGGTGGGTGATGCCTTTTTTTGGAGGGGTTTGGGTTGATTGTTCATTTGTTTTTTTGAGGAGGGACTGTTTCTTCTTTGGTTTTTGGAAGGCCATTTTTTTCCTGGTTGGCATTACACAACAATGCATACTACCCATGGCCAAGGCACACTGCACTGTAGAGCAGCCCTAGCACTCTGTATGATAAGTAGTATCTCCTTCACAGAGACTGTATTTCAGCAATACCTTCTAACCTGTTCACAAGTTCTCCAGCTTCTCACCTTGACCAAGACCACTCTATCTACATTTTCTTCATCAGGGACTGCATAATGTTTCCCCTGCAAAATGGTGCTCTTCTTCTAGGGAAGTGTGGCATTCAGGAAGTTTCAAGCCTGTTTTAGGTATCTTCTAAGAAGAATATGATGAATATTCTCAGTTTATCTTGAGAAATATGAGAGGTATACATACGTGATACACCTATATAAGCATATAGCTTCGTGTATTTTCACGCAGTAGTGATAATTTATTTGTTGCTTTATACACTCAAATACACAAATCACATGTATGAGGAACATGAGATATAAGGCACAAGAAAAATGCACAAGAAGACAGCACTCTCTGGGAAACTGCCAAAATCATTTTATGAGGAAACGAAGAAGATAGAAATGGGAGGACAGGAGACTTTGGAACTGCTCCACAGTGTGAGTGTCTCCTGGGAAATGGATGTACCATCTTCCCCTTTCTGCAAAAGCAATAGTGTGCTTCTGGCTTGAGGGAAGGCAGTGAGAAAGTGTAACCTACAATGAGGTCTACCCAAGTATCAGCTTGTTTCTCAGACAGATTAGTCTGGGGTAGCTCCCAGTTCATACTGCCTGAAGGCTCATCTACCACAGGGGAAATCCAAGCTAGATGCCAGCTTGCTCTGTATGCCACATGACTCCACTGAGATATGTGTTTTCAGGACCCTGTCTTTGTCACTGAGAATTTTATCACCAGGGACCTGATCAAAGAGGAATTTTTACTGGGAAAACTATTGTTTTATTTGAGGTCTGTCTTATTGCAGGTAACTGATAAATCTCTGCAGGTTTTCAATGTGGAGACTACCTGAGGGGGTTTTATGCCCTGGAGAAGAGACATGCAGGTTTGGGGTTTTTTATTTATTTATATAATTCCCAATGAGCTGTAATTGTCTGCATGGGCTAGACTACTTTTAATATATTAAAAACACCACAATAATGTGCAAATTAATTGCACATGGTTTTGGGGGGTTGTTTTCACATTTTTCCAGTACGTACTTTTGTGTGCATGAGATTATGACTTCACATGGATCAGGGTGCAGACGAGATGACTTCTAAGCATGCTGGTACTATTAAATATTTTCCATCCTTGACTATAATACTACCATAAACAATGGCTGCATATTTGATGCAGCAGGGATGAGCACAAAATGTATGCCATACTCAGATCAGTGCTTTCCCTTAAACTGAATGCTGCTACAAACAGTTAATCTGTCCTGCTTGTTTTTCTCTCTATTTCTCAGGTTTGCGTATCTTTCATCCAAACAGGCTGTTACATGCTAAGGAAGTCCCTTAGCAACAAAATCTCGATTTTAACTTATTTACATGTCAGAAGTGTAAGCTGCATTTGCCCCTATATTGATATGCATCACATAATTTAATAATAAAGTTGAGCCCTGAGAACTTTGCTGTCTCTTAAAGATGGTATTTTCTGTTGCTCATGGGGCTGGCAAGTTTTTGTTGCACAAATCAGTAGGTGCAGCTGTGTCCATTTCATGAAGCCCAGCTTGCCTCTTGTATGCTTCCCTTAAAGCATTAGTGGGCAGAAGAACTCACTAATACTACCATGATTTTCCACCAGAAGATTCCTGCGTGTAACTCAACTCCCTACCTAAATAGCTGTTACAGAGCTCTGTATCAACACCAACATTATTTCCAAAGATGAGAACACTGCTAATGGCAAGGCAAAGTTTTTACAGCACTTCTACATTTCTGCTTGCAAATCTTCTAAGGGGACTTTATGAAACACATAATAAGTATATAATGAAAAAATACAAGATAATAGAGCAACAATAAAGTAAATTAGAGTAAAGGCAAGTTAGGCTCTACATGGTAAGCAAAGAGATTATAAAAGAGGGAGAGAAGAATGAAGGTCAGCTGTTTTCTATCAGAAATCTAGTTTAGAGCTCGAAATCCATTCCCACAAGGACAAAAAGACATGCGTGACACGTGAGGAAATGAACTGTCCCGGATATGCCTTGGGAGTGCTCTAGGGCAGAGGCATTTTGAAAGGAGGTGATAATGGCCTTGAAGGGTAGTGATGAGATTGTGGAACTCCTGTGTGTGGGTTCTGGAAAAAAAAGATATATTTGAAAACCCCCAAAAAACAAAAGCTCCTGGAAAATACGACCAGCTGAACTAATTGTAGACGCTTGGAAAATTCAAAGACATTTCTTTTTTTTTTCTTTCTTTTTTTAACAGGAGCTTTTGTAATCTGGCTTCTGTTCTAGGCATAAGGAGAAAAAGTCTTGTTTTCTGTCTCTGTTATTTGCACTTTACACAGTCATAGTCTGCAAACCTAAAATAAAGGAAACCACCAAAGGCTAAACTCAAAATATTCTACCACACTGCTTATCAGTCATTAGGAAGTGACCTGTTTTCGTGGATAGGCACATAATGCTATAACCATCCACCTCATCAGAGCTTAGCAAATTCTTGTGTATCTAACATACAGATTTATTAGGCAGTAAACTCAAGTAACAACTTCTGATTATAGCACTCTGAATTCTATAAATGGTGGGGAAATTGTAAAAGCATAGCTCTAGGCCCGTTACCAACTCCAGTGGGCTCATGGTACACAACTCTCTTTTGCTGCTGACATCTATGCATTGCTTAGTGTCATCTTAGCTAAGATTATAGCATTTGTCTCACTGGAAGCATGGCCAGATCTCTGTCAAACTCTACCTAGCCAGATTCCCTCTGAAATCTGTATTTCTTACTATAGTTATACTCATCATTTTGCAGTAGCAGCTCTGAGAAAATGGTGTTGAATGGTAGGCTTTCAGAGATGTTTCTCCAGCTGAATCAGCTTCAGGAATCCCTTATTCGTTTCATGTTCTGTTGCAAGGACTCAAAGGAAAACCTTTAAAGGTGTGACCCTGCTGTGAAGTATATCCAGGCTGCTGATCTGTTGGATCTGCAGCAAGACCCATCATTTTGCCATGGCTGATGAAAAGCTAAAAAAGATAGTGTGTTTAAATATAAATTAGATACTTGTATATTTCTGTTCTGCAGCTGGGGTTTTTTTGCAGTGCTCAATGATTTCCTATTATCTTTGTTGCAGGATTTCCCTGCTGTTTATGACTATGCCAGTTTTGCCTAAAGCATTGATCTGGTTATCTCTCATCCTTGCAATCTGGTGAATCTTAATCATATCCTTAGCTTGCTCTTGTTTTGTACTCCATTTTTATTTGCTACTTAGTGCTGGAAAGTTTGATTGAAAGTTACAGACAGGAAATTCTATTCAAGGACACAAGAGGAATCTTGCGCAGACAGTTGTCTCAGATTGGTATAGCATCCTCCCATAATCTCCAGGGTCTCACAGTCCATTATGTCTTTTGGAGTGTACTTTGATGTGAGCTGTTCTGATGCATAATGGACTTCAGCTTAGTCCCAGAAGCACAGAGAGAACAGCAACAGAGAGAAGACTTTAGGAAGTACAGCAGTACTGTTACTGAGTCTACTGCCCAGCATCAGCCGTCTGCCTTACCTGTCTTCCTGCCGTACCTGTCCAGAAGCAGCTGTCACAATAGTGGCTCTTCCACTATGTCTTTTCAGGACTTTAGCAGTTCCTGAGAGGCATAATAAAAGCACTGCAAATTACTGAAAAATCCAGGAGAAATCTACAACACTGACTCTTGAGCTGATTTTTCAAATCACATTTTAAAACTACAATTCAGTCAGAAGAAGATCTGAGTTAGTGTGCAAGCTGTATCCTTTTCTCTCTTTTCCTTGGTTTAAGCCAACAATTTATCACGGCACAAGAGGTAAATGAGTGGGGATTTCAGTGTAAACTGTGCTGGTGGATTGGTAAACATTTCTGGTATTGTTGCAAATAACCAACACAAGCGTAAGGAGTGGAAGTTTAGCTTTAGGCCTGCATGTTTACCATTATGACTTTAAACTGTTTATAAGAAGGAGAGTACTTTAAATGTTCCTGAGGAGATGGGCAAAACCACATGGCTACTAAGGGTTTAACTGAGATAAAGTGTTTGCCTTAAAATTCAGAGAAACATGGTCACTCTGCAGGCATGGTTTGTCATTTAAAACATTGCTGTTGATACTGTGCTGTGAGGCCATCCTAAAACATTTATGGTAACTCCAGAAATTAGGTGTATTAGAAGCTGGGAGGCAACATCTGGACTCTTCATATCACTGTGTCCTCAAATAGAGCTGTTCAGAGTTGTCCACATAAAGTAATATAAAATGCCCACCCTGATCCTAATCTTATTAGAGTTGTTAAAATGCAGATGTCAATGTCTTTCAAAAAAACCCAAGGTCCACGATGCATGGTAGTAGGTGAAGTTGTCAGTTTTCACGGTGACCAGTAGAACATCGTTCGGGGTTTTTCACTAGCTAAGCCACTGACTAAAAGCTTGGGAGAGCTGGGTGATGTTCTTTGGGGGATTGTGAAGTGGACATCTCACCTCCCATACATCTGCCAGGAGGCTTGATCTGGCAGCTGCCTTCCATGCTGGGTAGCTCAGAGTCCATGACTCAAATTCTTCCTACATGTGAGAGGTGTCAAACCACTCTTTCCCAATATCAAAAGGTTCTCAAAAGATTAGCGAAGTGTTCTGGTTTGAAGTTATTTTCTACCATGTTAAAGCTATTTCACCCTGCAGATGAAAGTAGAAATTAAGTGGAAGAGAGCTTAGCTCCCTAACGGATCATAGAGCGCTGGGATGGGACAACAAAGACCTTGGTTCCAGCCACTGTTCCAAGGTCTTTTAAACATCCTGTGAGGTTTTGCACCCTGACTCAGGATTTGTAAACAAGTGGCATGGGCAAGCAAGAAATTGAGCTATTGATGCCAGTACAGGTGGGGAAGGATGTCAGAAAGAGAAGGTCCCTCACCTTGGTGAGAGGGTTCTCTGCAACTCTGGCCAAACTCTGTTCAGCAGCAGTTCACAGTAGCTACCTGAGGAGGAGTTTTGATCCTGGGACTGTCCAGAGGAGAAAATCAAACATGTATTTTGCCAGACATGACAAGCATAAAAAAATTTTTTGCTACTTCGTCAAAATGATTGCTCAGAGAGTGGTTTCCAGTACTCAGTAGCAAAAGATACCCAAGGATACAAACACATTGCTGTCCTTACCTTATTAACATTCTTGGCTGACTGCCATTTTGTTAAGGCGGTATCAAGAAGGCTGCCTGACCACAGCGGACTCTGAAAAGCACTGAGCTGGCATCAAATGCTATGCCTCCTTGAGAAATCTTTAATTTAAATAGGAGAGAACAAATACAAAAGAGAAGATAAGCATCCTTACCCTCTGTCATTGATTTTGCTCTTTAACCGTGTCTTCTCCATGCACTCGGAGATGTTGACAATAAACCAAGCTTTTTCTGTGTGGGCTACTCAAAAGAGACCATGTAGTTTTGTGTGACTTTTCCTTTGCAGGAGAGTATAGCCTCTTTCACGCTGCCCTGGAGTCAGCCCTTACCAGCTAGTGTTTTGTTGTGCTCTCGTATTTGATATATTTGTCAGCTAAGGTCTTTCTGGGTTCCACTACTGAAAAGTCTGCAGCCTTAACTTGTGCCTCATATGCATCTTAGAGGTCAGTCTCCCAAACTTTTGACAAGCACCCAACACACTGAGCCTCCTCAGTATTGCAAGTGGTCTGTTACTGAAACAGTATGTATGAAAAGTTGTTCCATGTCATTGAGCAGCTCACATGGAAAGTGGAATGAGGAAAATGGTGGTGAGCTGGAGAAGAAAGATGCCTTCAGTGCAAGGTATTTGAGGTAGATACATCATCTGCCATGTCCGTGGGGGAATTCCTGTTAGAAGGCCTGCCAAATAAGCGTCTTCTGAATAACCCAGGGCTTGCTACATGGGGAAGATGGAAAGTGTTTTTCCATTTTTGGATGGAAAACACAATTTGGTCCTAAGGAAGTGTTAGCAAAGAGTATTCTTTGGTGGTTTCCTAGTCTTTCTAAATGACTTTGATGTAGAAGTAACTCTTCAAAACCATGCTACCTGGTCTGATATTTGGCATGAGCAGTCAGATTTTACTTTCCAAGTCTCTGTCTTCAGTCCAGCTAAGGGGCTGGAGTAGCATAGTGTTTTCAAGCTGCTGTGAATGTCAGGGGGAGAGTTTAGGTTGCCATGCTCAGTTTAGCTAATGAGCTGATGAGGAAGAATTATCAGTGCAACCAGTTACAAACATATAGCTAACATCTACCTAGAATACAGACAGCTCATGCTGGCAGGCAGACACTACTGTGATCATAGAGTGAGGTATTCCTGCTGATGGCAGGGTCGTTGGAACTACAGGATCTTTAAGGTCCTTTCCAGCCCTAACCATTCTATGGTAGCTGGGGCTATAGCAGTATGTTTGCAAGAAAAAGACAATTCATTACAGTCTGACAATCTCAGTTAGCAGGATTACAGTACGCCTCTTCATACAGCAAAACGCCAAGTTAATTATCTCTGGTATACAGGATAGCTGCATGTGTCTAATGGCCTTTGCTCCTTCCTGGAGGGAGTGATAGTTCATTATTTGTTCATACAAGATCTGAACTGCTAAGAAATTTGGGATTTATTTTTCTGTGGAAATCACCTAGAATCATTAATCTTGCTATTATTTCCCTTGCCTTCTCTCAAAGATCACAGTACAAAGAAAATCTATTTGACCAGGCATTTATATACTCAATTGTGTTGACAAAAAATATTTTCTAGTTTATACAGTCATAATTTTTATACAGATATGTATCAATTTATGTATATATTTATATGCATATATGAATTTGTGTGTATGCATGCATATATATATACACAGACATATATATGTATATGTACTTTATATACACACGTATATCTGCGCTACCACCCTGATATCCACACTAGCCATCCACTGAAAGAAATTGTATGATGAATTTCTCTACTTTCATCTTGCAACAGTACTCTTCAAGGTTAATAGAAGGATGGACATTCATTTTGTGAATGAGCCATTGCAGTGGTACCTTGCTCTTCATGAGGAGATTTTGACTGTGAACTTTCTCCATTGTCTTGCCAATAAAGGATGTAAAAAGAAAGTTGCATCAGTAGCACTTCACTGAAGCTGCAGGTGAACCTGTGCCAAGGGTGGGGAAGAGGAAAGAGGGCTCTCAGTGTGTTTTACACTATGGGTGACAGCAAGAAAGCAGAAGAACACCTGAAACATTTCTAAAGGAATGATCATGTAAAATAGTTTGGAATAGAGTCAGACACTGAGGCATAAGCCTGTGGAGGATGCATGAGGTTGGTCACTTTGAGCTTCTGGTGGATTTCTGTAATGTAACCACTCTGCAGTCTTGCTTCAACAATGAAGAATGACTCAGCACAGCTTTTCTCCAAGTGCACATTGCGTGTGGGAATCCTGATAATATGTTCTTGAGTTTCTAAGTATTTATCATGCATCACGGAAAAGCCCTAAACCCAAGAAGGCCATGTTTCAAAATATGAGTTTGTACTTGGAAACATGTATCCTGATTCACAGATATTTACCACATCCTAACTCTCCTTGATTTCTAAAGAACTAATGCATGAGCTTGCAGCATGTGTGTCTGTAAGTGCTTTACTGAATCCATTAGTAACAGCTTATATTCTCATCACAGCCTCTCACCTCAGTTCCTGTTTGGATTAATCATATTTATGAGGTTCATCAGAAATATAAAACTAGTCATGGCTCAACCAGCCATGAATAATCAAATATATTAAAATATAAAGTGCACTTGTGGAAATCATGTTGTACCAGCAGGCATTCTGTTCAGAGTGGTTAAAACTCATGGCATTAGGTACTCCATGTAAATTATTCACTCATTTGTAATAAGCAAATAGTTTTCACCAGAAATCTTGGACCGCTCTTCTAAATAAAGCATATATATAAACTGATAATATGACAAAATATGGTAAATGGCCTTTTCTGAGGCAGCATTTTCTATATTATCCAGAATTATAACTGAACTTTTTTAAAAGTTTTTATTAGATTCTGTTTTTATGGAAGAGGGAGTAAACTACATATAAATTAATTCATGAACAGAAAAGGTTTGGAAATATTTGGGCAACTAGATAAGGAATAGTACTTAGACAGCTAGGTCATAAGAGATGAAATGGTACTGCAACAAGGTTCATTTAGTTAAAATGGGAGCTGTGTCAACTCCATATCCAAGAACAGAATTTATTCAAAGGGCTGCTCAGGCAATGGTCTAAAGTGGAAAGAGGAAATTAAAGACAATTGCGTTATGTGATCAAGACTGTAAAAATAGTGGTCAACTCCTATAAAGATCGAAGTATCTGCTTTCTAAAGCTAAGTTGTAATGGATCCTCTTTACATCCTGGCTGGAACACTATATACACCCGTTAGAAGATTCTGCTGTTTCTGCAGAATTATGATAACCTGAAAGGAACATCAAAAAAGAGAGACAAAGATTATCACCTGTAAGAATCAACATAGGAGGTGGCAAATGTTATAGAACGGCCTTCACGCAGGTGTGTGGCATTGGTCGCATTTTGTATTATATGGGTCACCCAACACATCTTGATCAGTTTACATCTCTTGAGATACTGGTCTATTAGTGGAATAAAGCCTTAAGAAATAACTGAAATGAGTCACTGATCTGTCTTGGTAGGATAAGTCTTGTAAAAATTAGTCCCTTCCTTTGCCTTCTTTCTGCACTGTTTCTCTGAAATATCTATGCAACCCAAAGGGAATAATAGGGAAACAAGACAAACTTGGGAAATGAATGGAACAAAGGAAGACAATTCGATCAATTATTTACAGCCTGAGGATGAGCCTAAATGTGAAGCTTTTAGGCATTCAAAACATCTTTGGAGTGTAAGGATCTGAGAGCTGTTCAGCATGAAGATCTGGGAACAGAACCTACACACAGTGCAAGACCTTGGGACTGTTATAGAATCATAGAATCATAGAATAGAATCAAAGAATAGTTAGGGTTGGAAAGGACCTTAAGATTACCTAGTTCCAACCCCCCTCACACTAAACCATATCACCCAAGGCCTCGTCCAACCTGGTCTTGAACACTGCCGGGGATGGAGCATTCACAACCTCCCTGGGCAACACATTCCAGTGCCTCACCACCCTAACAGGAAACAATTTCCTCCTTATATCCAATCTAAACTTCCCCTGTTTAAGTTTTAACCCGTTACCCCTTGTCCTGTCACTACAGTCTCTAATGAAGAGTCCCTCTCCAGCATGCCTATAGGCCCCCTTCAGATACTGGAAGGCTGCTATGAGGTCTCCACGCAGCCTTCTCTTCTCCAGGCTGAACAGCCCCAATTTCCTCAGCCTGTCTTCATACGGGAGGTGCTCCAGTCCCCTGATCATCCTCGTGGCCCCTTCTCTGGACTTGTTCCAACAGTTCCATGTCCTTTTTATGTTGAGGACACCAGAACTGCACACAATACTCCAGCTGAGGTCTCACAAGAGCAGAGTAGAGGGGCAGGATCTCCTCCTTTGACCTGCTGGTCACACTCCTTTTGATGCAGCCCAGAATACAGTTGGCTTTCTGGGCTGCAAGCGCACACTGCCTGCTCACGTTCATTTTCTCATCAACCAACACCCCCAAGTCCTTCTCCTCAGGGCTGCTCTGAATCTCTTCTTTGACCAACCTGTAGGTGTGCCTGGGATTGCTCCAACCCAGGTGTAGGACCTTGTACTTGTTATCCTCATAGAAATTTGTTTCTCAGTTTTAAGTGCTTTTAGCTATCCACGTGTAAGCATATACAGAAAGTATCTTTTTTTCGGTTTAAGAATGAAATTAAATAGTGCTTTACTCTGCAAGAGACTAAGATCAGATCCTCTGAGATATTTGTCATTATAAATTAAGCGCCCGAATAGTGCATCTAGACTTTACGCTCTGGATCAGATATGTCCTTAATCATTTGTTTGCTTTAGGAACCCTCTTTTGAGCTTAGCTATGCAGGTGAACAGCATCACCCCAATGGAAGCTGCCACCTGTGCAATTGTGCTGGCAGAGTGGTTCACCAATATGCTGTAGGCAAAAGCAGCTGGCATAACACAAGCCAAAGACATGTAGCTTAAATGCGTAAACCAGCCTGTCTGATTTCCCCTGAGGTGGTGATGAGCATCTTGGGGATGATAACATCATCATCTGACTTAGCTCAGTGCAGTGTCAGAATCAATCTGTAGCTATAAGGCATGGTATCAGCACCACCACACTTACTGCAATGACTCGCCTGCACCTGCCTTTCAAGCTCCAAATGGGAAAAACATGCAAGCAAAACTGACACCCTAAAAATGTTGAAGGAGAACCAAAAATAAAGTGATCTATAATATGAGAGCTAAGAAGGGGTAAATAAAATTAAAACTCTCTTGAGACAGGGGAGAGCTTTCCTTTATTTCAGCTTGGTTTGTTCTGACATCATGTCTATCTTTATAAACATTCAGAAACCACAGTGGAGTCTTTTCAGGTTTAAGGATTATGGTACGCTTTTCTTCTGACAGGGAAGTTAAGTTTCCTGGGCAGGCTCCTTCCCTCATAATACTAACAAGAAGTTTTGCCCAAGAGATTTGACAGCTTCTACAAGACACTGACAGAGAGCATGGTTGGACTTCACAATCTAACAAGGGGACTACAAAAACCTGTAGAAGGCATAGGAATGTGTCTGAAGGAGGGGTAGTTAGAGGAATAGAGTGAGTGTGCATCAGGACCTGCTCTCAAACAGCTTGCATAAAGTTGTACCAGAAGTTTTAGGCCAGTGCGTGGACTGAAGCAGTGATGATTTTCACTTCTATCCTCCCACACCTCCAACATTTGTATTTGATTTCTTGGTAATTTTTAATTATTAGTTAAAGCTAAAGTTGAAGAAAAAGTGTGCCTATTTCAGTGCAATTCTCAGAGTTCAGGGTTGGGAAATTCAAAACTGCCAAAATACAATAAATGCAGAGTATTCACTAACACATTGGGACAATATTTGTTTCAGTAAAAATCAGGCAGCATGACCCATTCCACTAATGTAACATGAAATCTAAACACAGCCAGAAAACAAAAGACTGGAAGATCCAGAAACAATCTGGTTATCCACCCCCTAAAATTTACAAAATTATAGCTTCGAAGTGGCATTCGTCTTCTTTCTCAACAGTTGTTTTGTTTTTTTTTTTTAATTAGATGTCCACATATAGACATCTATTTGGACTTAGGATTATACAGAGATTTTATAGATCAAAAAGTCATGGAAAATGGTCTTCCTCCTTTGTCAACAGGAATCAAACAGGACAAATGTATTCTGCACTAGTGGTTTGCAATAAACGGAGGTTTCCCCAAGAGCTGGCTTACAATGATGAGCTCTGTTACTCCAAGCCCTCATGTATTCCAGCCTTGATGGCAAAGGCAGCCAGTGTTCATATGGACTGAGAGATCATTTTATTCCCAGCAGGGGGTAGACGCATACACTGATGAATTAGCCACCCCTGCCAGCACTTCTCCTTCCCCCATGGTCTGCCCACAGAGCATTTGCAGAGCAACACTTCCAACGTGCCTGATCCACTGGCCAGCTGATATCCCACAGACCTGGGAGGACTGCTGCATCATTGGGTTGCAAACCCATTGTTCTCGCTTTTTGGGAAGCTAAGAACCTAATATATGGCTCTCTATTCAGCTTCAGTACACAACAGTATTTAGACAGTGTGACTCATCAGTGGTCTGCTCTGACTTCGACCCAAATTCTATTTGGTGTCCTTTTATTTAAGAAAGTAACTGCTCTAACCTTGGAGACTGATTTGATTTCTTGAAAACATTATATTGATTTTTTTTTTTCTCTGCCCTCCTGCTAATATTTTCTGCTATAGTGGACCTGCAATGTAAAAGTGCTAGCTTGGAGCAGGTACTGAGCTACAACACTGTGGAATAAAACTGGCTCCATAGCACCTTTCAGCCTTCCTAATAGTCACAAATCTTCCCAAGTTGCATCTCTGTAAAGAGCTCTTTGGCTTTTCTTTTATCCAATCACTGAAGGATATGGGCCCTCAAATAGCACGACATAAAAGAATTGGACACAAAACCTGGAGCTGAATGATGAATAGGGCTCATTCTGACTTATAGTCCGTGCTTCAAGTCATGAGCTCTGACATCTTCATCTACAGCAGATCAAACTATTACTTCTCCCAGCTGCCCACCCTGCTTCTTTGCCAAAAGATGCTGCTCCCATGGTGGGGTGAAAGAAGCACACATGCCTATGTCACACCTGAGTATATTACCTCAGAGCGGTAATCAGGGATGGATGGAAAGGCAGGGGTGATTACACCTTAATCTACAGCACATGAAACCACCAGAGCCTATGATTCAAAGCCCTCATATCCTGATCAAGCCACACAGATGGTGTGAAATAGCTTTCAAGGATTTATATCATTAGAAGAGCAGAGCTACTGTGCCTCAGTGCAAAGGAGATTCCAAGTCAATTTAGAAATAAGCTCAACCTTATAGATTCACAAAGAAAGCCAGTTACACAGTGACTAAAGCTGTTCCAGTTGTGCAGGAAATTCATATTCACCTAACTCGAGGCTGCTGAAAGAATCTGGAGCAAAACCAAGAACTGTTTTGAGTATTTCTAATTTACAAGACACAATTGAATTGGATATATTTTCTTTGAAAGTTATCAAATCTCTTGTGCATTTCCTCCCTTCACTTTTTAAACAAAAATTTAAAATCAATTCTCCACAGATCTGCTGTGTTTTCAAGGTGCATTTGAAAAGGCTGCATTGTTTTCCCCAGAGTCTCTTGAACCTTTTATAAGTATCTACCAGCCTGATGTCAGATGGTTCTCTTTCCACAAAAGTGGTTGACTGCTTCAAGTGGATAATCGATTGGACAGCTGACTTAGCAGTCAATTGACCACTCCAGTATCCAGTTTGATTGATGATTTTCCCTTTCTTTCCTGGTGAAGCAAAGCATACAAATGTCTCTTTTGTTGTTGTGGAAACACTGGATTCTGATGTAGCTTTTTAGTTAGGTGATTTCACCTTTGAGGCAGGAAAAAATGGGTCTTTTGCAGTCAATGGATGCAGGTCAAATCAAAAGGGAGATGAGGAGTTCATATGGTGAGAAACTGAATAAAGGCTGGAGGACAGATGACTGTGAATCTGGTTGAGCTTTCATTTTGGCAGGCAGGCAGACCAACCCCCTCCCCTTTTTGCGTTCCTGCAGCTTTCTGCTCACATAACATTTGAGAGGACAGGACTGTTGTCATCTTCTGTGGAGCTTGGGAAATCAGTTACCAGCATTTCCAACAAGGGGAAATGTCTTCCTGTGTGTGCCAGGAGGACCATAATCACAGGTAACTTTACACTCACAGGTTTCCCTGAATACAACTTGGTTTCAGGGGAGCTGATATCAAGAGTCATTGTCCATGCAGACAGAAAATGGAGGGCCTATTGGCAGCCAGAGACTGACCTTCAAAGTTCTGGGGATCCTCTGCTCCCAAACAGAGTCAATGGCTGAGTATGTCGATGGCATAGCATTTGACACCTACAAAAGAACAAGGCACACCTATAACAAGCTGCTGAACAGTGGAACAATACACAGCCACCTTTTAGGGACAGGGTAATCATATTCTCCTTTATACCTCTGTGGCTGAAGTCACTGTGTCCCTTGGATGCTTTTAAAATATATATCCAGAAGCAAACCAGCTTTTTGTATGGAAAATCTTGAACTGGAGAAGAAGTTTATAGTGAATATTACATTGCCTCAGTGCGCAGAATACGCACGTCCTCATTTCTGTAAGTTCTGTTCTCATTGTTGCAGGAGTGCTAAGTGGTTGTAAATATAATGTGCAGCCAATATAAAGCTATAGTATGGTGCCAGAGGGATATGAAAGGATCTCTCAGCAGAATAAATGGCTGCCTTGAGAGTTCACTACTGCCCATACAGTAGCAATACAGACAAAGGATTATAAAGTATCCTGAGCTGCATTTCTTCATGGCTGAAGGTGATTTAAGCATTCAGAAATAAGGTCAGTCGAAATTCAGATAGCATGGTGTGAGTCCCACAACAAATCTTATTTCTGTCCTACGCATTTTTGGTCAGGTTTTTTCACTGAATGGCTTAAACACATTCCTAGTTACATGGTTTCTTTGTTGAGGTTCATACAGCAAGAAGCTTTCCTCCCACTGCAATGGCAAAAAAAGAAGGGGTGAGGTCTACCCACTGAGGTGAAGCTTTGCTGTGGAGACAGACATGAAAGAGAAGGTGTGTTAGAATTGAAGATGCCCTTTTTAGGTACTGCTTCATATTTCAGCCTGCTGGGTCTTTACTTTCTCTTTGATATGCCCTATGGCTGTATCAGGACCCTAAGACCCTGACAGCTTTACATTTTACATACAGCCCTCCTTAATTATTTAGCCTGATCTTCAATGCAGGAGACACGACATAATGGAAGAGGCCTTTACCTGTCTCAGAGGCATATAGGTGGCACAACCTTTGAGATCCAAAGTAGAAAAAATAAAACCAATGCTACTTGCAGAGTGTTTTGTTAATAACCCCTTGTGCATGTTTTGATGTTGGACTGCTTCAGCCTTATCCCCCATTGGAGTTGACAACAGTACTCCTGTTGATGTAGGTCAGTAGGAGCTTTACCTGATGTTCCCAGACAGGCAGGCTCTGGAGAAGAGCTGGAAAGAGGAAGCCCTTTGAATCTTTTGGACACCACACCATAAATCTCTGCTGGAGCACACAGGCGTCCCTGCTGGGCAGTAGCCATTTGCCTGTTGAACAGGAACAAGGGAACAAGGACATTGCCCTTTTCAAGCACAACAGTGACAGTTGGAGCCTCTGATGACAGGCAACAGGACTTCTTTTTAATGTACTTTTTTTCCCCTTCCTGTTTTAAGAGAGTAGGAGGAAGTGATTGAAAGTGAAGCCTGGAAACAGCTGGCTTCTCTTTTGGGTCACAGAATTATCCAAACTGTTTGCAAACTCAGGTCTGTAAAGCTAACAAATTGAAAGTCACTAAATCCACCGTGTACTTTGGGTTTCGTTTGACGCCCACATGCTGAAACTACTTCACATCTGCTAATACAGATAAATCCTTGCTGCAGTGAAGTATCACCCCTGCACTGCTTGTCAGAACATGTAGATTTTCAGTTCTGGGAGAGTTTCCTTCAGCTCTGGGCAGTGTCAGCACAATGACATCTGTGGCTTCTTCTCCCACATGCTTGAGTGTGACTGGTCACCTGCAAGTTCCCTCTACATGTTTCTAACAAAGGTGTTATCTTTCTAAGAGTCTGACTTAGCAGAGTGAGGTGTGTGGAAGAGAAAGCAGCCACTGTGGCTACATGTTTCCATAACCTCCAGTGCTGCTTACAGCCAACATGATCTTTGCCTTAGGGGAAAGGAAATACAGAAGGAGCAAAAGTATGCTTCACACTAGAAAAACCAGTGGGGTGCATATGTGATTGTCTCGCTCCTCCAGCTGCTCTTTCTCCCTGTACATGGTAGTGCACAGTGCATGTTAAAATTAAATACATGTAAGAGTTGCATTAGGTGTTGGAAGCTTGCATGGTAATGATGAATAAGTTAGGCTGGCCAACTGCTATCAAATATTTTAACCTTTCCAATACCATTTCCTCAATATGGTTATTTTATTACTTATATATTTGCAGTATGACAGGTCTCAAAGCCTACCAATAGCAGTGCTGTTATGCTCCAGGCTTTAGAAAGTGTACAGGAGAGTGTTGGAGAAACACATCCCTCAGCTTCATTGACTTTAAGATCTAGTCCTGCAGTACATCTTAAATGCAGTATTCATAATGTTGCAGCTTCTGACGAATAGAACCTCCAGCCCAGTATCTGAATCTGCATCATGGAAGAAAAGACATAGCAGATGGATTTCAACAGTCACACGGGCAGAGAGAAAGGGTAACACAAACCAAGCGATCGTTAGGATGGCCTGGCCCATGCGCACTGCTTCCTTAATCTCTGTGACATTTTTGGTAACGCTTTTTGTAAAAGGAAGCACCAACATAGAAAAGCTGTCTTTGGTTCACTTGCAGCAGTCAAATTGCTTCTCAAGTGTGTTCTTCTTAGGTTTCATTTGTTAAGCTGTCAGCCTCCATTCAGCAACAACTCCTATCTGAGAAAGAAATCTTCACGGGGGGAAGAAAAGTACCTTTCAGGACGCTGTTGGTATCACTTCCAACCACAACCAGATCAGCAAGGACATCAGTTTTAAAAGAGCTCCTAATCTCTCCCTGAAGCAGTTCTTTCTGGTGTTAGTGTTAGGATGTGGTCTCAGAAGAGTTAACAGATGTTTCATACTAACATAAACGTAGCTAGAAGAAACTGATACTTCTCCATTTGCTTTTTCTTTTTTACAACATCACCTCTAAGTCAGCCAAGATTTGTTTAAATATGCCTTGCTTTTCATGCACTTGGAAGGTTGTTTGTTAAGTTTTGGGGTATTATTTCTGTGTGTCTCTTAAGATATTCATTTAGCCCAACAGCACTATTTATACTTACATTCCACCAAAAGGATCAAGACCTAAACACAAAATCTTTTCTGTGAGATTGACTTTAGGTAGAGACAGTCAGATAGTAACCTAGGTTCACTAAAAGTTAATGGTAGAAGATGGGCTCACTGAGGGCCGTCTGTTTTTCGTTTGCTTTCTCTAGGGCTAAGGGACATGTATCTATTTGAGCAACACATACTACCTAGAAAAGTTTACTTCCATCTCTTGCATGCAGAGACTTGCACAGATCTGGTCTTGCAGGTGGCACTGGAAGCTGAGGAGGAGTGTGTGGGACATGGGACACTGCTTCTTCCCTCTCCATCTCCCCTCCTAGCAAGCGATTTCTGCATTTTTACAGAAAAGAGGATCAGCAAGCTTCTGTGCTACTCTGGTCTCCCTCTGCCTCACCCTGTCCCCAGCCTGTTCATACACCAACAGCCCAGGAGGGACCAGGCTACCATGCTGCGAGGACAGAGAGAAGGTCCTCCAAAACCATTTGGTCAGATGATAAAGTGCATGGTACTGAGGAGGAAAGAGACAGGGGCACCTGTGCCACTATACAGAATTGCCTAAAACCTCCCTGTCATCTTCAAACCCCATTCATTTGTCTCCTTCCCTCTCCCTTCCTTCAGACTCCCTCTAGTCACACCCACCCCTCCCAGCTTCAGCTCCTCTCTTTCTTTAAAGCCTTATTTCTTCCTGACAGCAGAACCCTCTGCTCCCAGCCCCTCAACACCTCACTGGCCCCTTTGGCCTCCTCATTTCTAAATACAGGTTAGAAACAGCTCCTTTTGATATAACTTTATTTATTACTCAGCTAACTGGATAACCATAAGAGTTTTAAAACACTGGTCAAGGCATATCCGTGACCTTTATGAATTAGTGGCTTACACCTAGGGGGTGCACTTATGACACAAAGAACCTTGATAATAGGTCCCACGGTCTAGCAAGGCAGTCCAAGACAATTTTCAAAATCAGTCTAGACAGCAGTTCTTCAATCTATTTAATTTACATACAATTTGTACGGAGAAGACAAATCTTTAATTATTTCAGCTGATATATGAGAAAATAGAATCAAACTTTTAGTATGCAATTCCTCCTCCAGCTCATTAGGTTTTTCCAATCCAATCAGTTGTTTCAATTAAGAGATAATACCACTCCTTTCAAGCCTTGACCCACTTCTATCCCTATATCAACAATTATAACAGTCCTACCCATTTTTTCATCTGGTGTTCAGAAGTATTTCCTCACATGATCTACAGCTTCTGCTGTGATGTGAACTAGCCTTTTTTCTGTTTTTTTTTTTTTTTATATTTTATCAGACTACACTTAAAAATTGTGCTGAAGGAATTTTAAGATTATAAAGTCCAAAACTAGAAAGTATCTTCATTAACATAACCTGTCTGTACAGACAAAGTTATGCTTTCTAGAGTGTGGCCTTCACAATACAGACAGAAATCACACATTTTCCCCTGTGATTTCTTCATCCAGTACAGCTGTTGACTTTTAGACTGCTTAGGTTGGATCAAGTAGTCACTTTTAGACATCTACACCTCAAGAACTTGCTGATGCATTTCTTGCAAAGAATATCCCAATTTCATCCTAGTGCAAGAGTTGTAGGGCCTCTTCAGGAATTTGATTCTGATCCCTGGTGGGAGGAAATTAAACCTCACTTGTAAAGAGACTTTGAGTATCACTACTTTGATACTTGGTGTATTAAAATTTGGCTTAGCTTGGTGGATATTGCTTAAAGCACGAGGCAATTTATCCATCTCATGAAGTAAAAACAAATGTCAATTCTTAAAATAAAAGTTTAAGCAGTAGTGAGTTAAAGACCAGTTAGTGGAAAGCAGAGAACACTGTGTGAAAGGCAATTGAATGGAATTATATGGCCAGAATTTAAAAATTGTATGTGCCATAAACTTGCTTTTAATTCACACTATACTTCTTTCTTCAAAACAGTAATCTAAGTTTAAGTGTGGATTTTAGTTAGCTACATTTCAAGCAGAGGTGTGTTGTTTTCCTCAAGGCTTAAAGGCTTCTGGGGTTCCAGGGGTAGTGTTTTTCCTGTGGTGCAAGAAGGGGTGAATTTCACTGGTTATAAATTCATCAACTTTTAAGGCATCAAAAATACTTCTACCATTGGTTGGATGAAGAGTCAAGAATAAAAAAATGGCATCTTGAGCCTGGTTCCAGGTGCCATCCTTCATTCACATCGATGTATTTTTAGCTATGCCTGTAAACAATCACACAAAGTGGGCAGAGAGTGATATGAATTCACATATGAATTACAAGTGTGCCAGGTAATTTGGGTTTAATCAGAGACTTTTCGAAATAACACCAAAAATGCATTAAAAAATAAAAAAAATGTGGGTATTTTCATACTTGTGGATGCCATTGGCTGAAACATTTGCACTGAGCTTCAGAAGTTGTTTGTCCCTACTCTCCCTGTGCATGTAATTCAGAGCAGCCCTGAGCCTGAGCTACTTTAAAAGACTACAGCTACCAAGACCTCTCTGAAACCCGTCAGTCACTGAGAACTGGTGAAGCACAGATACTTTTGAAGTTAACCATAAAGGACTCACTTTCCGCTCCTCTAGGGCAGGGATGGATGGCTGTGCCAGCTGTGTCTTCAACCTACTGCAAATTCCCCTGCTTTTGCTGGGGTCTCAGCTAACACACAGGATCAGCTCTGCTTGGGCAGGGTTTGGGGAGCCTGTCCTTCTTATCTGTTCCCAAGCTATCAGAACAAATCAGGTAATGCTCCCACTGTGAGCGTCTGCTTCCTACTGGAATTCAGTTACAGAATTGAACAGTGCAAAGGAAAAATGCCTTATCCTGGGGGCATGTGCAGCTAACTGAGAGGGTATTCTCTTAATACACATACTTATTTTCATTCAAAGTAAACTTAAACTGTTTTTCCACTCTGAACAAATATCAACACACTGACACAGAAAAAGAAAGCTACCTCCCTGGGCTAAATTAAAAATAAAGGCTTAAAGTTTGTGTGTAACTAGGCGATCACAAAACTGAAGAGGTCATCAAACGTTTTGCCTTTGTTCTGAAAATGAGTATATGTATGACTTTCATTCCTCTCTTCTGTTTCTCAAGGCCAAACAAAACTCTTTACCAGTTCTCTGCCAGTTAAGCCAAGATTGATGCTACAGAAGACAGCCTTGTCCAGCACTTAAGAGTCCTAGCACCTTCTGTGTGGCTGTTTGTCATGAGAATTTACCAAGGCTTGAATTCAGTTTTGCTGTTTTTTTTCAGCTATGAGATACAGTCAAACAGACACTGCTAGCCACTCTCTTTCTCACAGGCAGGAAGAAAAAGCAGACATGAAAAACACAGTTTCACAGATCTGGAACCCCGCAACCTCAGCAGCAGCATCAACACTTTTTTCCTAAGAGACTGCAGTTTAAAATCCTTGTTTGACCCTTCTATATTAAAAAATAACAAGTAGAAGGAGGGTTTCCCTGTGTTTTATAAAGGAGGATGGTAAATGGGAAGAAAGGTGTGTGACTTACACTAGTCCCAAGCCTGCTTAGCTTACTGTCTGCAAAGAGAGAAGATTAGTGCCCAGGCATGTGGTACTGGTTGAGGTGGGTCTATGAAGGAAGAGCCTAGGTTGAAGAAAAGTATCCAAAACATCTCTTTCTCTTCAAAACACACATATGTCCATTAAAAAAAAAAATAAAAAAATAAAAGAAATTCTTTTTTTCCTAGCCATGGATTATGCAGATGTTTTCCATGATTCAGCTAGTCTGATTCTTTCTGTTCAGGTAGTTTGATGCAGTGCTACAGAGCATGGTGAAGGCTTTCGAGTGCAACTGAAAAATTAGCGACATCTTTGGTAAATCCCCTCAGCTGGCCCAGAGCTTTGTGCAAAACTCTTCCTGCATGACTTCAAGAGAAGACTTAGGTTCTGGAGATCATGATTTAGAAGCTTTCCTAACCAGATGCTTGGGTGCACTGCTCTTTTGTGGCTGATCCCTAATTTTCAATTTCCCCATCCAACTTGTCCAGCCAACAGTGCCCCTGAGTTGAAGCAGTGGGTTTGCACGCCCTATAAAGCAGCTTGGATGGAGGTGATAGAAAAAGCTTCTCCCAGTGTAGGACACATCCTCTCTGCTTTTCACATGATATTAGAAACTGCCCTGCCCAGAAGTGTCTTGTAAAGTGGTGTGATCCAGGTCACTCCTGTGCCTGCTGAGACATTGCTGCAAGGCACAAACTGGCTCTAGCATGCATCCCAGAATGTGCTGTACAGGAAGGGTGTGTGCTTGTTTGGGGTGAAAGGAGTTCCACCAGGAAATGCTGGCACTTCCAAGAAATGACTCCAGGTATTTATTGCTTGTGGAACGAATGCCAGGCTTGGATGAACACCATCTCATCCGACAGAGCCAAACTGAATAGCCTCCCTCCTCTTTGGCAGCAAGGGCTAAGTCAACCCTGCTGAAACTTGAAACACCTTTGTACAATTTGCATATTTCTATGATCACAGAATCACAGAGTGGTTAAGGTTGGAAGGAACATTAAAAATCATCTGTTTCCAAACCCCACTATGTTCCAGTCTCCAGTGATGCTTGAACAGTGACCATATGCTGCTGACATTATCCACTAGGAAGATACCAAGTGCAAATACAAGGCAGGAAAAAGGTGGACATATAATACACTTCAAATATAAAGAATATACTAAACATTAGTGTAATATTTTACCAGTCTCCCCACATGTCATTCCATCAGATTTGTAATCTAGATAATTCAAGGAACAGCGTTGGTGATATGCAGCCTCTGTCTCAGAGCTTTGCTGTTTAAATGAGGGAAATAAAACTACCTCTTCCCAGCTTTCTGTCCTCCATTATATGAAAAATAGTGGTATATTTCCTATTTAGTAAGAATTTTACACATATGGCAAGTGAGGCATATAGGGCATAGAGTGGCAGGACACACTTTTCTATACTCTTTGAAGCAGTCCATTTCCTTAAAAAATTCAAATATTCCCTCTGGTAGTAGTAGACCAGCTCAAAAAACTCCCATGTTTTGCACCTTTTTTTACTTCCTTGCTTCTTTTTTCTTCCTTATTTGCAATGATTATGTATTCTTTGTTTGGCCTATGCACCCAGTCAATCCTGCATTCCTCTGACTTTCCCAAAGTTGTGGCTGTTGAAGGGATCATGGGAAGATGTTTAAATGACGCCTGGAGCAGGCATGCACAAATTTAAGCATGATGAGTTATTTGTGGCCTGCCTAGAGAATGCGTTCTCCGGATGAGTAGCACTTTAGTGAGTAGTCCCAATGACTTAAATGGTATGACTCAAATAATTTGTGTCGCAGTTAAGAGGTTGAACACAGGTGGAAAACCAAAAGGTGTACGGAAATTCTTCTCTGTTGAGTGTGTGCACTCAGTTCCTGAACAGCATTAGCTGCCACTGCATGTGTTCACAGGTCTGTCTGTGACAACGCATCCTGCCCGGTTTTAGTCTATGCAGGGAATGAGGAAAAATGTCTCTCATTACCTTGTAGTGCCAATTGGTCAATACCTACATTTTTAAAGGTATTTTTGGAAGGGAAGGAGGGAGAAAGGGCATCACAAAGCTGGACAGAGAAATAGGGACCCTAAGAAACCACGCTCCACAATATTGCTTTGCTGGGTGGCAGTGATGTGTAACAGCTGGGAACTCCTTTCTGCTGGGGAATTTGGCTTGAAGACTCAAAGCCTGTTTACCACTGCAATCACATTAATGGAGGGCAAGCTCCAGCTCTTCGTTGGAGCACAGCTGTTGCTCCCACCAGGATGTTATCCCCTTTCTACTCAGACTAGAGAACACAAATTAAATGTTCCATCACCTGCATTGTCTCTGCCCTCATCTTGTTTTGGGAAAAGAGAGAATGCAAAACAGATGTCAGGTGATGCTTTGTTCTGGATACAGATAGCAAGCGGAGTTCACAAGCAAAGTGATGCTGAAAAGGTGTAAATTAAGCACAAGCAGCTTTTAGGCTTGTGGGGGAGACCAGTTTAGCGTCTAACCTGCAGGTAGGATTTTTCTATTGCTATTACTGTGTAACAGATAAATTTGGCATTACACTGCTCCCATGGCAATGGAGGCATTAATCCAGCCCATTACTGTTGGCCATTCCAATACAAAGCACAATGGATGTTTGGAGTTAGCGAATCCCACACAAGAGCTGGCCATTCCTCTTTATAAAGCATGTTTTTGTGGGCAGAAAGGGCCCTAGGAAAGGGAAGCTGTGCAGCCATGCCAGCACCCCATTGTCAGTCCAAAGACATCCCTGTAGTGTGCTGTTTAGGATCCCACATCACGGCCACTGATAGAGCCATGCCTGCACCCTGCTGCCTGTCCACAGCTCTCTCAAAAGGAAAAGGGGGCCTTGTCAGCTCTGCAAGAGGAAGAGGAAGCAGCCCTCTCCTCCTCCATCTCCCTGTGGGTGGGTGTGAGAGGTCTGGCTAGTCTCCCTGCTGGCATGAGAGAGATTGTGCAACCTATGCATCCTCTCCTCTTAGTGGGAGCACAAGCACACCCTTGTGCATGGTAAAAGCAGCTTCCCTGCCCATCACCTACTGCAAGAAGCTTGATGATGTGCTGCGCCGGGGTGGCCTTCCTTACCACATGTGAATGCTGTATAAGCAGAGGAGGAAGGTGAGGAACCAACATTTAAAGTGACTAGGGGCAGACTTCCAGCGAGTGCAACTCAGTGCAGCCTGTTGGTTTCAGTGATGCTACATCAACTTACACCAGCTGAAAACCCGTTCGCTGCTTTTGCCAGAGTTAATATACTTTCCTTTCTTAGGACAATGACAGAGCAGTCTAATGGTAATTATTGTTATGCAGGAAGTTGAAGTTAATTTCTGTTTTCACAGGAGTATAAATGCCAGGGCCTGCATACATATATTTCAGAAGCAGCGAGAAATTGCACACTGTACTGACTGCATTTCATTAGCATTTACATTATCTTTGGGCCTAGAGGGCTCAGTGGAAATAGAGAACCTTCTGCATAAGGAACTTTTCCCAGGGCTTTGTAAGGACTTTTTGACTGGGTCTTGAAAACCCCCAAGGCTAGCCCAGCCTCTGGGCCTCTTATTGCACTAGCTGGTCGTCATCACGGGGAAGCCCCAGCTTCAGCTTGCCCATTATCATTCCCCTCCTACCAGGCACTGCCAGAGTGCTGTCAGGTTCCCCAAAGCCATTCCTGCTCCTTGCAGGAGGAGCTAGTGCCTCCTCACAGGACAGTGTTCCAGTCTTATCAACCCAGTGGCCTCCTGGAGCCCCTTTGCTTTGTCTTTGTCTCTCTTCTGTGGGGCCCCAAACAGGACGTAGTGCCTAGATAAGGCTCAGTGGGCCCTGAGCACAGGGGATCCCCCAACTCCCCTCTACAAAACTATCTGCCCTGTAGAACTTGCAAAATGAAAAAAAAAAAAACAAACAAACGAATAAACAAAACCCCACAATGAACAAACAAGCTGGATCACAGGAAAAACAAGGAGATGGAAAACATGGTTTGCCTAAACTTAGCTTGCTTAGCTGAGACCTTCTGGGCTAGAAGACCATCTAGCCCATTATCCTGCCCCTGAGACTAGCAAACAGCCTATAGTGGTGGAAGAGTGGAATGGGAGGTATGCAAAGGGGGATTTTGGGGAAAGATTTCCCAACTTCCAAGAACTTGAGTCTCATGGGTAAATTTAGTAGCTCCTGAATCACTACTTTTTGTCTATACATTTATCAGATTGTGTTTGAACTTCATGTAAACCTTTACCAACCTGTGGTAAGGAGATCCACAAAATTAGATGAAGTTGCATGAAAAAGAGCTTCATTTCATGTATGAAAATTAAAGGTATTACGTTTGCAACTACTTCTTTCTGTTTTTACAGACACTCCTTACTTCAATAATTCCTTAATCGCATTCTTTGTTCCACTTACTTTTTGTTACCCAAAGAAGTGTTAAATGCTCCATTCCTGGCAGTATGCAAGGCCAGGTTGGACAGAGGTTTGGGCGACATGGTCTGGTGTGAGGCATCCTTGCCCATGGCAGGGAGTTGGAACTAGATGATCTTAAGGTCCTTTCCAACCGAAACCATTGCATGATTCTACGACTTATGTGGAGCACATGCCTTTAATTGTCTGTTTCCTCTGTGCTTTACCAAGAACAGATGCAGGCACAAGTCCTGGACAGGTTTTTAAAAAATGTTGCTACAGACAAGGTTTGGCAGAGATGTTTTCTGTTTCCTTTTCTTTTCCTCAAAGTTCCTGGCATGGAGTTTGCATTTTCAGCGGAGCACCAGCCCTGCTGCATGCAGAGCTGTCTATGTGAAACACAGGATCTCATCCTGACTGAAGATAATCCATTGAAACTCTGTCTCTGCACCAGTAAATGTCAGAGACAGTTTTTCTGTAATCTTCCAAACCGTTTACTTCTATGCCATTGCCCTGCTAACCTAGGGATGGCTTCCAGGAATTCTTCACTGGGAGAGTTCATATCCTTTCAGTCTCACTTAATGCACTACACATTTTGTCTAAATTACTGCAGATTTTGCCCCTTCATCAATGACACAGTGATGGCACAAGGACTATGCCCTGATAAAATACTTTGTTTTTTACTATTGGACCAAAAGTTTTATGACATGCCTGTACGCCTTTCTTTCTGCAGCCCTGGTTACTTTGGGCCTCATACTTACCCCAGGAACCTGAACTTCAGCTTTATCACATCCAAACCCCAAGAAAGGCAAGAGGTATTCAAAGGCTGTGAGACAGAGACTGCACATGAAGAACGGGCAAACGGGGAAAACCCATCCCCAGTATGCATACAGTCATCCATCGCCTGCACTATGGTGGCAGTCAACCTCCATGGGTATTGTTTCAGAGATAGTAAAATGGCAAGAGTACAAGGTGTGACTCTACATTGGTCCTTCCATTGCACTAGGTCACTTGGTGACATCCCAGGGCGGAATCTGACCCTCTGGACACTACTGGGATTTTAGTACCTGTGGGGTCAAACTGGTGCTGTCTTAATCAGTGTCCACGAAAAGGGAACAAAACCTGTTTTTACTGTTTCACCAACCCAGGAGAGCACTAACTTTTATGAAAGTGATGTGTGTTTAGCCCAGCACAATATAAAAACCCCACTCCAGCCTTTTTTTCTTTCTATCAATGACTTTCTGTGGCAATACCTCTAAAAGTATTCTCTCACTGATCTCTGTGAGCGACAGATCTGGCCCTTTAGGGTTAAATTGGTGTGTCCAGTCTTCCTCAGAAAGACATGTTCTGTGATGTGTAGCACCACTTGGTCGGACGCCCTGTCTGTGAAGCCTGGCAAAAAGGCCAGAGGAAGTGTGGTGAGTCCCGCATTCTATCTCAGACTGGGACCACCTGACTTCAGCAGAAACACAGCCTAAAAGGGACAACAGGCAATATCTCACGTCCTGGGAAAAGATCTCAGATAAGATGGTGCTCTGCAAATTGCTGAAACAATATTTTAAAGATCTGGCATCTTCATGTTTCTGTCACAGCTTTGATGTGCTTTCCTGAATAAATTGCTTCATGCTTTATGCTTGAGTTTCCACCTCTGTTCAATAGGGAGTCATTATAAAGACCCCTAAAAGCTAGGAATTATTCCAATTAAACCACAGAAATGGTACTGCTGACAATCTTTTCAAGAGCCGATGACATTTCTTGGAGTTGAACACTGTCATTTGCTTGGTGGTTACCAAGAGGCATTCATGGATGTTAAAGCTAATAGTAATTAATTGACCATGTAAAACCACCAATGACTGAAGCAGCTGACTCAGATCCCACCTCTTTGTTTAAACTTGTCTGTAAATTCTTCGCATTTCATTTGGTAAGAACAAAGGTAAACTGCTTTAAATGTAACCACAACCTGTAAACATAACATGCAACCTCTGAAGGAATGGTCAGATTTTCTGTGGTGAGTGGGTGCAGCTTCCAGAATGAGGTTGAGAGGTTGGCTCAGAAGTCTCCAAGCTTTGAGCATTTCCTCTCTGAAAGAGAAATGGGGGTTTCTGCAGGATGAGGAAAAGCAAAACAACTGTCTTAAGGCCAAGGTGGTCAAACTGGAAGAAAAGGACATGCAAGGGTGGGCATTTGCTAGAGGAATAGTCAGGCTTTTAAAGTGCATGGTGAGTGGGACAAAAGAGAGATTTCACAAGCATTCAGTCCAAAGGCAGACAGTTACAGGTTTTGAAAATATCACTTTAAACAAATCACTTAAAGATAATAAAACATGGGAGTAGGAAAGCTCTTCCCCTCTTGAGCACATTTTGCATTTGTTCGGAGGTACACTGGAGACACAGGAGACCAAATCCTCCTCCCCAGGCATTTCAGATACCTACAGCTGCTGAATGTTGGTATTTTTATCCTCAGTCGCCTTCCTCATTGCATCCACCCCATCTCAATCCTCAGACAGCTCAGGCTGTAGTGCACGGGGTCAGCCTGGGTGCTAGGACACTCACTTTGCTGCCCAAGGGAAGTCATAACACAGAGTTTCTTTCTCTGCATCACATTTCAGCCTGCCAAAGCCATTAGCTCACCTGAGAAACTATGATAAGTTCAGAAAAATGGACATTTCAAAACTAGGCCTGCTTCCCCCAGTTGTTTGCAGGGAACACCATTTGAATTTGATTGCTTTGCTGATCCTTAACTATTTTAATTATACTACAGCAACTCTTGCTAGCTAATTATTGTCTCCAAACTAGTTTAGTTTATGCTTTTGCTCTAAGCACTTTACTCAGGACAGTCCCTAACTTAATTTTTGCCAGAACACCGAGATCTGTATCAACGTGAGTTATTATTTTCTTTAGGTGTCCCTGATGATCAGACACTTCATCAGATTCTTTAATATCTTTTGCATCCTGTTGCTGTAGAGAAGTCATGCACCTGCTGGACCATCTGCTATTGCAGACTGCAATTCAACCCACACACTCAAGAGATTTCTTTATCCACTGCTTTGCACTTTGTTAAATGGTATCTGTCTGTAGAGAGAGGCTCTAGTAAGGTTTCAGATCAGAGCCAGTCCACGATGTTCCAGAAGCCCAGGCAAAACCTGATATTTTCCTACCATTAACTCCAAAGGACTCCAGTTCTACCTCCAGAAGCAGAAAGGAGCACATGGGGAAACCTGCAGGGCAGCGTGGCATGCTGAGAGCTGTTCATCCTGCACCTAGGGAAATGGAAGCGCAGTTGCAGCAGCAAGCCTACCACAGAGTGGGGAAGTGCACATGCTTTTGCTTCTTTCCTGCCAGTCTTCTTGTCTGTTCCCTGCTTTTGTTTCATGTTCCATTTCTTGTTCGTATTTATGGAATCCCACTAAAATGCCTTGGTGTAATCACCTCACATTTGCATGAATTTTTGCTATGCTGTTTATGTTTTTCTTTCTTTCTTTCTGCCTGTCACAAGTCAGCCTGTTGAGTTGTTGTTGTGCAGGTTTATGAGGCAAAATATCCAGCTTTCCATCATGCTCCCAGAGCTTTCCATTCACAATGGAAATACATTCTTTTCTAATTTCCCTGCAGTATGGGCTGAAAATAGAAGGCCTCTGGTTTTGTTGCACGCATGACCCTGCATCACTGAAAAACATACAGCTGAGTTTAGTGTTTGCAAGTAAACCAATTGTCTTTTTGAATATCTTTACTGTATCCAGTCTCTGTAATATAGCATTATTTCATCTGGAATACATGTTGTTTCACTGTCATCTAACAGTATATTGACAATATTAGCAAAGTAGTAATTACCAGCATATTGGCAATCTTAAAAGAAAAGGCTTCTGTTACTTGCTGTATTTTGATAAGGCAACTGCAGGTGTTGTTTTGGTAAGTCCTTATGCCCTGTATTGGAAGTGTGCATTCCCCAGGGATAATTTTCTTGGATGACTTAATTTTTCAGTCTTACAAGGTCCTTTGGAGTTATTTTGGGGGTTTTTTTGGTCAGCGTCCCTGGGCAGCTGATGCGTTGTGAAGAAACTTGACAAAAATGTCAGCTCTTTGTTTTCCCTGTACAATATGTTGTTACCACTGTCATGTTCTACAACCACTCACTGTGAACACATGAGTTACTGGTGCATCCTGGAATATTTCATGGCACTTTTGACTCCTCCCTGGTTTCACTGGCAGGTTCTTACTAAATCATCAGGATTTGGTTGATTGTAATCTCTTTGCTTTTGCTGTAGAGTCCTTTTCTCTGGAGATGTTACTATTAAAGGGACAGACATATGAAATGCTAATAGTAGGCTGATTGTCACTTACCTGATGCAGAATGAAACCTGGCAAAAGAAGGAATAGTTAATACCCCTTAAGAGAGAATAGATATCAGTACGCACTAAAAACAGTGACTGCTGTCAGTCCCATTACTAAGTTGAGAACCTGGTTTTGGTTATAAATGTTACCTTCCCATCTTGGAACATAAACCTTGTGATTTAGGTGGGCAGCTAGGTAGCTAAAATGAGCGCTCTAGTTTACAGAGTTCTCCACTTTGTAACTGTGAAGAATAGTTATGAATAGTTCAGGAGCAAGTGTAGGATTAAATGGGTTTGCATAATGTCCCAGCGTAGAGCTACACAGAACAATGAAGTTATCAAATAACACTTCCATATTTTCCCTTATAACTGACATATCTGCAGTCTTTCTGTGGATTAATCATGAACAGACAAAGGTCTGAGCTTGCAAAATTGCACATGCATTCTCAGTTTTAACTCATAAATAAACTCACAGGAGGAATTGCCATTAAAAACAAATATTTTTTCTCTGGTCAGTGAAGTGATCCCACAACTTTAAGTGCTTTACTAAGCAAGCAGTATAGGACTAGTATATTTAGGGTTACAGGATTCTTGTCTTGGCGCAGTTTTGAATGTTTTATGAGTCAATTAAAACTACTTGAAAGAATTTAGTGACACAGGCACCACACATTTTATTCTCTGACAGCTGAATTCCACATTGTTTTCATAGGGGTAGGATTAATGAAGGTTTTTAAAAAACTTTGCCCCAGAAGGAAGTACCCATATCCCAGTTATTCACATTTTCAAGCACTTAAACTTGGCAGCCAGGGCACAACCTGTAGGAATTTTTCAGTGATCCAAAAGGACCCTAAATATACATCTAGTTAGGTTTTCACAATGATGAAGTACTGTGCTTACTGGGATCTGTGATGCCCAACAGCATCTCCTGAGTTGTACTGTGTGTGTGTGTGTGTGTGTGTGTGTGTGTGTGTGTGTGTATGGTATGAAGGTCTTTAGAAAGTTCTGTCTAAAGAGTATTTCACAACAAGTTTTATCCACAGAGGAAGTCACACCAGACTCATTACATCACAGCACTTCCAGTGCTGAGGGTCTCGAGCTTGACTACCTATTCAGGCTTTAAAAAGGGGTGAACTAGTAAGCAGACAGCAAAGCTATTTGCTATCTACATGCTTTAAACCAGGGTCCATCTGGAAATAGTCATGTGTTATGGCCAAATTTTTGGGCGAGCAAATTGCTGTTTGCACGAACTTCAAAGGAACTGTGCTAAGTTTCCATTCTCAGAGATCTGACCTCTGGGGTTTTTATTCAACTTTCACACTACATTCACTACCTTCCTCACCACACCTTTTGCCAAACAAAGCTATATTTAGCCCTTTGTCTGGTATTTTCCACTGGATTCAATTTTCCCACCACCACTAAGCAACCCATAAAACCTCATTCACAGTTTTGCAAAGCCATGAAAAGAAAAATGAAGATTTTTTGGATTTTTTTTTTTTTAAAAGTAGTTTTAACTTTCCCTTGGCAGTCTTTTACTAGATGTATATTTTGATACTCTCTGTCGTCCCAGAATGATGAAGTATGAGACAGTGACTGCGGGCTCTGCAGTCATCTTAACTGTGGCAGAACAATAGTGCATTAGGACTTCACACCATGTCTCTACAATTGTGGAAAAAAATGGAAGGTAATTAGTCTGGGAAGAGGAACAAGTTCCTATAAAAGCTCTGAATCTGCACTCACAGATCACTGAAGTCACGACTTGCTTTTAGAAATATGATAAAGCCTTGTGCTGACCTGAGATCTCAGGCACTTGTTAAATTGCATGCAAAGCAAAAGAGCAGAGAACTAGTCATACTGGGTCAAACAAAAGTCCCATCCAGGTTAATATCCATTTTCTAATAATGGCCAGGAGCAGGCTTCTAAAGGAGATTACAAGAGCTGGGCATGTAGAGAGCAATTTTCCAGATTTATGCTCCCAGTTCCTGTCCGTCAGCCAGGTACCTTGTTCTCAGGAAAACTACAGTGCCTAGGTAGATTTGTGGTGCATTTCCTCCTCTCCTCCCCACCCTGCTACCCTCCCAAATGGCTGGCAGGGCTCAAAACAGACAAATACACAGCTTTTGTTTTGGCCTGTCTGCAGGTAACACCCCACCTCCACCCCACCCACCAGTGCCCTGCATTTAACACAACTTGAAAACATTATTTTTTGAGGCTTGAAATAACTGGATTTCCCTGGGCTTTAATTTACCACTTGACTAATTTCCTATTTAACCTTTCACTTCAATCCTTATTTCACAGCATGAAATGATACCCTTGCACACCACAGCTCTCTTTTTGAGGCAAGCCTACCAAAATTATCTTCTGCTTGGATGTGATGGAAAGTGCATGCAACTTTCTGAAACAACTCAGTGAAAACAACATATTGCTTATAGAATATTCTCAGTGAAGGTTGCAGCTGAGAAAATTTGGTAGCAGGAATGGCATTTTTTACCTGAAGTTCCACTTATTTAGAAAGGAAAGGTCATGAAGACTTTATGAAAGAACAGTATTTCTCCACCCACATTTCTGAAAGATACCTATGTCTGTGCCTGGCTTTAAGCAAAGGAGTTGCCATAGAAATATTCCTTTGCCTAATATGATGCCTGCTAAATCTGGGATTTAAACAGAGACACTGTAATTAATCACACAAATTTTTATAGCCTGAGCTAAACAGTCAAGACTTGCTAGCTATAGATAAGTATTTCTTACACAGCTAAGGCACAACAGGGAATCTTACCACTGGCTCGGGCTTTAATTAGACACATCTTAATTATCTTGCTGGTTGAAAGACCTTAAAACAAATCTGGAGTGACTGTACACCCTCTCTAAAGCTGTATTTATTCATTTTTGCTTAGGATTTAAATAAGAAGAGTTATGGAAAAAACAAAGCCCACACAGAGAGACTCCTGTCCCCACATACAATATATTTTTGTTTACTGCTGCTCATCTAACCCGTTTTCATGGGCAGCAAAAGCTCCAGTAAAATCACAGCAGTTCTGAACTAGCTGTGAACGTATGTGTGTGGGGAGGTATGTGCAAGCATGAAGTCTTATCCTTCATTTTGTATGTTGATGACAAAATGGATCTAAACAACTTTTGCACTTAACAGCAGGCCATTTAACTGACTTTTCAGTGAAATCCACACAGAAAATATGCATCTGCATGCCCAGTCTATGGGGCTAGACCTCTTGGTATGCTCAGACAAGAAAGAATACCCTCAGCTGGTCCCGTTGCAGTTGTCCCATCAAATACTAGGCCACAGACAAACAAAGCATGGAATTGATGAGAACACTTATGTGAAAGAAGGGGTTATTTCAGTTCCCAATCTTCTAAGTATTTTACCAGTTCAAAGTTTTTGGACAAGGTACCTAAGAGCTTGTCTAACTCCTGAGAAATAAGAGATGTGCACTTGCATCTTTTCGGACAGATGAAGGAACCAAGCTCAGGTTTCTCCTCTTAGGGAGAGGACATTTTCCTGCACTGGGCTGTTAGCACAAGCAGGAGGGAGGATGTCTGTCCTTGTTCTGATCATTTTCAAACAGCATCTCCTTTTTTTATGATGTTTGTGTTTTGCTTTGGGGCTGTGAATGCACCTCCCTGAAATAGGGAGTTGAAAGCCTCCTAAGCTCCAATGAGACATTTTGGGTAACAATTAACACTTGGGTAGTTTGTTGCTTAGTACACATCACAGTTGTAAATCCCACCATTGGGTACTCCTCAGGCACTGAATGTGGAGCCTGTGTGCCTAATTCAGGGTGCTGTTTTAATGACCAGATCATGAAGAGTTTGGAGCTACAAAGCTGAGAGCTGCTGGGGTTTAAATCCACTCTCAGTTCCGAATTGTTTTCCCTTCTGTAAAGAAAAATGCTAGTAGCTTTGCCATACAGCCACAAGGGTGTTTTGAAGACAAGATGTTTTGGAGATTATATGCCATTGAGATAATCTCATGAAGGAGATTGTGGCAGAGCAGGCAAAACACATTCCAGGGTCATTGACTCCAAAGGGGAGCTGTTTTCTTCAACAGACCCTGTGGGGCAAAGGCACTGTGAACTGTAGTCCTTGGGGGTCTATCAGGCTAGCAGAGTTATTTAGTCAGGGACACTGAGATAGTAGCAGACCTGTCAGGAGCAGGGTATGCCAGTCTAATTTGGAAGGCCTGTTGCTCCCTTGTGAGTGGACCAGGAGGATGAAGATTATCATGCTTGGCCACTAAGGTCTTGCCTAAAGTGAAGAAAATCAATCTGGATCTAAAACAGGTTCACATTTAATGTGAATTTGCTAAACCACATTAAATCTCTGTTTTGGCATTTTAATCAAAGGTGCTTTTAATGTGATTAGACTTCGTTGTCTTACCAAGTGAACTGGTCTGAACTTAATTTCAGAATATTTTAGTCCTGAATTAGAATATCCACCCAGAAATTGATGAAGTTTCAATACACTTAAAAAATTAATTTGGATCATTTCTGTGACAGCACAATATGTGGACCTGAACACTGGTCAATGGATTCACAGCACTAAAGTGAGAAAGCTGTCAGTACTGCTGGGGCTAGAGAAGTTTGGATTCAAACAGGGGCTGCCAAAATTATTCCTCTTAATAGGTTTTCACCTTCCATGCCTTTTCACCTAGTCTACTTTTAGAGGCCATGTCCTTGGTTATAACTAACAATGTTTTTCCGAAGTGTAGTATCCTGTAGAAACTTCGGCCTGATATGTTTTTGAGGAAGACAAAGCTTATGCCCATTAACTGCACAAAAATATTTTTTCATCCATCAAACACCGAAGAGCATCAATGTATTGCATATTAATGGGGGTAGGAGTTGTGAGTAGATGATTTTAAAAGTTCTGAAGTGGTAAATGTTAAAGCATCCATCTCTCCTGTTGCAACAACTTCCTGAATTTACACAAATCAAGTCTGTAAAAATTATTGGTAAATTGGAGACTATCAGGTCTTGTTTGTAACAACATATATACAGACACATGTACAAACAACTCTGAAATGTGCTATTTCCTGAAATAGACGTTAATGGGACGTCATCACCTGTCACGATTGCTGCTGTTGCCAAAGATGCTGGTCTGTGTCTTGACCTTTAAGCCACTGTTAGGATACCTTTGTGTAATCAAGATTCGCATCTTCAAAATGTCAGTAGAACAAAAGCTACTGTTGTCCTGACCCAGCTGAGTAGATGTCAAAGGCTTGGTGCTTAGCTGCTGACAAAATTTCAAGTCCAGCTTAAGATAAAAGTGTGTTTTATTCATAGTTATGGTTAGGATTTACCATTTAGTTCTGTTTATGCCAATGTTCCTTACTCTTTTCTTGTCACCAGTGGCATAGCAATAAGCAGTTTTGATCTTATGCAGATTGTCTTCCCACTTGTTTTTATGGGTCTTAAAGGAACACCAAGTAGAGGAAAAGAGAAATTGGCAGTCCACAGTTTAGGGGAAGACTGAGAAGAGGATTAAACCATGAACTGGAAATCAAAGAACTGAGTTTGTTAAATAAGAACATTTTTTGTAAGAAAAAAGAAAAACGAAAAAAGAAAAAGGTATTTAAGCACTTCGTACTCTTGTGGTAAGGCTTTGGAGTCTCAGAGTACTTGCAGTTTTGTACAGCCAGTGTATTTGTAAAAATGAACCTAGAAGCAAAAGAAAATCAGATTGTTGACTTTTCATTCAACTGTTTGTTACTATGGAGCACTTTTTATTTATTTTTGTTTGCCGGTATGTCTCTTTCACTGTGCATTGCATTTTGCAGAGATATGAGTGAAAAATCAGACTTAGCAGTGTTCTGCATTCACTTTGCATGATATATACAATTGTACAAAGTGCAGAGGTCCAGTCCAGAGTAGCCAGACTACCAGCCCGACTACCAGATAAGCATGAGCATAGGCGGAGCTAAATTTCTATGCTGAAGAAGTTGACTTGGGGAGAGCACGGAGGTTAAGGAGCAAAAGCTTCATGCACAGTTTCCATCTGTGTTGGCGGCAAGCAGGAGGCCCTCTTTTACCTGTCCTACAATGAACTGATGCACTGTCAGTTTCCCAAGCAACTGTGTAATTTTTATGAGTTTGTGCAACGTGTTTAAACTATATAATTTCCACTGAAATGATGTACATGGTTCTTCCATCTATTACAAGAAGTTGGATGTTTGAACTGATAAAGTGCTTTGAGATTAGTAGATAGGACTGTGCTGTAGCAGCTCAAGGGATTGTTGTACATTGATCATTTTCTGATTGGTCTCTGACAAGCTCACTATCTACTACAGTACTGCAGCTGAGGGGGAAACAGCTGTTTTAACATGGTGCCCTGTCAGCTGCTACCCACTCTGCTGAAGTACCTCACAGCTGGTGACAGCAAAAGAGGAGAGACGGTCTTATGTGACATGAGTGATACTTGCATCTTTCTCGTCAGTGTATGCAGGAGTCAATCACACCCTTCTGCTGCAGATCTGTGACACATTGTCTAAAATGAATGATAGTTTCCCCCTGGGAATAACAGGCTTCTCTCAGGGGCAGATTTCTGGTATGCTTTCTCAAGAAATTTCCTGTTTCTGACAGAAGGTGCCAGGGAGTCAGGAATATGGCACTGCATTTTTAGTCTTTCATTTTGAAAGTATCCTCAGCCTCCTGGGGTCTTCTTACAGTATCACACCCTCAAAAGGAGAGTGGTAGGGGGTCCACCCTGTGTCCTTCTCATAGAGCCTCGATGCTGATAATTCCCGGGAATGATGGTCTGATACTGATGAACACGGAGTGAAGATGATGTTTACCTCAAGCATTTAGATTTTGCAAAGTACAGAAAAACAGGTCATATCGACATTAATTGAAAGTACGCTTTATTACCCGACACAGCCCTTTAGATATTGCTGGAGTAGGCTGCCTCCTTGCTGAGTAGTGACCCCTTAAGGAGAAACCGAGCTACTGACACCAGTAATATCTCCCCATCTCCAGCTGCTCTTCCGTGAGATTTGCTTTCTCTCCGCGCCCTGACTGGGGCTTATTCCCTCATTTACGGTTCAGTACACTTGAAACAGGATGTCATAACGCCGTGTGTCAAGAAATTCAGAATGTTGCTCAAATGCGTCCTGTAGTTGGCATCTTCTGTATCTTTTTGTGTCAAGAATTGTACCCAGGTCTTTTACTCACTCCCCCCCCCCCCCCCGCCCAGTGGTTTGATTTGCTCACTGATGCTGTATTGCCAGGCCACCGAGGAACTGCATTTTTTTTGCCTTATTGTTTTGCAGTCGATATTGTACATTCTTCTTATTTTACCATAGAGACAGAACTTAACAAGAGTACTGTGGTTTTCTGTTTGTTTCAAAGCCCAAATGCTGAACACCCAGCTTCACTGGTTAACCACTGCTTTCTTAAAAAAAATCTTACTCTAGAAGAGCATCTTGACATAATTGAGCCCTAAAACTTTCAGTCCCAAAAGATGAGGAACGCCGTATATGTTGGGTTTGGAGTGTTTTGTCTTTTGGGGGCCTCACTCAGGAAGACTTTTGAATGTTTTCAATCAAACAATATTTAAAAAGCATTTTATAGAATCTTTTGTGCATGGTAATCATCGCAAATGTTTTTGCAGCCTAGGGGAAACATGGTATAGTCTCTTCTAGAGAAGGAGGAATCACTGAGAACTGTGAAGTAGCAATCCTACTTGTAGGCTCTGATCTTACCTGGTTTTCCATGTTGCATGACCTTACTAAGCATACAGGGGAAACCTTCCATTGTGAGATTTTAAGTAGTTTGGTGCAGACCTTTCCTGTAACTTCCCAGAGTATTGTGTTTCCCACCTAATGGTGTAAGGGCATCTCCTACAGATAATGGAAATCAGCAGGGAATGCGGCTCGGGTTAGCTGAGCAACTATATACACAGATTCTTTAAGGTTTCTGCGTGACGGTGGAGTTCAGTTCGGTATATTTACAGTTACCTGTTACTTTAAAGCTGTCTCGGCCATGGCTATACCGGATACAGTTTCGCCTATGAACGGCAAGAAGTCTTTCCCTGATCAGCTCACAGTCTGAGAACTAGCGGTCCTGTGATCAGCCCCGTGAGAGGATACACACAAAAGTAGCGAAGGACCCACGCTGAGAAGACGGGGCGGTAGTGAGACCTCCCCGGCGGCAGGATCTCCTTGCAAAGCACCAGGCGCGGGACAGCACGCTGGCCCCGCAAACCCGCCTTGATCTGAGCCCCCACCACAGCCGGGGAGGGCTGGCGCGGCCGGTCGGGAACCTGAAGCAGGTGCCTAAGTGGCAGCGCGCAAGGACGCGAGGAGCCGCAGCGGCAGCTACCGCCTCTCGCTTTTCGGATCGCCGGCCCCGAGCCTCTCCCCCGCGGTGTGCCCGCAGGTCGGCGGCGGAGACACTCGCGGGCTTTGCCGGGCGAGGGGGGGGGGGCACCGGGCTGCACCACTCACCCTGTCCTGCCCCGCCCCGCCTCTCCACCGCCGGGACCGCGGTGCCTGCGCCCTCCCCGGGGCAGGGGCAGGGGCCGGGGCCGGGGCCGGGGCCGCGGCAGCCCCACACCCTGGGGCCGTGCAGGCGCCTCTCGAGAGCAAGCGTACGGTGCCCGGGGCGGGCATTAGTGAGGCGTGTGCCGAGGGGGTGTGTATGTGGGCTGGAGTTTATTATTATTATTATTAGGAGAGGAAGGGAAAAGGCAAGAAAAAGGAAAAAAAAAAAAAAAAAAAGAAGGGGGTGGAGAAGGAGGGAGGGGGTGAAGGGAAAAAAAAAAAAAAGCCCGGAGAGGAGTTTCCCAAAACTTCCAAGGAACTCGCGGCTCCAAGTCCCAGGCGGCGGCAGGCAAGAGCGATGCTGGAGCCTCGGGCGCTCCGGGAACCGACAGCGGCGGCGCCGAAGACGGCTGCGGGCACGGCCGCGGGCACGGCCGCTGGGACGGCCGCTGGAACGGCGGCGGCTGCGAGCGCGGTGCCGGCCGGAGCCGGGATGGCCGAGAAGAAAAAAGACGGCAACGGCAGGAAGGGGAGGAAGGGCAAAGGGCCGGGCAAGAAGCCCGGTCCAAGGGAGCAGGGCGAGGCGCCCGGGTCCGCCACAGGTAAGCCCTTCGGCAGGTGTGGGGGCCGCCCATCGTGGACCCACTGCACTCTTCCCACACCCGTGGGACCGCACGGTGTGGTCGCATCCCCGGTTCCTGGCCCGGCCCCGCGGCGGCTGCTTGCCGATCTGCCCGGCCCCGCGGAGCAGCGGAGTTGCCGGGAGCCCCTCGGCTATCCGACCGCGGGCCGGTCTGCCGCCCGCCCTCCTTTCCTCCCACCCGCCCTTAACTCTGAGCGGCTCTCGGCCAGCTGTTGCTTTTTTTTTTTCTTTTATTTTCTTTCTTTTTCTTCCCCCTCCCCCTTGCATTTTTGGGAAGGCGTGGGGCTCTCTCTCCGATTACAAAACACGTTTTCTGCCCCTTCCCCAGAAATCACTTAGCTGAGTTAACAGATGGCAAACTTTCGTGTGGGGTATTTTGTCTAAACTTGCAGCTATTTACTCAGGGATGATCAGAAAGGACATTTCGCTCACTTAGCAGCACGTGCTGTTTCTCGTATGCCTCCCCACTATGAAGGGCGAGGATTCGTGCTGGTGATACCCCAGCCCTTCCTAGGTGTCCACAGGCAGAGGACTCTGTGGATCGACCTCAAAGGCAGGGCGCGCACTGATCATGCTGCCTCACTCGCTGTAGTTATTTATTTGTATTAGCCAAACACCTCAATCAAGATCGAGACTCCTAGTGCAGGGGAGCACATGATGTTTTTCCTAGAGAGCTCTATGCTACCTAGTTTATCAGAAAGCCTAGCGGTACATGCAAATGCACTTGGCTTTCTGCAGCAGCAGTGTGTAGCTGGAGTCAGTGGTTAGTTTACCTATTTCTTTGACTTGTTTGCTGTTTGTTGGAATTTACTTTTTTTTTTTTAAGAGCCATATGAAAAGCAGTCAGTTGCCCAATTTGGGCTTGTTTGGTTGGTTGGTTTGTTTTGTTTGGTGTTGGTTGTTTTGTTTGGGTTTCTTTTCTTTTTTCTTTTTTCCTCTAAACAGACAAACAGCTCCAAAGGGTAAAACTTCCTAAATATACCTCCATTAATTTTGCTTAGTGCATCATGATGCTGCTCTAGAGTTCAAGCCATCAGCGCTCAGGGAGGATGTGTGATTCAGCACAGCAGCAGGTATCCCCTTGGGCTAATAATCCTCAAACTAGCACTGCCCAATGCATCCTCTTTTGCTCTGTCTTTTGAAGACACAGTTCACCCAGCTGAGTGGACATAAGTGAGTTTGAGGTACAGCCATCAACATTTCCCTTGTGATGCCAAGCTAGAGACAAACTCTCCTTTTGATCCTCTTTCTCTCACACTGGGTCTTTACAATGTTGTTTATTGTTACCATACTAGTATAGTGAGCATCTCCTACAAAAACTGGGAGATATACTTCTTTGAACATTAAAACCTCTGGCGAACCTACCCATGACAGCTGGGCTGCTCAAAGTGTTTGAGGGGTTTTTGTTTGGTTTTATGGTTGACAAAAGCCAGGAGGACAGTGGCATGTCGGAAGATTTGTGATAGGAAAGCTCTTTTGAGGACGTGTAAAGGGGAGACACATTTTCTGACTATGCGCCTCAGAGTCCCATAGTGTCCCATCCTATTCTTGTAGGAGAGCTTTCTTTTTCCTGCTTTGTGGATGATTTTCTGTCTCCAGTGGAGTGGGGTTGCTGCACTGGAGGAACTGGGATTGTTTCTGGAAGTCAGATCCAGCTCTGTGTGGAGTGCAGGAAGCTCCACATACCTTGGGTTGGGCATTTGTGCCAGTGCTGAGGGAGCAAAGAAAGGAGCTATGAACCAGAGGGGATATGTTTGAGTAACCCAACCAAATTAATTGCCAATTAAGAACAGATTTTTTGAGAAGATGGTCTTCATTCTTTGGTGTGGAGAAGCAGAATAACAGGCTGGAGGATCCAAAGAGGTATATATCACCTAAAGTTTAGGTATCAATTTGTATTTAATTCCCACTTCTGGTGCTGTGGTCTGATCATGTCTGCCATGTTTTATCTGAAAGATGGCAAGTGTAGACTGATGTTCACCAAGGGAGGGCTCAGACCACTCCTAACTCCTAAGGCTTTGCTAAATAGCTAGAGGGCTCATGTTCCTACTAAGCCAGGCTACATCAGTATTTGAACGAGAAAAAGTCCACTTTTCTGCAAGTGTTTACCTCAGTTTTCCAAAGCTCCAGTATGTTTTTGTTGGTATGAAAGAGTACCGCCTTTATCCATACCTGACATTGCTATTCAAAAGTTACCTGTGTGGGCAAGAACTGAGCATTCTTCTATCTTACATAATTAAAATCCTACTCCTTCCAAGATGTGAGTGTATGTGGTAAGGTAATTCACATGTGTAGCTAATCCATATAGTGTTTGAAGGTATGGTATCTAATAGGAGAATGAAATACAGCATAAGACATCATTGTACACTTAGCTCACAATCGAATAATCTAACACTAGAAACGTTACATTTATAAATTTTATTAAATCTGTTACTTAAGAGTATTTTCTCTTGGGAGGGCATTTAGAACAAGTGATACTTTAGAAGAGAAAGAGCAGAAAGGTTTGTTAATGTAAGATCGTATGATCATAGAATGGTAAGGGCTCAAAAGGACCTTAAGATCGCCTACTTCCAGCCCCCCTGCTGTGGGCAGGGACACTTCACACTAGACCATGTTGCCCAAGGCTCCCTCCAACCTGGCCTTGAACACTGCCAGGGATGGAGCATTTACCACTTATTTGGGCAACCTGTTCCAGTGCCTCACCACCCTCACAGTAAAGAACTTCTTCCTTATATCTAACCTGAACTTCCCCTGGTTTAGTTTGAACCTGTTACCCTTTGTCCTGGCACTACAGCCCAAGATACAAGAGTCCCTCTCTAGCATCCCTGTAGCAATGGGCTTTTATTCTCTCTGTTCAAGCATATCAGAGCTTTGATTAATAACTGGGCTACACATGTTGATTAACAGTACTTAGTAGGGATGATATGAAGGCCTTCTAACTTTGGTGTTACCACGATTTCTCCTTTTTGCTAATACAATTTTGCTGTCGTACCTGATGATGAGGTATGTGTAGGATATGCAGTCTGAGAGGTCATGAAACAGTTTTGCTTTTTAGTAGCAACTAAAAGTCCCTACTTTCTTAGATTGAATTATGCCAGGAATTGGCATCTTCTCTGCTGTTATTCTCTGTCAGTAGTTTGCATCCAGTCTTCCTCCTATATGAAAAACAGCAGCTTGTGGCCAGTCACCAGTTTTAAGATCTGTGCACTAGCACAGAAGCTTTTAACAGATCTTTAGGGTTTTTTATTTACTGCTGCATTGTTTTATTTTTTCTGATCACAGCTTATCTCAGCTGAGTTTGCTTTTGGCTGTCAAACTGTATCACATATCCCTTCAATCTTGGGTCTGGAAGCATCTAATTGATAACTTGTCACCAAGTTGGGAATTGGCTTTATGATTTGGGAAAAAAAAAAAGTGTGTGAGAAGGTGTTTCTTTACTACGTTCTGTCATAACTTACCTGTAAACTCTGCATAACCATTCGAGAAGAGAGTTACTGGAAATAGAACAAACCCCAAACTTGAGCAAGCTGTGTCTCATACGTTAGCTGCACAGTGGTAACACACACAAAAAAGAATCTTCATGTTTTTCATTGCCCAGGTAAAATGTAGACTCTGTTACAAAAGCTTTGGGAGGTTCATGTTGTCATGGTTTCTTTTGTTACTAAAATTGTGTAGAAGAACATTTCATCCTCTCACTTCAAGTGGTCTTGAGTAAACTGATTCTGTCTGGCTTGTCTCAAGTCAAGAGTGATTGTCTCTTCCTTCAGCAGGGTACTCTGGGCCATGATAAATACAGAGGGTAGAAAACTGAGCAAAGAGTGTTACAAATGGACAGAAGCTTACAGCTTTTCTCTGAGTGATTTCACTGAACTGCTGTGCCAACAGAGGATTCAGACAGGCTCAACAAATATGCCAGCAGGGCGTCCCAAGGCATCGCCAGCACGTTGAAATACATCCAGCCTGGGCAAGGAAACCTACTGCAAGGAAGCTGAGGTTGTGAAACAAGGTCTCCAGACCTCTTCCTCACAAAGGGACTGCTCCTGACTTTGGGTGCTCTTACAGCAGGAGCAGGGAGACTGGGACTGGAGGCACTGTGTCAGCATTTGAACCTCCTGCCAGCCTAGCCTTTGCATTGGACCACATAAGGTGGTGCTAGCGAAGTGAGGGAAAGGAATCAACCTAGGAAAATTCCCTCTATGAAAGAGCTGTGTTTTGGAAAGTAAGGTGGTGCACCAGCACATCAGCTGCGCAGCCACTTGGTCAAGTGTTCCCAGGCATCTCAGGTAATGTGAGTTTTCAGGTGGTTCCTGGTTAGCAGAGAAGATGAGGAAGGGGCTGCTGGAAAGGACAGAGCATGAGAAGACATGAAGTATTTCTGAGAACACCACCTTGATGTGTTCAAAGACTGACAGTGCAGTCCAAGCAGTGAGCTCTGTAGCTATGGGTTACACCAGTCACACTCTAGGTAGGAAAAGCAAGACTCTTCAAGAATCTGGTACACAAAGGCAAATTTGTTTGGGGAAAAGGATGAGTAGCAAAGATGGGTCCCAATCATCATTTCAGTGAGGTGACCTCAGCAGCATTGTTCTGAACACATCTACACTTGCAGAGCCCAGAGAAGGGAGGTTGTAGCCATTGGCATAAAAAATAAGTACCTGGTACTTGCTGGCAAGAAGTTTAATTTAGAGTTATATAAAATAGCAGAGCTTTGAGACTACACTGCAAAATACACAGCATGAAGTTCAGATGAGATGAGTGTGACTGAGCATCACCTTTGACTGCATCCTGGTAGCAGGCTTGGCTGATAGAAAAAGAAATAGTTTTGATCATATTAAAGACCAAGTTGCAGGTCAGGGCTTGGTTGGGAGGATTACAGTTCAGTCTGAAGCTTGCTAAGTTTAAATTGATACTCAATAAGGAGAGGTCAGAAGGCAGGTCAGTATTTCAGCATGAATTGAAGACAAGAGCCTTGCAGATGGAATGAGAGCTGTGATTTCTGGTAAAACTTGTCCACTTCAGTGAAAAATCATTGCTTAGAAGGAGTGACAGCTTCTGGTGTATCCAGGCCAAAATATTTATGTGGTGCAGGTATGCCTGTACATTTTTCTGTGAGGAAAGCCTCTCCACCTGCAATGCCTGAATGCTCCAAACATTCCACACAATCTTCAGAGCAATTTTGAGAATGAATCCTTTAAAAAGCATGCGAGTGTGTTCATGTTTTGTGAATAAATAAGATTAGTCACCATTCAACTTTTTTGACTTAGCACTACAAGTACTACTTGACTGTATCCATGGGAATGCAAACAGAATTGTGAGGACATACCAGTACTGTTGTCAGGTAAATACTGTATGTGTATAGAAAGACATTTCCCTTGTGAAATAAACCCAGAAACTGGTCTAAACTTTGTGCGAATGTTGATAATTGGGGAAGGCCAAACAAAATTTTTATCTTGGGTATAAAAATGCCACAATTTGCTAAGCTATGCAAGGATTTTAAAACATTAATCCCTGGCAAAGCTTGTGAGCTGACACTCAGATCTGAGTTTGTCTGTTTGTAATTGTGGGCTTCTCTTTTTTGAATGTCTGGAAAGTCAGTAACTGAAAATAAAAAAAAAAAAAAAAGAAAAAAAAACCACCCACAAAACAAATTGAGTGAAACAGTTTGAAACAGCTCTCATAAGTAAAAAGAAAAAGGATCCTATGTGGCTGATTTTTCAGGAGGCTTTAGCACTCTATTTGGAGCAACTCACTTTTCATCTTGCCTACTGAATCAAAGTCACTGGGTTTTCAAGAAAACTTTCTGGGTACTCAATTCATGAAAGTCTAGCCACAAAAAAATCACACAGAAGCTACTGAGCATCTTTGGAAACAGATTCTGCTTTAGGCTTTACCTAAGTGACAATTTGTTATTCTGAAAGTAAAGCGAGCTAAGTGCTGAACTGTGGAAAACTCTTCCAAGCATCTCCCTTCCCCCACCTTCCCTTTTTAATCTGTCCGGAAGCATCTGATAGTTCTTTGAGGCAGGTACTTATAACCAAGAGCAAAACAGTGAAGAACAATTGTGTCGCAGAGTGTCAGAAGCTCTGGAAATGCTATGAATTCTTACGAAATCAGTGTTTTGTTAACATTCCAAAAGTAACAAGAGTGAATGTGCCTTTAACAGTACTGATAGTTTATCATGTTCCGTTATGATACAAGAAAACAAACGAAGTGTCAATAGTTTGTGTGAGTCATACTAGCTGCACAAAGAACCGCTTGAACAAGCTTGAGGTGTTTCAGTTAACCCTCAGTTGCTCCCTCAAATACACCGAGTCTTGGGGTCTGCGGGGGCCAGGGGGAGATCTTGTTCCAGCCCGAGAAAATTGAAAGTCTTGCATTTGAAACATTACGGTGTCAGCGTCGGGGCTACAGGCGGCGTGCAGCAGAAAAAACACTCCAGGGCGGCGGGGCTTGCACGGAATGCTCACGGGGCGCTAAAACTGATGAAAATAGTCATCATCATAACGAAAGGGGAGAATATCGGCGGGTGACCAGAGGAAAGGCAGAGGGGCTGGAGGACGGAGGGGTGCCCGTGCCGCTGCTGGTGTCGGTGCCGCCGGCGGCCGCGAGAGGGTGCGGCGGGAGCGCTGCTGCTGGCGCCGGCCCCGGCGGTTCGGGTTCGGAGCTCCGGACCTGCCGCGGCCTCCCCTCCTCGGGCCCTGCACATAGCAGGCAGTGGGGCGGGAGCCGCCCGCTGCCCCAGACCGGCGGGGCTCGGGGTGAGGAGGTGGGTGCAGGAGGCCTGAGGGGATGTTTTTCGGCCCTGTGGCTCTATGGGTGCTTCGACACTGTTAGAGGGTGAAGATGGCAACTTGAAAAGCAGTCTCCTGAAAATTCAGGAGGGGTGGGGCTGTTACGTTGTGCTGCAGGTCAGTGCATGTGCAGGTGAACTGGTAGAGAACCTGTGACGGTGGCTTAGGTCCCAGCAAACACTGTTCTGATCTCGGGTGATAGAAGTGTGAAATTGCCCAGTGTGAGTTCACAGAGATGTTCATGAGTACGCTTTTCTCCTCTTAACTCTTTCGCCTCCCTTCCTTCCTCTCTGTCTCCCTTCCTCCCTCTCTCCTCTCCTCTCTCCATTGCTTGCTCCATCACTCATTTCCTCCCTTCCCCCTTTTCTCTATCCTCACCTCTTTCTCCCATTCTCTTCTTTTTTTTCTCTTACTCCTTTCCATCCATCTGCCCTTCCTTCTGTCCTTCCCATCTGCTCTATTTCTGTTAATGAGAAATTTATTTATTTATTTTTTTAAAAAGGAAAATAAGCAAGGTATTCATAAGGGACAAATAGCAGTCTTTAACTTGACCTCCCGACTAGAGTAAATGCTAGTGTTTTATTTCTGCACAGAATACTACTTGTCTCTGGTTTTGCATTTCTGGTTGTGTAATTTTCTGTGGGATCATTATATTTGGGGAGAAATCAACCATGTTACGTAGTTTGTTCACTGTGGGCCATTTGTCTCCTCCTAGCTCTGAGAAGGAGTCTACTGGCTTTGCAGGCCAGGGAGGAAGAGAGAGATGTTAATCCATTTGTGACAGTTCACTTGGGAGCCTTTCCTCATTCCCTCTGTGCATTTCTTTCTCAGGTTTTATGAGCTGATGGTCCTTCCACTTCTGTAAGCAGGGGGAATCCAGGTCAGGTAGCTTGGGCTTGGCATTCAGATGTGGACTCAGGCTGAGCCTTGCTCAATGTCTTTCTCCTGCATTAACAGCTTTCATTTTACCCCTGAGTCAACCACATGCCATGTCCTATGGCTAATGGTTAATCCTTTTGAAGACAGTTACAGAAGCATGAATGCATACTTGAGATGACTAAACAGAGTCCATGGTAACATCCAGTTGCAGAGGTGATTGGTAGAGGTTGTTCCCACTGCTGTTACTGTCAGAATTACATTTTAAATCCAGTATTAGAATGTTATGTGTGAGTGGATGTGATGTTTTAGCAGGATTGTTGGCTCCTACAGTGACAGACTGATCAGTTTTCCTTTGCAGAAGTGCAGTGGACCTAGAAAGGAAAAAAAAGGGGATGTTCTGTCAATATTATATTGCACCTGTGTATGAAACAGCACTGAAAACTGCTCTGAGTTATTGCATTATACTTGCAATGGATGCTAATAAATGAAATGAGGCTCATTATTCTTTAAATACTTTTTTGCATGTAGCCTTGATTTGTGCCAAATAAGCTGGTGTTGTTTGTATCATCACAGTTCTTTGAGGGGTAGCTGAAATCTGTGTCCTTCAAATTCTGCCTTATGGAACAAGCTCAGTCTGAGAGCAAGCTCTGATTGCCTAGGAGCCAAAAGTTTACAGATGTTCAAGGTCATGCCAGATCAGAGTCTCATCCCAACACAGAAACCAAGTCTCTTGACTCTCAGTCTAACCTCTTTCTTCAACCACTCTGTTTCCTGACATATGGCCATTCTAGAGATAAGAATAACATAGAGATAACAGAAGCCAGGCTTTTACCCTGTTTTTGATGTGCATAAATATTCCTTCCCCTCTAGGAAAATCAGTTTCCTGGAGGCCACTGTGCATTGTTGATCTCTCTGTTGCAGAGGGGACAGAAAGATGGGGGGTCTTTTTAGGTAGCATGTGCATTGCTGCCCCACAGGTCCTGTGCAGCCAGCTCTTGGCAGGAGCAAGTTCCACAGCAGGGATATGGGGATGAAGGGCATAAAGGAAGATGTCAATTGTGTGCCACTATGCCAGACTTGTATGTTCAGGGAGTGTCACTGGTTGGATCTGAGAGACCCTCAGAGAGAAGGTGGTATTAGAAAAGTTTTCCAGCAGGCTGCTTCCAAAGGCAGCATGTCCCCTTGCAAGAACAGAAGAGGAACTTCTCATACGCCTCCAGTGGGAACAATGTGATCTGTAAAAAGTGGTGTCTTAGGGTAGCCAATGCCTCTTTCCTGTTTCTGCCCTCTGCTGAAGTTCTGCAGTGAACCATACCAGCTTTATAGAGGTTAAAGAGGTTACTTTTGGAGAAGTTAGCAAAGCTTTTGAAAAGCAAACCTGAAAACATGAAAGCTGCTAGTTGAACTTGTAAAGGGTGGGCTGGAAATGCAGAGGTATAAAGCTCACTGTAAAGAGTGTGTTCTCTCTGGGAGCTCTCAAGGATGAATGGAGCTGCTGGTGCACTGGTGAGGTTAGTTGAAAGGCACTGATTTTAAAAGTGGAGGCAGTTAGGCAGAGGAAGGACATGTCTGAGTATGTGGAGGATTTCTGTTCACAGCATCTGAGATGAGGGTTGGTATCTTTTTTTGAAAGGTATGCTATAGTTCAAGCAAAAGCTATGGGATGAATGCAGAAATTACTGGGTGAGGTCTTTTTTGCATGTCAGGCTTCTCCACTGACCTCCTGAGCAAGTTGTTGCCAGACTACACAGACAGTGTAGGTTCCAGCAGTCTTGGCCTCATCTTTTCTTTCTTTTTTATTGATGCATTTTGATTTAAATCGATTTTTTTCTTAAGCATGTTGCACATGGCATGTGAGAAATTGCTGCAAATGTACAAAAGGCTAAGTGCAAGTGCTGGATGACATAATGAGCTGTGGGGAAAGAAACTGATTGTCAGTGAAAGTGAAACTGATTTTGAGCACAGGTTTTCTTGGCTGTGTGAAGTGCCAGCAATGGTCAGAAATGGGAAAACTATTTCAGAGCAATAATCTGGGTTGGGGTAGGAGAGGGGATTTTGAAATTATGTCAGAGAATGGGAATTAAAATAGCTAACCATCCTTTTTAACTCAGGCCTACTCCTGGTACTCTGTTCAGCTCTGGGGCCCCCGGCATAAGGATGTAGACCTGTTGGAGGAAGTCCAGAGGAGGCCATGAAGATGCTCAGAGGGCCGGAGCACCTCTGCTATGGAGACAGGCTGAGAAAGCTGGGCTTGTTCAGCCTGAAGAAGAGAAGGGTCCAGGAAGACGTTCGAGCAGCTTCCAGTGCCTACAGGGGGCCTACAAGAAGTCTGGAGAGGGACTTCTTACAATGGCATGTAGTGACAGTGAAAGGAGGAATGGTTTTAAACTGAAAGAGGGTAGATCTATATAGATATTAACAAGAACTTCACTGTGAGGATGTTGAAGCACTGGCACAGGTTGCCCTGAGAAGTTGTGGCTGCCCAGTCCCTGGAAGTATTCAAGGACAGATTGAATGGAGCTTAGAGCAACCACGTCTAGTGGAAGGTGTTCCTGCCCACGGCAGTGGCGTTAGAACTGTGTGATCTTTAAAGTCCTTTCCAGCCCAAGCCATTCCATAATTCTATGATTCTATGTTATTTGGCATTGCTATGCCCTGATTATTTCTCCAGCGTGTGTATGAGAGTGTCTCTCACCCTATTCTGTCCACACCCTTACAGTGGAGACCATTTGGATGAGGAGCCTTTTTTGTAGGGTTAGGACCTGTCTTATCACAAGATGGTCAGCACTCATCCTAGCTACAAGGTCTCTCTTGAGGCTTATGTCAGTTTCACAAATGCCAGAACCCACTAGTCTCAGCTGCCGGTGTCCTTGCTTCCATCCCCAAAATGCTGTCTGCCTTCATCCCTTCTCCAGCTCACACCTGACTGGTAGAAGCCATTGGCTATCTCCACTTTCCAGGCAGAAGAAACCACATCTTTGGCTGCAGTGTGAGTTGTACCTAACAGCAGGGTGAAATCAGAGCTTGATGTTAAGGGAATGTCATCCTCACTGCTGTCCCCAAGAAAGAGCAACAGAGGGAATGTCATTTCCAAGAGATGTAGCTTGATCTAGGCAATTTATTTAAAGGTATGAAATAACTGCACAGCTGCTGACAGTGACATTGCTTCCTCTTCAGAGGAGGTGCTGAAGAGAGATTCCCAGGGCATCAGAGATGTCTGAGGATGGCTTCTTCCCAGGGTGGATTTTTAAATGTTCCTCGTGGTTCACTCCAGCCTTCCATGGCTTTCCCTCAAGTTGACTTTGGATGCAGGTGAAATCAAAGCTGAAGCAGCTGCTAGGTCTAGATAGCTCTTTTTGTGCCCAGGGTCTGCAGTATGAGTCTTTGGTGTCTGTTTCTCTTTTGCTTCCCAAAGGTCAGACTCTGCTGCTGTGATATGTTGTGCTGAGTGCTGGCTACCACAGTGAGCTTACCTGAAGGTACCACCATGGCATGGGAAAGAGGAGGACATGTGAAAATACTTTTTTGCAAGTGCTTCAAATGCTTGCATGAACAGAATGTGTTTGGGAGCCTCATCTTCTGTCACACAGTGTGCAGGCTCCGCACACTTATCCAAGATGCTTATACCTAGCAATGCCAAACTATAAATTTTCACCAGGCCCTCTCCAGCACCAAGGGCTGCTCAGTGCTTTGGCAGGGAGTCTGCTCATGCTTTGCCATCTCCACCATGAAATGAAATAGCCCGTAAATGCTCTGATTTATACCATAATTTAGTTTGAAGTGCTGCTTTCCTTCCCACAGTGCCAGCAGGTTTAGACACTTCATGCTCTCCAGGGCCAACAGAGGAAGGATCTTGAGACAGCCTATTGTTACTGTTTCCACCTATTTCTAAGCTGTAAAAAAAAACACCCAAGTCTACTTTGGAAGGCCCTTGTACTATGTCAATAAGTGGTGAGGAATAGGCTGTGATGCTAACTTTCTTCAGTGTAGGCAGTTTTCCCTAAATGTGTCCCAGGAACCTGCATGCTCAGGACAGGGAAGAATAAAAGTTGCAGGTGTTGGTATTGAGCCAAACACCCAGAGTAGGAAAAGCATTCATTATGGATTTGAGGGAAAAACAATAATGAGCAAGGGAAAGACTAGATGCCAGCTATAATAAAATCATTTGTGCAGTTGAGAGGGGATCTTTGCTCAGATCCAGAGCAGTGGTTCAAATCCCTCCTATTCATTACAGGCAGTTCTGGGGTCACTGGGTCTGTGTATCTCCCTCTTCTGTGCAGTTAGGCCCTGAAAGGAACCTGGTCTTCCAGCTTACTTACAAGCAAGTTGACCTGTCAAGAATGCAGGAAAGTCCTTGAACATCACTGGGACTATTTACAGACCTAAAATTAAGCACTTACCTAAGCACTTCAGTAAACGGAACTAGCTGGGACTGTGTGCAAGGTGAAGACATGCCAATGGTTAGGTGTCCTTCTCTCAGCCTACATGGGAATCCATGTATATTAAACTGCGAGCAGGCCGTTTTGGGTGTCCTTTGGCAAGTCCCAAAAGAGCCAACTGAAAATGAAATTCATGACACTGTAAATTATTTAAACTGAGAAAAACAAATGGACTTCTGTCCTGCAAAAACAATATTTGGAAGAAATTGAAATGATGCACTGTGTCATGTCTGCTGGCCTAGAGATGGCCGGGAGAGAAAGATAATTAAATGAAGCATCTAATATTTACTGACAAGGTTAATGGTTACCTCAGATGATCTGTCAAATCAGGTGCTTGTCCATTTTCAGGTGTTTTGACATCTTTTTCGTCTTATCCTCTTTACATCAGCAAAGCTGTTTCTCATTCTACTCCATTCTATTCTCATCTACTTAGCTTTTGCAAAGAGAAGGCAAGCTTTTTTTTCTCCCTGGAGTCATGCTAAAGCGATATTAATGCAAACAAATGCAAACTTGTGCACACACATACACTCTGGTCCATCACAACTGCAGCAAGAGAGGAGTTAATTTTGAAGTGTTCGAGACCTCATAGAGTTATATTACACCTGAGAATTTGTCCTCTGGGGAAGTGTCAAGAAAAGAAAAGGCTTCTTTTCTAAGTCATTTTTAACTCATGGTTCCATGAAAATGCTGGAGCTCCTGGAGAGATCCCCTCAGGGAGTGGCCCTGTGAAATGTGTCAACAGCTGGATGGCACAAATTTGGAAAACACTGCTGTCCTTAAAGAACAGGACTGAAAGCTTCTGTGAGAAAGCAGTGCATTTTCCCAAATAACCATTTTAATTCTCTGTTAGTGCTTTAGAGAGGAAAAATTGTGTATTCTTTTAACAGCATTGGGAAGCAAGCTTTTCATGGAAAAGCAGAAATCTCTCCATCATGGCAGGGATGTGTTAAAATATTCAGAATAGTGAGTTCACTTTGATTTTTTTTTTTTTAAGCTGCAGTTGGTTAACAACTGCCTTGACAAATTATATAAATACCAAGCGGCCTTGGGATCGCCTTGTTTCGTGACATGTTTCATGGTGTTTCTCAGTATCAGTTTCATGGCAAAACCAGTCCATTCAGATCAATCTGAAGAATCCAGGCACAAATAAATTGCTTTGAAGTTGAGAGACAAGCAACAACTTCGGATATTTAGAACTCGAGTTTGTTTGTGAGGCTATTTCCATTCACAAAACCATGGTGACTTGTCACTCTTAACAAAGGAGTAGATAAGATAAAAAACATACACCAGGATTACACTCTCAATGTTCGCACATCTTTCTCCTGACCATTAGCAGGGTATGCATGGGTACAGTGGCACGGCCTGATGTCTGCTGTCTCTGGTCCAGCAGAAAGCCCCACCACACTAGAGCCAAGTCCATCTCTGGAGCCACCCAAAGTTCCCTACCGTCTCCAAGCTCCACCATAGGAGGAAGCTGCAGCTTGTGCGTCTGCTTCACACCACAAAGGCTCCTGAGCATCTTATCTGACCCAGAAGTACCTCCTTCCTCCACAGCTTGCTGATTTGGAGAGCTTTGCCATGGCCAAAGGCATCATATCCAATGATTTATGTTTTTTTTTGTCTTTTCTCTCTGTCATCCGCCATCAGACACAGATGGAGATTGGATACTAGACTAGACTACAGTTTTGTCTGACTGGGGTAGTCATTTTTATGGGTGCTGAAACATGCTTGAGAATGGAGCAAAGAAAGGGCATTTGGGCCTGTTTGTCAAGAAGAAGATACTGGATATAGAGGATTTTTCAAGCAGGAGCAGAGGATATGCACTTGATCAGGAATGACTGTATCAGCATCTCAGGGAGTTCTTTCTTAAGCAGCTGCCCATTTTTTATGTTCTCAGTGTTCTGCTGCTGTCATGGTGCCTGCTACATCTCTTTCCGCAGCACCACTATCCACGTTTGTAACAAACCCTTTTGCCTGGAGCATGCTGTATATAGCGTTTCTAGGGAGGAATGTGGGGGTGGAAAGACCACATGAGGTCATAAAGTTTTTGTGGAGTTGCAATTTGATCCAGAAAGTGAATTACCAGGTGCTTCTTCAGAGAGGGATTGGGGTTATATTTAAATACCTCATTTAGTAAGGCCTTTTACTCAGAAGAGAATCAATTCCATTTATTCTGTAAATGTGCATTTGTTTTACTGTAGCATAATTCCAGGATAATGTTTAAATTGATCAGTAGATTGAACTTAACAAATTAAGGGAGAGAAAAAAAAAAAAAAGAAGAAGACAATGCTACATTTCATTTTTCCTAACACAGAAGATTTTGCCAAGCTACTGAGTAATAAAACTTTTAAAAGGCAATACATTTCAGATGTTTATTTTCAGAAATTTGCCTGTACTTTGCAGGGGACAAAGAGAACAGGGGTACTGCCCCAGTAGTGTAATCAGTGCTTGAACTCTGTTTTTCAGGGCCATGGTGGATATAGCATCAGTCAATAAGCTTTAATCAAGGAGGGGGTGGCAGAGGAGCTCTGATGGCACTCTGCAAATGGATGTACTGCTGTTGGAATGGTGGCTGCTTCTCAGGAAGGCTTCTTGTAGGAGAGGGTTTGTAGAAAAGGTGTTACACTCCTGTGAGCTCTCAGCAGGGGTGCAGCTAGCTGTGACTTGGCTGGGAGGCTGCTGTGTCTGTTCCTGCTCCTCAGATGGACAGAGCTGCTGGAAACACAGGTTGTATTTTCTTTCTGTTGTGTTTCTGAACAGCAATGGTGAGCGTTGGTCTCCTACCCAGTTGTTCATGTGTTCAGCAGGGACGATCAGCTGGAGGCAGTAATGGCACTGCTTATGCACACTTATGCACGCTTGGAAGGCCAGAGCCTGTGGTCAGCAGCTTGTTTATGCAGGCACACCTGGAAAGCTCATCCTAGCAAGCTCTTAAAATACATACATTAAGCCATATTTGATCACCACTTGCATTTTTTCCCGTAGCTCTAAACCAGCCATAATTATGATCACTATTTCTGAAAGGCGTTCCCACCATAGTACCTGAAGTACTTTAGATTCACACTTGGAATTAGTTCAGATAGATGATAAATTTTTTCAGACTACCTTTGTGCCAGCAGCCCTAAAATACCTCCCCATTGCTGCTTGGGCTGAGCCTCTAGCCCCAGCTAGAGTCTCCAGCTGAGTCTCAAAGGGAAAAAAAAAGAGCTCCAGCCCACAGTGCTGCTGTAGTGTTACATATGAGGTGTTACAGAGACAGGGAGAATTTGGACTTGGGACCGTGTTCAAGAGGAGGGTAGGTGGAAAAGCAGGACAGGGATAGCACTGGGATTTGTGGGGCTGGACATCAAGAAGAGAGAAATGAGTGAGTGAAGAGAGGTCCTTGGTGGAGAGCAAGATAAGGAGGAAGGAGGGTGAAAGCAGAGGCTGGGGAAGCAAGACATGGCTGTGAGATGAGGATGCAGGAGGAGTGCGGGAGAGGGACAGGGTCACTTTTGGCTCAGGGGGAGACTGGAGATTGGGAAAGGGGGGAACCAAGGCATGACAAACCTGTAGCAAGGGTGGGCTGAGTGAGGCAGAGAAGGAAGGTGGCCTTGCAGGGGGGAGGCAAAGCACTGCCAATGCAGATGGTGTTGAGCAGCCCTACTTCCCCTGGGGTCACCAGGCAGAATGACTTCACTGGCTATCCTCTTTTCCCCACCCTCACAGCCACTGCACTGTTTCCATGCAGTGACCATGGCAACCCAAGTTTTTGACTGGTTGTTCTAGGATGGTAGCCGTAATGATAGTGGTAATGAGTATTGATGGAGGGGAGGGGAAGGCAAGCAGCTGTGGAGCAGGGGAAGTTGCCTGAGTACAGTAATCATGTTTGGCAGGTCAAGGGTGAACCGTGGCCTGCGGGAGTTGTTAAATGCCCAAGGCTAGCAAAGTGGTGTTATAATAAACCGCAGATGTTTCCGCTATTTACAATGTATACGTTATGCTTAAACCTGAAAATGCATCCTAGGATCTGGTGGGTAAGGAAACAGTTGTTAGCTGCTTGGAAATGACTTGCTGGTAATGTATCTGTTTCCCCTTGGTATTAGCTGTTGCCTGTTTAAAATATAAATCTTCTAAGCAGAGACCCTCAAAAGCAGCTTCTTTGCCAAACCAGTGGTTCCATTCGGCTTCATGAGAAACAGCACTGCCCCCCCAGACAGTTGGGGGGGGGCAGGAGGCTGCAGCCTGGGCATGGGAGCCATGAGAGCCATGCTAGCAGCCTGTGTGTGTTGGTGTGGGAGAGGCACTGCTGTCAAGCACGGGAGCGCAGCCAGTCGCAGGTGTGCAGAAAGCACTGTTTAATTTCCCCAGACTAATTGTTTTAGAGCTCTGAGCCAGAACCCTTGAGGTATGTCATGGGCCACAGCACAACCACAGTGACTTTGAATAAGCATTTAAGAGAGGGGGGAAGATTTAGTTGATTAGGCTTTTATGTCAAAACAATTGCTTGTCTACAAGAGTAAATTTGTCAGCTAACATGTGAATTTACATCCCAATGGTTGCTCCACGAAAACCCTCCAGGTGATCAGCCCTACAGCTGGTCCAGGCAAGGCACTCAAAATATTAACATTTAAAGTGGATGAGTTCAACTGTGGGAAGCCCTGGAGCAGGCATTCCTGTTCAGAGATGAACTGTTCTGAGAGAATTGGAGTAGAATCTGCTTTGGGAGTGAATTAAACTAAAGGCACCGAAATTTGGAATAGCTTTTGGGTCTGTGTAGAAGTGAATCTTGGGGGTCAGGGAGAAAACTATGCTGATTTTGACAGTTTCTGTTTAGTTTTTCTCCTTTGTTCCCCATTTGTGCCCCAAAAACTCCCTGTGCAGCTATCCTGTCACAAGTCTACTGTGGCTTCTATTAAGGGTGATGCCTCTTCTTCCCGAGCTCTATTGTCCTGGGTATCCTGTGCGCCTGCCTTAGAATGATTTTCTTGATTTTTAGCCCCGATGGACAGCTCCCTTCTATCCATCCAGTTTTACAATATTTCACATCATGCATAATGAGAAGGGATACTGTACAAGCATTCTGCCAGGCAGACCGCCTATGTGGTATTGATGGCCCTCTGTACATTTTTCTGATTCTCTTGGATTCATTATCAAGGGTGAGAGACCTTTCACTTTAGTGGTTTCTAACATGAATTGGTTACTCCAGTTTAAAATGTAGTAAGCCACTCCTATCAATATGAAGTCAAGGTCTGAGGTGACTGAGTGTAAAATAACCAAACCTCTGCAAATTCACATCCTATCCCATGAGCTGGCTTCTCTATATAGAAGGCCCAAAGTGTGGAAATGTCACTTCTCTGAAATCTTTTTTGAATGCTATACTCATCTGCTTTGCTGGAGAAAAGTTTTTTTTAAAAGAAAAGTTTTTCATGTATTTTGATGTGATGACCACTTTTTCAAATGAAGTGTCTGAATAAGAGTTAAAACCATGCATTTTTCTCTCCCAATCTTATGCCTAAAACAGGGGTGCCTCTCTTTATTTAAGGCTGTGATGATCATACTCAAATGTGACTCATGAAGTCACTTTTAGAACCTTTGTTTAGTGAGCCTGTTGGCTGTGAATTCAAAACATGTTTTCATAAAATTTCTGCTTCTCTTCTCCCACATGTCCAGCAGATTCAGCTAATGCAAGTCCTGTCAAAATCCTCTTTCTCTGTATTTTGATCTATATCCTTCTGCAGAATAATCAGATACAATAGCAAATATATCAGGTAATATGCTGTTTTCCAGCAAAAAAAAAAACACCTAAGAATGTATAGTGTGGTTATGTGTATGTTCATCTATGCAACTGTCTAAATAAATAGAGGGCAGAGATAGCATATCCTCAGAGCTTGGAAGACTGAGTTATCAAATTGAGAATAAAGGCTGTGCTTAATAATAAATAACAGTGTCATAATAGTTAGCAACCTGTAGGAATCTTTATTTTTTTTTATTTTTTTAATTTTTTTTTTTTTTTGGATGAGGGTGGTGAATGGGGTACAGAAAGGAAAAGGATGATTAAAACCTGCTGTGTAAGCCAGTGTTTCCTCTGATTATTTAAATTATGTTTAAGATTGGAGAAGCAAGCCATGGGGATTAACAGCTGTCAAATATCTCACTACTATCAAAACAATTCCATCTCCTGGGCACTGAGAAATACTGAGAAATGAAAAACTTCACATTTTTTTTTAGCTAGTCAGAAAGATTGGGATGAAGATACTGTGAAGAAAAGGACACATGGCCCTGGAGATTTTGCCTTTCTTGGCATGGGAACCTGGACTTCCATGATTAGGTGTTGTGTTTGGTGTGTGTTCAGTTAACCCTGGACAGGTCTGAGAAGGTGCAGATGGAGATGCCACACACTGCCAGCAGAGATGATTGCTTTGGTTTTTCTTTGCTGGATTTTGACCGTTCTCTATGTACTTTCAACTCACATCAAAGCCACTAGTAAGAATGGCTTTTGGGCGCTTTCAAACAGTGTGTGCCCACTTCCTCTCCCTCAATTACAAACAGCTTGATTGTCCTGGAGGCTCCAGAAAAATGATGTTTGGTAACCTTTCTCCTTAATCCTTGGTCTGTTCTTAGAAATTCATGAAGCTCATGAGATAAAATACTCTGCAAAAAGAAGCTCACACCTGGGAATAGTGACTTCCAAAGTCCAAAGCGTGCCTTAAACTCTTTCCAGAAGCAATTATTAAAAGGGAAAAATAAAGTAGATGTTCAGTATAATGATACTGTTGGGTTTTATTATTACGTTTTCCTGGCAAGTTGGGGTTTATGACATCTTGCAGTAGATAAACAGAGATTCAGGATGAGGCAATACTTGAAAACAGTACGCTTAACATCTACAGGGCACTTCCCTGTCTTGATTGTTTCTTTTCTCTCAGCAATAATGGTGTCCTGCTTGGTTGCTTCCTGCATAGAATTCCTTTTGCAGCCAGAAGGGGGACTCAGGATATTAAATTTCATCAGATTCAGTGAACTCATCTCTCACGTTCTTTCTTCTGAACATCCCTGTCTGATACTGTTATAGTTTTTTCTTGGCTTGCTCCATCAATCTGCTATGATTTTCATTTGCTTAGCTTTTGTTATTGCATACGTATCAATGCAGGACAAATTTTGCAGAAGGAAGTACTGAAATTTTAGATGCATGGCTGGAACCAGGTAGATATACCAGCTTTGGTGTATCTTTGTGTATTTATGAGGGGCGTTTTCAGCCCCTGTATTACTTGGTCTCCCCACAGTTACATCTTCTCCCCAGTGTGTAGGTAGAATCACAGACTGCAATTAATGAGGAACTATTTTGGCAGTTGAGGCACCCAAACACAGGGGAGTGTTGTGATACCCAAGAAAGCGGGTCCTGCTGGATGGACTTCACACCATCACCCATCTCATGACAAAAGAGAATAAATAGACATTCCTAAGCATATATATGCATGTTTCTTTGTGATGGCAGCAGTAGTGAAATAATCTGTGAGAGAAAAGCCAGACAGGGAAAAAAAAATAACATTCAGAAAAGTAGATGGTGTGGATACCTAATTTTAGGTTCTTTACCTAAAATGGTAAAGATGAGCAGACTCATCTTTTACTCATCACCAAGAAGTGAAACCTGACTGCCACTGGGATTCTTGTGAGACAGCCCTGTTCTCTGTACTCATGCCACCTTACAGGACTGAGTCTTACAGGAAAACTGATTCAACTGCCAGTTCTGCTGCAGGGGTTGCACAGAGTTTCCATTGTAAACCCCCATTTTCCCCAAATCTTTTTAGCACCAAGCTTTTATGTTGGATTTATTCTTGCAAATGTGAGTTTCTTTCTCATGTCTTTTAGCAAGTCTGGACAAAAGAGATGACTGGCAAGCCCCTAGGGTTCAACACAGCTGGGGAGAAAGTTATGCATTCTGCCTGTTACATACTATTTTCAATGAAAGTCCAGATTGAAACTTGACGTTATACCATCTTTTTAGGACACCGTGGTTTTGTTTGGTTTATGAATGTCTGGGTTTTTTTAAGGCAGAAAAAAGTGGCAACACATAAGAATTAGTCTGAGCACTATGCAGACCCTTTCTAACGGGAGATTTGGTTTGTGCTTGATACTTCGATCTCATGTTATTTCTTGGAGAAACATTCCTCCTGTGTCTGTCAAGGAGCAACAGATGCCTCTAGCAGATTTTGCAGTGGCTTACTCCAGATAGCTTCAGAGAGGCACAGTAACCACATCTGATGAGGCTGAAGCCTTTATTTTAATTCTGACTCTGCAAGGAATAAGTAGGCAGTCTGCTGGACTGCTGCAGCATGACACCAACAGCAGTGTGTGGGAACCTTCTTGGTTTTCCTCATCTGGACTTTTTTTCTGGGAGTTGTCTCTTGATACTCCCACGTGAGATTTTTACTCAGCTGGGACAGTAAGGAGTGTGTAGATTGCTGCCTTCCTTCCGTGCAGCTCATTGGTCCCAACCTGAACAGGCCTGGCCTGAGGTCTAGGGGGGCTCTGTGGTGGAAACAGCTTTTCTGCAGATTGGCTTGCCGTTGTTCTATTGCTCTTCAGTAATCTCTCACCAGCAGATAAGCACATTCTCTGTTGGATTTTATGTGTATACAGTCCAGGTGATTCATCATTAAAGTCAGTGTCCTGGCTGGGAATTAAAAGCAAAGGAAGAGTTTCCTGTTGCATAAATAACAACACACTGAAACTTTTTACTAGAAATTGTTTGGACACATAGATCAGAGGTGATATGCAAAAATCTCCTGTAGCAAAATGAAGCTGTTGTCCACAAGGCTGTTATCCTTGAGAATGAAGTAAAAAGGAGACTAGAAAAGGGATGAGACATTGGTCTGATTAACCCTTTTGCGCAGAGAATTATGATCACATTGATGTCTTTCTATCCTGAATGATGAATGCATCTCAACATGTATGAGTGTTAACACACAAAGTTACAGTCTTTAAAGTCAGGTTTCTTAAATAAATTCAATGGAAGCAGAAAGAGTATTGCCTCTAGAAAGACCCATTAGGATTAATTTAATCCAGAAGTTTATTGATTCAACTTAATTTGTTACAGAATTGATTTTAATGGGAGTTTAGTCATAAATCGGCTTAAAATCAGTTCAAGTGTGTTCACACTGAGGCTTTGCATTGGTCTAAATAAAACTGATTCATGCTTTACTTCGAAATCTGCAAATTTGGATATAGATAACGTCTGTACTTTATTTTTTGCCCCTTAGAAGGACTATAACACATTTCTCCATCTTCTGGGGTGAGAGTCTAGCTGTATCAAATCAATGACAAAGCATTTTATTTTCACAGGGCCTGAATTTTACCTCAGTACTGTGCTGCAACTTCAGTTACGGTATAGCAAAGAAAGCCCTTATTACTTGCACGCTTGGTGTAATCAGTTTTCAGGCTGTGATTTTATCCAAAGCTGTGACACATGAAAACCATTTATAAGTTTAAAAGGAGAAGTGGGGGAAGGGAGGTTAACTTGCTTTACCATGTCTTTATTTTTTTTACTGACAGCCTGTTCAGAATTTATATGGAGTTTACTCTCCAACTCCTTTTTAGCTAAACTTTACAATACGGTCTCTGTTTTGTTAACAGCGGGCCTAGGCTGGGACATAAGATCTGGCAAATTGCACGCATTGCTTGCTGCACTTTATACATTTGAGCGGCTCTAGAAGGTCTGCCTGTAGCTTCTGCATAAAAAGTGTATCACCTTCCTACAGTAAAAACCATAATTTCTTCCCAACAACAGATACTTGTGGCCATGACCATAAGGGTTAGATACATAGGATGTTAAACAATTACTGTTTAATGCATGTTAGGGTCTTTTTCACATAGGCATAGATTATAAGGCCACGAAGGGATTTTGACAAAAGGTTACTTTGAAACCTTGGCAGGATGGTCTTGATGGTTGTGTGCCAGGAGCTCCAGGCTGGGCTTGATGGCCTGGGGATCTATGTCGCAGTTTTCTGTATTTGCATGATGATCTTGCTCCTGTGTGGCCCACTACTTAGTATTCACACAGGTTTCCTGGTATGCAATTCCACTGCTTATGCTTGATCTGGAATATATGATTTAGAAGCCTTGTCTTTTTTCCTACATAATTTTTAAACTTATGCCTGCAGACCAGAAACCATTTCAGAGTTGCATAAAGTGTTCCTGTCCCTCATCCAGTGTTTGCTGGACCATGGCATGTTTCTGCACGCTTTACTGATCATGTGGTTATGGATTTTTGGAGGTTGACCTTTAAAAAGGTGTCTAATCTTGTATAATAATTTAACCAGGAGAAATGCTTCTAATTATATCTTTTTGCAAGCTGTTCTTTGTTGCAGGTATTTAACAATATTTGTTCTTAAGAATTCTGTTTATTTTTTAATTATTCTCAAGATATCTGTGTACAATTGTAAACATTTCCTTTTCATTGCAGTTTCCTTTTTTGTTTTGGTGTAGGGAGCTGCAGAGTATAAATGTGGGGTTCGGTATATGTCAGAAGTAAATTATACTGAAGGGTATCCAACGAGATCCTCTTTGCATACTGTGCGAGCCTATAATATTAAGTGCCATGCTTAGATTTTTGCTGAGCTGTGTTGAGCTGATGATTTGTGTGAAGTGCCCAGGTGTGCCCAGATCCTCAGTTCCTGAAATGAGTCAAGTGGCTTTCAGTCTCCTTGGCTTAATTGTTTGCACACCTTCTGGTAAAATATTTCCAGGTGATTGCCATCTCAGCCAACTGAGGGAGCCAGGACTATTTGTGCTGTGTCCTTTTGCTGTGGGACTGGCACCCCTCTGCTATTATCAGACCGCACTGATTTTCCCCTTAGCATGTAGGTATGAATGCAGCTGTCTTCCAAACTGACTTAGGTGTGAAGGCACAGCATGTTCCACCTGCAATAGCTCTGGCTTTTTCTACCTGGTGGAGACTGGGGCAGGCTGGGGCAGGGGGATTGCTCTTTCAGGTGTTATGCAGTTGCGATAGGGCTGGTACATGCTGTGAACCGTCTGTGATTAGCACCAGAAGGAATTAATTAAGAGAAAACTTTAAAGGCAACTCTGGTTAAGTCTACGTGGGAACAAACTCAACTTTGGGGTTGCAGTGGAAGGGCTGCCTTTGATTTTCACAGTCTTTCTCTATGCAGTCTTTGAGCACACAGATGTGTTTGTAGGGCTACATACCTCACAGCCTGTGCTGAACACCCATTTAAATCACAGAAAAGTATATTTCTAGGAGACCTGACCACAGAGGATCTAAAGGGGAGAAGGGAAGGAAAGTGGTAAATGAAGAGCCAATACCCATAATATTAAGTGTGACTTGTACATTAGCAAATCAATGTCTTGAAAGTTTCAAAGTTCTTCACACTGCTGTAAATACTTTATATAGCCTATAATGCAACATCAGCTTCTTCCTTTTAATGTTTCAGTTAACCTTATTTTCTCCAAATGCATTGATACATTTTGATTCTGCTTCTGTTCATGTCAAACAAGCCATCGGACAGGTTTCAGTTCAGGTTCTCCATCTTCCTACCCCAAAACATCAGCGTGAATGAGTGGTTCTTTTTGGGGAGGAGCATTAACGGACAAATGATCCTCCTAAATTGCCAATTATGCCTGGGGATGCCAGGAAATTTTTTCATCTACTTTGTGAAAATGGTGGCCTCTCTGTGAGTCTTGTGAGAGAGATATAGTTTGGCATGGGGGGGGGGGGGGGAGTGTAGTTTTTCTGGTATATCCCGTTTTGTGTCTTTCTCTGTACTCAAAAATGTTCTTTCCAGTGGTTATATCCCCAAACTTAGATTACTCAGGTATCATTGGTGGTGGTGGCAATGACTTCAGCTCTGTGAACCTATGCAGAATGAGGTGGTTAGTGGTCACCTACTGAGGTATCCCACATCCCACTGTGTAGGAATCACCTTCTGACCACCACTTCCACTGAATTTCACCTGCTGTAGAGCTGTGTTTATCATTTGTTAATAAGGCATCCATTTGGGTAGCAGGTCCTTCTGGTTTTCTTGTTTAGCATAAAGAGTTGTTTAAATACTGGAGAAATTTGTGTGAATCCTGTGACTACAACCTTGTGTTGTGTTACTTGAATTCTGCATCATGAACTAATGTGGCAGCCTGTTGCTTCCATACTTACATGACTGGGCTCTCCCTGAAAGCAGACACAATTTGGCATGCTTAATTAGGAAGATCACTAACCAGGGACCTAGAAGTGTGCTGTCAGTGTCGCTGAACATGTGTTGTTATTCTTGATCTTAAGTCTCCTGCAGCCTCAAGGGAATAAGTAAGATTTTGAGAAGTATGGTCTGACACTTTTGTCTGCGGGGTGGAGCTGCTGCAGAGGCAGAAAATGCTACAAAGTCAAGAAAACAGTGTAATCGCTAGGCCCTCTCTATGATTAGGATCAAGGGAAAGCAATTACTTATGTCCTTTGTACATGAGCATCTCAGCTTTGCTGGAACAGTATTAAGGGAGAGAGCGTGGTAAGAGGATGGAGAAGCAACTGAGACAGAGGAGATTGAAACAAGAGTTATAAAATATAAGACAGTGCATGGGACTGAAAAAGCTTACAGGATGCAGTACACAGAAGCTTTTGTATTTTCTGATGATAGTAAATATAGGAGTGTACCAGAAAACGTTAAATGTGAGAATGAGATGAGGAGCTGACTGCATCACTTTTGAGTTCTCAGATTGAAAGGTTTAAGCTCTAAAGCTATTAAAAAGTAAAAAAAGAAAAAAAAAGTCAATTCTACCAAAAACAGAAGAAAAGGAGTTATCCAAGAACTAGATGTTCATCAGTATAGGAATAACCTCTGAAATTATATTAAAGGAAAACATCATTGTGTTGCGCATCTTTGATCTCTGTTTGGCAATTTACTGTAGGCCTTTTTTCAAGCAAAGGTAGAGATTAGTGATGAAAGCTAATGGTAATGAAAGCTTTGCTCTTAGGTTGGAGAGCAAAGAAGAGAAAGACGGTATGTACGGTAGAGCATGTCATGCTTGCTCTCATCTGACTTCAACATGCACAACTTGAGACAAACTTTTTTAATGTGCAGTCCTGAAATTCAGCTCCTAAATCAAAAGCAGCTTCATGTGAAAAAAAAAAATCATTCAGTACTTGCAAGTCCCCTTGAAGTCCATGGGATTTATGCCTGCATAGCATTTCTGTGCATTGGATTGCTTTACTTTTAATGCTCAAATAAAGATTCTGGAGTCTACCTTTATGCACTTAGGTATGTAAAATATGGACCTACAGATTTTTATATTGACTTTATGACCAGCTGTCCCTGAATCGCTTATTGGATATCAACTATATTTATTTTACGCTGTCCCCACATTTTCAGTCTGTATGATCATTGTCTAATAGGATCATCAAAGTTGATAAGGAATGCAGCCAGTTGGGGTCAGCTGAAGCATTGTAGAACAGAGGAGTGAGTATTTAATGTAATCAGGCGGTGTGTTCCTGCAGGAAAGATTATCAATAAACAAATTAAGTATTAACCTTTAAATCATAATCTTTTAAGTTAAGACGCTTGCTCACACCCAGCTTCTCTTGTGAAACCTACATTTTGCTATCTTTGAATGCAGTTACCTGTCTCTGAGGAGGTGTAAGCTCAGAAACTGATATCTTGAGTGACTACAAGAGGCTGGGCAGTCTGGCATTATCTTATTACACTGAATAAATGGTTGCTCTCAGGCTTTCTCTCATGGACATGATACTTCTAGACATGCCAGTTTGTCACTGCCTTCCTTTTTCTGGCTCCACTGGAGAGGTTTTTTACTTGTAGAGTAGAAGGGGGAGTAGTGAGACCTTCTTCATTTGCCCAGTACTTCTTGTATATGTCCATTTACAGTGTCCTGTTGAAAATCCTGCCTTCACAAGGCTATGTTATGAGTGGGCCCATTGATAGTCTTGGAAATTTTTACTAGGCTTTTGACAGGGGAAACGAAAAAAAAAGATTAATGTAAGCTCAGAGAGGGTAAATATCTCTGAACGGTGGTATGACATGCCATGTACTTGAAAGCATCTCACCCTGAATAAGCAAATATTTTAGGTAAAGACCTATAGTGTGTTTGGTGCACCATTACTTTGAAAGGACCAAGTGAGAGTTCAAACCTAAACCTGTCAGGCTTACTGAGTTTAGACTCAAAAGCATTCCACAGCATGAGATGAGCAGTTCCTGGTCAGGGGAATCAGAGGTGCAGTTGGTTTTCTGATTAGCTCTAGGGAGTAGTTACTCTGATTTATATGGCATTTGCTGGTTCCTCGGTGGTTCAGTGTTCAAGGAATATAGCTGTAGTGCTACATCCCTCCCTATTGTTCTGTTTCTTGGCTCCTGACCACGTTGCTAGCCATTGCTGTGGTATCCCCCTTTCTTTTGGCATTTACAATATCTAAAATGCATGGAAAAGAAATGTACTTTTACTATAACTAGGAAGAATGAGATTCTGTGGATCTTGGTTTTACACATAGTGCTAAAGACAAATGTCAGGTTTGTGTTTTTCCTTTTGCTATTGTACACAGATATGAGTATTCAGGTAATACCAAGAGCCAGAAGCTGAAATGTATCTGACAGTATTTTCAGAAGAGTTCAGAACTGAAGAATTTCCATTTAAGCAGCTAAATCATTTGTTCGGTTTTCCAGCCTCTCAGCTCATGTTCAGTTACTCTGGTATTTTGGAGAGTTGGTTGTGTGGTATTATCCTCCATAATTACCCGCACTGTTTTATCACATAGGTAATCTGTACGGAGACTCAGTATGCTGGAAGGAAATAGCCAGATTTCGAAAACTGTTCAGAAGCCAAATGTTGCCTGAGAGAATAATAGAAGGATTAAAATCAACAGAGAACAACAGAACATTTTGGTTTATGTTTTAGTTGTCTGAGCAGGAGCAGTATACATTTTAAAGTGTAGCTTATATGGTTTATAGCAAAAGCTTTATAAAATCTGGCCTAGTCTGTGATAAACCTGAGCTTGATTACAATCTCCTATGCCAGGGGAAAAGGCTCTTGGAAATAATAGAATTCGTCTTGCATTACTGCTCTGCCTGGAGCATTATGCTACAAAATGCAACTCTGAGACCAAGGCAATGGGTGATATTATTGTGGCTTCAATTACCACTTCCCAGGCCGTTGGTCACAATTTTGCATAGCGAACTCTGCACATGTGCAGAGCTACACTGGCAAGCATGCCTAATGTATTCCTGTGCTCAGACTCTTAGAAAGCTTTGTGCCTTCCTAGGAAAAGAAAAGAAAGATAAAAAACCCAGCCACTCATGGAATTTCAGCTGGAAGCTTGTCGCTGTGTGATAATATTTTGCAGATTTCCTGTTTAATTTGCTCAATGTGTTGAGCTTCCATGCAGATTAACTATGCAATCAAACACTGAGTCTAAGGAGATTGCTGTGCTTTGCCAAACTTGCCAAAGTCCAGAAAGAAGTTACCTCTAGTCATACATTACCAGCGAGTGTTTTGCAGAGAGACTATAGAAATGTGTGTTTCTTATCTGCAACACTATTATTCAGGCCAGCAGATGTACGTTTCTGAAAAAAAAATTGCTAACAAAATAACAGATATTCAAGCCATCTTAATAAGCAGACATCTAACACCTTGCCTGTTTTGCCTATTAAACCCTCCCAACAGTGCACGGCTTTTGCTGTCTCAAGTGCTCTGCTGCTTTGTGAGAGCTCATCACAGCATGACAGCCTTCTCTTGCTGTTATCGCCCCTGTTGCTTTCTTAGAAAGTCTGTCAAACCAGGGGAGGTCTGTGGGCCACAGAGAGAGGTCCTGACCAGGGAGTGTGAAAAGCCTGGGGTTAAACATGGATGCCTTTCTGTGTACCTAATTTACTCTTAAAATGTGAGGTCTTCCCAGAATACAGATAAAGTGGTTCGCACCACACCTTTAATTCAAGCAATGCCACATTTGAGGTGCTTCCATGCTTAGTTTCCGCTGTTTCTGCTCAGGATTTGTCTGTTTTCTTTGCTACCTGGCCCTTAACATTCTGTGATGGATAGCACACATAAAGGCTTCACAGCTGCCATACCAGAGATGCTTGCAACAGCGCTAACCAAAAACGTGACCTGCAGGAAACGCTGTGAGGCTCCCTTTCATCTTCACAATGCACTTTGACAGAGTCATCCTGTCCCACATGGCACCTCAACCTCCACCCATGCTTGAAGATGCAGGAAGTGTTTTTCTTGCTCTTTCTCCCTTGTTGCTGCCCACAGCAGCAAGCCTCACACAGGCTGGTGGGCAAAAGCCTCACTGGTGCAGCAAGGAGCAGGGCTACATGATGGGCAGAGCAAAGAGCAGTGGAAAGAAGCCAAACTGGCAGGAGATGCCATGGGGGCCAAAGGAAAAGGGGTAGAGAGGCGAGGGGAGGGAGGTGTTAGGCAGAGCAATGTTTAGTGATCATTAAAAGCATGATTTTTTTGTCTCATTTAAAAGCAGTTTTATCCCCTTTTAAACTATTTTACCCCTCAGACAAGGTCCTGTCTTAGCAGCAGTGGGGAAATTGCTACAGACTGTGATGGAAGTCGCCTCTTGCAACAGTGAAAGCTATGGTTGATCACAATCCAAGCACACTATGCTGTGGTTTTAACAGCACGAGTTTTCTCATATGCCTGGAAGGACTGATTAACTTTTGCAAAACTGCAGCTGAAAGGAAACAAACATTGTGTAAATGAAAAAAAAAAAAAGGAGAAGAAAAAAAGCAACAATCTCTTTTCTGTCATGTCTGTGAACAGCTTTTACTGCTTTCCCTGGAGAGCCTGCATGCTTGGACAGCGAGTTACTGTGAATTAGTGAGGGTCACTGCCATTGATTAAATTGTCTTTTATGTTTCCTGGTAGCTCCTGAATTATGGCAAGAGTTAAGCATTGTAATGCAACACTTTTTTTTTTTTTCCATGACAGTTCTGATGGAGGAAAAATCTGCAAGTCATTTTGAGGAGATAATATAAAATTAAAACAAAATTCAGGAACAAAATGGCATCCCTCTTTTATTCCCAGTTTCACAGTGCTATATTGACAGGAAAACCAATGATGGGTTGGTCTTAAGCAAAAAAAATGTTGATCCTTCCAATTGTGGTTATTCTCTTCATTTATGTAAGGTATGGACTATGACTATAATAAATGAAATACAGTAAAATAAGGAATACTGCCTTTTTACTTCACACTTCTACAGCTCCCTTTCTTATAGAGTTACCAAAGACTATAACCTTAACTCTTTCATGACAGAATGAAACTATGAGCACAAACTTCAGTAGTAAAGCTGTTAATTAATGCTAATTATTTTGTTGGAAAATTTAAAGATTGTATTTTTCAAAAATTCTTTTGCTCTCTTCAGTAAATGCCTGGCCATTGTATGTGTGCTTTTGTGTATAAACAAAGACGCACACTCATAAAAGTATATATGTTTAAACATATTGGTTTCAGAATGTTGTGTGAGCATTTGTTTTTCAGGAACCAAAAATTGTTTTAGTAGCATTTTGGGAACACTCCAGAATTTCCACAGGGTAATTTTGGAGGGGTGGAAAATGGAAACCATCACAAGGGAAGATGTTTTGTGGGAGATTTCTTTCTGGTCATGAAATCCTGGGCCTTACCTGATCTGTTGTAGTGCCACCCTGACGCATGAGCCTACTGTGTGTGTAGAAGCTCCATGGACACCCTTCCCAGAGAAGGTTTCCCTGTCAGACATTTTGCTCATGTCTAGCCTAAGACTTCCTGCCAGGACTTCTTTTCCACAACAGCAGAGATGCATGGAAAAGGTTATCACCTTCCTTTCAGTCAGAAGGTTTTTAATTATTGAAGGCTACGCTGTCCCTATACTGGCTTCTGTTGGTGGCTCAGTAGGAGCCATCCCATTTGCTCCTTCACTGCAGACCACATTTTCCCAAACACCATTGTTTATGTGGCTGTGCTCCAGGGACAGTTTACAGGGAAGTCAGGCTTTCCCTGGATTCCCGGGATCAAGAACATTGCTTCACCTGTGGGACAGGCCATGCTGCTGTCTGTAACTGGCAACTGCTTATCGTGCATGTGTGTATACCATTCTTTATTATGTGCCTTTCATAATTATGGCCATCGTGGTGCTGCTTGGTTTTCATCTCATTGGAATAATAATTAAGGGCAATTGATGTCAGCAAGTGTCCATAAACAAACACACAAGAAACACATATCAAAATGTAATCAATTATTTTTCAACTTTTTAAACAGTTTCTTGCACTGGACCATATTGGAGACCTGTTGGTGTCCCAGTGAACACTCCCATTACAAAGAATCACTTGGCCATGCCATTTGTTTCCTTGGGCAGTATTACAGCTGTTCAGGAAAAACAACACACTGCAGCTCGAGGTGCTGCATGGAGGCACACACCAACAACAGGGTGCAGCTGAGGTGGAATAGACTCACAAGCTATCAGTTGAACAGCTGTAGCTCCCTTTATTAGACCTCCCCAGTTGTGTGATAAAGGTGTTATCTTAAGCCCCAGAGGAAGTACAGTTAAGCTAGGTGTTTTACCTCAACACAGGAGTATGATAGAGCTTGGTTTACAGCTAGACTATGGAGTCAAACAGAGGGTAGTGTCTCACAGATGGACTGCTTCTTCTTGTGAAGTCTGTGCTCAAAGATCAGTACTGGTTGTGGAATATTAGAAGTCTTTAACTTAGAAAGCCCTAAATGGTTTGAGATTTACCTACACAAGAAATGCTACAGCTACAACACAGTAGAAATTGAGATGCATCAGCTGGAGCCTTTCAGTACGTGAGAGCTCTTGGCTGAGATTTTTCAATACAGTGTCCCCTTCTGGGTCCAAAATACCCTTAATTGATATTGATTCTCTTGATGGGCTTCCAAGCCCCTTGTCTCTTGCCTCAGGGAAAAGATATGGCCAAGCTGAGGTTTGAGGTAGATGTATAATGTGGGTTATAATGTTTGCTGGAGAAAAATCCTTTCACTCAGATTAGGGAAGCTGTCAAGCTTGTATTTATGCTTTTAGCTCCCTGTCACACCAGTTGCACCTGGTGCCTTTAGGTAGCCCCTGAATCATAGCAGTTGAAATACATAAAGGAGCAAGATACTCTCCCTTTCCTTTTCTGTGTTACCTACTAAGGCTGCCTGCTACAGTGTGGTCTCCTGTGTCCAGGTGCACACAATCAATTAAATGTTGTTAGTGCTTCATATCATACTCAGTAGCAGCACTTCAGTTCTTGTCAATGCTGTGTATGGCTTGCAGGTTGCAAGACCCGCATAGGAGGATCCCAAAAGGCCAGACTAGGCTGTCATTAAACACGCCTTTATGCTTTAAGGTTGATACATGTATTAAACAAATGATCCTTACTTTTCAGGTTTTGGTGTGGGGTTGTTGCTAGTCTGCCTGCGATTTTGCTCTCTGTGGCTTGCCTAGCTCAAATTTTGTTAGCACTGTTTTCCCTCTTGAGGATAGCCTAATCACCAGCATGTTCTCTTATTTCTTCAGCGGTGCCTCCCAAATTGAAGGAAATGAAAAACCAGGAGGTTGCTGTGGGTCAGAAGCTAGTGCTAAGGTGTGAAACCACTTCAGAGTACCCTGCGCTCAGATTCAAATGGTTAAAGAATGGAAAAGAAATAACCAAAAAAAACAGACCAGAAAATGTCAAGATCCCCAAAAAACAAAAGTAAGTACAGACACGTCTCTCAGGTGGAACTGGGGGTGATGGGGAGAACTGTTCAACAGAACACAAGCATTGAGGTTGTTAATTGCAGTACCACAAAGCTAAGACCTGTGGGTTATGGAGGAAGAAAATTTAAGGTAGCAGACACTGATGTTATTTTTCTTGAACATATAGATGAAGTGATAATATGGTATAAATATGTCATAAATAATTTTCCATTTTCAATTTCTATTTATTTTCTGGTAGCCAAAGGCTATTGTTTTAAGCAGTAAACCTTGGAGACAGGCTATTTTTAAACTACTGACAAGAACAGAGGTACCTTATGTTTATTGTCTAAAATCCAAGAATGCATGAAATCATTGAAGCAATGTAGATTTGGAGTTATTTTTGAGTTTTGTTTTGCAAGCAATCTAGTCCTTAAGAAGGGCTGAATGCTGTCTGCATTAACTTCACATGCCTAATGTAATCTTGCAGTAGTCCTTTACTAGAAGCATTCCCACACATGCAGAACAAGACACGGGTCTAGCAGATGTCAGATGAGTATCAAAGCCTGCAAATCTCATCCTCCTGGCTGGGGGAAATTGTCTGCTGCATGTGACTGATGACCACTGAAGAAAGATAGTCTGGTGCCTCCTTTCTGCAGAGACAGAGAAGATACACAGTGCTTTTTCTGCGCTGAGACAGGAGATGGCTTACGCTGTTTGGCTTGGCCTCTACCTCGTTATTTAAGTTAAAAAGTTCTGATTGTGGCCACTCATCCATCAAAGGAAGCAATGACAATCTGTTTGAACACAGCCCTGCAACTCTCACTTCTGCTCTCAGTAGGCAGGGCTGCTATCTGCTGCACTGGGCCATGCCTTCCCTTCATACAAGACTCAGAGGATTTAAGGTGGGCTTTGCAAGAGATCTTTCATTCCAGGGAGTCAAATCCCCCCATACTTTTTTGTCAGGTCTCATCTCATTAGGCAAAAGAGCAGCCAGAATCAAACAGTTGTTTCACTTCTCACTCATTCAGGTTGAAAACCATACGTCCTGCCCTTCCTTGCAGTTTCTTGTACTTCAGCCTGGGGCACAAGGTAAAACAAGGAGTGGGGGAGAGCAGCATCACCACAGCCCCTGTGCCATGATTGCACAGACGGCAAGAAGGAACCTGTGATGTCTCCTTCCAGCATTTGCAAAATGGAGCTGTTCCAGGTGGCAGATAGCCTGGCAAATTGTCTGGACCCATTTACAGGGCCATATGTCTCCATCAGAGTTGTATTTTCATTCTATTCTGTCAGGAAAGTGCTCAGGTCAGAGCCTGGCCCTCAGCTTCTCCAGCAACGCAGTACTGCCTGTGAGGGGCAAACACTGTTTTCTCCTCCTACGTTTGGGGTGATGCTGATTGACCAAACTTACCAGAGCCAGGATTTCACCTTCCGGGGCTGGGCTTTGTCAGTTCAACATTGCATCACTAACTGCTTTCTGCCAGTTCTCTTCTTTCTCTTCTTCCCTCTTCCCAACCCCCCTGAATAATCTTTGAGGAGCTGGCAGAAGGGAAACTAGCTAATAGCTATTGATCAGAGCATGCATGCAAAATGTGTGAGACTATTTTTTAGATTGATGTGCGAAAATATGTTTAAAATTCCCCAAAAGATACATAATGAAAAAATAATCAAATTGGTCCTTTCTCTAGAAAGTGGAAAACTGAAGTCCTATTCCTCCACTACAACTGGGCAGAGTGTAGGCTTTGACCTAGATTTCACACTTCTGTGCTCTACCCCAGCCATGAGAGTATCGCTCGTTGTTGGAATTTCTCTCCTCTGTTTTCTGTTTTAAAACAGAAATGTCTATGTGGAACAGGAAAGTTCTTCCAACTAGGGATGTGAAAGTCTTGAGATGTAGAGTACAAAAAGGGGAAAGACTGCTGATATCTGAAGGATTTTCCTTGCCTTTCTACTTTGAGATTTTAGCTTGGTGACACATCAGTGCTTTGCCATTTCTTCTTTTGCTGTTTATGTGTGCTTCCAGCACTGAGTAGATGTGAACAGCGTAAAAGGAGATAGATTTTATCTTGATAAAATGTGGGACAGGCATGTGTTCTAAAGCTAAAAGAAAACAGGGAAAAAAGGCAGTGCAAACGAGTGCATAAAATAACATGCAGGTTACAGTAAACAAAGCCACATTAAAAAGATCCATCACAAAAAAAAAAAAGGAATATAAACAGTTAAGGAGTTCCCCCCCCCCCCCTTATTTTCTCTGTTTTTTTCATGACAGCACATTGATAAATGTTTGTAATGTTTGTATTCTCCCATATTGTTACAACAATCATTTTTGTGTGACTTCTTTGCTATTACCAAGTGTGGGAAGCATCAGCAAGGAAGGCTAAAGAAGTTGTCGAGCTGTCTGGGATTAATGTCTACTTTAAAGGCCAATTGGCTACATAAAAAGTAGGTTATGTTTCTGAAGAGCCACTAGCATGCAGGGTATGACAGTCTTATTGGTTCCTTCAATCCAAACACTTGAGAATAATACAATCTACAAAAATGTCACAAAGTTTGTTAGTAGTGCCCAGTGGCCAGAAGTGACTTTTGGTGATGTCATATTTTGCAAGATACCACCTTTCTCATTGTGTGATGGCAGAAGAAAACATGTTCATTGTTGGGAGAAATATAAATGTTTCTGAGTTCTGGCTATTTAGCTGTAGGGTCTTTAAAAAAATTGAAAAAGATTTGGCAGAACGATGAATGTCTACCTCAGAAATTGAAAATTAAGACCTTAAATTGGCTTAGATGCACGAAAAAGATAATACTGCAGCTTGATTTTTTGGGTGCATTTGGTCACTGAGAATACTGCTGATTGAAAGGATTTACAGAAGTGGGGCAAATGATGACTGTGTTTTCCTAGCATTTTTAGAGTTTAAAAGACTCTGCTGCAATGCAGGCTTCCTTGAAGCTTAGCCTTCTGAAAATTGCCTTGCATGTAAAATGAACTCAGGGGATCACTCCTCTCAGCTTGCTAGGCTGATTTTCAGAGTGGTTGATTCAGAGTGCACAGAGCCCCAACATGCAGTGGCATGACAGTGCAGCAGATGAATCACACTATAAAACTGTGCCCCTTCTCATTACACTGAAAAGTCAAGAGAAGCTGAATGAGTCTAAATTTTAATGAAAGGCATTTAAATCACTCATTTTTTAACTCGTATTTGTCATGGAGTAACAGCATGCAGCCAGTGAGTTTCTGCTGCTCTTCAGATTGCTGCTGATTCACGATGCCACAATTGATAGATTTACGTGTTCAAGCTCTAAGCTGTTCCTTTACATCAACGGAGATAGATACAGAAAAAATCAGGCACCAGACAAGGTCTTTTTACCTACTAGCTAACCTTCCCATGCCTGTCCACTTGTACTGGTAACATTTCATTTTCCTTCCCTGATTTCACACCCACATGAAGCCTGAATATGTTTTGTTTGGGTGTGCTGTACAGAGTGCTTTATCAGGCAAGACTCCTTTATCAGGGTTGGGATTTTGGGGCAGAGAGAAGGTGTTTGCCACTTCACCTCAACTAGCTGATGGCTTTGGATGCAATAGTGCATGAGAAAACTTCATGTGCATGTGTCCTGTACCTTCAGCTTCATCCAAGCTTAGCCTGGATATTTGCCCTCAGATGGGCAATTCTGGATGACAGATGGAGACTGGAAATGAAATGAATTCAAGCAGCCAGACAAGGTAGGCTGGGGCTGCATTCTGCGGATGTACTCCTTTCCCTTTCGTGTATGAGTACATGCTCAGCAGTGTCATAGTGGCAATGAGCTGAAGGTACGACATAAGCAAATTGTAGAGAGAGGCATTTTTTGGTGTAGTATGGTATAGATTGAGAAAAGGACAAGCATTTGAATACAAAATTCCTTATGTGAGGCTTTATGTGAGTATTGTTGGAGTATCGTATTGCTAGGGAGATGCTTCATTTGCAGTCATTAAGTCGTCTTCTCTGACTTTTAATCCTGTCCTGATATCTCTCAATAATATTCTTAAGACTATAAATATTAATATTATTTCTCCTGCATTTAGAGAGAAAACTCCTTATAGAGCTTTTCTAAAAATAAGAATAAATTTGGCTTGTTAGAAGTAGATTTGTAAGAAATATGGTTGCTTCACCTATTTTAATATAATCTTAAAATCATAAAAGGAATACAGAATTCCTCACCTTTTTCTGTATCATGTAAAACAAAGAAAATAGAAATAAATACGTGGGCAAAGAGTTTCTCCTAAAAGCCATGACTACCACAAAGGTGGTTTGCACCAATATTAATTAATATCATGCAGAGAGGAAAAGATACTGCAAGAGACACACAGTGGGAGCCAAAGTAGAAGTGATATAGATGCAGCTGTGCTTGCTTATCATTAGGTTAATGTGAGTTTCTCAAAAAACTGAGCCTATTTACAATGTCTTTCGGAGCATCCTGAGGCTATAGCCTACTCTCCATCTAGACAAATGTCTGCAAACATGGCTAAGAGATAACCTGTGTGATACAGGAAATACTGCACGTCCACACAAGCTGTTAGGTACTGTAGGCTACTGCCAGACGTTCTTGGACAGGCCCTTCAACAGGCAGTTATGAAGGCAGGTGTGCAGATGGCTGGCCATTTGTACTGTAGTGTAACTATAGCTGTTAGTTGGGTGCAAAATTCCTACTCAAAGAAATGGTAGCTTTCACCTTTGGGTGCTTCTGTCAGTGCCTCAGCCACATTTTACACATACAGTCATGGTTGCCACCAGCTAGACTCTGTTCTTAGTGCCATTTGAAATGCAGCCCAGTTAATTAATTCAGCACTGGGAGCCGGGCTCCTAACATTGCCTGAGAAGGGAGCCCAAATAGTCAACTATTCAGTTGTTTATCATTCAAGTAAACCTGAGCAAATTGCTAATCATAACTTGGCTGCTCCTCCTTCTTGCAAGCCCAATAGCCTGAAGAAAGCAGGAGAGTGAAAAGACATGGCTGTGCTAAAGCAAAGCAACTCCCGGACACGGCTTAGCTCAACATATATCTCTAGACATGCTGGTGACTATGAGTTATTGGAGTGAAGAACCCCTGCCTCCTGGGGATCAGTCCTTTATGCTGGGGTAGGCCAACTTAAGGAAGCCAATACTCATGCTCTCTAAGTGACTATTCTGTATTACTATTCTGAAAATAAATAAGCATTCCTTGCTACAGACAAAAACTTCATGAAAGCACTTCTTTTAAGCAGAAACTGGCAACAGAAATAATGTGTATATTTTCCCCAGAGTCGTCATTCTCTGCAGTCTAAATAACAGGATTATTGCCATCACATGAGTTGGGGACCCCTTGAATGACACCAGAACATGTTCCTACCAGCTTAATGGGTAGGCAGGAGTTCTGCATTTCAAAATCTAATCTTAAAACCTTGGAGACTGATTAAATTATGTCCCTGAGCCTGGAACAAAATGTAGTTTCATGCAAATTGTGCTCCTGCCCATAATTTTTTGTTAATACTGAAGAATGATTTACTATTGGGGTTTCAGAGGTTGTTACAGAGAGTGGTGCTTACTAATCTCATGATTATTTAGTCAGATGTTGGAAACTACACCAGAACTCTGCTACCAGCAATATGAATCTGTAGGAAAAGATAATCTATTTTAATATTACACCCATCTCCATGGCATCAGGATAGCAAACAATTCAGCTGAGAGATGAAGGTTGTTTTTCAAATTTCTTTTAAGAATAAAGACTCCTCCCAACAGAAAAGCATAAACAAGTATCTTAATTTGAGTGCATTAATATGCCTGTTTTTCAGCAGCCTGTAACAGAGATATTTTTTTATTCTCCCTTCTTTCAAATGTGGATAGTGCTAATCTGTGAATAAGAACGGAATACTATCTGTTGAGAGGGGACAAAAAGACTGCATTAGTTGATGTAGTGACTGTTACTCCAGAACAGGAAGTTAAAATGTTTTTTCTGATTTCACAGGAAATACTCTGAGCTTCACATTTACAGAGCCACGCTGGCTGATGCTGGTGAATACGCATGCAGAGTGAGCAGCAAACTAGGGAACGACAGTACTAAAGCCAGTGTTATCATCACAGACACCAATGGTAAGGCTTGACTTTTTATTTTACTGTCATGTTCGGAAAGCCCATGTATTAAAGGTACTACCAGGACAAAATGGTTTGGATGAGGGGAAAGCTTTGCAAGTGAAGTGGAAGTGTAAACACTGAAATCTGTTAAGTGTTACAAGAAAATTAATCAGGCCTGACTTATCTGCTATGTTGTTGAGTCTTTCAGGTTTCCTAACCCACGCAAATAAGATGCCTCCTACAGATCTCAGGAGAGATCAGCATTTTCTGTGCAATACTTCCCAATGTCAAGTCTAAGACAGAGTCTAAATACTAAGATGAGGATGAAGGGAAGGGAATATTATTATAAGTTCCACAGTACACATGAGTAGTGGAGGCACTGTAGGCCTGTGGGAAAGCTTTCATTTAACCTAAAACATGTCCTAGTCTGAACTTCTAAACCAGCACAGGCAAACAGCATTCAGAATTAGCCAAATTATTTAAAATTATTATAGATAGCTATTTTTTCAGGGTTCATTTCATTTACAAGAAGTTCCAGTTTCCTCTGACAGAATTTCTTGAGTGTTTCCAGTGCACATAAACATTTTAACAGTACTGCTTCTCCTTGAGAGTGCATTTGAGGCTGCAGTTAAGCTGAAGTCTTGTTGCTTAAGTGTGATATTGAGAAATTCAGCTCCAATAATTCAAATTTCAGTGTCCAACCAGTTGTGAAGTATCAAACAAACGTGCCTTCATTAGCAAACAAAGCAGAAGTTCTGTGCATATCTGAGATGGGTTTAAAAATGCTGTTGAAATGGGAATTTACCAGACATGCATATCTGTTCCACATTGTGCCTTGAAATAGGAGATAGGCATTTAAATAAATAGGAAAGCAAAAAAAACCTTGGCCAGTGGGATTTGTCTTTGGCTGTTTGCTGTTTTGTGATCATACAATTACTTGACTGTATTCACTTTGTGTGTTATTCTATTTCATCACTAAAGAATATTAGGTGCTAAAATTTCATACTAGCTGTATGGTATTATAATCATGATCAGATGTCAGGAGACTCATATAAAAGATCAAGTGTTATTTACCAGAATGTTATTAGGAGAAAAAATAGGTAAGTGGTTCTGTGTAGTTTTCTAAGTGCTCTTGGTTTCCATGAATACAAGGTCTGGTTGCTCATTAGCTGCTTACATGGAAAGCTCCTATACTGTTTCCAAGATACTGGAGTTTCCAAAAATCAGCTGTAGGCACTGTGGTTAGTCATTGACACAGACAAATGCAAAAAAAAAAAAAAAGAAAAAAAAAAGATTAAGAATGCTTGGCCATCCTCTGTTCCTTTCTCAGAGAAGAAATGGTGTTGTGGCTGGGTAGTGCATGAGGGACCTCATTTCTGTTCTTTGTGGCATGGATTTTTTTTACTTCCTCCTAGGATGTGCTAAATGACACCCCTCCTGCAGGGGGATGGGAGCTTGGTTTTGAATGAAAACATTTGCAGGCAAGCCCTGTTTTGTGCATTTGTAACTGGTATGTTAGAATCTGTCTAATCTTGTTGTGAAACAAGCTGTTTAAAACAGAGACGTGCATGCAAACTCCCCTGAATACAGGACAAACTTGGATCCAATCTAAAACTGGCAGCTGGCGCTTGTCTGTAAAGATCTGAACTGGAAACTCAGTGAGATCTGAACTGGAACATCTCAGTGACATTTGATAATCTAGAATCAGGCATGGCAGCATTCACATTCACTGGTTTAATAAATAAATCATGCATATTTCGTAGCCACATGTACATCTGAGTCCCCTCTGCTTATTGTTGTTTATAAATTATCAGTAAAATTTTTCCTAATTTTCCTCCTGATGGTGGAATTTTCCACCTGGATTTGAGGAACAGCATGGGCAACATCTGGTGACTTAATAGCAATGAATCCCTAAGGCCTCAGAGGGCAACATCTGCTTCACAAACAGGGACAGACCCCCTGCAAGGGTGACCTCCTCACCCTTTTTTCCCCTGCATTCTCTGACCTCTTCCCCTTGCTAGCTTAATGACAGATTTTGTATCCAAACTCTGTAATGAGCCCTGAAGGGCAGTCATTAATCAGATCCTATATATCTGTGAGGTTCTGCACTATTCATACAAAAGAGGGTTTGGGGTTTTTTTGGTACTTTTTTGTTGTTGTTGTTGGTTGGTTGGTTTGTTATGTTTCAAAAAAAAAAAAGAGGAAAAAAGAGCCCCAAAGAACCCTACATATTCGGCTTTTACTTCTTATTTCCTGCCAAAAGGCTTTTGGAGAAGACCTTTGGGTCCAGTGCAGCCCAGGAGCCCCTGTAGAAACCAAATGTGTGGATAGCTGAGACAGCTGAACCTATCAGGGTAGTCAGAAAGGTTGCTTCTTTCCACCTTCAGCAGATTGAGTGACAGTGGTGTAAAGAAATATACATCAGAGGGCTTGACTTTCTTATGGTTGTGCTGACCTGTTCTGCTATGTGAACCAGAAATTTTAATTATGACCTTCAGTTCAATGACCTTACCTGGTCATGTTTATTACGTATGCTCTAGTACCTGCAGACTAGATCCTCCTTTCCCTTTATGCTGGGTGCTTTAAGACCATGAGATATATAAGGCAGATAAGGTGATGGCCCTTTTGGGCATTTTTCATTCCACTAAAAGATTAATGGTTTTCAGTATAAAAATCTTGGGTTTAAATCCCTAGAATTTTTTCAAACTTTTACTATTTAGATTAAAATTTTCTTTGCTGGCTCACAAAAGAGAACTCTAGGGCCGGACCAAATGTCTACCTAGCATGGTGCCCTGTCTCTAACACTAAGTGGACATCAGGAAAAAACACATGAATTGCAGGGCAAATGTGTTGGATTTTCCCTCAAGAATAGGAAAAGCTACACCTTTACCACTGAAGTCACATCTAAAAATTGCTGATTTCAGTTCCCTGTTTCAAAGCACAGAAAAACAAGTACTTCTCAATAAAAGAATTCTAAAAAAAGTTTTCAGTGAACAAAGACCTTTGCCTGGTCTTACTCCCAGAAATGGTAAAATTTTCTGTTTTAAACAGTAATAATCGATGCCACCCTGTAACTCCTGTCCTTGTCGCTGTTACTCTTATTATTAACATTGCCATTACTTAAAACTGCCAAATTTGCTCTTGTGCAGGTTTTTGCTACACATAAATGCACGCACACAACACACATAAACTGTATTAACCTATATAGACTTTCAAATTCTCTCATTTTTACTGAAAGAAACATAAAGCCTTGTCAATAGAGCCATATGTGTGTCTTAAAAATATAACAAATATAAAAATAGGCAGACAAACACTATTTTTTTTTACTAGTCTTAATAGCAAGCAGTGGGAGCTATTCTGTTCTCTTTTAAATTTATGAGTATAACTTGCCCATAGGATATGAGCTGCTTTATTTTTATTCAGGCCTATTTGTCTATGCTCCCTAAGAAAGATTAAGGTCAGAATAGAGACATAAAGTTTTCCTGGAGTTGTGTAAGTAGTGTACAGGTTTGCTAATGCAATAGTAACTGCTTTTTTGCATCCCAATTAGTCACTTTAGCCAGACAAAATCCTTGCAGTAGGTTTTTTCTTGGGTTTTCTCATGTACATAAGACCTTATTATGCTTGATAAGTGGCACTGAGACAATACATTATGCCACAACAAAAGCTTTCAATTTCATACTTGAAAACTTGCTCACAAAACCCCTTATTTAGACAACTCGGTAAGAGACATTGTTTTCTAAAGTGTTGAGCACACCACAGCTCCAGCTGAACATGATATCAGTCTTTTCCATTAAAACCTGTTGACCTGAATCTTTTGCCTCACTAAGGATGTTTGCTGTGCCCAGCATGACACAAGGTGCAAAAGAGTGGATTCCTGCAGGGATATTTCAGAAGTTAGAAGTCTGGTACTGGATAGCTGCTGGGTTATTGTGTGAGCACATCTGGGTAAAAGTGAGCTGATGTAGTTTGGGTCATCAGTGGGACTGGGACTGGGACAACTTTGCCTGAACTGAAAGGAAATAGAAGTGATCAGGTGATCTGTTCATTTAACTCACATATAGGCAGAGATAAGCCTTGGTAAATGCATTAGCTACACAGTCAGTGGCCCTTGCAAGATTCTGGGTTTGCATCCATAGGACTTGCAGTGTACTAACAGCTCCAAGTTGCACTGCAGTTCGTAAGGGTCTCATACCATCATAAAAATTTAGTTTGTTGTTCCTCTTCTGAAATTAGCTTATCTTCAAGAAGATGGCGGATAAACCAGTAAATAAAAACAAAATCTTGCACTTAGTACCCAATAGAGCAAGTGTCCAATTATGAAATTCTTCAAATGCAAGAAGAGTCCCTTTACTCATACACTAATCTGAGACTTGATTAAAGCAGATCAGTGTTCCTCTTCCCTCCCCAGCATAGTTACATGTGACCTGGGACCATAATCTGTTTTTAACTGTCTGGAGTAATGGGTCAGATTCTCAACTAGTGCAAACAACTATGCCTGGACCAATGTCATTGATTTAGTCCTCCACATAGAAAGAAATGTGTCCATCACTCAGTTTGGCATAGCAATTCCCCTAAGAGTAGCTTTGAACCTTTCCTTGCAATATGACATATTTTAATTGAGAGTGGTGTTCTTTTAATCTGATTCAGGAAAGTAATTTATTGGAGGACCAGGAAAATGGTAAAAAGCACAGTAGTTTTGAGAAAGAAAAAGTAAGTCAGTTTATCCCAATGTCCTTGACCACATGTGCCTGCATGCCTCTGAAACCTCAGAATATGACCTTATTCACCTTTTACACATCTACTACGTACTCCTTTCTCTGCCATCTGTAGGCAGAGTAACTGAGGTCTCAGATACTCCCCTTTTCTCAAGGTGTGTGCTAGCTTGTGTCATTCTTTGTATAATTCGGAATGTGTCACTTGACTGGCACAACTGGGGCTTAAGTACTATGTAACTGCCAAAAAGTAAACCTCAGGATGACAGAAAGATCTTTTGCAGCTCTAACTACCTGTGATGTCTGTGGTGTTTGAGCCCCTGAGCTCAGTTTGTTGTCCCTTTCAGGGTCCTCAGGGGTCATCTTCGAGGCCTGAACCAAAACTCACGAGATCAAATCCCTTCAGTTTGCTCAAGCAGGTTTTCTGTGTTAGACCTCTGACAAACTTACTAAGGGAAAAAAAGGCCTGTGGAGGGCTTTTCACAACAGCAGCTGCAGGGCTGTTCAGTTATCTCTGGTGAAAAAGTCTCTCCTGAGGAGGAGGGTCTCCTCTTTCCCTTGGAGGCATTAGAGAAGAACTTGTTGCCCAGGCACTGAGTTGTCTCCTCTTGGTAGACCAAAGGAAGCTCCCTGGAAGGGTGGATCAAGATACCAAGTCCAGCAAGGTGGTGGATTGCTGAGTCCTGTGGGGGTTGAAGGGGTTCTTCTCCATCTTGGCAGAGGAGACAACAGTAAATGGATCTGGCCAGTGTACGAAGGAAATGGGTTTGAGAGGCTGCAGCGACCTGTCCCTTAAAGCATCCTCAAATAAGGACCTCTTGTCCATCCTTCAATATTTTTACATAAGAAACCCCCAGCACAAACGTATCAAGTTTCAGCAAACATCACCAAAACTAAGTGCTCCTAGAAGTGCTAGGGGGCAGAAGTGGATGGAGCATCTGAGGTATTTGCTCCTCCAGGGGATTTAAACATGCGATGAAGACAGGGCTGCAGGCTGCTGTCTCCGTAGCTCACAGCAGCAACACCAAGCGTCATGACTGGAAAACACTTCCAGCTCTTCCACTTCAGGCAAATATTGAGGCTGCTTCTGTAAGCAACTTCTTTCTGCTTCTTATGTTTAGTTGGCTTGTCATGTGGACCCACGCTGGCCTTCTTGGGCAGACTAAAACACCTCTCTTACCCTTGTGGTGTACTGTCCTCAGTAAGCAGTACGCACAAACTTTGCGCCTTCCAAATGTTAACATCTCCTGGTAATGTTGCTAATATGAATGTTACTAGCAGGCCTCGGCAATGTGTGACTTTGCCACGTTTTCCAAATGTGTTTCTCCGTACATTTCAGGTGTGGGAGACTGGCTATATTTTCCAGTGGTAAGGAAGCTTCCCACCTGCATTCATACTGACACAGCAGGGCTGGGGAAGCAGCAGTAAGAAATGCTCCATCAAGCTCAGCATAGGCACTAAATGGAACATGTTTTCTTTAACAGTGAAAGAAAAATTTGCTCCAGTTGTGCCAGATGCTGAGCTATGCAGCTGTCAGACCTCTTTTGTCTCCTGTTGTGACTAAGAGAGGTTAATTGCTCTGACAACCCAGATGTACAACAGCAAACTGCCTCCATACTGAAAAAGTGGCCCTGAAAGCTGCCTGGCTACAGGCCACTGTGTTCCAAGATCTAGTGCAAAGGTTTCAACCTCAAAATTTTTACTTATAATACTCATTTCCATGCCACACATCACTGGCTATCAAGGAAATGCTGCATAAAATATTCTCTCACATTAGTGAAATGAAATTGGAACATATTGGCCAGGAAAACAAAGTGTTTGCCAAAGAAAACTGTACCAAAATGGGAAAAACACAAAAGAAGAGCTAGCAAGTAAGAAATTTAAATACAAGCTCAACATTGAAGTTTAATGAGAGGGATGTTGAAGGGAAGACAGGTGGGATGAGTTTTGTCAAGCTTTTGTGGACTCTGAAGACACTGAACAGAGGGCGAACTGATCCAGAATCACAGAGCACAGTAAAAATATTCCTAAATTGTCTTCTACTAAATGCTGTATGAGGCTTTTTCTAGATTCTTTTTGTTTGGCGAACCAGAGGATTCGTGGTGTGCCTTGAGGATTCAGGGCAAGACTTCTCTGGCATTTGTGGCCCTTCTCCAGCTGCAGAGTTGAAACTTATGCAATGCACCACTATGAAGCTGAAATTACTTTGAGAACTTGAAGAAGACCAAGACTGATGCGTACAACTGAAGAAGGCTTTGTTCACACCCGGTCAATTGCACACAGTTGTGGCTTGCAGAGTCAGCAGCACATGGACAGATGGTTGGTGTCATTGGAATGAATTCTCTGCTTAAGTCCGTGAAGCTTAAACAAAGGCTTCCTACTTTCTGCTTTCTCCCATCTCCATTCTGCAAGGCACAAGCATGGATCTAAGCACAGCAGCATCGTTCCCCATAGCCATCAGCCAGTTCAACAGGTAGATGCAAGCCTATGACACTATGTCACTAGCATTAATGTATCTCTTCAAGACCGGTATGGAAGAGCAACTTTTCTCTTCAGCAAAGTGACTGCTTTATTTCTATCACAGAGCACACAGCAGTCATCCCATGAAGGATAGGGCTTGCATGTGTGACTTAGAAGATTTCCCTGAAAGTGGCAAGTGACATTATTGGATGTACTTACCAGCAATTCAAGTGATATGAACAGGAACATGTCTTTGCAAAATTTAACTGCCTAGAAACATAAGGAGTGAATACTCACACTGACACCTTCCAGAAGCAGAGCCATCTGCAAGATTTCTCCTGTTGCCACTGATCAGTTATTCCCAGAGGAGAATGAGAGATTGAACAACTGGCTTCTTTCAGAAGAAACAGGCTTTCTTCTTCAGTTCTACTAGTAGACAACCTCATTTTACATGGAAGGAGGGAAACTTTTGCAAGTTGGTGTGTAATTGCAGTCTCTGTCTACTGAAGCAGAATTTAATCTTGCTTCTTTGAGCACCTTTTTTTTCTCTTTATCTTACCCATTCTTGGAGCTGAATGTGGTTAGAGGATCCTGACTCCACATTATAACTTCTGTTGCCTCTTGTGTTTTCCAGAGAGCACCAGCAAGATACCAGTATCAACAGAAGGGACAAAAACCTCTTCACGTAAGTTGAATTAACAGAGTATTTCTATCCCTTTCTATTTATTTCTTCTTGAAACTACCTCTGTAGTTCTGAAACTGCTCCCTCTTAGCAAGAACAATTCGCCAGCACCTCAGTACCTGCACATCACCTTGAATACTGAAGCTACTTCAAGGACTGAAAAATGAATGAAGAAGGGTTGAACATATTTTTCACTATCCTGGACTTGTCCTGAGGATACTAACTTGGCCTGCAGTTATCAGCCTGCAGCAGCCAAAGTGAAATAGTATTTGATTTGTTAGAAACTGTGTTTTGAAAAAGCGTTTGCTACTCCTGTTCTTGTAAATCCTAGCAGCTGCATATGAATTTGCAGAGTGTATAGACATATTGATGTTTCCTCCAGAAAGTCTGCTGCCTAGACTGCTGTTTCTCAGGGCTCTACATACAATTCCTGACAGCTCGGGAGGTGGAGTGCCTGTGAGTGTAGACAGGTAACTCACTGTCAGTAGTTTCACCACTTTTGAAGCTGCCTTGGCATTTTAGGAGCCTTCTCCAGATGGTTTCCTTTCAGGCTGGTGGAATTTTGCTTTCAGCATCCTGCCTGTAGTTACAGATTGCACGCCTCCAGAGTTACTCCTGGAACTGACCCCAGTGAGAAGTCACTTTCATTGCTTTAAACATTAGAGTTATTTTCTGTATGGCCACAACACAAGCAGTTGTCTCTACCACTGAGTTTGGCTGAAGGAGCTGTGGTTAGACGTGTGTAAGCCGACCATCCCAAGGATTTACAAGATGCACATATCCTGTTTGGCAAAGAGACTGGGGTCCTGCAATCTTTTTTGGGAAAACTCTGCCTGGCAGAGACAGGTTTTAGTGTGAGATGACAGCGTTTGTAGGCTAGATCAAGGAAAACAGTGTGATTGCCAGATTTTGCATATAGCATGCCTGCAGCCTTTCCTTTGATGCATCTGCGTGTGTGGCGACCTACTTCTGAAATCTTGGCACTGATGCCTGACAGAAGAGCCATTGGATGTGCCCATATTCTTTCATGTTCTCAGTGGGGCCTGTCACTGGTGCTTTGCTGGATATGTATGAGACCACATAGCTAATAGCAAGTGTCCTGTAACCATTGGAACCATTTTTGTTCAAAGGAGGTGACATGCTGGTCACCGACTCCACTGGGCTCTCCTTGCTCTCTCCCATATGCAGCAAAAATGCAGTCCCTGCACTTCACTCCTTTCTTTCCCATGAACTAAATTTCTTGTTGTTGAGTGGTCTCTTTCCCTGCTTATGTCGTTTCCAGTGCCTGCTGTTACAGTACTGTTCTCCTCTTTACTGCTATTGTGCCACTGAAGAGGAGGACGATGGGATGTTCAAAAAGCTGGCTGCATTCCTGAGCAATCGCTGCACCAGCAGATTTTATGCCAAGTGGCTCATCGTGCTGTTGTCCTGAAGGAGAGCAGAAAGCAATACATTCAGTGGCTGACTGTCTCATGGAGCTCTGAGTAGGTCTTTGCTATGTGGTGGGAGCAGAGACCTGCTCAGGCCCAAACCCAGCCAGGTGCCATTTTTCCCACTGTTCTCACTCAGCCCTGGATCCAGACCATATCAGTTTTCTCTGCCACTACAACAGCCTCATACTGACCAATAGTATCTGAAGTTTTGGGCACTGCTGATTTTTTTCCAGTCCTTGTAAATGCAAATAAGTTATTGGTGTATTACTTCTTAAATCTGAGATAGGCTATTGTGAGATGGTGGTGTTTAAATCTCCAGGAGCTAGGTCTCTTGAAGTATTGCTACATTTAGCATTTGGTGATAGGAGGGCAGAGTGGTCTTAGCTTTTAAGTGTGGTTTAAATCTGCCTAAAAACTGACTCCATTGGGCAACAGATTCATCTTTTCTGCCTAATGTAGCATGTTGTTAAATATTTCACCACAGAGCATGCAGTATGCAGTATGTCTGACCTGCTACCTAGGATCCCTGGGCTGTTTGCTAGCCACTCTGATTGTCTTCATTCCTCTCCACAGTGGCATATCACATTACCACCTTAGGCAAAGTGCTCTCTCTGCAAACCCTTCCATCTGACAATACTGCTCAAGCACACTCTTGAATTCTTTATTCATGCATGACACTTTTGCTGGACTTCCAAGACAGTGAAAGCCCATGCAGCCACCCAAGTGCAGGGCACTGATTTGCTGTGTGCTTTGGAGTCCTACAGCTCAGTAGGTTCAGCTGTAGCTCCAGGCTAGCTTGCTTCTTCCATTTAGCTTTTCTGAGTGCTTTCTTTATGTGATTTGTGTTGAGGTCTGTTTCCTTTAGCTGTCCTACAAGATTATTAGCCACCTTGAGAATGCTTCTTTTTCCTGTCTTTGGAATCACTTTGGTGCTGGTGCTATGTCTCATTTTGGTCTGGAATGTGTCCTGCTCTCCCTTCCAACTCTTTGTAGAGGTGGCGACACTCATGGACCCTCCTCTCTTTCAAGCCATGAAGGTCCTTAGCCTTAGCTGCGATAGACCTGGAGGCCTAGCTGTCTATTTGGAATCATGTGAGAAGAAGATAAGAAGATAGTGTTTCCTGTGTCAGCATGTGGAGCTTCAAGACCCACTGTTTTCCACTCTCCTCTGATGCCTTCTCAAACAGCTGAAAACTTTGCTCTCTCTTTGCCAGTTTTCTCCTGGCCTTCCCTCCCAGGACCATGGAGCATTTTTGCTGTAATTGATTATTCACAGTGTGCCTAGGACATGCTGTACCAACTTTGAAGTTCTTTCCTTTCTCAAGCTATCTCATATTTTTCTCTGCTTTGGTGTGTTTCTGATTACTGGAAAAAAAAAAAAAGAAAGCTCTGCTGGAGGAAGATGTTCAGGCTCCTCCAATATAACAGTGTAACTGTGGCTGTATTCTTACAACTTTGTTGTTACTTGTGTGTGTTGCAGAACCCATGCTTAGGATACAAGCTTCAACAGAAGGAACAAACATTTCCTCCTGTAAGTATATACAAGATGTTTAAATTATTGCTGGCAAGATCCTCAGGTACATTTCTTACTTCCTAGCTCAGAAAAAAATAAGCTCCTATTTAAACCTACAATAAGGGATTGGGAGTCACTGGGTAGAATTCCTGCACTAAAGGTGCAGTTGTTATTTGTTATATATTATAACTCTGAGGGCCATATTCTTTGCAGACTGGGAATATGGAGGGCTAAGCACCTTCCTTCAGGAAGGTCAAAGCTCACATTTGGGCAGGGCAAAGGAGGAGGAAACTGTTCCTTTGTTTCCTACCTGCAATTGCCTGCCCTGCCATCCTCAGGCAATGTATGGCTTCAAACACTGTCCTGCCTCTGCCTGCACAGCTCCTAGCCCTAGGATAGCTGAAACATCCTCAGGTTCAGCCATGCCCAGCTGCAGTGCATTTCCTTTCATCCCTGTGCCAGCTGGTGCATGTTAGAGCTCCTTGAGCTCTTTCTCCTGTGACACACTGCCCTCAAGAAGAAGATGGGGAAGATAAGGACATCTTTTTTCGTGTCTTCCCTCAGCTGGGACAGAGAACCAGAAATTATTTCCCTTCCTGTAGAAGAGAGGTTATCTCTCTGTTCATCTTGGGAGCACACTGATTGCTTCAGGGGTACCAATGGGGAAGGTGAGTCTTTTCTTCCACGTAGTAGTGCTTTCCAGGGAAACATGCTTAACAGCCATAATTCTGTGCACATTCACCCCTGAGAGCCATTAGGCAGAGCTTTCAGTTCTTTACTAGACCCAAATCCACCATCTTCCTATCCTGGTTTTGAGCAGTCCAGAAGGACATTTCATATAATCAAATTGAGCAGGGCTGCAGGAGGTAGGGTATTGACCTTCTTCTAAAGCATTAAGTATTGCTGACTGCAAGGAATAGGATGGGAGGTGAGATAGATCAACTGTCCAATCCACCCTGACACTTCCAGTGTTGTTATAAAGTGTGATATGTACTCTATAGTGCCCTTAACTCACATCTAATAGCTTCCTCATGTAGGAGCATGAGGAAGACTGCTCAAAATCGAATTTCTGGACACAGTATTTTGTACCTTTTTTATAATTTATATGAGATATAAAAGATTTATTTTTGTAAATTTTCTTCTCATCTATTCATCTGATTACTGTTTTAGGTGGGTATTGAAGGAATTTTAGAACTCTGATAGGTTATTTTAAAAGCCCGAAAAGCTTTCTATCAGCAAAATGAGAAGAGTCAATGCTGGCCTTCTTTTTCATCTGATGCATAGCAGTAGGGTAGGCAGCAATAATTCCTGGAGCAATTTAAAACAGTCATTTTTTTCTGTTCTGCACTCAGTTGCATTGATGGAAATCTGGAGTAGTACTATTCTTGTCACTGAAACAAGTACTGGAGAAGAGAGAGTAATAGTGAATATTGCTGCCTATGCTGGGTAGGAAAGGCACTACAAAACAGGAGGGGGCCAACATTTATTGCTAACAAATGTGAACATCTACTCACACTACAGAGCAATGATGGAATTGAGTCCACGTACTTATTCGGAAGTTGCTTAGAGGTTTTCTTTTATGAATTTCAGTGGGACATGTCCATTTCACACTTGTCATTGTCAATCTTGTAACAGATACAGGAGATAAAATAAACTGTTTCCTTCCACTCCTCAGACAATAGCAAGCGTTTCAGAGAACATGCCAGCACTGTCACTGTTGGACAGACACTGGGAAAGACCTGAGAACAACCAAGTGCTTCAGGCTTTCTCCCCTGGGCTTTTGCAAGTGAACAGACATGTGTCATGCTTTGCTTTCTTGGAGTTCCAGTGACAGACACATTCAAGGACTTAAGAGTTTAAAAAAAAATCCTATCTCCCTAGGACACTCCACGACAGATATACCAAAAGAGAAGGTCCCCCTACACTTTCATGTGCAAAATCCAGACTATTTTGATAGTGTGGGCCTCCATCCTTAAGTAAAGGAGAAAGGAAAGAGTGTGATGTATTCCTAATTTACATACAGTGCTAGTGATCCCACTGGAGGGTCAGTAATCCAAGGGAGGAGGAAGCAAATTCAGGCTTTTATTTCCTGTTTCATAGCATAAGACTTTGTGGCACTGATTGATAATGATGCCCCTGTCAGGTAGAAATGCTTCTCACCTTCTCTTGCACCCCAGACCTAGGATTGTTACATATATATTTATTTTGTACTGTGTACTATTGAAACCTAAGTTACAACTTAAATTTTCCTTGGCGATGGAGCTCTCTGTAATACAGTTTTTCCGCTGAATCAAATGAAGAAACGAACAGCAACTGGAGCCCTGAGTGCTCTCACTACCAAAGACTGCAGACGCCATTCTTAAGCACCTTAGAAGAATTTGGGTCTGTAAAATACTTTTCCTCCTCTTGTTTCCAGGACTGCAGTGCTCTGAAACAAGTGCTTGTGACCTTATGACTTTCCTCTGCTCAGGAGTTGCACTGGCAAAAAGGAAATCTGAGACTTCACCTTGGTGCCTTGGTTTTATGAGTTCAGCCAACTATGTATTCAAGAATAGAGAATGAAAATGTGGTGGTTTTTTTACTCTTCTGGGACTTGTTAAAGTGGCTTCCCACCCTCATAAGAAAAAATCGCATACATTCTTTAGAACAGTGGTCCCAAAACTTGCATTCTTGTTTGTAAGTTACAACATAACTGAAAAGAAATTCAAAAGCAATCAGGTTTCCTAGATTAAAGTCATCAGCACTGCACACAGCATCCTGGTGCACACACGGCAGTGTCCTCGGTTCATCTGTAACAGTTATTTTTCTCCTTCTTAGTAGCTGGTGCAGTGCTGGGTTTTCAGCTTTAGTCTGAGAACAATGCTGATAACTCACTGATGTTTTCAGTTGTTGCTGAACAGTGCTTGCCCTGATCAAGGACTTTTCAGTTTCTTATTCTCTGCCAGTTGAGGAGGGGCACGGGAAGCTGGGAGGAAGCAGAGGCAGGACACCTGACCCAAACTAGCCAAAGAGGTGTTCCATACCACAGCACATCATGCCCAGTACATAAACTGGGGGCAGTTACCTGGAAGGCCCAGATCACTGCTCAGGTCGGCCTGGGTACCGGTCAGGGGATGGTTAGCAATGGCACTTGTGCTCATCGTTTTCTTTTCCTTTTCCTCTTTTAGCTTCATATTCTCTTCCCTTGTTATTTCCCTTATCATTATTATTATTGGTGGTAGCAGTAGTGCTTTGTGTTATACCTTAGTTACTGGACTGCTCTTATCTCAGCCTGTGGGAGTTACATAATTTTGATTCTCCTCCCCATCCCTCCAGGAGCTGGGGGGAGGAAAGAAGGGGAAGAGTGAGTTAGCAGCTGAGTGATTCTGAGTTACTGGCTCGTCTTAAACTATGACATGCAGAAACATTTGTATGGTGCAAGAGGGAAAAGAGAGAATCTGGGATACAGACTGTTTACAATGACCACAGCTTCTGTTGCATACAAACCATCTCCAGCAGAGAATCGGTGTGCAGACCAGTAGTGATGTGGTACTTCAGCTTCCTGTCTCTATGGACAGCAACGGTTTGGAAACCCATGCTCTGGGGGCTAAACTGCATCAGAAGTTGAACACTTGTAGAATATGAAGGAGTAGAAAATGGCCACTGCCTGTGGGAGTGTGTTTCAAACTCCATCAAAGACAGAAACATTTGCTTAGTTTCACTTTGCAGCATTACTTTCATGTCCTCATTTATGCTGCCCACTAAGGGCTGCTCCCTAAAATGTCTTGTGAAGCAAAAAGCCAGGGCATATGATGTACTCAGTATTTCAGACCTGATTGTCTTACACTGGGATTATCAGTTCAGATTCTTCTGCTTGCACAAGATGGTGAGCTAGAAACCGTGGTACTGAATGTGCTTGGAGCATATTCTCTGCACCATGCATGCTCCTGTCCACCATCTAGCAGGCTGATATGATGCCCAGCTGGAGGCAGGAGTGTGGATGAAGACCAGGTAGAAGGCTGACCCCAGCTTGCTTATTGCTTCTTTTTCAGAAGAGTACAGAGCAGGTTTGGTTAGTTTTTTGGCTGGAGGGAAAGACCCAGTGCTGGTCATCTGTCCTATAGATGACTCTAATCTAATTTCCCACAGACTTTCATGCTGGCCTGCAATACCTGCACAGATATTTAAAAAAGAAAGACTATTTGGAAAAGAAACATGTCAGGTTGGACTGCTCATTTCTTCTCTCTGGAATTAGCAACTTGCAAACACTAAGCCTGGCAGAGCGAGGCACCTGCCTGACGCTTCGTCTGCTTGTGGTGCAGTAACAGATTACAAACATACTAAATGGAGAGCAGATACACCACATAGAAATGAGATATGCAAATACTTTTTGCCTGTCACATTTTCTCAAGTACAGTACCGAGATGTTTTGATAAAAATGTTCCATGCTGAGCCAGTAAAATCATCTATGACACCGTGTTAGGGCCATTGGTTTATAGAATATTTTTAACAGGAACATTTTTGCATGTATGAGGCAAACAGCCTGGCCAGTACATCATCTGTATCCTAAAACCTTAACAAGCAAGTTTTCTTCATCTCCTAAAGTAAATCTAGTCCTCCTCCCCTGTATTTATTTATGTAGTACCCAACAGTAGTTCACTTTCAAAAACTACAGATTTTGCCTAAGAATCATAAAAACCTGAATCAATGTGCATGGAAGACAGAAAGTTTGGTTCCCAAATGATACAGGTTTTAGGTGGCTGTTTCTTCTACCTTCAGGATACTTATCCAAACCTCTAAAGAGCTGATTTTTTTGCTATTTCGAGCAATTGTTTAAAGGGTCGTCTTGATTGGCAAGAAGTTCTTGGACCACTTAAGTTGTCTGATGTCTAGAATTTTTGGAATTTTGGATGTTTGGATAAAATTCCAAAACTGTTTGGAATTTAAGTTAAATGTCTTTATTTTTTTAAAGTTACTACTCTTGCACAGGTACCTAGAACAGCATGCTTGTCTTTCATGTTTAGCCCAAACATGTGGAATCAAGAAAATGCAGATAAAGAGTGAAACTCCACTGTAAACTGAAGTTCTTTTAAGAGACAGTGTGATTTGGTGACCAGATATCTTGCAGGATAGCATAATATAATACATATAGAGTTTCTGATTTAACTCAGTTTACTCTGGTTTTGTTGGCTTTATTTTATTCTGAGTTTGACAGATACTAGTTTCTAATATTCCCTTTACAATGGACAGACAAAAAAGATGGGCAATGCTGCAGCACAGTATAAGGATCAGAAAAAATACAGGGGATACTGCCTAACCTTTGAACATGGGTTTAACTTCCTTCATCCCCAAAAGGCTACACAGTTTTGCCAGAAAACCTAAATACACTGGTAGCATCTCAGTAACTTCTGGAATGCAGCTATCATCGGGTGAAAGATTAGAATTGTTTTAGGAGAGTCTAGTGACAGAGGAGAGTCACTTGGGTAGGTTAGGAAGAGGAGAATACTGTAACCAATTGAAAAAGCTGAAGGAATTCAGATGTTGAAGGCAATTACTCAGGTTGCAGATATGCTAGCACAGCTGGATTCCCAGCTCCTGCTCTTGTAATAAGTCAGTCTGACATCTTCAACTGTCACCATTTATTTCATCTGTTCCACAGACTGAGAGGCTACTTTTATGAGAGAGCTATGTACCTGATGCCTTGGTGGGACAGTGGGTCAGAGGAAAACACTACACCATTTGATGCATTTTGCTTAATTATTTCAGTTGTTTTATTCTTCTGAATAATCATCTCTGGAGAAAAGTATTTGCTTTGTTCTAAGAACACAGTGAGTGAGTAAGGGCAGGGTTGGATAACTAGTTCTTGTTTAATACAAAATGAGTTTGAGCCTCCTGGTTAGTAAAATTTTACTGACAGCAGAGATGAAGACAAGTGACAATCGCCTGCTAAAACCTAGCACAGTGTTTTAGCTTTTGCAGTTTCTTTCTCCACTGTAACTCTAATCACAGTAGGCAATGCAGTGGTAATCTCAGTACCCTACGATTTGATCTGGCGTGACAAATCTTGTTTTCTGTGTTTAAATTTCACAGATATTACAAACTTATGTACATATAAGGATAAATCTATAAGGCTAGCAATTGCCCCAGCATTTGTATATGATGAGGCAATAGTGGTTTATGTATAAATATGCATGCATACATAGGTTTAGAAAGTATCTACATGTAAGTATGAGGGCAATAGTCTGGATCTGTTTATGTCAGGATGTGCTTCCTAAAGTCATGGATTACACCATGAAAGCAGTACCAGCAGTCTCCTCTGCTGCCATACAAGCCTCACAAAAGCTACTTCACATGTTTCTGTGTTTGTAATATTTCTGAAATAATTTCACAGACACACCTCCCACTGCCATTTAAAAAACTCAATGTGTCCTCACTGACGAAGTGGGGGACACCCTCACAACAGGGTAGCTGGCCAAAAGCCACATTGTTAACTGCTGCCTTAGCTGAGCCTCAGACATGGGACACTGCAGGCTTCATCTCTAGGTTTCCTCAGGATCCCTGAGTATGTCAGGAACTCTGCTTCTGAGACCTTGTTAGTCGTGTGGAAACTTGGCTTCAAGACACTGCTGGTAAGGCCTGGCTTCTTAGAGGATCTTCCAGAGGGTCTAATCATGGCAAAACCTTTTCTAACAGCATTAGTTTATGCCTTTCTGACTTCTTCTCCCCACTATGCTGAAGTGACATGTACTACATGCCCACCTGAAACATCATCTTTTTTGATTTGCCAGCATAGTGTATGCTATATGGAAGGACATGAGCTCTTGTAGCACAGGGATGTGCTGATGGTCTGGCCTTAGTGTTTTGGTTGCTGTGTCTTCCATGAGGAGAAGTCCCTGGTGCTGTCAGTGTGACAAAACCAGCTCAAGGACTCGTGTTCCCTGCTCCCTATCCTCTTTCCAGATAGCAATCATGAACGTACTCTGTGGTATTGAATCAGCCTTCTGGAAATCTCTCTTCCACGTAATTTTTGAGGCACCAGGGTAGTTCCTACTGAATAAAGGTACATGACAGGCAGTGACACTACTTGGGCAAAGACCTGTGAACAACATGGAATAGATGACCTTTACAGAAGCATGAATCTATTTCAGGCATTCTGGCAAATCAAAATACGTCATTAACCATGCTGAAATCAAGAATGGCAGTGTTTTGTACAAAAACATAAAGGAACCAAATTGCTCAGAGCAAGTGTGAAAAAAGAATGGTACAACAGACAAAATTTATGAATATGAGCATGGGTACAGAATGATATTTGTTTCTTAATGCAAGGGAATTTGCAGCTTATCCTTATAGCCCAGAAATGCTGTCTCCTCATCTTCTACCTATTGTCCCAATACCAGTTTATCCCCAAAGAGATTTTGCCCTGAGGCACCATGTTAACACCTGCTGTGCTAACAGAGACTCACAATGCAAGGTCCTTTGTGTTCCCCTGAGGTCCTGTCCTTGTTTATAGAGGGGATGGTTTTGTTGTTTAAGCTTTGGTAGGAAAGATCCAACAAAGAGGAAAGTCCTAATGGGAATTTGAGTTTCCAAATCTGAATTACCCCAGCATGCCTAGTGGTTTTCCGGGCTCTCTTTGACACAGAGGCACACAGAGCTAGCTTTCTTAGATGGTGTGTTCTGGGCTTTCTATTCCAGAAGGAGGTCTTAGGCTGCATCAGCTATAAATAGAAATACTCCGTGGAATAGCAGGGCCCTGGTCCACGAAGGGCTGTTTCAAGTTCATGGTCTGGAAGTAGAAGTCTGTGATGAAACAGAAACACAAAATGAATGAAAACCAAAGAAGTTGAGACTGAGTTCGACGCTTTATTTTCATGCTGAGCTTCCAATTTGGGCAGCTCTGGTCAACCACGAAAGTCAGATGCTGTTTTCTAGGGAGAAGGAACAAAATTTCTTAGAGAGCAATAGGAAGCTTCCTGTATTGCTTAGGAAGCAATAGGGGAAGTTATCTGTCGGCTCTCCTAGGCTTTTTATATTTTTGAGCAGGAATCCAGGGAGTCCCTACTACTTTAATAACTGGAAGTGTCTCAGTATTTGATTGGATCTGTTTATAGAAGATGAGAGCAGATAAAAGCTGAATAGAAAATTACACTGTTATCTTCAGTATAACTAGTAAACTGTATGGCTTTGAGTAAGTTTCCATTAGTTTAAGACTAAGCCCTTGATAAATAACTTCTATACTACTTAAAAAATGCAAACTGCATGACAGAAGTTATATTGCAAAAGCTGTAAGCAGAGCACTGTATACATAAAGGTGATCTTTTCTTAAATGCATGGCTTTGAAAAGCCACCACTGTGCCTCCTCGTTAGCTTCTCTAAAAACACAGTGGCATGCCATGGCTGAGACTCAATTTAGACTGTGACAGTTCCTACCAAGTAAATTAAAAACAATACTCTGCTTTTACGTTCCTATTCTAGCAGTACTGTAACAGTGCAGTGGGAGCCAAGCTAAACCCTCAGGAAAAAATTACCATTGCTTCCTTCCTGTTCACATCTCTTCTAAATTGCCTTTTGGTAACCTCTCCTAATTGGATGCAAAGTGAGAAAGTTATATCTAGTGTGACTTTCATTATCAAAATGTTCTTGCAGGTTCCTAATGGTTTCTGTTTTTCTTGACATTTTCACCCTGTACAGAGAGGAAAAGGAATCGGTGTAGTCACTGCAGCAATTAAAGAGCAGCTTTTTACAGTCTGAAGTTCCTTCTAGGTGTGCATCTTCTCAAATATTTAGCAGTAGTCAGCAAGTCAGTAATTTTGAGTTGACATCTGCAGTAGCAAGAAAATGCATGGCAAGAACACCCCATTCTGGTTTTTATTTTAAAATGAAGCTATGCCCTGCAGTGATTGTCCTTTACGAATCATGTCTGATGGATGTCAGCGTTTTATTTCAGTGAATATATACATACATAAAGGCTCTTGCATTTCTTCACAATATTTTCTTCTCCAGACGGCCCACTCTTCATGCTAGTCATTTCAACTTCGTTATGGATGTAGAGAGCTCATAGGACTTACTTGCAGTTTTATTTATCACAGTATCCAGCTGTCAGAGATCTTCTGGCAAAATAATTCCAAATTTTCCCATCTACATGAATCTACTTTTTGCAAAGGAGAAAATTTTTCACAGCCCTCCAATTTCCAAACTGCATCAATCCTGTCGCAAGCTAAAATAACATGGGGCATTTCTAATTTATGATGGATGATCATAAAGTGTAAACCTAGGGTGGTAAGTGAAGTGAAGCTGAGGAGTGAGCTGGAATGCTAGAGCAGTGTTCACCCATTTCACCATTAACATGCTTTCTTATGTCATTCTGTCTCATGTCAACTACTGCTTTTCAAGACACCTAAGCACAGTATGAAGAATAAAGTGTATCAAGACCTTTTCCAGGGAGGCAGTACAGGTTCTACCCTACCAGTCTGACTCCCGTCACCCTAAGCAAGTCCTCCTACATCTCAACAGACACTGGAACCCCCAAACACTCCCAGGTGCCTTTATACCATAGCAGAGAAAATTAATCATAAAGCCATATTAAAGCCATAAAAACACTGGCTGGGTGGGGTAAGACAGCCTTCCCAGAAATTTTTAATGAAGGGCAAAGTCACAGTTAAATGGTCTGTGAGGTGGATGTAATCTAGCTATTACACTTCTCCTTGGACTGACAGCATGATCGCTTTGCTACTGAGCAGTGCAGGTACATTTGAGCTGTTAGGCCAGTTATCCCACCCAAGCCTTCCCTACCATGATGTACTTGGGGGACACAGAACAGCTGGCATTACACCTCAGCCTTACTGAGTTTAGCAACCATGGCTAAGATGACATAACACATACTACACTCCAATCCCAAGACAACAGAGGAGACAACTGTTTTTTCCAGCCCTGAACATTTGTCTTTTTTGTTTGTTCATTTGTTTCTGTTCTGTTTATTCAGCACAGAAAAGCTTCTTGCTCCAGAGCTATAAATGTTCAGAACTGATGTTGAGTCAGGAAGGATTTCACTGGATGCAACTCTGCAGCCTAAAGCATTTACAAACACCATGTACCACTGAGCTTATCTTAAAGTTTAGCATTTATACACAGGGCGGTAATAGCCCTTCAGAAGTTAATTCAGTCATTACTTTCCTGAGGTTTATAAAGTGAAATCTGAACTTTACTACTGATATTTTTCTGGTAATATTCACAATGACCTGAAATATGGTTCTTAATAACACAGTCCAGCACCTGACAGGTATTTAGATGAGCTTTCCAGAATTTCAGCAGGTTTACTAAGGAATATTATGGCAATGGCTGTTTTTTAAAAGAAAAAGATAAGCCAGACCCCAGGGAAGAAATATGAGGGCATTTTTTTAATAATGTCTATTTTGCAGGCAGTTATCTAGCTGTGAAACCTACCACAGAGGTAGCTGTACATTGTAGAATGCTACTCATTAGATCTACTGCTGCCAGTTGTGGCACAAATTGTCAGTGGCAGAATTTTTTCTGGTCTTCTCAAATTAGAAGTGAACTAACCACATGCAATGCTTTCACTTGTTTAAAATGTCTGTGTTTTTAGGTAGAGTAACTGAGGATGTTCTCTCAGCTGTAGCTAAAATTCTGCTGTATGCTTTTAAGCACTGCTGTCCAATGCCGTGGGATGTTAGTTCAACAGTTTAGTTATCTTTCTGAGAGAAAGGTAGGTTTAAATGTCTGGTACTTTAGCCTGATTAAATGCCACCCCACCCCCCGCTTATTTCCATTCTATGAAAGTCCAAAACTAGCATTTACTGTTTTGAATTTCTTAGTATTTTATGGTATTTAAAGCAACGAAAACATGGGGTGATTCCTCTGACTCCACAGGACACACAGTGAAATAGTACTGTAGTCAATCTTTCACTATACTTTTTATATTTTTAGTATAACTTTTATTATTTTGCTGGAACAGCTTTTTCCTTCCATTTCCCACTGGGGTAATCTTTGGCTTAAAACAAGCTGCAGGCTATGCATAGTTCTTGAATATTTTAATGATCTACACAAAACCCATTAACGGCCACAATGGCAACTGATACTTGACAGACAGTAGGATAACAGTTGTCTCAGAGTCTGTGAGAGAATCTTAAACACTAATTTTGCAGGAAGGCTGATGAATTGCCTTGAGCAGCGATGCAGCTCATTCAAATGCATGTCCGTCTGTCATGACACAGAACTGGTTTCAATTCTCTGGTGTAATCTGAATCAGGTGCTGTCCCTGGTTTCTAAGCAAGCTACATCTGCAGAGTAGATGCTTGTAATTCCTTTATGTATTTATCACTTTGGAGGGAGGAGGAGGTTAAGATGGGTCCAGGGAAGGAATGCTGCGAGTATGGATTCTGTATCTTTTCAGGTAGACTAGTAGTCGAGCCAATATAGCTGTGATCCCAAAGGGCGACAGATCAATCCCAAGCTTCATGGGAGTTAACAGAAGTCTGAAATGCTCTCCACATGTGTTCAGCCAGCATATTTGGGCTGGGCATCAGTGAAACACATTCTTGGAGCTAGGGGAGAGGAAATTAGACATTGTTTAGGGACTGTTTGCCTTAATTGGTCTAACTGCATGTTTCTGTCAGATTCAGAGGATTCTTGATGTCTTCCCCACCGTGTCTGTATCCTGCACCAAGTGTATAAGTGACCTCTCATGCTGGCAGCAATGCCATGAGTGAATTACAATTTAGAGGACATGAGCTAAATGCCAGTATGCTACTAATTCTTCCAGCCAAATGGACACCTGGAGTGCTAATGTGTTGTTGTACTTACTACTTGAGTTATGAGGAGAAAATATGCAGTAAAACTCGAGATAATTGGATGTGGATTGCATTTGCAATTATATGTTCACTGGATAATATGCATGCATCAGAGACCTAATATTCACCCCAGCAAGAGAGCACAGTTATAGGCAGGCTGAGCAAATGGATTTTTCAATTTAAATGTGCAAATGAATTTTATATACACATGGGCACTATTAGCAGATGGCCAGTAGGAAAGGACGGGTACAGGACAGGGATTCTTTCCTTTTAATTCACTATGAATCTGTTCCTCTGGATGATGTTTCATCTTGAGGAATAGCATTTATTATCTGTAAATACAAAGTATAAGATTGTCATTTACAATAGCCCAAAACCAGCATGTATGAAGTGCTGGACAGAGAGTTTTCTCTGGGTAGAAAAAAATAATGAAAAAGAGTGAGCCAAATACACTGACTGTTGTAAGATCTTCAGATCAAGATGTGGGGTGGGTAGCTGTAGTAGAATTACATTAGCTATAGTTGATGCACTAGCACAGGATTACTGAAAATTCTGAAAATTTCTTAAGGAAGAAAATTCTTTAAAAAGCTGTTTAAGAAGAAATGGGCATCAGCTAACTGATGGGCTAAGTGGGGAATTGCTTGTTTTAACTTGCTGCTCTCAAGTTCTTCTGCTGTATCCTGATACTAAGGGGATGTGAAGTGCAGAAAGGCTTGTCTAAGCAGAAAGGAGAGCGTGTGTGTATGAGCTGGCTTTTCTACTGAGCCTTTGTCTCAACCAGATCTCACTGCTCATTTCTTAAACATAGCCATATTCTTGGCATCTCCCCTTTTATTATCACAGGAAATTGTCACTGTGATAAAGTACATTGCAGCATTTACAAGAAACGCTGACTAATAAAGGTCTTTAAGGAGCTCTACATACTTTTCTATCTCTGAGGACTCTTTCTTCCTCAGCCTTAGTCATGATCGTGTCTTAGCCACCAGTAGCTCTGCAGAAAACAGTAATCCCAATTGATTTCAGCACAATTTCTGTATGCAATACCAACTGTCAAAATTGAAATATCACCTGCTGTTGAACAAGAGTCCTGGCTGTCAGCTAGTCAGACTGACCACATGTGAAGCAGTCATGCTGCTGTACCTCCTCTACCTGACAGGGAGGAAAGGGAAGCTGACCTTCTGGAAAATAGCATGTGCTGCAGAGCAGAGTTTCTGCTGCCAGCCCATGTTCACAGATGATGGGGAGGCAGACGGATCACAGACATGCAGCAGCAGGCAGGCTGGCCAGCCCCAGAGCCCATGAAGTCCTGTGGTCTGTCTCAGGCAGCAGGCAGCAACTGGTGCCTCAGGGCCTGGTGGGGGAAACACACAACAGAAAGATGATGCCTCTGCTAAATGAGTTTTCCCTAAGCCGGGACCATGAGAGGTAACTCAACCTTTCTGACTCCTAGTTTTTCTCTCAATAGATTTGCAGGGAGACTTGTCTCTTCTATAATCTTGTTTAGTTGTTGGCTCCAGCTCCCTCCTGCTCTCCCATAGCAACCAGCACCCCATTATGCCATGGATCAGGTTCCTCACCGTGAGGCCAACAGCATCCTATGACTTCAGACAGGGGCTTCTCCCACCTTAGAGACCCAGAGCAGTTAGGGACAACAGATGTTAAACCCTTAAGCCACTAAGTGGAGTGTAATCTTCTCTTGGTCTGTTGCCTCTCCTCATCCCTTATCTACATTGACTAGAAACGTTTACAAGCAAGCCACATAATCAAATATTGTTACTGGCGTCACATGCTGTTTCAGACACCTTGAATAGTGTCACATATGATTGATGTGGGAATATACAGCACCAGAATATGTCAGTGCTCTACCCATTATTGGCTCTGACTGTGAGCAAGGCTGAAAAGGTAGGGGAAGGTGAACAAATAGTTTCCATGTCAAACTGTGGACTTGTTTTATTACTAGAGGACGTTATCCTTGCCCTCTTTTGATTCATGACTGACTTATATGCTAATGCATGAGGTTTACTAGCCCTTGCATGAAGAGCATTTGTTTATGGGAGCGGGGGAATGCATGCTCCTAGTTTTTGTTAGTGCAGCAGGTGAATGCATGCTCCTATTTTCCAGGCAACTACCAAATCTATTCTCAAAATTTCCTTAAGAACTTGATCTGAAGAGGGCCTGAGCAAATACGTCTTTCTCAATGGCAGATAAGATTATTTTTTTTTTTGTTCCCACATGGAAGAAAGAAATGTGTCTCTTCCCCATAAAGGAAAATCTAACTACAGAAGGCTATAAAATCATCTGGCAGGCTAGAGAGGTGTAACTTGGCCTGCTCTTTGCAGCCTGCAGAGGTCCCTTTCTTAGCTTGAGAGATAGAAGGGAACATCCTGTGTGGCAGGAGACACTCCCTGAACTACAGTGGTCGTGTAAGAGGGTAAATCAGGAGACCTTGGGGGGTCTTATTTTTGCAGTCCATGTGAAGTGCTGGGAAGAATGCAAATGCTGGTCTTTTCAAGACTTCTAACTGACCTTAAGACTGGCCACAGTTTGACCTGATAATGGTTTATTTTTCCCAAAGCAGACACAATTAATATGTATAACCCACAATTAATATGTGGGTGAACATACAAGAAAAACAATGTCTTCAGTAGGGAGCCAGCACAAGGCTTTTGTCACTGACACTCGCCTTTGCCCTGTTGTTTCACCCACTGTGATTAGAAATTCATCAAATATGTCTGGAGAATTCGCATGCTTAGCCTGCTTTGGAAAGAGGGGATTGCCTAGCTGTGAAAGGAGATTATGCAGCAATTTCCTCCTCAGCACAGCAAGGCAATGAATCTGACTCTTCATTATAGAGGAAGGATGAGTAACAACGGTTGCATTTCCTGTGCAGTGAGAGCAACATGAGCTGTGCTGCAGGTTCCTTTGGGAATTTCCATGATCATGTCAATTTCAGACACAATGCATAATGTTACTATGAGAAAATGTAGATGTTTAAATAGGAATGCTTGTGGGGAAGGGGGAAGGGATCAATGTATTAAATGTGTTTGAACTCAGCTAGAAAGACAGCTGTACAGAAGACAGGCTTGAAGATAGTTACTAGAGTTTTATAACACGTTCATTAATTACTGACAGCAGCACGGTATGTCTGAGACGACCGTAGTTTTGTGAGAATGTGAGATATTCTCACATTCTCTCACCCCTTAGGAAAATATTTCCCTTCGCTTATGAAAATATTTCACTGTTTTAGTTGTGTGAGAGGCTATAGAGAAGTCTTGCAGTTACTTGTATTTGCAAAATAAATCAAGGAAAGAGGTCCCAGACAGCATCTGCATCTCTCTCCTGTTTTTTCGTGCTCCTGCTCAGGGCAAACACTACTCAGTGCTGCCGGTCAGGCATCAAACACTCTCATTCTGTTTACCAGAGTCTCTAACAGATGTGCAATCCTGCTTACATTATGCTAAATCCTTTACTGGAGGGAGGCTAAACATCTGCAAATGCAGAAGTGTATCATAGGTACACCAATCACAAGGACACATTCTTGAATGCTCCCGAAAGACAGACAGTCCAGCAATTGGATGTTAGCAAGACACTGATGAAAGATTTCCTGAGCAACCCCGCGCACATCCCTTAGGACAAGAATGAATGTGCATTGCAGTCTTGGAATCCCAGACCAAGGCTTGGCTTCTGAGGGAACTGTGAACTTTATGTGCAGGCACCCCAGTGAATGCTCACAGACATTTTACATGCTCAAAACTAAAACTACTTCCTAAAAAAAAAAATTGTCCACAAAGACTGTCCACAAAGTCTTAGCAAGAAGTTTCTGTAACATTTGCCTCTCTAGTGTAGAAATGTTTCATCATCTTTTGTAAAGCTGGATACTTTAGCAAGAGGAACTTGGAAGGTGTCCCTAAAACAGCTTGCAGTAATGGTGTTGAAAATGTGCTCTCAAGAGAAGAAGGAAAACTCCCAAGGAGGAAAAAAATGGTGGCCATGTCAGATTATTGTAAAATAAATTCGGAAGCTGTTATTTACATCTGGGTGAAGCCTATTATGGCAAAAATATCTTTAAAGCAGTCCTGGTCCATCCAATGGTCTCTAGGGTAAGGAATGGAAAAGAGCATTGAGTCATGAGCAGATGCAAGTGTGTGAGGTGCCTAAGGACACATGGTTGGGTGTGCCTATATAAAGTTAGGTCCATTTTAGATGCCTAGGCACATTTTTTTTTTCAACTGGCTTCTTTTTTTCCTTTTTTTTTTTCCTCATAAAGGAAATGCAGTGACTGCACATGCCTTATTAAAAGATTACTTGTTTGGCTGGTGGCCATAGAGGAATAATTCCTCTTATTGCTCAATAAATCAAGTTACTGTCATTTTAAACACTCTAGCTGAATTTCTGATCAGTACATGAAAGAATTGACTCTACCACTGTCATGGTACCTTAGCATTAAAATAACAACAAATTTGGGGAACATAAATTTGGAGCATAGGCAAAATCCTTTTAAAAATTTGCACATTCTGCAAAAATCTGTCTGCTACTTGGAAAATACACAAGTAGAGCTGTGGACAAGTAAAGTGCCAATAAGATATGTGCAGGAAAGCAGAGTGGTGTCTTTTGGATTTGTAGCCATTTCAAATACATTTTTAAATTTTAAAATAATACTTAAAATGTTAAACAGTTTTTCATTTCAGTTAACACAACTTTTCTTATGTACAATAACAATCAGGTTATTCTGGGATGGAAGGGGTGTTGATTTAATTTGAAGTGGTGGGCTCCTTCCCTGAAGGTTTTTTTTTTTGTTGCTTTAGCAATTGAAAGCCTTTCTTTCCTAATAGGATTAGTTCAAATAATTACCAAAGGATCTTTCTGCATCATCGGAGTACAGTTCCCCACAGTGGTATTAAAAAGCCTGTCTACAGTAGAGAAATAGTCAATGGGTGTGGGTAGCTGAAAAGGTTGTAGTTAACTCTTGCCACTCAAACCAGAGAGAATCATCTTCAAAGGACCACAGTGATTTTTAGCCTAATCCCCATTGTGCCCAATTGATGGGAAGAAGAAACAGTAGCTCCTTGTTGGCAAAATGCTGCTACAGAGGGCTCACAGACAGCAGGGTGAAGTGAGGGGACACAACCTGAATGGTAGGTGTCATGACACCCTCTTGCAGCTCTTGTTCAGTAATGTACAAGTGCTGTGCAACAACAAAGCTTTTAACATTGCATGTGCCAGATTTCATGCTACCCCTTTGGTTCTGGCTGCGGGTGAGGGTCCTCACCTCTGCCCTGTTAGGAAGGAAGTCTACTTGCATTTCTTTGGCACATCCCTGAAATCTATGAGAAACATCAATGGTGTGTGGGAGAAGCTTCTGAATTTTCAGCTTTAGGACAGCTCCTTGCTGCTCTCCACAATTTTTACATTTTAGGCACTGTATTGAGGAGTTACAGAATTTGTACAGAAAAAAAAATAAAAAATAAAGGAATCCCTTGAGGAAGGGAAGAAAGAAAATGTGACTCCATGAAGGCATCCTGCTGGGGAGCAGGTCTGAATTAATTTCTGTGACTTTAATCTGCGTATCTAATCCATACCCTTATTACGTGTTGAAGTCACACCGTATTTTTCTGGTGTTCTAAGCCTTCCTTTCAGGGATTCTGGCTATGTACCTGTATTTCTATGCAGCATAATATGTTGTCCAGGATAACTGGAAAATGAAATCTGCAAGGCATTTCTTCAGCATGAGTGTGCCGATACCAACTTGACAGATACATGTCTGTAATGATAGATTGTTGTTCAGCATTGCCAGGAAATGAGCATTCTGGCCTGACTTGTCTGATATTCTCTGAAATCACAGGACACATATGGGGGTCTTTTCCAGCTCACTGTGAACACTGTGTTGTTTCAATGGGGAAAGGGCTTGGTAAAGACCTCTATTCAGGGTGCTTTGTCTCTGTGCTGCTATCTGTGCCTGTTTCCTCTCTACCCGTCCTCTGGAGACTTCCAACTTGTGTAATTGCATTTGAACATAATCACATTTGTGGATCAAAGAAAATGCACAACGTTGTTGTCACAAGTTAATTGTTCCTGGAATAATTCCTACAGGTTGTCCACGGTTGCCTGTCTGTAATAGACCCATCATTCCTCCCAGCTTCTGTGCTTTTCCAAATAGCTGGTATTATTTAGCCCCTTTAGTTGTCACTCTTGAAAACTCTCATTACCTAATACACTAGTGAGCTGACTGTTGCCAGTAGCTAAAACTTACCTTTACACACTGGTAAGCTGTAAACCTGAACTTTCTGTCTGCTACAGCCACATTAATAATGCAGTATGTTTCCTGTAATTACATACATGCACAGACTCTTTTTCTGCAAAAGGAAGAAAGGAGATGGAGGTGGAAGATGGTGGAAATGTCTGCAACTAATTATTAATGCTGACTAGACCCCAGCTACATAGGTTTTTAATTAGTGAATATCTAGCCCTAGTAATTGCTGGGATAATAGTAACACTTCTTAAGCAGGCTAGTTTAGAAAGGGAGATGTATTGTCTGCTCACATCTGCACTGTGGAGTGCTACTAGCACTTACTCAGCAAGGCAGGCCAAAACTCTGTCAGTTTTTATTTTTCAGTTCACTTTGTTAAATTTTAGTCATTTTGTGTCCTTCAAAATAACATCAAAGAGTGATTTCTGGGCAGCTGAGCAGAGCTGCTTTCCTGATGAAACCATGAAGCCTAACAAAGGAAAGGAATGTCATATAAAGAATTCCATATATTACAAGTGTTATTAACAAGGCCTTCAGAGAATCATTCAAATTCATCAGTGAGGCAGGAACACCATCTTTGCTTTGAGGCAAAAGGACTTCAAAATTCAAGACACTCTGCCTTTTTCTTCCTTATCTGAGGTTCAGGATTCTGGAATAAGTAGAAACTATGTTATGCCCACAGGTATGTATCAGCCTTTTCTGTTCCGGGGAGGTCAGGCTTTGCTCTGTGGAGTTTGTGCCTTTAGAATCTATTTTGTTTACATCCTTGTTTTCTCCTCTAGCATTTGCAAAATTGCTAAAATACAGTTCCTTTATTAAAAACTCTGAAAGAAGAACCCAGACTTTACTGTGAAACTAGAAACACAAAGACAATTCATTACCATTTGGCAGGTTTTAATTTAATTGGAGTTAAGCAGCAGTTAAGCAGTACGCAGGGAATTCGTGAGCAAGACCAAGGCATCCCTCAAGTGAAAGCAGGTATTAGATCTCCACTATTGCTGTGACTGAGCAGGAAGAAATCTTGCCCACACTGGCAAGAAATTTGGCTACATATCTGTAGCAGGCAATGTCTGAAGGAATGGTAGAATTTTGTATGGTTTGGCTTCAAACTATGGCCCTCATCAGAAAGGAATTTAAGGATATTATTCACCCAGTCTGTGTGTGTACAAGCCAAGGTTGCTAAATGTCTCTTTCTCCTTTTGGCAGCCTAAAGGTGCTTGTTTCCCCTACCCACCATCATGGCCGCCCTTCCCACTACAGGCATAGCATACTACTGTGGTGTACATTAGGACAGCTCCATTTTATTTGGCTTTTTCTGTGGGTAGTTATCTGGATGAGTTTGGCTGGGAACACAGGACACAGGGTGACCTCAGCCCTGCCTGTCTGGCCCAGCCTTTCAAATACTCTTCCACAGTAAATGTATTTACTCTTTAGACACCTTCATAAAGAAGGAAAAAGACAGTCTGTCCCCTCCATCTCCTTTTTTGCAGTCCCATTGCCACTCCACAGCCTCTGTGATGAAACACAGGCAGGCATAAGAAGCCCCCAGTGGACGCGACCTGCAGTTTGAATGCAGGAAATGCTGCAGGAATAATGAACTCATCAAATGAAATTGTGATTGCTGTAAACTCATTCTCATACATATTTATGTATGAGTGCATAAATACTCCATGGCATACTTTTGTCGACAGTAGCATTGATTAGTAATACCTGAGTTCTGTAACAAAGGTGCTATTTACCCACTTTCCTCTGTGCTTTTATGGGCTTTAAAGACCTGTTTATTGTTGTGTCACTGCCTCCTATGCTCTCTTTGTAGTTTGTCCAGTACCTTGCAGAAGGGGATGTTTCCACAGCTGCACTACTGCTCTTGCATCATCCAGAAGCAATGGCCCACGTTGCCATGCACTGCGCATGCTTGTATACTAAATGCAAACAAGTTATAATGAACCCATGGTGTAAGGGTCTGCTTGGTGCCTGGAGCAGCACAGAATCTGCACTGTTTGCTCTAAACTGCGCCAATGAAATGAGATCAGAGCAGAAAGAGTTCTTAAAGATTTTGGAGTTTCCTCTTTGCTGTTTTCCTCTCTTGCCCTTGACAAGACCCAACCTGATGCAGGAACATTGAAGTCTTGTGTATGAGATTTAACTACCTTATTTCAATTCAAATTTTTATTTCTAAACCGGGAGAGTTTTGCTTTTGTGCCAGACAATATGTAGCACAAAGAAAGCTTGGATGCAGGCATGAGAAAGATGTGACGAGACATCTGAAAACGCAGGCTGAAGTTTGCATTCAAAATATAGCTATGTAATAAAACCGTATTTGATTAGACTACTGAAAACTCATGACTTGACACAAATTCTCCTTTGTCATGCTTATTTGAATTCTTCTTAATTATTTGCTGGAAATTGACAAAGTTTTCCAGCCAATGCCAAAGGAGTGATTCATGCCTTCTATGGCTTTTTGATTGCACTAAGAAAGAATATTAAATATTAAATGTCCTTGATGACGCTAGGATTCTGAGGCATGATGAGAGCTGTTGCTTTTGTTATCATTGGAATTTTTGCACTTATAAATAATGTGTTGCCTATCTGTTTTAAACAGCAAACATCCAAATTCTGCTAACCTAAGCATAATCAGGCTACATATAGACATGACCAGAGCTGAACTAACCAGTGTAATTTTATTAGTATCTTTATTTAGGATAAGGTAGATTAAATACATTATTAAGAAGTATTTGCAGAAATTTGCTAAGCAAACTAGCTCTTGAGCTGAAAACATAATATTTTTTGCAGTTTGCAATGTCCAGTAATATGTCAATGTCTTATCATTTATACCCATTTATTTAATGGTACAGAAATTCTTCCATGCACTAGGCTCGCGCTATGTCTTTGACTTCTTTCCTTTTGATTTTCAGTTAACAAAATTATCGCATATACGTATGCTAGAGAGCTACTCTACGAAAAAGTCAATGTGTAATGGAAATTTTGAAAATGACACGTTAAGGTGAAATAACATTTCATGCTTCAAGTTTTAAACAGCAACAGTTGGGAATCTATGGAGGTGCAAAAATAGTTCTGTTTTTACAAAACAAAATAAAATAAAAGTGTAGTAAGTAGAGTCAATATTTTTAGAATAATGGGCATCTTGATGGGATCTTCTAGGAGCTTCTGACTAAGTTAAGCCTACATTCAGGAAGGACTTTGAGTCATGGTTTCACTATGCAAAGCCTTTGGTGAGAAGATGAGGTCAAGGAACTTCTGTCCTCTGAAGCATGGCCCTGTCCCCATTCTTCCAGCATACAATGTTTATGGGGCCAGGCTAGTAATGAGTTGGCAAACTTACCTATTAAAAAAAATAAATAAATAAAAAAATCTTAAAAATCTTACAATAAGTTCTTTTTAAGTCAGAAATTTCTGTGATCCAATTGAGAGCCTGGCCACATGAACAACGTTTCTGTTTTTGAATTAGTGTGTAGGTGACAGAGGGACCAAAATGAAGGAGAGAGGGGAGAAAGGATGATATAGCTGCCAAACTGTTTATCATGAAACCACAGTACTACACTCCAAAATACCTTTTCAGTTCTGAATTAGGCTCTAATTCAAAAAGGCACTTAGATATATGATGTAGCCCATCTCTGATCAGGAAGGCATTTCACCACTTGTTTAACTCCATGCACGTTTAAGTACTTTATTAACCAGGGGTCAATAGGGGAGGAATAATTCCTTGATTCAGGGATTTCAGGATCTTTACTCAAATTATCAGTGTCCAGTGACTCCCTAGCAGCAGCAGCACTGTGGATACAAAGGTTGGCAAGCACAGAATCCTGCATAGGTGCACCTGTGCAAAGCAGCAGTACTGCCACTGTCCCATGAACACCCACAAGGATTTATTCCATCTGAATAAAGTGGCTCAAATGCAGGCGTGCAGCTGTGTTTGCACACCAGGGTGGGTGGGAGTTAATGAGCAAGCCTAAGCCCTGTGACTACAATGCTGCCCCAGCTCACTGCCGCACTCTGCAAATAAATAATTGGAACTGCCCCAAACACATCTGCTGGAGACTCCAGTGACAGGCTAAAGTGGTTCCAAATCTGAAATAGATTAGATAGATAGATAGATAGATAGATAGATAGATAGATAGATAGATAGATAGACAGACAGACAGCCATTAAAAAAATAAGAAACTGAAAACTGCACATGGTCTTTCTCAGGGAGAAGAGCCTAGATGAGCACATTACATATCTTTGCATCTGTTAAATGCTCCTTCACCACATGGCAGTGCTAATTATCATTAGCCTGAACAGTGGCAGGGCTCACCCCAGTTTTGTGGCTTAGCAGAGGCAGGCAGAATGAGTCAGTGTCACTGATGAAAACCCCTGACATTCATGGTTTGATGTTGGATTGCTGTGTCTCGTGTAGTGCCACTAGCTCTGCTTTTGATTAGGATGAAAGAAACTCAAGTGTCTCACATTTCACTTGAAGATGAAAAGACTCGGGAAACCTCTTGGTTCCCTTGAAATAACAGCCCATTTCATGGCAGTTTTCAGTTTCAACTCCTGTCTGTAGCTATTTAATGTATAAACAACTCTTGAAATGGCCAGTGTAGTTGTGTTGTTTTTTCAAACCCCTGCTTCTACAAGACACAGCTGTTGGGCTTACAGAAAGCTTGTTCCTAGTGTAAATGCCTGGTGTAAATGTGCACATCTAATGTCAATACATCAAATGTTGCCACAGTGGCAACATGAGCTCTCCTAAATGTTTTCACAAGCACTGAAGTTTGTATTCTGTGCTCCAGACATTTCCAAGAAATGTGCTAGTGTGAGGACCTGCTTCTGACACATCTATATGGGCAGTGCAATAATTCCAGTGTAGCAGTTTTTGGCTTTAGGGTATGGAGATGCTTTGGATACAGCCTCTTCATGTCCCTGTTTCCTGTGCTATTGAGGGTAGGGGGTCTTCCCACAGCAGCCCTGTTATATCAAATGAATTAAGAACACTAATATTTTTGCTCCCATTGGCATATTTAGCCTCATGTCTAAGGCTGCATATGTGCTTAAGGGTCCATATTTTTACAGCTCATTTTCTTACAGGCTTGATGTTACTCCTCCTCAGACACACATGGCTGCAAATGGCCAGGGGGCTTAAAAAAATTAAGGTGAAGAAGGTGGTGGGAATGGGCAGAGACATGCAAATAGCACTAATGCATTTAGTCTCTTTGCTTTCCAACAGGTAAAAAAATGCATGTATGAGTGACAGCCTGTCCCATTTTAACATTTGCAGTTCCACTGGCAGGACCAGTATAGAAGCAAAATGAAGTTTTCTTCTGTGAGCTGGGAGATGAGTTTTTTAGTGAGGGCTTTGGGAAGGACTCAAAGGGAGAAAGTGCTGGCATCAATCCAAGGGAGATGAATTAAGAAGGGAAGGTTGGCGAAGCACTGAAGGGAGGAATAAATGAATTGCTTGCACAATGTGGATAGCCCACTCTTCCCATAACATGACTGCTGGCAGTGATGCTTCTTATTGGGCCTGCTCACTTGCTTTGGGTCACTACCACCACCACCCCCAATCTTTAAATAGTGCACTTATTTAATTTGAAGAAAGTGCCTGCAATCAATAAGAAGAGATCCTTTTATCTTCTTCATCAATCTTTTGCTAATGAACATGCACTTTTTTTTTTTTTAGCTTCTTGGTTACAATGCTTTTAATTTCTCAATGTATAGGAATAAGGGTGCGCCATCAAACACATGATGGAGCAGCTGATACCACATATTGCTGCTTGCTTCTTTCTGAAGAATTGGCATGGTCTTAAAGGAAAGGATTAATTTGTGGGAAGTTCATTTGCCCTGCACTGATGTGTGGTCTTCTAAGCATCCTTTCTTAAGCTGTGATCCAGCAGAGCTGTGAATAACCACTTATGAAGACATACTTTACTTTCCTAATGTCCCAGTAGTTGCAAGAAAGTATATAATTCTTACAGAATCTTTGCGTGGGCTACTGGGACTTTATTTAAAGCAGATGTATATTGGAAATCCAGTGGCTTCCATGAGAATGACTCACCAAACCTAATTTCCAAAACCTCCAGCAAGTTTGGGTCTGATTATGGCATGACCAAAAGTTCATCTGAGTTAAATGGTGCTTGCTGCTCTGATTTATAGGATGTTGCCAGCTTGCTCATCCTCATCACAGACTGGAGGTTAATGCTGACTATGGCTTTGTGTCCCTCCTTGAGTGTTTTGGGAGTGGAATTTAGCAAAATAACACTTGATTCTTCAAAAAACACTTCACAAAATAGAATTACAGTTTGGTAAGACTCTGAGTTTCAACCTGTCACTTACATATGGCAAGAGTCCAAATCTCAGTCACAGATTAGCTTCATTAGTGTAGAATCACACTACTTCTGCCTCTAAGCTGAAGAGACCCAAGCCACATAATAAGCAGAAACAAATCTTTGCACAAGGACCTAACCAAATTACAAACAGGCAAGTAATTTCCTTCCTTATCCTTCTACATTGCCTACCAATGGTCTACGCTAGTAAAACTTTGTTACCTCCAAGGTCACCATCTGTCTCCTTTTCTGCCGCAGTCTCCCTTTCTGTTAACCAGCTCTTAGCTCTTTTCAGAGTCACTCTTTTCCGAGTCACTCTTTTCCTTCAACCTGGGCAAGACCCCATGTTAAAGCACAGTATGCCAGTGCCAGCAGGTAACCGCAGAAATGTAAAAGGCTCGAAAAGCTGCAGGAAAGTATTTCTGCTTTGCCGTAGGGATGGGGTGTAGCAGAAAGAACCCCCAAAATCAGCAAGCTGTACCTTCAGCTTACAGTCGCGTGAGAGACCATCACCCTCTACCACAGCTACGAGAGCTGGCACGAGAGGCAGCGTGTTTCCCTAGCAGCCTAGATGCGGTAAAGATCGTGGAGTTGTATTTTTGTCCAAAAGGTCCCTCAGGAGCCAGCCCCGTGCAGTACCGGGCTGCAGCACTGCGGGCAGGCTCCGTGCTGCCTCTGGTTGTGGCTACCTTCGGAGCGGGGCAGGGAAGCAGCCTGGCCCATGATTCAGCAGTGCCTTTCTCTCAGTGTTGGCCGGGGAGCACCCGGAGCCGCCAGGCCCCTCCGAAGGCAGGGCGACTGCAGAAGGGCTGGGGGCGAGGCATCTCTGCAGGGTGTCCTGGTGAGGGGAGGCGAGGAGGAGGTGTGAGCAGACCTCTATCCTGCGCGGTGCTGGAGCCCGCAGCCTGCGCGGCGGGGGAAGGGACCTGACGCGGCGGAGGGTACTGCAGCCTGGCCGGGAGCCAGCCACGCAGCGGCTGCGGAGGGTGAGGGTGGTTGCCGGCCGGGAGGAACCGGGGCGGGCTGAGAAAGGGCCCCTTAAAGAGCAAGGGAGGTAGCAGGAGCTCCGTTTAGCCAGGAAGGCTGGGGTGGGCAGGAAAGACCCTTTCCCTGGTCCCTGCGAGGCTGCAGGGTGAGGAGGCGGGGGGGGATCAGTGTTCCCACATGCAGGGAGCCCTGCTGGAAAGGTGTCTTTCCGGGGTCCCCAGACAGGAGACGCAGAGGTGGCTGCGGTCTGAACCCTAACAATCTGCCTCTCCATCCAGCTGCGTAGCCTTATGCAGGATTACTTCATAGCAAACCTCGTAAGAAAGGTGCAAGATCTCCACGTGCATTTCTGTTCACCTCAGCACCAGAAAGATGTGAGCAAAGGAGAAACATAATTTGAAGGAGTGTAGTTAAACGTTGAGTTATAGTGGAGATCACGGAGGACCTGAATACAGGTAGTTTGCCTATAATGCCAGTGCAGGGAAGATGTAGTCAGGGCAATGGGTCAAATAGAAGCACAGAGCAGCATCAGTAGGGAAAAATTGCCTTACTGGAAATAGGAAGGTTGAAAAATTAGACATGGATAAAGAAGGCAAGGCTTTTTCAAAAATTCGTGCCAAACACAAGCGGTATCTCATCTGTGCAATGAAGAGAGTATTCCCAGCTGGTTCTCAGCTTGCACTCTGCTTTGAAGAGTGATTCTTCAGCTTCACGCCTGAGGAGCAACTTGTGTGTGTGAAAGTACGCCTGATTTTCATGGATTTATCAGTTAATCTAGTAAAAGATATGTTCTTTCCCTAGAAACCTCGCTTACTTGTACCCACAGACCACCACAGCTGTCACGGCTATACTGCTGTGATGTTACCATTTCTACAGTGGCTGTGTTGTTATTGCTGTTTGAAATAGGTTTTGAGATACTTGAAAGAGGCTGCACTCGTGCAGAATATTACCAGCTAAGGAGCACATATGCTTTGTAGTAAGAGGAGCCATGTATGTAAATATGCAATGCAAGCTGTTTGTTCTCTCTAAGGTTACTGCTCACATCATTAACCTGAGGACCAGACATTTCAGTGGTAGTGTAGACTAGATTGTATGATGATTTATCTCCTTACATTCTTCCAGAGAGGGTTATCACTGGCTCTGCTTTAAGGTGAATTCTCCAGGCACTTGAATGTAGTAGCATCATGATTACTCCAGTTGGCTACTACAGCCTCACAGGAAGCTTTGTGATCAGACATCCAACAATTAGTCCTTGACATGACAATCCATGAAAACTCTATGGGATTCATTGAGATTTTGAGAAACTTTTCTTTAGCAAATGTTACTAATGTTCTCATGAAAGGGACGAAGGGAGTAAGGGGGAGTGGGGGAGTTGGAAACGGAGAGAGGAGATGGGTAGAGACAGATGTCTTTTCCGTCACTACCAAAAATATGTAAGTACTAAGGAAACTATCTTTTGGATGCCTGACTAAGGTAGCAGCAAAAATGAGTTCAGGGCAATTTGTAGCCCTTGATTATTTGTTTCCTTATGCATCCTCCAGCCCTTTATACTAAGGAAAAAGGGGGATTTATGCTGCCAATTCCTTAATGCAAATGTTTTCACAAAGTCCAAGGAACTAGAAATTGGGTTTAAAGCCCCTCTCCTTTCACACGTATGTCTGTGTTGTTACTTTTCTGTGGAAGACAAAAGAGACTGGGAATACAGCTGATACTAATCTTACTTTTATTATCTTAACTGGACTGTTGATTTACCCTAGTATTACACTGCACTGGTGGAAATTAGTGCTAGGTATTGGTAGAGGTCAGGAATAACAGACAAATTTAAGAACAAAGCAGAAATCTTGTTAATAATAAAATTACTTGATTCCCTCCCCTTCCCCCCCCTCCCCCCCCCCCCCCCCCCCCCCATCTACTGGGGAGTGAGAACATATGCTGGCAGCATGCAAGCTCTTGAAAAGTATGTTCAGGAGCTGGCTTTAGTGTGAAGACTTTGATGGGTTTGGAAAAGGGGATTCCAAAAATGGACTATAAAAAAAAATACGCAGACCTCTATAATAAGTTAACTGCAAATTTGTCAGAGGCTGGAATGCTTTGGGTTTGGGGTTTTTCCCTCTCTGCTTGACCTAAGATGCATCCCAGCATTATTCCTAGCAAACAAAACTTAGGGGCTTGGAAGGAGAAGCTGTCTCTAGGTGTCAGGCAGGGAGAAACTGCTGCTGGAAAGCTGTCTTCCCCCTGGGAGAGATCGGGTATCCGGCTGAGAGAGCCCAGTCCATCGCGGAGCCTGACTCGGGCCGCAGTACCGTGTGTGTCACCGATGGCCGCCACCTCAGCGGGGGAGAGAGGCAGCGGCGGGCGCGCAACTCCTGCAAGCTCCCTCCCTTTGATTTGATGGCCTTTATTCCTCCTAATTGGATAAAATAGGAAGTCACTGACAGTCCTGCGTTGCCGGGTGTACTGATTTCCCTCAGACCAGCCCTGCAGAGGGCGGGGGGTGGGGTAGGGGAGGAAGGAGCAAGTCTACATCAGGGAAACAGGCTGCGAGGGGGCTGGGGGAGTGGGGCGGGGGGGAAGGAGGAAAGTGAATGAGAGCTCAAGAAGGACAAAGAGGGAGGGGAGAGAAAGGGAGTTACCACCGTCTTGGCATCGCTCTTCCTTTCAAACCTCTGTGTAATGATATTGTTTGCAGTGATGCTCAGACAGCGAGCACCTGCTGCTCTGTAATGATTCAGCCTCTTTCAGCCTCTGCTGTAACACGACAGGATGCTGCTGCTACTGTCACTTCTGCCGCTGCCGCCGTTGTTACAGATTTTGCTTTTGCTCCTTCTACCGCATGACAATTGTTTTCCTCGTCTAAGCAGATACCAGCCTCAGATGCTCAAGGTGAGAGTCTTGCCTTTCGCTCTGGGCTACTGGTTCACTTAATTTGCTCAATTTGTTCAATGTTCGTGGCTTTCTTTCTCTCTTGACCCTCCTTCACCTTGTTTTGTTTTGTTGTGCTTGCTTCTGGGGGGATGTTTCTTCCCTCCTGCAGAAGAGCTGGAATTGCTTGAGAGGTATTTAAGGAATTATAGAAGAGGCCAGCAAACAGGAGCTCAGTAATTGCAAAGCTAGTCTTGCTTCGGAGAGGCAGAGAGAGCGACAGAGGGTTCGGGGGCAGGGGTGTGTGTGTCTCTTTTTTCCTGCGTGTTACTCCTCTCCCAGTTTGGATGATGTTGCTGAGCTTGGACCTTTTATTGACTCCCACTCTGTGATTTCTGCAGAGCACTGTGACTATTACGTCTCTTTTTGTCTGTGTCTCATAGTAATGGACTGTGATAGAGTTAAGGCCTTTTGGAGGTGAGCTGTTTGAGAGCTGATGCTTAAACATGTCTGAAGTAGCTGCCGACACTTTCCCCAGCCCCTCAGCTCAGCTGAGCCCTGATGCGTCCCTTAACGGGCTCCCGGCTGAGGAGAACATGCCGGGGACCCAAAGAGAGGACAGGAGGGTCCAGGGAATAGCAGGCCTTGCCGCGACCTGCTGTGTGTGCCTGGAGGCAGAGCGACTGAAGGGCTGCCTCAACTCTGAAAAGATCTGCATCGCCCCTATCCTGGCTTGCCTGCTCAGCCTTTGCCTCTGCATTGCTGGCCTCAAGTGGGTCTTTGTGGACAAGATTTTTGAGTATGACTCTCCTACCCACCTTGACCCTGGGAGGATAGGACAAGACCCAAAGAGCGCTGTGGATCCTACAGCTCTGTCTGCCTGGGTGCCTTCGGAGGTGTATGCCTCACCCTTCCCCGTACCTAGCCCCAAGAGCAAGGCTGAAGTGACAGTGCAAAATGACAGCTCGTTTGTGCCCTCCAAACCATTCCTCCAGCCTTCTCTGTATAACCGCATCCTAGATGTTGGGTTGTTGTCCTCTGCTGCACCTTCGCTGTCACCACACGCCCTGGAGCCTACCACAACGTCTCAGGCGCAAGCAACAGAAACCAATCTCCAAACTGCTCCAAAACTTTGTAAGTAGAAGTTATGTATTTCTTTGTTTTTCTCTTCCAAAAACAAAACAAAACAAAAAAGAAAAGAAAAGAAAAAAGAATAAAAAAAGGCACTTAACAGTTCTGCAGCTGTCCTTGAGGGGTACGTGATTGGCATGAAAACTTAAATGTGCTAGGACAAGTATAGCAGGGTTACCTTCTCAGGAGAGCACCCAAGGGTCTCTGAACTTAGTTCCGAGGTGTGCATGGCAATTGAAGAGGGCTTCATTTGAGACCTTTGTAAAGTGCCAGTACCACCCTCTTCTCTGCATCCACTGGTAGGAGAGTATGTGATTTACTTCAAGGGTTTATTTGATGACTATTCCACATGGTCTATCAATATATTTTTCTTATAAATTTGTTTTGCGTCCCGTGTTGGATCTTCTATGTGTGTTCATTTTCTCCTACTTGTCTGCAGAGCACTTCTGCTACCTCCTTCCTGAAGTCTGTTGCTGGCAAACACCCTTATCATCCTCCTGAAACACTCAGGGAGAACAGTAGGAAAGAGCAACAGCGTATCTGAAGCAGTTAGAGACTGGGAATTATTAATTTAGCAGCTGCCTTATGATCTCTCCCTTCCCTTTAAAAGCATAGTACACATTTCTCTGCATCCTTCCCCTCCTCTAGGAGCTGATGCTCATTGAACCTGTTTCTTAGGCATTGCCTCATTGACTTTTGTGGGGCGTTTCAGGAAAGCATTCTTACCAGTGCAGGAGGTCAGTTTTCAAATTAGTATTTGCTCATCCTTAAAGCAAAAAATATCCAGGGTACCTGTATTATTTTCTCAGTAGCAATCAGAAAGCCTCCAAATACTGCATTGCTGAAGTGTAATTTCTCTGACATTCATAATTTTAACCCATTAAATCCAGAGCAGATCAAGCCAGCAATTCCTGGGCTGTGTAAAATTGCGCAACCCTGGTAGAAAGAGAAGGCAGTGCCCTTGTGCTAAGAGCACAAGGCTGAGGTTTCTTTTGAAAAGCTGCGGTGAACCTGATGAGCATTGTGTTCCTTGCAAATTTCCATGCAGGCCCCCATCTCATTTATTCTCCCTCATACCTTCTCTGTAAAGCTGCAGGATGGCCACATTATAGGTCGTATATACTGGACATCACCCTGGAAACCTGAAATGACCAGAAGTTTGGTACTGAGTTTAGCCCCACCAGGACTGGACTCAGTATAGATACGTGGTGAATGGAATAGATGTAACATTTAGGACCAGCCACTTTGCAGATGAAAATGAGCGCAACTACAGTGATTTCAGTGGAGGTCCTTTCAGCACAGGCAGTCCTGAACTGCAATTCCAGAATCACTGAAAGAAAATTCTGAGTATTCCAGTAGAAGCCCTTCTGCCTTTTGCTTAGATAATGGATGACAACCAGCCTTTTGGATTAAAAGTAATTTGTCTGATGGAAACAGTCTACTAGAGGAATACTGCTGTGGATTTCAGTGATAGGGGGCTTTGTTGTAGTACGTCAGACATTACTTGAATTATTAGGACACTTAAACACCTTTGCAGTTATATAGAATTATACTATGTGATTTATTTTTTTTTCGTCATTGATGCAGAATTTTTTTTTTCTTTTTGTAGTGGAAATCATGACATTAAAGATATGACAGCACTTTCTACTTCATAAAGTAACCAGGGACCACCATTCAGTCAAAATGGCCTCTCTCCTGTGACAGGGAAAAGTAACCAAAAGATAGTTATGCCAGGACAACCCTCATCCTCTTTAATTTCTACATGTAAGGCAAGCCTTTATCAATAAAATGCTAACTTTGTCTCTGAAGTAAATGAAGGGGAGTGGGTGAAAAAGAGATTCTTTGGAGCAGTCACTGACAAAAAGCCATTATGTACATTCAGATATACTCACATCTGGGAAATAAATTGTTGCCTAGAAATTAGGTGATGGAATTGAGTTGTTTTGGGGTTTGTTTGGTTTTTTTTTTGTTTGTTTGGGTTTTTTTTTTTTGTTTGTTTGTTTGTTTTTTTACTGTTTTTTAATTTTTTTTAATTTTCTTAGGATAAATGTGTTTTAAGGCATCATAGACTTCCAGATAGCAACAGACTGAAAGGAGAGGAAGAACTGACAGCAGGTCAAGTTTAGGTTAATCTGAGAGAGAATGTTGTGTGGACAGTATTTATTCCAACTATGGCACATAATTCTGACTATGGCATGGAGCTGCAATTCCCTGCAAAGAAAAATAAGAAAATACAGCTGGAAAAGTATACTGCAGAAGATATGCCTAAGAATTCAAAGAGGCATGAAAAGAACTTTTTGGACAGCTCTAAAAGCACTGTCTTGGGGGTTCTGAAACAGCTGTTTTTCAAACACATCATTGTGTTTTATGTAGAGCAAGATTTGTTGGAGAGGTTGACAGATTGCATCTGTGATAACTTTTTTTTTTATGAAAGTCTTTGACAGCTATAAAACTCTGAGAGAGATGGCTTGGAAAGCAGCATCTGCAAACTGAATTGTCCCTTCTTTTGCCTCTCAGTGTCCTTTTTTTCCATTTCAGGCAAGGTGAGATAACTTGTTCCCAGAAAGCCCCTTTTGTGCTTTTTTTTTTCCAGTGCAGAAATAAAAAAGAACTGACACAACTCATATTCCGTGGCTGATGTATCGTTTCTGAACCAAGCCCTTCCATGAGTTTCCAAATCCTTTTCTTCTCCTCTCTTTTCTGTCTTACTCAGCATATTCCCCTTAAAGCTGTATCTGTCAAGGTCATAGTCTGCAAAGAGCTAATTGATTCTTCTTTCTCCTGAAGCCAGGGAGGGAAAGCAGAAGAGAGACAATCCTAGTAATTGTGTCTGGTGCATTAGATTGAAGACTGGTCTCACTACTATTATTATAATTTGCCCTTTATTGATAAAGAAATAATCTCTTCGTTTCTGTTTCGTTTAGGTTTTATATTGTAGTATCATTTTGCCTTTGCTGAAATAGAAAGGAAAGGTGAATGTTTTAAACCATTCCCATATTTAGGGAGCTTGTCAATCTTACCATAATCACATCAGAGAAGATTTCATTACAAGTGGGATATAATAGTAAGCACTAACCTACAATCTCCCTCCCTCCGAGAAGACATGGAGATTGCAAAAGTGCTAACACAGTTTAGGAGCTAAATTTTACTTCTTCCTACACCATCAGTTTTAAATTCAGTTCCACCCTTTACCCAGGCTGATAATAGATGTGCCTCTGTAGTACTGTCAAAACTGTGTTTCTGTAATAACTGGATCTCTACATCTGCATACCAGCCACTCCCTTTAAAGGTCTTCCCACTGCCTGTTCTTTCCATTTCAGCAGATTTCTCCCAACATCACCCACCAAGGTCCATGTGGGGTTGCCATTGCAGAGTGACAGCTCTGCCAAAGGAGTGCTGCACTCCCACATTTTGGCTCTGCCCTGAAGCAGAGGTGCCTGAGCCCTTGGCTTTGGGATCACAACTCTCCTGACTTGGTGAAGTGCCGCAGGGCACACAAGAGGCAGGGCAGGAGAAAGACCACAACACAAACACTGCTGAAGTGGGTTTCTCCGGGAGAAACTCCAGATCAAAAAGCCTGGCAGGGAGCAGGGTTCAGAGGATGCCATCTCCCTGGTGGCACATCCATGCTGCTCCTCTGTCTTTTCTGCTCTTGGCTTCCCTGATGTCATGGTTTAAACCCAGTCAGGCAACTTGTTCACTCACTCCCCTCCTTCTTTCCCTCCCCCTATTTATACTTCAACCATCGTCCTCCGTACCACAAATTATGCAGTCGAGTTTCATGCTCTACCAATTGAGCTAGCTGGGCCTGACCATCCTGTGTGCCATGTGCTGCTGGGCCAGCTGCATGCCTCATGGCATGCTGTTGGCCAGTGGATGACCAACAGGCACATCTCCATCTCCCTACCTCTGTGCCTACAGAGTTGTGCTGGCCGTAAGACACTCGAGGGTGAGTGTAGCAACAGACTTGTGCATTCCCCTTGGGTCAGGCAGGGCTCCCTTCTACCTCATCAGTGCAGGCCCTCACCTGGAAAATATGGGAAAGCAGAGAAAGGATTGTGCACTGCTGTCAGCCATCCCTGACTGGGACTGCTCCCTTCTCGTGTTTCTGATTTCTGCAGCCTCTTCAGATGTGCTGGGCCAGCATCAGCAAGGGTTGCTGCTTTCTCATCCTCCATGGAAAAAGCATTGAAAGAGTGCCTCTGAGGACTGGTAGTGGGTGTTTACCTAAGAAGTGGTCTTACCTCACCTCCAAAGTTATCCAGTCGTTATGACTGAATTTCATCTTTTTAGTGCTAGGTATGAGGAAAATGGAAAGAAAACTAACCTGTCTCTTGTTTTGGTATCATACTGTAAATATTCCTTGCAATTTCTGTCTGGCTCTTTCACCTCCTCTTGTTCTTTCTCAGCTCTGCATTTGACATCCTTTCTCCTGTACTCAGTGATTTGTGAAGGTCTGTATTTCACCTCTGCAGGAGGCTGGAGGGAGCCTTTCCCTTCAGTTATAGTTGTTGCAGCCCAGCTAAGGCTTTGATTTATGGCTAGAAATGGTTTGTTCAGAGCAGCTGCACACAGTGTTTGTTCTTTTTTTTTTTTGACATGTCTAATTCTGATGCATTCTTTGCAGTTGAAATCCCCATCAGAACGCCATAGGTTTGAGTCCATGCCTGGCAGCCTCTGAAGGTGTCAAGGTTAGGGATTTTTTGGAGAGCTGCAGGAAACTACTAACAGGAGGGGACAGCAGAGATGATACAGTACAGGCTGTATCAGCCTTTTGTACACTCACTGTTATTATGCAGGGCAGCATCACAAAGGAGACTGCATTATCCCCAAAGCTTGAAGATGCAGGAGGAGAGCACCTTAAAGAAGATGTTGCTCCATTTCTAATACAGTTTTGATGTTGATTAGCTTCAGACACCTGGCTTAAGTGCCTACATTAGGAAGCTAGGCAGCCTTCAGCTTCCTATTCACCATAAAGGAAGGGACCTCCCTCAAGCAATTCCCAGTGTGACTCTAGCAGGAGTAACTCTTTCTCCAATGAGTCTACAGGGAGACTAACCTTGCAATTCGGTTTCTAACCTAAATGTCTGCTATACAGTGTGAAGATTCATTTTGAAAGCCATGACTTTTCTTTGACATGCCCCGTGAATTAACAATGTTTTGTCACAGGGAAGTTATAATTAATCACGGTTAAGATACCAGACAAGTTCTGAGCCTAACTGAAGAGCATAATAGAGAGATGCTGATCTCAGTAGGCCCTGGAGACACAACTGGGCCTCCATTAACAAGCAGCAATAAAGCAAGTGCCACTGTACTGAGCCAGCAAGTCTGTATTTCCCTGAAACACTTCCTTCTCTGCTGTCCCAAAGGTCATGGTGTCTCATAGATGTATGTACTTGTGGCAGGAACACTCAGAGTAAAGCAAGATTGGGACTGATGCGATGAGATGCATAAGATGCAGCAATTCTTAGGGAGTTCAGGTCCATTAAGCCTTCTAAAGTGATAACTGAGACTTCATCTCCCCAGCACGGTTAGTCACACTGTCTTTAAAATGCCCCAAACAAGCAGAGTTTGTTCAGACAAATGTCTTGTTTTGTTTCTTTCTGTATCTCTACCACCCCCCTTTTTAACATTCATTGCTTGCATAGAAACTGTTCTCATATTTAACATGCAGAGGGCTGATCAGTCCTGTGTTTCTTTCTCTTGGACAAGCACCCCAAATTCATGGCTCTCAGAACTACTCCATGGGTGTGGTTTTTCTTTTGTGCTCAGAACATGATGGAGCAAAAGCCATGTTTCCCGACGTATTTTCTCCTAATAACAGCCTGAATTTCTCAGTGCAAAATAGCAGTCTGCACTTTCATTTATTTTTAAAACCTTCATTTTACTTTGCAAACTTCATGGAGAATAAGTCATGTATTCAGGCTATATGGAACTTCTGCATGCTCACCCTCCTTATTTATATGCATATGCATATGTGTGTATATAACATGCAAGAGCTACATGGAGTATACAGCCATTATTTCTTTATTTAAAATGACTTCTGGAACTGTACTGCACCGTAAGTTTCTAAGCAAAGATGATTAATAATTGATGTCATAACAAAACCCATGATTTGGATTGCCACTGCAGGGGACTGAAATTATCCTCCTTCAGTATCTATGGCACTTTTAAGCTAAATGTTGTATTTCCAGTTCACGTACTGAAAATTAACTTGCATAGCAATCCACCTCAGATTTGTAGTGCCTAACTTTTTGGGTACAGAGAAATCTTGAGGGACTTTTTCAGCATCAGATGAGAAAGCAGAATTTGTCTTGCTGGAGGCTAAGTAGCAGGTTAATTGTGATGCAGAGCTGGAATGATATAAGTGAGCGTTTTCATCATTTGCAGTCTTGCTAATGGAAATGCAATAGATTTGCTGCAGAAATCCAACTCAGAATCAATAGCAATGCAATGAGGCAGCTGGTTCAGGGAGAGCACATGTGATGCCAATCTACTGCAGACAGTACCTGGGCAGAGACTGCTCTGGCTCTCTGTCACAAAAGGGCAGACAGCCCTGCAAGATGCCGCGGCAGGTAGTGAAAGAATTCTGAAAGGAAAAAGGCTGCTTCACCTAGGGTGGGGCAGTGTTAGGAGAAAAGGCTTTCTCTGATTGAAAGAATGTTTTCTTTGGGGAATTCAGATCTATTTGGACCCCAACATGTCTTTTTTGTTACAACGTAATAAGCAAAGACAGCAGACTTTCTGCTTCAGGTCATGTTCAGACCACATGAAATCAAGGAAGGACTGAGTCATAGCAAGCAGCTTTGGAGATGGGTAGGCGGTTTTAGAGTATCTCCTGCTAAGGGCTTCCCAAGGCATAGCACCAAGAGGAGCAGGCACTGCCTTTTTGTAGATTGCTTTATAGTAGGCACACTGGCTACCTTTGCTATTTATATTGCAGCAATCCCAGTTTCGTGGAAAGAGAGCACATGGTGAATCACATCTTGATCTTTCGTGTTAAAATGTTATGTGAAGTACCAGACTCAGTAGGAGGTACACATTAAACTCAGGAGCCTGAGCATGACCACTGTTAGGCAATTAGGGAGCTCTTGAAAGCAGCAAGGGAGAAATACCTGTGCAGTGTTTTGAGGCAACATGATGCCTGCTTATTTACACTCTGTCCTATCTCATCCTGTCTCTCATCCACCTCCCTCATGACCACTAGAGTCTTTGTCACTGAGACAAAAGGGAAGGTTTTAGCTGGTGAAAACTGGGCAGGGCCAAATCCAGTGGGACATGGCTTGGCTGCCACTCTGCTAAGCTAGACCAGAGGCAAGGTCCTTCAAGCTCTGGACAAGATCAGAGGTGTTGTGGCAAACATTTATTAGATTTGCTCCTGCAGTGTTTTATTATGAAAGACTTATTTTAATGTATATGTTCTTGCGGAGTGTATTCAGCTTTCTCACATACACTTTCACTACCTCTCCCCCCACTTTTTCTTTTTCATATCTATGCTTCAACTTGGAACTTGCTGGCAGTGTGTTCTCGTAACTCAGACAGCTTTTTATTTTGGCAATGAATATTGCTTCAGTTTTTGAGATGAAAGGAAATCAATACTGGGGTGGTAGTCACATGGCACTGGGGGAGTATTTGAAACTATCATCTGAAGCGTGATTTGTGACATAGCTCAGTATTTCTATGGAATTCCTGAAAGAGATTTGAATTTTACAGTCTTGAACAGTCAATTAATTCATGTGATTAGACAGATCAAAGGAGAAAAAAAAAAAGAGTATCAAGCTTGTTCAAAAACCTTTCTCTTATGCAAAGAAGAAAAGACTCCAAGCTCACAAAAGGTGCCTTGAATCTTCTAAGGTGGTAACTGGAAGCCAGTGTAAGGTTGCTGGAACTGGATCTCGAGAAAAGAAGCTTATGTTTTTCACTATATTAAATTAACCTCGATAATTAATTTAGTTTTCCTGCTTGAATTATGTGGCCTGAATTTTCACTGGCATGAGCATCGAGATGTGCTGGTCCATGATCTACCTGACATGGAGCATCTTCCTGACTAAGGTATCTTTCAGACCCCCACTGGTTGTAGTGTGAAGTCTGAGACCAAGATAGTGTTTGCCTTTTCCCTTATTCTAGCTTACTTTGACTTTGAAAATATGTGTTTGCATTCTGGCCGTTCATTCATTTACACCATTCTCCCCTAGATTAAAGAGCTCTTCCGTTCCATGTATTTTCCCCTCATAAAGATGCATATACACTATAATCAGCTCAGCTTTGGATAAGCCTTTTTGACAGAACAGGCAGGCTGAGCTCCATAATTCTCACTATGAAGAGAATTGGTTTCAGTCCTTGAACTATTTCATTCTCCTTCACACTTTCTTAGTTTTCAGATAAATAGAGCTGTAATTTTGATAGGATACTTACACATTGACTGTCCAAAATCCCAATGAAGGACAGCAAAATCTGTTCAGTGTCTTGGTCACTACTCGGAAACACTTAAGATGCATGAAGTAGCACCAGCGTCTCTTTAATATTTTAAGCAGTAAATCAGTAATAATGTCCAGTCAGAGTAGAAGACCCAACTCTCACACATATAAGGGTCCTCACTGTCCTGCTTCTTGACCCTCAGGGTCACATGCTGCCTTTTACTGGAGTGGAATTACAATCTTAAGAGCCAGTTAAGGGAAGAGCAGATAAAAATTGCCCTGGCTTGGCAATGCACTATGCATTTTATTAAGAATGAGCTCTCTCATTCCTCAGCTGGTTCTGTCCTGCTCTGAAAAATGCTCTCAGCATTAGTGCTTGGGTGAACAGGAGGCCAGCTCAATGGTTTTAACTGTGCAGGATCTCTTATTCTCCTCATTTCTGCTCATGCTTTCAAAGATTTCTCCCTCTGTGCCTTGCTTCCCATCGACCTCTCCCGTTTTTCCCACTTCTTGTATTGCTGGCCCAAGGACCACCGCACCAGTTTGTCCTTCATTCAGTTGACTGTCTCAGCTCCTCCAACGCATGATTCTTCCTTCCAAAAACATAAACAGCCCCTGAGTATGTGGATTTGTGGGAGAGAAGGATTTTGGTGTTTATGCATTGCCCCTTCAGCTTAAAGACACTTACGTGATGGATTCTTTGAGTTTCTGTCCTACAGGAGGTCTGCTGCACAGAGTTAGACTGATAAGCTTCTGTGGTGCCCAAGCCAAGCATCTTTTACTATCACAAGGCGTGGGAATTAAGGAGCATGATCTTATCAAGAAAGTCATAATGGCTAATATTCCAACTTAGCTGGGATTTTCAAGACATTTTTATATTTTCGAGAGACCTTTTCTTGGGCTCAGCAGGATGGTTAGCAGTGTGAAAGTAATACAGGCTTTGCAACGGAAATGAAGTGTATCAGGGTGAGAAAGATGACTGTAGAGGAGTGGAAGAATGATCATTTCTGCATCTATTTGAATTGGTCAGGGAACAAACTAGTAAGCACATTGTTATGAATTTAAGAATTAAAGAGCACAGGATAAGAGGAGTGAAAAGGGCTTCCGCTGTGTTGATAGAGGGGCTTGAAGAGACTTGAGCTCATACTTGCAAGAAAAGAGCATCATTAAACAGAGAAACTGGGAGAAGTGGTTATATCTGCATAGGAGAGCAGGAGAGGTCCGGTCATTTCTTGACTTGAAGAAAGCAGGAAGAATCTCTTCCCCAGTATCACAGGTACCTGCAGTCTGCCTGGGACTTCCAGAAGATCCCAAAGCAGCTTTTTGTAGAATCATAGAAATCACAGAATGGTTACGGTTGGAAATCATGTTTGACCAATCTCTTAGCCTTTTATGAGGAAATAACACGGTGGATGGATGATGGCAGAGCGGTGGATGTGGTCTACCTTGACTTCAGCAAAGCATTTAACACAGTCTCCCACAGCATCCTCACAGCTAAATTGAGGAAGTGTGGACTGGATGATCAGGTAGTGAGGTGGACTGCGAACTGGCTGAAGGAGAGAAGCCAGAGAGTTGTAGTCTATGGGGCTGAGTCTAGTTGGAGGCCTGTAACTAGTGGAGTGCCTCAAGGGTCAGTACTGGGACCAGTATTATTTAATATATTCATCAACGATTTAGATGAGGGAATCGAGTGTACTATCAGCAAGTTTGCTGATGACACTAAGCTGGGAGGAGTGGCTGACACGCCAGAAGGCTGTGCTGCCATCCAGCGAGACCTGGACAGGCTGGAGAGTTGGGCAGGGAATAACTGGATGAAATATAACAAGGGAAAGTGTAGAGTCCTGCATCTGGGCAGGAACAACCCCAGGTTCCAGTATAGGTTGGGGAACGACCTGTTAAGAGAGTAGTGTAGGGGAGAGGGACCTGGGGGTCCTAGTGGACGACAGGATGACCATGAGCCAACACTGTGCCCTTGTGGCCAAGAAGGCCAATGGCATCCTGGGGTGTATTAGAAGGGGGGTGGTTAGTAGGTCGAGAGAGGTCCTCCTTCCCCTCTACTCTGCCCTGGTGAGACCTCATCTGGAATATTGTGTCCAGTTCTGGGCCCCTCAGTTCAAGAAGGACAGGAAGCTGCTGGAGAGAGTCCAGCGCAGGGCAACGAAGATGATTAAGGGAGTGGAGCATCTCCCTTATGAGGAAAGACTGAGGGAGCTGGGTCTCTATAGTTTGGAGAAGAGGAGACTGAGGGGTGACCTTATTAGTGTATATAAATATATAAAGGGGGAGTGTCACGAGGATGGAGCCAGACTCTACTCAGTGGCAAACAATGATAGGACAAGGGGTAATGGGTGCAAACTGGAACACAAGAGGTTCCACTTAAACTTGAGAAGAAACTTCTTCTCAGTGAGGGTGACGGAACACTGGAACAGGCTGCCCAGGGAGGTTGTGGAGTCTCCTTCCCTGGAGACATTCAAAACCCGCCCGGACACATTCCTGTGTAACATTATCTAGCTGTTCCTGCTCCGGCAGGGGGATTGGACTAGATGGTCTTTCGAGGTCCCTTCCAATCTCTAGCATACTGTGATACTGTGATACTGTGAAAGGACCTTAAGATCATCAAGTTCCAATCCCCCTGCCATGGGCAGGGAAACTTCCCACTAAACCATGTCACCCAAGGCTCTGTCCAACCTGGCCTTGAACACTGCCAGGGATGGAGCATTCACAGCTTCCCTGGGCAACCCATTCCAGTGCCTCACCACTCTCACAGTAAAGAACTTCTTCCTTATATTCAGTCTAAACTTCCCCTGTTTAAGTTTTAACCCATTACCCCTTGTCCTATCACTATAGTCCTTAATGAATAATCTCTCCCCAGCATCCTTATAGGTCCCCTTCAGATACTGGAAGGCTGCTATGAGGTCTCCACACAGCCTTCTCTTCTCCAGGCTGAACAGCCCCAACTTCCTCAGCCTGTCTTCATATGGGAGGTGCTCCAGTCCCCTGATCATCCTCGTGGCCCTCTGGACTTGTTCCAGCAGTTCCATGTCCTTTTAATGTTGAGGACACCAGAACTGCACACAATACTACAAGTGAGGTCTCACAAGAGCAGAGTAGAGGGGCAGGATCTCCTCCTTTGACCTGCTGGTCACACTCCTTTCGATGCAGCCCAGGATACGGTTGGCTTTCTGGGCTGTGAACATGAAGCCGGCTCATGTTCATTTTCTCTTCTACCAACACCCCCAAGTCCTTCTCTGCAGGGCTGCTCTGAATCTCTTCTCTGCCCAACCTGTAGCTGTGCCTGGATTGCTTCAACCCAGGTGTAGGACCCTGCACTTGTCATGGTTAAACTTCATGAGGTTGGTATCAGCCCACCTCACAAGCGTGTCAAGGTCCCTCTGGATGGCATTCCTTCCCTCCAGGGTATCAACTGAACCACACAGCTTGGCGTCATCGGCAAACTTGCTGAGGGTGCACTCAATCCCACTGTCCATGTCACCAACAAAGATGTTCAACAAGACCGGTCCCAACACCGATCCCCGAGGGACACCACTCGTTACTGGTCTCCAGCTGGACACTGAGCCATTGACCACAACTCTTTGCGTGTGGCCATCCAGCCAGTTCTTTATCCACCGAGTGGCCCACCTATCAAATTGATGTCTCTCCAATTTAGAGACAAGGATGGCGTGCGGGACAGTGTTGAACGCTTTGCACAAGTCCAGGTAGATGATGTCAACTGCTCTACCCCAGTCCATCAGTTCTGTAGCCCCATCACAGAAGGCCACCAAATTGGTCAGGCAGGATTTCCCCTTAGTGAAGCCATGCTGGCTGTCACCAAGCACCTTGTTGTTTTTCATGTGCCTTAGCATGCCTTCCAGGAGAATCTGCTCCAAGATTTTGCCAGGCCTGGAGGCGAGACTGACTGGTCTTCTCCTGACTAAGGGACTAGACTATGAATCAAGTCATCCATTCTTGACCACACTGCATTTCTAAGGGAACTTCTGCAGGGCAAATCCTCTTTCCATCCAGCCATGCTGAGAATGGGCTCCTCACTGATGCTGAGATCCATGTACGTGCTCTTCTCCCTCTCTTCCTGAGGGCTGGAGCCACTGTGTGTAGCAAACCAGTGCAGCAAACACTGCAGAGTGTCTCTCTGTCATTGAATTCCCTCCTGTTACCTTGTTAGAAATCCTCAGTGCTCTCCAGTCATTGCCTTGTGGAGGTTAGTCAGCCCACACTACTTTTTGATGACATTTTAGTGATGGCATTAACAGACTATTAATGGTATCAGTAACATTTTGCAAACTCCTTCAGCTATGTAATTTTGGGGACATACAGCTGTGTATGTATTCTGTTTGTGAGTAAAGAAAGGCTGTGTTTCAGGATCAGAAAGCCAATAAATGCATTAGCACACAGAGTCTTTTCTTCAAAATCAGTTAACAGAAATATACCTCGACATACTCCTTTTATTAGCACACAGAGTCTTTTCTTCAAAATCAGTTAACAGAAATATACCTCGACATACTCCTTTTACTTTCTAAAATTGCATCTGGTCAGTAAAGCCAACAAATACACTGGGTTTTTTTGACTATGTGAAGGTTCAAGATCATGGTTGGCAACTTCTCTGTTGCTTGCTAGCTCCAAGCTATAGAGATTCATGGAGATCTCTCAGATAAGCAATTTTTCAAGCAACCGGGTAATTTTCCTAATTGTTGCTAATCGCTTGTTTGGTGTGTGCAATTCCTCTTTCTCCAAATCCGGAGGAAGGATGAGAGAGGCACGTTCTATAAGTGTACTCAGGTAACTGGTACAAGCTCAGGAAGCACATTTACTTCAGAGGAATCAGAGGAATCAGTTCCCTCAAGCCACTTGGATGGGCTGAAGCTCACAGGGGAGGCAGCTGAAGACAAAGAAAACATAAATGTACACTCTGATGCTTCCTGATAGGGACTTACATCCAGTGAGCACAGCATGTGAATATGCAAGTGTTCAAAGAAGAATTTCATATCTAAATTGACCTGTCACTAACAGATATCTGGCAGGTTCCCCAAGTCACCGAGTAATATCTGGTTATGCTTTGCTTTCGCTTTTGCCGATCATCTGTAATGTCTTCTCAGGGCTCTTAATGATACTTTCAGAATGCTACCACACACTGATTTTAACAAATGAGTATACCAGTGCTACTGTCTGATGTTAACTTACACTTCATTCCTATATTAATTTTCTTATGTTACGCTGTTTTACAAGTGGTGATAACATACTGACAAAATACTCCTGATAATTAATCCAAAATGAAAATTTAACGGAAACACTGACAAAGCTTTAAAAACACACAGCATGTAAATATTGTTCAAGTCATGTAATTACTGCCCCTGCAGAGGAAGACTTAGAAATGTCAGTCGGTAGAGAAAGTTCACATAAATAACTTGACTGTGGCTTTTGTGTAATGACAGGTAAGGCAAAACTTGGGGTGTTCAGATCTGGCAAGGAAAAACTTCATCATGTGAGAGCAAGATGAAAATGGACTAGTCGAGCTAGAAATCAACCACCATTTTTTAAAGAATAAGCCAGTTCAACTGCTGGAATACTTTAGGTGTTAACTGACCTCCACCAACTGCATGGGAAGAATACCTGTCCCAACTAGTAATGTCACCGACTGTACCACAATAACTTGCTACTCCAAAGTGACTGACTCATATCACAATCTCATCAAGAGATCTCATCAAGCTTCAGTAAATTCAAATCCCACTCTCTAGTGACTTTAAGTGAATGCAGAATTCTTTATGTTTACAAAAATCACTTGAAACTGCTCTTTACCTATGCCCTGACTCTACTTTTCACTGAAAACTAAGGGGTAGTTCAGGTACAATGACCTTTGTTTTACTTGAAGTGAGTTCAGGATTGAAAATGCTGTCTACCTTTCCAGCTGCAGCTCGACCCTCTGTTCTTGCATGTAAAAACAGAAGAAACTTTGTCATAATCACTTGAAATCTTGGAATGACCATTTGAAATCTAGCATTAATTCTGCTTTAAATTCTGCTAATTTGAAGAGCATTAAGTTCCATTCTTGTGGGGAGCTGATACTATGATTGTTTGTAAAGCATAAGAAGACTGTGTAGCAGAAGGATGACAAATCTAGAGATATCTGTAAACATATGAGAGCTTCTGGGGATGTTCACTTGCTAACACAGCTTTTAATTTTGTCCATTTGTGACTTCCTATGTGTGATCTTAACCTCAGTCATTCCTGTGCTTCATTTTCTCTCACTGTTAATGATCCGCCCTTTTCATTGTTTGAAATGCCTTCCAGCTTGTGCTGCTTGGCATTCTAGCAGACTTGGACCCAGAGATCTGCTCCTGAAGGCAGCTCATGTTTTGAATTATGCATGAGTCCATCACGGAGAGGCTGCCCTTCATGGTTCCTTTTTGGGGGTGGTGATGTAAGGGAACCTAAGTAATATAGTGACACTTTTCATTTTTCATGTCCTAGCTCCGTTAAGAGCAGCCTTTGAATTGTGTCATTTTTCTCCCGTGTGACTCTTTAATCACCTGAGAGAGTACCAGCCAGAGTTTTGTGGTGAGATTGATTATACTCCCAACAAAGTGCTTCCTTAGCTGAGCACCGGGAAGTAGCCAGTTTAGCAGTTAATGGGCTTCAGTCTGAGGGGCAAATGGTGACTGTGATTGAAATGTCACTGCGGTGCATGCTTTGGCCTGCATGCTGAACAGTATTGAGATCCTGAGGAGCTTGTTCTGAGACTGGGGGAGATATTCCTGAGCTGAACTACGCAAAGCTGTGTTATGGAGTGTACTTCATCTTCTCCTTTGAAAGCGTCAGGGTAGCAGGAGAGAATATCCAGACCTGCAAGTAGAGAAGGATGTAGAGATGATTTTTTCACTCTGTTAGCCTGCTCTGCCATAGGACTGGTGCTGTGAGGTTTGCAGTATCGCTGCTGACATCAGCAAAGTGTCCTGCAGGACCCCACGCTGCATGGCATGAGACGAAGAGAACCACAACTGAGTGATCTTCCAATAACATCCCTCAACAACACACATTCTGACAGCAGCCTGCGCTCGCTTGCTTTACGTGCCTGGGAGATAACTAAGGATATACTCTCACCAGCCCTGTTTTACAGAGCATGAGTCAATAATAACATGGTAGGTGACAGCTTACAAGTGTTTTGCCTTGCTTGGGTGAATTCATGGCCCTGAGTGCCAACAGCTCTTCTTACAGAGGCCTCTGTGATTTACCCAGTATTACAGAGAAAACCTGTTGCAGCAGCAGATGAAGTCCCACAGCCTGAGAAGCAGCTGCCCTTTCTTTAAAAGGTAGCATATATTAATGACAATCCAGAAAGAAATGACATGAAAGTCACAAATAAAGGGTAGTAAATATGGTTGCATAAAGATACAAAGGAAACAAAGGAAAAAATATTTCAGAATCCTTCAATGCCAGGGATTTTTTTTTCCAGTTTGCAATAAGAAATATTGTTTAATATACATAGGAAGACAATACGTCTTCACTGTTAGAAGATATTTGTTTCCAGCACTTATTGCTAAAATGAAATAAACATAAACAAAATCAGTTCCTGGCATTTCAAGTTAGGCTGTTTTTCTGTCATTGCTTCATTGAATATAATACACTGTTAGCTAACAGCTTCCTTCAGAAAAACAAAACATAGCAATGTTGCACTTCATTGACATTTGACAACTGACAATTTAGCCAAAGTCTGGGGGTCCCATTTCCCAGAGTTTAGAGCTTTGAATGTCAAAGACTACTTGTTCACCCTTTGGCTGGACCTCAACTAGCTGCAGGGCCTGTTTGTTTGTTTCTGCTTTCTGGTTTTGTTTGTTTGTTTTTTAATAGAGACTGATTGCTTCTTTCCAAATCTTTGCTAGTTTCAATTTTTGTGCATAAATATGCAAAAAACAGCTGGTAATTTTGAACACTGTCTGCTCCCATGGCTGTTTTTTACTGCCCAGTGTATAGCATGTTTCCAGACCTCAGTTCCTCAGCCATTCACAGGACCCCATTAAATTTAACAGCCTCGACTTGCACAAAGCCAAGTTGCAGGAATGACATTCATGCCATTACCTCCTATGTCTCTGGCCAGTGGATTTACCCCTGGGGCAAAAGTCAGTGCATCTCTCCTTCTTGGGCCAGGGGAGACAGGAGCCCATGCTCTGCCAGACAGAGGAGTGCTGTGGTGAGGAGGAAGAGGAGCTGTGAAGGGTCTGCCTCTACATCAGGTGCCAGCCCTGTGGCCACAAGGAAGGGCAGATCCAGCAACGCTGCTTGGGAAGGGTGCAGGCATCTGATGGGTATGTAGTGCAGGGATGACTCAAGCTCACCAGGCAAAAGTCAGACCCTTGAGTGAGGGAAAGGGATGTAAGTACTTTCTCAATACCCATGGGAAACTCATAGGTCTGAGTGCAGTATCTTTGGCAGGAACCACCCACCTTGCTGGTCAGCCCTGTTCAGAAAGATTTTGTAGCTTTGCCCTTCTCTATTGTCATTACTGTAATAAATTGAGGATAATTGCTTGGCTTGAAACAGCTCTGCCTTCTGCTGTGTAGGTGGGGAAATGAGGCCAGGAACAATCCTTTCTTCTCCTGCCAGTTTGCTTTTCTCTGCAGCAAGGATGCAATACATACTGGTTCTGTATAGCTGCTTTTGTTAGCAAAAAGCAACCTAAGCTCCGCCTCAGCTAGAAACACAAGATTGATTACATTAGATGTGCTTTATTTTCAGTGTCCTGCATGAAATCAGCTCTTGAATAGGTTAATGCTGTTGCTTTAGAGTGGAAAATGGCAATGTTAATACAGGGTTTGTTACGTGTAGACGGCTTGGTATAGAGCACGAATGCATGGGATTGGGTCACTGCCAGAATTGTATCTATCTGGGGAGGAAGGTCAAATGAAGGTTTGCATGTGATGGTATCTCCTGTACCAAACTCAGCATGTGACCAGTAGCTGGGACATCCCAGGGAGCTGTATCCTCTTTATGTCTGAGATCACCTCTGCTGTGATGCCGTTTACAGAAGACTCAAAACATGTTTTCAGCCACCAAATTATTCTGCTATTATTCAGGCCCAAATTACTCTGCTGCTTCACAGTGAGGGCAGGACGCAATGACAACTCTTCGAATCTCACTTTAAAATGAAAAAAGTCTTCTGGAAAGCATCTAGCTTGAAACAGTAGGGAAGTTACTGGAAGCAGAACACATGATGCATACTGCAGGGGCAAGAGCCTCAGCATGGTCTTTGTGCACTTTAACAGGGAGGAATCTTACTTATTTCTTTTGGACAATGCACAATATCTGAAAAGCAGCAGCCTTCTCCTGCCTGGCAGTTCCATGCTTCACTGGCCTAGCACCAGTGGTGGTGGAGAGGTTAAGGGATTTTGGCATGGCTCTAGAAATGTGAGATCAAGGTCTGCTTTGTCCTTGCTCTGTGAGGCTTTTCTCCAGTGGTCCACTGGGTAGACAAGAAACCAGACATATGAACCCAGCGTACCAGCTTCTCAGGGAATGCGTGTGCAAACGAACAGACAAGTGTCTTTTCCATCTGTCTTATCTACAAGAGTCCGGCCTGAAGAGTTCGCTTTCTAAGTGTTTCTGTGTGAAAAATGTAGCCTCCCACTTACAAATCCCATGGCTGGCATGGAGATACTCAGAGACAGGATGGAGATTTGCACAGAACTGGAGTGATGCATACGGTTTGGAAGGGTGCCCCAAGAGGGAGAGTGTCGTGACCTGTCCCTAAGGGGTATGGCACAGAGCCCTGCGTTGTGCTCCCATATGCCCAGCCCCACATGCTGCACAGCATCTCATTCGTGGCACACTTTTGCTGTTAGCCCATCTTCCAGAGCAAACATTGCAAGAGGCGAATGATGGGTTCACGTGGTAATCCAGGGATGCTAGAACAGCAAATGACATGCAGCCCTTTAGGTGAAGACTGGTGCTAGGGTACAAATGCAGGGCTGTACATTTGGTTGGCTGTTGTTCAGGACCACAATCCTCCTTTGAAGTCTGACCACACCAACACATTTAAATTCTCTTGGTCGAGATGTGCTAGTTCTGTACAATTCTTATATGTTTTCCTGGCCTTTGCACCTTCTCAGGTCACAACTTGTATCCATCCTGCACTCCAAGTACTTTTACGTAAATGAAAGAGGAGTAGTTGACTCCTAGTAAGGCAGGGAAACAGCAGATCTGAGACTTCTTGCTGTCTCGTGTTACTGGCCAAGGTTGCATGTTTTGTGGAGCACTGTGGTATGTAAGGCATAAGGCAAAATGGTGCACACCTCTTAGACACCAAACAACAGAGAACCATTTGGCTTACAGACTACAAGCAGCCAAAATGATGCTCTGCCATGCAACACATCTGTTTTGCATCCAGATTGGGCAGAAAGGAAACATGCTGCAGGCTATTTTTAATGTTTCAGATGAATTGGTGGGTATGGCAGTGGGCTGATCTGTCATAAGAGTCAAAATCAGGAAGGAGAAGGCATACTGATCTTTTTCATACCTACTTCTACAGTATGGTGCATGTGTGAATTATGCTTGATTAATGAAGCAGTCAGTTTTAGGCCTGACTGCTAAGCTTTTACCAAACACACTGGAACATCCAAGCACCTGTTTTCATTTACTTTGTTGGGATGATCTCTGGGGCTGGTGTGGGCTTTTACAGGTATTAAATCTTAATAACTGGAAGATAATTGGGAAACACAGATTCAGAATGTTGTGAGTGGTGGCCTTATATGGTATGGCCCTGTCCTTTCACCCTTCCTTAGTGATTTGACAACCCAAAACCATCTGTAGTGAACAAGGTTTATTGTCCTGTTGCTGTCACTGGTATTTGTGATTAACTGTCTGTTTCTCAACTTCCCTCATCTACTTTGTATTTCCAAGGCACTTTTTATTTCAGAGGTCCCTTGAATCGCTGAAACATTTCCGCGGTATATTGTTTCCTAATCGCAGTGCCTTATATCATGTCCTGGTTATCTGACACTTCTAGAGAATGACAGGGAAGCTAAAGGCTCTTTATCTATTGCCTTGGGACATGCCTAAGACCTCCTTTCGCTTACAGATTCAAGGTCTTTATGGGGAATGGGGGAAGTTGCCATTGCTTCTCACTAGGCTAATATTACTATACCGTTACGGAGATTAAATAGAATAATCTTGAATGCTCTTAGTGTTTTAGCATTGCCTGGTTCCAGCTAAAAGCTGGCAGAACAATATTTCCAGGGGACCATCTATAGTTCCTCTCTCTTTTTTTTCCCACTAAAATAAAGATCATAGACATAGACGGAAACTAGTTTTGCTTCAAAAGAAATGCTATGATGTTTCATCTTTTGTAGTGTAGTTCGGTCAGGTCCTTTTCTGTTGGAGAACCATATAACAATCTGTTCTCACCATGGCGCGGGAGGCCATCATTTATTCTAACTGAAAGGGTTTTCAGGAGCATAAGACATTAACAGAGAACAAGCTACAAGGTTTCATAAATCTCCAGAGATAGATAGAGAGAGAGCTCTTGTAAATGAGGGTTCTCGTACAGCCTCCCACTCCCCTTCCCATTGTGTTGCCAATTTTAGGGACAACAGTTATAGCAGACCTTTCCTGGTAATGTTTTACTCAGTTCCTCTCACACAGATCTGCTCAGCTCCATAACTGCTTCTCATAAAACACATTTGTCTGCATTTGTCTGCATAACTCCTGCTTTATCACTCCTGCAGTGCAGGGTCTCGCTGGTGCTCACAAACAGCTTTTGTAAGCCCATGAGTATGCAGCAACAGGGAACAGTGCTGAAATCCCATCAGGGCCTGGATTGTCACAAAAATGGTATTGTGCTCTCCAGTGTTTGCCCAGGGCAGGACTCTTCCAAGCTGTATACTGACCAAGCTACTTAGGTAGCAAATGATATATGTGCTCCCACAGGGACTGAGCTTGACCTAAATGGGAGGCAGAACTAATTAGCCCACTTCACAAGCACAGCAGTGCTGTTTTGAAGGATGCACTGCCATGGGCTACAGGTTCTGTTTTCTCAGGGCTGGCATGGCACCATATCTTCATGTTCACTTTTGGTATTGTGGATGTGGCCAGCTAATTGCAGCATGTATCCTAGGCTTTTCCAATGCGTGCGAAGTCAACCTGCTCTTCCTGGCTGAATGGGAGAAAGATAACATTCAGATCCCATCACTGATTGCTGGATGAGCTAGAATACATGTAGCAGCTTCTTCTGTAGCTCACAACCAGCAGGGATAATCAGGAAACAAGAGGGTTAAATTGCAGCTACATCCCGGTGTAGGATGATCTTCTTCCCAGTCTTGTGATTGGTGAATGCAGGCTTTCACAGTACCTTTGAATAGCACCTTGGGAGGCTGTAATTTGACAGCCAAACAGCTTTGGAAGAACATAATAATGGGACAAACATACCTTACTCAGATGCTGCCAAATACTATGATCTGAATTAAACTCCTCTGGTTTAAATTTGTTACAGAAGTTATTGTAGATATAGGCTTTTGTGCTGTCCAGGTGCTGCTTGCCCATCTACACCTGGCAGAAGACCACTGAACAATAAGTAATGTGTAAAACAGGTCTTGTGATGCTGGAAATTAGAAAATTCAGTACAAACTCACAAGGGAATGTGTAAGGAGCAGTAGCTGTCACGTAACAGCTCTGAAATGGCTTGGCTTTGCCTTGAACCAAAGGCCAGATGAGGTATGCAGAGGTGCAAGGGAGAAAGAAGCAGTGTGAGATACCTGGCCAACAAGAAACCACTTCCCAAGCAGTCTGGATGCCCTTTATACAGCCCAGCTTAGGGCCAAGTTTGTGACCAGCCTTTATGTGTAGGTGTGAAGAGGGAGAAGAAGGCTGCGGCATGGCCACAGCAGCCCTGCTCAGTCTGCAGCGCCTGCTAGTTCAGGCTCTAATTGTACGCAAAGCCCCTATAAAAACAAAGGCACAGCTGCTGGCCCGTTTTGTGTGGCAGCCCTTAGTTAATGCTGTGTAATGTGAGAACTGCTTTGTGACAATACCACTGTGTCCTTCCTCCCACCTCCCTCTCCACAATCTGACCCATCACCAAGCTCAAAACCTGCCCTCCCCTGCCATGGATAAGGAACACATCAGGCCAAATTCTTCATGAATGGGCAGCAGCAAAATCAGTCATGGCACAGTCTTCAGTCTGCTTCATATTACCCACAGAAAATGAGGAAATGGTCAGGATTATGGCTATCTCCTTCTTTGTTTATGCAAGTTTGCATAATCTTGCACATACTCCAGACCTGCAGCAATGCCTGCAAAGGAGTATTTGCTATTAACCTCTCTATACTCAGGTGTGAAATCCCTTCCCTGGGACAAATTCACACCCAACCCTCTGATGCACACACACACACACACACACACACACACACACACAGTGACAGGCACTGAGGCAAAGGCACCAAGGCTGACATTAAAAGACACGGCAGATACATGCTTGCCTATTGCTGATGGATGCTGCTTCTGTGACAAATTGCTGAGACCTGCTGGTAGCAGTTGAACTTGTAGAAATGACCCCATGTAGAAGGAATCATGGACGAAACACAACAAATATGTTCTCTTTCTTTTTGCCCTTAAAAACTGTGCAAGATGGAGGCAGGGAAGTAAGAACGGATACATTTTACTCCAGGGAGGGAAGTTAGACCATTTTAACAAATCTTCTTAGGTGTCAACCACCTTGCTTAGGTATTTAAATCCACCTGAAAACCTTACTGTGCATTAAAGAAAGGTTTCATGAAAAACAAATTCTGCAGGTGCAGCTTTGGTACACTGCTTCCCATTAAACCTCTCCCTAACAGCAAGCGAGTCAAAAATGAAATCTAGCATTACTTTCCATTGCACTCCTGCCTGCAAAAGGGAGGTAATAAGGGCCATGGATCTTGCTGCAGTAGCACGCTTTCCCCACAGCATCTGTTCTGCCATTATTTACCTAGGTTGGCAATAAAAGCTCCTGCTTTTGTGTATTCAAGCAGTGTAGAGGGTGCGAGTTGTCAGCTGGATCAGGGCCATGATTTGGTCAGCTGTCAAAAAGCCCCTAATGACTATTGTCTAAAGATCTGCAAATGTTAATTAAGGTAGCTGCTTTTTGGAGGTACCTGCCTTGTGATAAAAAGCACCTCAGAAACATAGACAGTCAGAACATTTGTCTTAGAAGCCATTTGTAGCCAAATGATATCTTCCACCAATGTGGCACTTGAAAGATAAGCAATGGAATATGGTTTGTAAAATCCATCCAGATAGACACCAGCTCTTTTGCAGGGGCCAAGACTTAGGCTATTATAACAAGGGTCTTATTACTCAAAGCTTTCTTGACAAAGTATCAGCCTCTTCAGTCCTGATACTACTTGAAAATCTATACTGTTTTCTTCTGCATTTTCTCCCCACTAATTTCTAATTGTGATGATTGAAAAAATAAGATGGAAAATCTAGGCAGCTAAAGTTCACAGATCTAGAGGCCAAAACCTAATATGTGAGTGTAAGAGAGATTTTCATTTCCATGCCAATTTCTTGATTTTTGAACACTTAGGATTGGCAAGACAGACTGTATAACCTTTTATTGAGAACACAGGCTTTAAATCTTGGCATCTTCAGGAATGTTGATTTTAATAGAACTTTTCTGGGGTTTTATTAGTTATAATAAGATGTATTTTAATTGGTTTTGCTTTATGGCAAGCTCTCAGGACAGATTTCTGGATGAATTTTCATTTAAAAAACTGTCCTTGTTCTACAAAGACTCCAGCTTGGCTAAATAAAATGTAAACAGGCCCATACATGTTATTGATGGAAGATCTGGATCATGTTACAAATGTCTTAAGAATGTTTCAGAAACACGTAGGGTAAATTTTGAGACTTTCTGGAATTATTCCATTAATACTCTTTTCCCACAGGAAACGACCATTCTATCCCCACCAATAAACATCCGGCATCCTCCAAATGACACTGAGCTGATGAATTGTGAATATTGCTTTCCCCTCATGCCCACACAACCGTGGTCAAACATGGAATGTTTTGCCCAACACAGTGTCAGGATCTTTTTCTCCCCTCACTAATTCCTCTGTCATCTCAGGAGCTGCATGTCCTGTGTTTCACAGAAGGTCATGTTCACAAAATGTAACAACCCCTCCCCCTGTAGGGGAGTTCTGAGCCAACCGAATGGTTTTAACAGCTGCCCCAAGCAGACTGGTAATTTCTGCTAAAAACTGAGCCACGTTTCCGTTATAAGCACACTCTAAAATGAAACCCCTTTTGATCTATTGTCTAGTGTTAGGGCTCTTAACATAAAAGTTTAAAGGTTAAAGACAGCAATTGACTCAAGGCTCATTTAATTAATATGGAGCAGGTTGTCTGTCTGAACAACCTTCCCTGAAAACGAAAAGGGATAGCCTGCTGGAGAGCAAGCCTCTGCCATGCACTGAGAGGCATTTGAATTTGAACTGTGAAAGGGTAAATCCAAAGCAGTACGTGTCTGACACTGGTGGGGAAACTCCATATCCCAGCAAAATCAGAGTTTGGCACACAATGATCTGTTGCAGCAGTAGCTTGGCCTCCTTACACTGCTAAGCCAGGGTAATGATCTGAAGTTTAAAATGCACATAATTTCTGTGGCCGTATTTAAACGTTTCTGATCTTGAACTTATTCGTATGTTCATATGTTTGTACATTTGTGCTCATGTTTAGGGTGATTGTTGCTGGACTCTCCCTGGTTTGTCCACATCTTCCTTCATCAAAGAGCAGTCTCAAGTCTTGCAGGGGAGGCAGCACAGCACGGGATGTGACTTTTCCATGGCTTTGTTCTTTCACACCATTTGTGATTTGCAGCAGCTCAAATGTCCCTTCCTAGAGTCAGTCATCCCCACCTGTGTGTACATAGTTGATTCATTCTTCTTGTTTGTTCCCACTGAGCAGCATCTTTCTCCCTTTTTTCAAAATCCCTTTTCATGAAGAGACTGCCTGCTATGCATTCATACTCTCAAGACCATAACCAAACTTCTCAACCTTTACAGTTTTGCCAGAGCATGACACAGGCCATCGCAATGTGTGACAAATGACAGAAATGTGAAACACTTGTGCCCCATTGTGTAGTGTGCTGTAATTGACAGATTATACTCATTTTTAACCATAAAATACTGTTTACAGAGTGCTTTTTCAGAGAGCGTGAGTCACATAAACCAGTTTGTGTCACTCACTTGTTTACATGTGATTTGAAAAATGAGTTCTGGGGCCAAGTGAGCTGATGGCTGGGGCCAAATTGTATGATGGCTGAGGCAGAGGATCTCAGCTGGGAATCTCCCTTGGTACCTGAAAGAGTGAGATGGCGGCCAAAAGAGGTGACACCATCCCACTGTATTGGCTCCTATGTGTGTCATCTTCTGTAACTGTGCAGGTGCTCCTACTACACCCCACAGAAGCTGGGCTAGGTGTAACCATTTTTAAACGTGCTACCATCTTCTAAAGCCTCTCCCTCATGCATTCGGTGTGCAAGCATTGAAGCTTCTCTCTTCCCCATTCAGTCACTGCCAGCAGCATGTCACAAAGTACAGTGTTTTGGAAAGATCGGGCTCCAGCTGTCAGAAAAATCAGTGAAACGAGATTAGTGGCCATGTCTGAGAATGTCCTCACTTGCTTACACTGCACTGGAAGCATGTGGTAGAGCCAGGGATAAAGCTTGAGTCCCCTTCCGGCACAGCACAAAACCTTAATTGTGTGTTTCCTCCACCCGTACCGCTTCTTCAGCAGTGGTTACGGAGTTAGCTGGTAGAAAGCAGAATGGTGCCAGAAAACAAGCTATGCATCCTGTGGAAGGGATAGAGTCAGCAAGGTGTCTCTGACCCAGAGGAACAAGAGACCACGACAGTACTTATAGATTTGATGGTGGAGCCTGGGAGCCCCACAGAAAGGAGTCTTTCACCCTCCCCCGCCATGCCAACACAAACCCAGTGAATGCATCAGGAGGATAATAGTACCAGGTTTATAGCAGCTTTAACCCAGCTCACATTTAAATGTGCAATCTCACACCCATTATATAAACTTGCCACATTTAAGATTTGCAATTAAAATGAGGGAGCCTTGGTGAACATTGCTCTTCATGGGATTCTGCAGAAAAGCAATGAGGTTTTTGTGTAGTTTTTAGAAAGCTGTTACCACAGTACCCTCATTCCATAAATGTATTGATTATGAGAATAAACTAACAGTGAGAACTAACTCAAAGTCACAAGAAAAGGAAGTGTAAAAAGCTTTTGAAAGAAGTGCAAAGATGTCTATTTTGTTACCTGGAAATCCCTTGCCATATTTACTCTAGTAATTCTCACTTGCACCAGCCTCAAGAATCAGACTTTATAATGGGATCAGGCCCTGGGTGGGGGATAACAGATAGCTTTGACTGACCGACTCAGAAAAATTTGACATCCTCCTTTCCTTTCCAAGTTTATCACAGTAGTTATTATTTATCACAATTAGACATGTAGGGGGGTTGTTCAGGAGCAGTTCTGACATAGGATTCATCAGGAGTAGTCTGGAAACAAAAACACATAGCTGAAAGTCCATCCCCATTCCACCTCCCCACCCCCAAAAAAGGAGGAAAAGCATGTTTCAGCCCTTGAGAAACCAAATAAATTTGCACAGACATCTCAAGTGTGGAGAGCTGCAGCTGCTCCTACATAATCTCTGCAGCAAAAAGTAAAAAACTCTAATAAAAACTCTGGCTCTGAAAAAGCTTCTCCCTTCTGCAGTTAGCGCTAGATCTGCACAGCAACAGCCGCTATAGACTGCTTTGTTTTTATAGTTACTTCAATGAAATGCTTAAAGATGTAGGGAAGCATAAAGTGCCATGACCATGCTGCTCAAGATTTTTTTATAAGCATTGATATTGGCAATTAATGATAAGTACTAAATTAGAAAGCTTTTTCAGTTTGTTGGCAAAGTTATCTGGAAACATACTGCATAACTGTTCTCAGGACAATGTTCTGTCATGAAAATTCTGCCATTCAGGCAAATATTTGATAACTCTTCAGAGCCTGCTAATTTTCAGGACATAGCTACTTATTTCACATTGAGGGGACAAGAAATAAAAGAAGACATTCTCATTAGTTTCAGTGTTGCAATGTCATTACGACAATTTATTATGTCAGGGGAAAAGATTTCCTAATTCAGCTGTGCTCATTGATTTTTTCCTCCCGTCTTCACAGTACTTGTTTGTTCTGTGCTCATATGAAAGTGTAATAGAGTCCAAGAAGATCAGCTGAAAAAAAAAAAAGAAAAAGAAAAAAAAAGAAAAAGGCACAAAACCCTGCAGCTCCTGTGATTAGCTAACCCTTTCTGGAAGGCAGCATGTCTTCCCTCCTCTGCACACCGAGGGGTCTGACTCTTGAAGTCACTCTATGCAGTACTGGACCCACACTGGCTGCAGTGAGGTGGAGGAGCTGGAGGGGCCTTTTCCATCAGCTCACATTGCCCATGTGCATGTGGCTGGTAAAGCAGCTCTCCCAATGTGATCTCACAGCTTTGTAAGTTTTCAGGTGACAGTAAAAACTGCAGATGCCCAGGGGCTGGATACCCCCAAATTCATAGCCAAGCCATCACATGGGATTGCTTCCAAGTCCTCTTGCCAGCATACTTTCAGCAAGGCCTGAGCCCCTGTGAGATACGGCTGCAAAGAGTCTGTCTGAGATGCATTTCTGGACATGCAATTGGTGGTGATGCCAGATTCTCGTGAATAAGACCCACACCTGCATTGGTTACTGTGGGTAACAGTGTCATAGCAAGGGAGCTTGGACCTGAGCATAGCAAAATGACGGTGGAAAGTGTCTGGTGCCCTTTTTGCTGCCAGATGGGTTGTCAATGTTTCAGATTTTGCCTTCCAGATTCAACCATGCAGGAAGGACATTCCCTTCACTTATACGTACTGGTGTTGCTCTGCTAGGTTAACCAGATCTAATTAGGTGAAGTCAGTGGATGTAGATGGTGGAGTGCTTGGGCTGATGAAGTAGTTTTCTATTTGCTGGAACAAACTAAGGAGGATGTCTAGCTTTGAAGGCACTTAGGCCCTTCAAGAAAAACCATTACTTTATTCTTTTCAACACAAGCTAGATATCCTGGGCACTGCAAAGAATCTTTCGGTCCTTGAGGACATCTCTGATCACCTACTATTAAAGTTCAGCTGAAGGCAAGAAGTGAGGCAGTTCCACTCACAACAGAGAAATTTTCTAATTACTGTGGAAACACTGCTTTCCTCCCTGTGTTTCCTTCACCAGCACAGCCTGCTACTGTGAGTCATCTGCCTGGGGCTTAATGAAGTTAGTCTGCAGTGTCAAAAGCAATTAAAGTGCTTTTGCAGAGCAGCTCCACACAGTTACCTTTAGCTTGTCCTCTGACGAGTCTTGTGCTGCATCTGCAGAGATTCCCCTGCACTTGCTGGGGAACAGTTGTGCTGGTTTTACATGCAAAAAAAACAAACCAGGATTGCTCTTGTCCTCAATGCAGCATCACTGTGCAGGATGGCCTGCCCTGGGTTCACAAGTGTGGCTCCTGGCCTTATGTGGTGATCAACAAAGCCTAAAGAAGGATTTAGAAAGGAAGTGAAGTTGTTAGTGGCCAGGCCCTCTGGTCCTAGGTTAGAAATGGGCTTACTGTGTTTCAGCAGCTCCCACAGACTCACACTCTGGGAGATGCAGTCTTCACACCTCTGTCATCTGAGGGTACAGGCAGTCCCTGTGAATATAACCCATAAGACGCAGATGTGCTGTTGGGTTGCTTAGGACTCTAGCTGAGGTGTTCCAGTTTGGCACCAGAAAGAAATCCAGTCCCTTTCCAGTCCTTCCTTGCACTAAGCATCAGCAGCTCAATAGTGAACATAATGCCTCACACTACACATGGCACAGTTTTGTTCCCACTTCAGGGGACAAGGGGCTTGATATCTGGTCTTTTACACTTTGACTAAGCACAGCAGCCCTCCCTTGTTCTAAAGGCTGCTATCAGAAGCTATATTCCCTCTGAAAGCTTGTTGGAATGCAGACATTTCTGCAGAATGCTCTGGTTGCAACAAGCCAATGCTTCCTGGAAGACTTTTTGCTGCAAAGAATACTCCAGCTCTAGCTCATGCTGATCATAGAATAATAGAAATACAGAATCTTGGATTGGAAAGGACCTTAAGATCATCCAGTTCCAGCCCCTACCATGGGCAGGGACACCTCATACTAGACCATGTTGCCCAAGACTCCAGCCAACCTGGCCTTAATCCACACCCTGTGGGATTTTCCAGATGAATAGATGACGTTGACAGCCCATTGGATGAGCACAGCTGCATCTCACTCTCCCTTAGGCCTGTGACTTGGTGTCTTGCTCTTCCTGATGCTAAGGCTGATCCTCCTTCCTCACACAGGTCCTTCAAGCCAAAACTGAAGCTCAGGTAGAACAAGCACTACACATAGTCAAGAGCAAGGGATGAACAAAGCTGAGCAGCAAATACAAAGGAAAGGCAGGGAGTGACTTCCCAAGCCAGGGTGGAAGGCACACAGAGAAGAGTGCAAGAAACAAAGGTACTCCAGAGATTTACTGCAGATGCAGAGCAAGCGGTGTGTAAAGCAGTAGCAGGATTTGAGAGGAAGGCATACATGTACAGAGCTCTTAACAGCTCTTACTATGAAAAAGAGAAGAGCAACAGAAAGGAGAGAGCAGCTTGTCTTGTAACCGTGGCAGCAGCAGAGATCTGGTACCCTCTACTCCTGCTCATGCCTCCCCAGCATATCTGCCTAACTCCACACTGGAACAGATGGGATCCCAGTTTCCTTGTTCTTCATTGTTTTGTTTCTTTAGTTTTTAAGATCCATTCTTGGTCATCTCATTCAAGCAAAGCAATATAGATATATATTTTTCATCTTCCTTTGCACTTCATCTCAAGGTTTGTGGATTTATGAAGACAACTGTGTGTAATGTTTCCTGGCAGTGTATACAAACAGGACCCACAAGCAAGGGTATGTGTGTGGTCTCAGGAGGTGATGCAAATACTTGGGAAATGTCCTGAACCAAAAACCATGCAGCAAAGGAGATCATTTTAAAAATAAGCAGCCTGCTTTTCATCTAGCAAAAACATTCTGGCAGGAACTGCCCTTGGACTGTTCTGCAGTGCATTTCCTTCCATTACAAGGCTAGGACAACAACGTGAGTGACCTAACTATGCTGCAGTCATTCAGAAAGAATCAGGTCCTGTTTCATTGCTTCAGCACGGTGCTGAGCTGGTAGTCTCTTCCTCTCAGTGAGTTTTTCAAGCGGCTACCACTGGGCATCAGTGCTGGTACTATTATTCTTAATAAAAGCATCTATGCTGGGCACATCTGCCTGGAAAGAGCTCTGGGTACCAGCATACTAACCCTTCACAGCAGCTTGTTTGTTCCTATCTCTCCATCCCTCCTTTATCCTTCCACACATGTGTGCTCCTGTGAGGGTACAGGCAGCAAGGGCTGTTTGTGGGCAGTGGTGCAGGAGCATAGGAGATGCCATGGAGCATGTCTCTGTAACTGTGAAGAAATGTAGCAGTGACAGAGCTAAGCAGTAAAGCAGAGGTGCAATATCATCCCCCATTCTGCCTCTGTCCACTTAGGGATGCAAAGTAGACCCTGAGCAGCGTGCTGCAAGGCTTTAGGCTGCTCTGCCACAGGCTGTTTCTGATCCCTGCTACCCAGCAGATCTGTTGTGGAAAGCCTTAGAACATTTGGTGCAAAGCGCCTATTTTAGGAAGGGGATAGTATTCTTCACCACAGCTGGCACACGCGTCTTTCCTAGAAATTAAGGAGGAAAGGCATGTAGCAAAACAATCATTAAATAAGCAACAAAAAACCTGCAATACCATACAGACAAACCAGATTTTCTTATGCTTCCCTTCCTTTGAAAAATAGTGATTTACTGCACAGTGTAAAGGAAGAAATGATGCATGGATACTAAATTACTCAGCAAGTCAAAAACAGCTTAGTCATGAATGAAACAGCCTTTATAACATACCATCAGCTGTCTGATGTCCTCTTCCCAGTGTACAAAGCTTCTGCTTCTAAAGGAGTGCTTTTGGGGTTGTCTTTGGTTTTAGGATGAAAACTTATCCATGACAGAAGTACCTACCCAGCTGTGAGGAATGCCACATGCACATTTCCAATGACAACCATCTTAATCGGTGGGATGGGAAAGGTGGCAGGTGGTGCCCTCTGGGTACACGCAACTCCTATTGTGAGATCTGCCAAATAAGATGGGAGAAAAATCTCCATTTCTGCATAGCCTACAACACCGAGCACACAACCACCATGTCCAGCTTCCTTTTAGTAAGTAGGATCTCCAGGCTATAGTTTGTTAAGACATCTCCCAAATAGCACATCAGTTTCTAGTAGCTCACCATGCAGCAGAAGTGAAGAAGCTGGCTTCTCAGGAGGTGATGAAGTGCAGCAATCTTGTTTGAATGCTTTTAGCATTGAGGTGTAGCCTTCCTCTGCCCATGGGCTACAGAGACTGTTTTAACACCTTTATTTTCCATCTCCCTTCAGCCATTAGATACTTCTGTTCACTTTTTGAGTGCAGGGGACTGCTGCTTGTGCTCCCCAAAAGACTGCTCCATCATGGAATCAAAGAGTGGTGAGGGTTAAAAAGGACCTTCAGATCTTATGGTTCCAAGCCCCTGCTAGAACCCTTGCATGTTTCTTGCAAGACACGAATAAGACAATTATTAGCAATTATAATTTTTCAGGTGTCTCAGCATGTGAATTAGCCTTGGAAAACTGTTACCCTGTCCACAAATACTGGGAGTATTACTACAGAGACAAAAAAAAAACCAAAAAAAAACGGTTGTAATTTAGCTTGAGAAGAACATGATGTAGTGATCAAATATTCATTGAAATTCAGAGATAAAAGTCTGGGGAGACTCCCAGAAAGTTATAGGGAAAGTGCATTCTTGTATATTTGGAGGATAGAGCTGGAGGAGGTAAGGAAGTTACTGCCCCTGGCTGTTCTCTACTGCCAGTCTTCTGGAGCTGTACTTTTGAGGATATAGTGCTAATCTGTAGTAACTCTGTATAGATCACTGACAAGACACCCTTGTTCCGATGGAGTCATGTTAGAAGTAGTCTTGTTGAGTCCATCCTGATATGTGGAGGAATAAGGGAATTCTCTTTAATATTAGTTTTAGACAGTTTGGAATGAAAAAAAATAGTTCTGATTTAGAGGCTACATAAAAGGTTAAAATAATAGCTCTGCATAGCCAAACGTTTCTTAGCAGTAGTTGTGTACAGTCCTATTTTCTGCAGATGTTTAAAATCTTGAGTTTCCCTGATTTTGTTTGGAAGTGCAACACTATCCACTTTTGCATTGGTTTGCAGATCCTTTCATTGCTTTCTGGAGCCCCAGAACATTTTAAGTATGGCTTTGGATATGACATGCCATAACCCAAAGCAGAATAAAAAATTGTGCCAATGCCTGTATGTCAACACTTTGAGCACTGGTTGCTGCTGAGGCCTTTAGCACAGCCCTTCCACTTAGCAGATTATGTTCTTCTGTCATCCCTGGCTCTAGCAATGCACATGAGGGCTGTGTCACTCTTGTTAACCCCTCTTGTTCCATGATCTCATTTTTACTTAGGATGCCATGAGGTACATCCACTTGCAAAGTCATTATGGTGACAAAATAGTGTCGATGTTTCAGGTTTTCATATTAACAAGTATCATATGGCACCTAGCACAGAAGGATGCTCTTTTCAGGTTATGCTTCAAACCCTGTTCCTCTCAATATACAGGCCAGCAATGCAAACAAGCTTCTTCTCTGGCTTAAAAATAAATAGGTAAGTAAATAAATAAATTAGGTATCACTTTTAGCAGTACCACCAGTATTATAAGACATTGGTGTTGCTGCTATGTGATAATAAGACATGCCAGTGGATTTGCTTGTTGTGAGAAGTGATGGAGAAGAGAGGGAAAGTCTCTTTGGATGATTCATTGTCCATGTGAGGAGATGGAATCTCATTACCAACTTCATGAAATGTCATCCAGTTTTCATAAGAAGGGGAACTTTTGAGGGAGAAATGGTGAAGACTTGGAGAGGGAAGCGTGGAGTGGTAAGCTTGGGATGAGGTTTGAATGCTGCACTGACAGAAACCCTGTCATTGCCTAGTGGCTAAAAATAGGCTTCTGCTAGTGTATACATAATGGATATTCAGTCTGTTTCCAAACTAGGTGTGTGCAGGTTTTACAAATTCCTATTTTCTTCCCAGGAGGGCAGAAACAGTATGCAGCCCTACCGCCTCCCATACACACAGGCACACAATCTCCTGACTCTCATTTACACTCATTTACACTCATTTAGACTAGGATAAAGCAAATCTTTCATGCTCAGCCTAAATAAAGGCCCTGGCTCCCACTTCCACGAAACCCCTTTATGTTTCAGGAGGAGTGGAAATAGGCTTGGGAGACAGGAAGAATGAGACCCTTGTGCAGGACCAGCTTGAGGCAGAGCTGCTTGGGCAGCTCATCTCCAGAGATTTACAGGGCACGTTTCCAGCTGGTGTTGCTCTGAGGAGCCGTTGTAGCTAGTGGAGCTGCAGGGATTTACGGTTGATGAAGCTGAGACTCCCAAGCCTGCAAGCATCTGGTGCTGACTCACTGCTGGGTGCAGCAGTGGGGTGAGGACACAGTGTGAGAAGGCACTGACATCTCATGCGTTCTGCAGGAAATGCAGGTGTAAGAATGGGAGCATGGCAGGACCTGCTTTTCACCCTAAAGGGAAGGCTTACCCTGCCAGCATCCTGGTGCAGAGCCCTGATAGAGGGTGGGGAGAAGGGCTGTACAGAAACTTTGAGGCTATGGATTTAAGTTTTGCTTTCTGTTCTTTTCTTAAAAAGACATTCCTTCATCCAAATCCCTATTCTTCCTTCTACCTAACCTGGTCCCCAAGAAAACACATGTAAAAAGCAGCTTTAGTCACAGAGTATTGCTTCTATCACATTACTGGCAATAGTGCCTAGCTTTGTATAAACTGCTTCCTCCCTGGGCTGCCAAACCCCTGCCTACAGGAGCCCTCACTGTCAGATGTCTCAGCTTCCACATGTGCTCAGTGAGAAGCAAGATTTATTGCAGTGATAAGCAGTCTCTGAAGTGCAGTTCTGCTGCTCAGTAATTGAAGCCAAGAGCCAGGCTGTTCCCTGGCCACATGTGACTCTCAGCAAGGCCAGACCTGCCTATTCCCTGTAGTGTCCCTGGGTGTGCTTTGTCCCCATGCACAGTGGCAACGTTTCCCTGAGAGCTCTGCCCTCTTCTGCCTCCAGGCTTAGCTCCACACATGCAAAGAAGGGTAAGCAGTTTGCTTCTGAGGTGCAGGTGTACTTTACCTACCAACATAAGTGTTAGCCAAGGGAAACGGAAACCCTGTTATCAGTGGACATCAGTAATTAGCATCTTCCTCGGAGGTAAAATGTTACAAATAGTGTGTACATGGTGTGGGCAGTTGCTTTTGACAGGGTGGCTGGGTAAAACTGCCTCTGCTAGACAGACTGCTTGGGGCTTTTAGAACAGCTGCCCAGGAAAAAAACACATTAGAAGGGGAGTGTGGTTACTGCTGGCCAGGGAAGAGGCAGCCCAGGATGGAGAGATGCTGAGATTGGTGGTGTTCTTATTCGCTTACTTTGTAATCCAAGGTCTTTCTCTGACACCTCCTTTATAAGCACCCAGCAGGCAGATATGTGGAGCCTTCTGCAGGGATCCCAGAGGGGTTGAGAGCTGTTTCTGCATAGAAGTGTTTATGAAAAGTATCAGGAAATGACAAGAGGTCAGGCTGTGAGAACTGGAGAATACATCTTGAGTTACTTCACAGCTAAAACATGCTGACTAAGGGCAATTAGGTATTTTCCTAAATGCTGTGCCTGTCTGTATTTCCAATCCAACACAGGCTGCGTAAAACATGTAGGGGCAGCGTTAACAGGCACTGCACAGGGAAGTGAGGAACCATACCAGAGAAGCTGGGGTGATCCAGCAGATCCCTGTTGGCAAAGCCAGACAGGGAGATATGCCAGTGATGTGCAATCACATTGCTGAGCCTGGATGTGATCCAGCCCTGTGAGCCTCAGCTAGATTTTAAGGCTTGTTATTCTGGACGAACTGGAAAAGCCATTTGTGTGGATGAGGCTTCTTGCAGTCCTGGCTTCCCAGGGTGGATTTCTAGGCTGAGAGACATGTACAGAAGTCACCCAGGGCAGTGCCTGAAGATACTGCAGTTGTATTTCATCCCATTCCAGAACACAGGAGGCCAGAAAGTAAAAATAGGGCATGGTTTCCCAGGGTGTCCTGTTTCTACCAACCGCTGTGACCCTTGGCAGTAGTGGAAGGAAAGAAGAGAGACTGCATGCAAAAAGCTCAAAGAATGAAGCAGAGCTGTTAGCATTACTGAACTGAGATCTTTCATACCTATACATATCTTGGAAGCTATTAATTAGCACCCGTGTTGCAGGCAGTAAGCTTATCCTGACTCTGAATAAATGCCTCTGAATAAAGAGGATAATCAAGTTGTCTGTGGGCTGGAGGGAAATAAGGTGCATACAAGACAGGCCAGTAATTCACAGACCTCTGAGTGCACCCAGATTGTTGAGCACTGGTTTATGAATTGCTTGGCTTATAAGCAATGATACGTGGGATGCAACAGTAAGGCCTTCAAAAGTATTTTTGGTTCAGTTGCAGCGTGAATGAATTAGGGCAAGTGACAAGTGGTCCAGATAATGTTGGAGGCAAGAGCAAATTCCACAAGTGTAGTAAGCTTAGACACTTCATACTATGTTTAAGCAGAATACCTGTAACTACTAACCTAGCAGCTGTGGGGTTGGGACCACAGCTAAGTCAACACTGTTAGTCAGCTCAGACAACCTTACTAAGAGATGTTCACTAATATATTCAATACATATATACATCAAGCCAAATTCACCACAGATGTAGGAAAGCACATTGACCTCTGTCAAGTTAAACCCCTAGAACACCAGCAGAAAGTGGTGCTTATGGAGTGTGAGAACATTGTGGGATTAGATGTATTTGTTGAAGCTGTAGAGGTCTGCAGAGACATCACTGGGCTCAAATGCCCACCTATGTTTTTCCAGCTCAATCATTTAGTCTACCAAAAGATACTGACTCCCAATACAGACCTTACATCATTCAAAAGTTTTGGTGTACTAGTGTGTATGAGTTATGAAGAGGGTTCTGCTGCCTGCTTACCTATGTTATTGAAAAAAATACAATTAAATCTTTATAGGTCTGACAGAGAAATCTCCTGCCATCAGCAAAAGCATTACAAGTAGCCATTATATATATTTTGAAGGGCATACTTAAAATGGATCATCAAAAAAGGTTTCATGTCTATCAATATGTTAAAAAAAAAGATTCTCCTGTTTTAAAATGCTACGGAAGCATCAAAGCTTCACTTTGAATGGAAGATATGGCTGCAAACAGTCAACTGAGTACTATTCCAGAGCTGTCCAAAGAACAGACTAACAGCCCTGAAAGACAAGCACGTATCTTCAGATGAAGAAGAAACTGTCCCCAAGATCTAAGCAATGGCCATAATACAGTGGAAAAAAACCACTAGAAAGTATGTCTGCGGTTTTGTCATTAATGATCCAATATGAAAGCCCCTGTGGAACAATGTCTAGAGTACTCTGTTTTTGTAAGACAGATAATCTCAATAACAGGGCAAACCATGGAGAAGAAAGAAAGAACATACAGAGCCAGGAAAGGTGAGGAACCACAGACACAGTTTAGTTGCTAACGCTTTTTGTAAGAAGCTGGATACCTCATGTTCAGGCAAAGGCAAGTTTCACTGAAATCAGACCTTTGTAGAAAAAAATCATGTTCAACATTTTGTCCTTTGCTGAGCACCATGGCGAGTATAGGTGTCCATATCCATAAGAAAGCAGGTAGAGAATAATTCACACTGCTGACTGTGATGGTAGGGTGTGTTCATGGTGACAATGTCAAAGCAGAAAATCTTGTAAGACAAAAACCAGAGGTGGAGGAGATCCTTTCCAACAGTCATGGAATGTTTACAGGCAGCCAGGAAGGGAAAAGAATCCAAAATACCAGAAAACCTATTGAAGCAGGGACCCAGTCTACACCTGGCCCATATTAGCAAAGACCAAATGACTAAGAGTCATTAAAAATTGGAGGAAAGGAAAACAACAGTAACCCTTCCCTAGATGGAAAAGCAGTTCATGGAGATCTGCCAGATGTCTGGGTTTGTCTGCTAGGGAAGAGCTCCCAGATGGGCATCATCTCCCGTTCCTCAGGTGTAGGACTGTGAGGACCATTTGAGAGAGCCCCAGGCCCTCTCCCACATGGGGATGAAAGACAGTCTCAGCAATCCCACAGGGGTCATGCCAAGGCACCTGTGTGCATTTATGACAGAGATGACAAAAAGCTGGTTTGCTTGATTGTCACCATGTGCTTGGTGAGGATTTTGCCCAAGCTGCAGTGACAAGCTGGGGCAACACTTCTGGAGACTGGGGATACATGGCTGAATATGGTACATATGGGGGTACATGGCTGAATATGGTATATACGGGGATACATGCTCCCATTTAGAAGGTGTCACAACAGGGTAAAACCACTTTGGAAGACGCCAACAAACTGGAAAGGAGAAAAAGAGCCAACTGGAAGGGCTCAGTGTTGCTGATATGATGACTGCTGAACCTTGGGACATCTCATATGAAAAGGGACAAGCACTCCTGGGATGGTGAAAGAAGAAGGAAAGGAAGGAAAAGGGGGCGGGACGGAGGGGGAAGAAGAAAGTGTGAACTTTGGCAGGAAAGTAGAATACAATCCCTCTGGGTCAGAGCATCTGCTCTGGAGCAGGTCTCCAGTGAGTGTGGCAGGGAGGAGCAGGAAGGCAGAGGATGCTGCAGTTCTAATGCTGTGGTGTTCTTAGATTCCCATGAATTTGCCACCTCAATCAATCCCTCCCTGTCCTGTGTCTCCTGAGGCTAGCCCACAGCAGTAGTGAATAGCCTTTGCACACTCTGGCGATGGAAGCTATGGGCCAGGGCCCAGCTGTGTGCTGGGCAATCTGTCGCCAAGGCATCCTTCTTCCACCAACCCAAACAGCCACATCTTGGGGCTCTAGAGAAGCACTGGGGAGCAAGGACATTTTAGAGGTCAGACTCTAAGGAAATTGCCAGCAGTGACTTGAGTTATAGGTACCTGGGGCATTACCCTGGATATTCTGTAACAAGATGCTGTGCTGAGTGACCTATTTGATGCTGTTTCCTTTAATTTTGGTCCCCTAGAAATGACCGTTATCCTCCTGTGCTCCAAAGGCTCTTTTCTTCATTTCAACCCATCCTGAGGTGTGTGTAATCGTTACAGGCTGTCTGTTTATCAGCTGACCACCTCCAAAGGAAAATTCTGTTACTTTTTATTTCGCTCAAAGTTTATGGCCTTCAAGTTGTAGTCAGCATCCCCAAGTTATAACACCCCACTCTAAAACACAACATGTGCTTTGTGTCCCTGGTGTCTTCCAAGAAAGCATTTTGCAGCCAAAGAAAGAAAAAAGCATCTTGTATAGACTGAGAGACTTGATGTTACTAAAAACATCTGCACAGCCAGTGTTACAATAGACCAGATAATCTGAACATACTATTTCTAAAGTAATGGTAATATGTTTTCCACCAAACCAACCTGGTTTAAAAATATTTTTCTGTATATGTGAAGACATCTTCTTAATTCCCTGAATTGTTTTAAAGTTTCCCTTTCTCAAGCAGGTACTGTGTCAGTTTTTGAATGGAAAACTTTTCATAGGAACTAAGAAGCATGAGCATGTTCATCTTTTGCCTTAATCACCCCAGCTTAAGAAAAGGTACATTGCATTTATCTGTACCTAGAGAGAGGGGTCCTTGTGGGACTGGGAGTAGAATGAATGTTTTTTTGTTGTCTGTGATACAAAGAAGCATATTTTTTTTGTAATTAGTGCTGTTCTGCTCTATGCTGACCATGTTTCATGCTCCTGAAAATAATATACTGCATTTGCTAGGAGCTGGACAAATCTGGTAGCCCCACTGAGATGATGCCCCAGGCAGCAGTAAGGATGGGCACATATTCCCAGCAGGGGTGTCCACAGACACATACACGCATGATATGTAAACATATGCACACTCCTCACCCAGAAAAGATTTAGAAATGGAGTTTAATGAGAAAACTGGGCAGACTGCTCTGATCAGATGCAATGCATGGCCACACAAGGACACTGATGAGCAGCCTGTTTACATGACTGGCCCTATCCCACTGTTTTCCCATGTTTCTTTCCCCCAGAATCACCTAGATACCTTCCTTTTCCTGCCTTTGGTTCCTTCCTAAACGTCTTATCATGAGTTGTGTACAATACCAAAACACGCTTCCCTCCCATAAGGAGTCTTAAATGCCAATAGATAGCAACACTGATCTGTTTGAAAACTGCTCTAGAAAGCCTTTCCAAATGAATCACAGTGATGGGTTTCATCTCTCAATGTGTGGCTGATGGCTCCTGTGATGGTCCCGGGAAGGAGCAGGCAGGGTACGATTTGGGTCCCCCCTTCTCTGCCATTGTCTCTGTGCACTCCTTTACAAGTGGGAAAATGAGCTTTCATGACATAACCTATCAGTGCTAGAACATAAAATGAAGCTGAATTGTGACCACAGTGAGACGTGCTCTTCTTTCAACTCTGTCATTCTTCAAATTTAAGATTAATCACATTAAGGATCTTTGTTATGTCACCAGAAAAAAAAAAAACCAGACAACCCTAAACAAGAAATCAGGGTTTCCTGCTGCTTTTCCTGCCTTTAACTGTGCTACAGGCATGCAAATTACTTCTGCATGTTGTGGTTCCCAGATTGCCTCCAGGGACATCTTTTACATGAAGCAGTTTTTGTGTTAAGCTTAGTGCTGTCACTGTCTCAGGTGTGAAGTAACACAGCCACATGCCTGTGAGGCAGTGTTTTAGTTTCATATCTCAGGCATCTTGTGGCCAGTCACACAGACTACCTTGGCTTGTCCTTTTGCTTTGATAAGCCTCATACTACATTGGTGACCTTCAGCTCTGTTACCATCTTTAACTGTTACAAACTAGGGTTTCTAGCCCAAATTTTCCAAAAGAGTGAGTATTTTGGGGCGCTGCCAGCAGAGTTGTGGGTCAAATTAGAGGGTTGATCAGGAGGACCCACATGCACAGCAGTTTGGGGTCCTTTAAGAAACCCGTAAATGAACATCATGCAGATATTGAGGGGCCACTGTTGCAGAGATGTTCACCTTTTTTAACATGTTCTAGGAAAGGCCCAGGCACTGAGGTGAGGATGTCAGAGAGAAGTTTAGCTGTTCAGGGGGCTGACAGCACCATGGTGCTTTCAGTCCCTCTGCTCTGTTTTGTCCAGAATCTGCGTGCCTGGGGAAAGTTCACTAAGCTCCTGTCAGACCCTGACTAGCATTCAAGAAAAACAAACTTTATTTAAACACTTGTTTAGAGATTAAGTGCAAAACTGTTTTTTCCTGCCAAAATCTAAGCTCAGAGCTTTCTATTTCCTCTGCAGAAGTGAATGACATCATTGCCACCCTCTTACACTGTGTTAAGTGTAAAGGAGGCCATCCAGTGCTGAGCAGAAACAGAAAACAACTGCCTAGAAATCCTGCCTAACAAATAAATTACTTTCTTTTTAAACATTTAATATTGAAACTCTAGTAGCTAATGCCTCCTATCTTAGGTTGTGTGGCATTTTCTGCTATAAGCCCATGTTGTCAGTCATTTACAACTTTAAAAGACCATTCCAATGGAAATTTTCCCTCCCTCATGCTGTAGATAGAACATTGTTTGGAAAGTTTCAGTGAAAAATGATTTTCTGTTCTTCTGAGAGCAAGATTAGGTAAGTTTTAGCAGAGCAGATTTGCCTGTGCTGAAAAACAGCTTGTGGGTACCTAATGGGTGCACTCTTAGTCACACATGCAGATGACTCTTTAGCTATGGAGTCATATGGCTGCAGGGACACCCCTATAAAGCGCACGTATTCAACATAATGCTTCACTTACATTGTTGGTGTGCTAATCAGAAAGGTAAGCTGGCCTTGCTAACATTTTGGGAGGCAGAGTACACTGGCAGCAAGCAGTAGTACTCAGTGTCCTGATTTTCGTATAGTCATGTACAAGCTGCTCCTTCACAGACCTCAATGTGAGCATTAATTCACATCTGCCTTTGTCTTCTGTTTTCCTGTCTATCAGTTTTGAAAGTTATCTGAGTTGGTAGGACCTACACATGGTACAGTGTATTACAGGCTTGGTCTCTGGCAGTGGTCCTCAAAGTCTGCCCTGGACAGTGATTTACTGGCCCAGGAGACTCTTGCCAGCTCCCTAATGGTTTGTCAGCTTCATTGAGCCTCTTCACACAGCCATTTGTTTCCAGTGGCACCCAATTTGCATCCATGCATCCCAGGATGCAAACCTGTTGCTGTTGTGACGAAGGTGTCCAAAATATCCCTGCCTCTGTGGATGACAAATGCCATAGACAGGAGACAACAGGGAAATAATAGGAGGACAAAGATGGCAGCAGCAGATTGGTTTAGTTTAGTGAGTTCCCGCTAGGGGAAGATAGATATTATGCTCATCATGGTAACCTTTTTCTCCTAAAAAGATGTGAGGGGAGACAGTAAAAGTGACATTTTAAAGAGAAAGTGTATACCCACTAGTTGCAGGATTCCTGAGAAGAGTGAAGCTCCTACTTCACTTTTGGCACAGCTGCCTCATTCACCGTTAAGGGAAAATAATGGTGATCTTCCTCGTGGAGTGAGTCAGCATTGTGTGCTATGTTGAGAGGAGTTTGAAGGGTGTCACTTATCTCCTGAAAGAATAACTATCTGGGATTGTGACTGAAGACCACATTACCCTGAGCATGACTTTTTTACTGTAGTTAATTTCCTTCTTTTTTCTTTCATTTTATGAATGATCTAGTTTACGTTTATCTGAAAGGTGCAGACCAGCTGATTCACTTGCTGCAGTCTTAAACTGCAAATGGAGAGCCAATTAAAAATTAACAATAATAAAAAAATCCAGCAGTCAAGGATAAGAGCTGGCATGATCAGTGATCCTTCCCATTGCATTGAGAGGATGTAGCACAGGCCACATTGCTATTTTCCCCTTTGATTTGCTATGAGAGGCTGTGAGTAATGTTAAATAGCTTATGCTGTTATGCTTCTCCCATTCATTTCCATAATTTCTTGGTCATCTAACATAATGCCCCAACAGACAGAAAGAACAAATGTTGGCTTAGAAACAGTGGCTACTTGTCAAAATAATTCTGGCTGGTCTAGAAAAAACATCTCTCCTATATGTCTAAATCCCTTTCACTCTCTTCATCTCCACTTTCCTCATCTATTCATCTGCAGTTTTTGCTCTGAAAGCCTCATCTCAAACTCAGCCATCATTTAAAATCCTGGGATAGTAATCAGAAAGCAGTCTGGCCAGTATTTTAACGAGCATACAATATACTGGATAAGATTCTGTTGTTTAGCCTTTTGCATCCAAGAGTGAGCATGCATGCATGTATCTGCGTGTGTGTGCATGGGGGTGTGTTTGTGGTTTTGGTCACTGGTTGTCTAATTTTCTTTGTCTTTTTACCTACCATACAAGGGTAAAAGGTATGATTTCTGTTGGGCTGTGATTAACAGCTTGAGTTTGCATTTTATCTGAACTGGCATGAGTTTGATTCATTAGTTGCATTGTGACTGTTGCGTATGTTGCATTCAAAATGACACAACTAGTATGGCATGTAAGGGTGCATGAAAAGGAGAATGCACCATTTGCTAGTGTCTGCAATTGCTCCCGGGGAGCTCCTAGGGCTTTGTTCAGGGCATGCCCAGATCATGGTATCTGTCACGGGCCACCTGTGTATTCTGCATCCCCCTGCCATGTCAACCCCCAGCATCTTGGCGCCTCAGCACTGAGAGCTCCCTGTAGATCCAGCAATGTGAAAGGGCTTTTACTGTTTCTCACAATCATGATAAGAACCTGAGACACTGTAAGCTTTTCGCTACTGCCCTGCAAAACTGAACTCCTATGGTCACACAGTGCCTCTCAATCTGCAAATGTACTGGTGCCTTAGAAGAGCAGCTCTGCAAACCCTGCAGTGACCATGGAACAGCAGCCCTGTGTGGACAGGAACTGGCTTTGGGAGCAGCCAGTCTAGAATCAGAAAGCTGTTGTGATCTGGGAATCACAAATTTCCAAAGATATTCTAGCCTGTATGCTCATTGGGTGAGAATGGATCTTCCACAAGCAGGAGCGGGGAATGAAGTGTCCTGTTGGTAGTTAACAGGTGAGAGCAACATCCCCTTTCACCAAGCTGCTGCGATGTTCCAACATCCGATACAAAGCAGAGTCTCCTGTGTACCTGGACCTTGGCCCAGCCTTGCCCTTTGGAAATCTTGTGCATATTTGTGGTTATTCTTGATATTTCTGGGGTTTTGCCCTTCCTGTATGTACAAAAGACAGGGATCAGAAAGGTGCTCTGACATGGTGGTTAGGTTTTGGTAAAGCTGCAGCATTCGGGAAGAAGACTATGTGATGGTCTCAGATTCACACATCACACTTTAAGTACATTTTTTCTATAGTAAAAAACTATTAACTTTAAGAGCAGTTTAGAACTCACAGAGTACAGTTTGTGATTGCCTTTGTTATCTGTCCCATCAGAGACACCTCATCAAGTCACAGTGCAATAATTTATTGTAATGCTTTTACATTTTGCTTTCTGATAAAAAAGAAAAAAACCCTCTTCTCCCAGAAAGGCCTCATTTTCTGTGTTTTTTCTCTTCACCTCCACACACCCCTCAGTTCCTTTTCAGTGTTATGCATTGTGACGGCAAAGCCCTTCGATGTTCTATTACCTTGCCTTGGTACAGGCACTTAAAGAAGTAGTGTCGGAAACGCCAGCAGTGTCAAAACCCCTGCAACTGATTCTTTTCCCCACCATTCCAAAATACATGACCTGCAGGTACTGCCACTGTAAAAAGCAGGCTTTTCTATTTCAAAACAAAGAAGAGCTGGTGGTCTCTCATAGTTAAGCCTGTGATTAGCTTTCCTCATTAAGCCTGGAATTAATCTGTTCTCCTACTGCAGTCAAGTGAAAATGGTCCATCTGTGGTGTACATGTCATTCTTTCTAGGGACTACTAGCTTCAGAAAGTTAAGGGTAACTGAACGGAGAAAAAAGGAAGGTTATCAAAAGTAAAAACTCAGTATTACCATTTTTGCATGTCTCTGGTGACTACTGGATGGGCTACAGGAGGAGGATGATATACAGAAACAACTCCAGCAAGAACCCTAGATTTATGTTTTTCTGTTGTCTTAATTGAAAGCCAATGCACTGGTCTGTGTAAAGAGTGAAGCATAGTAGCCCTAGAGGAATGGATAAACTGGTTAAATTCCTCCAATTTCTGGCTTGGGTTTTGTAGTTACATGAAAATAGATCTTCTCTAAGTCAGGCGAATGAAAAGTCGCAGCAATCTTGCTGCATATTAATAGAGGTTGATTTACGGTTTTACTATTGTCTCAACATTACTACTTTTTTTTGGCATCCTGTCTAGTGATCACTGGCAAAATGTGGCTGTGGCTGCTTTCAGCTTAATTTGTTAGTAGACCAGGCAGTGTTGAAATGGGGGTGATTCATCCTTTTTTTTACCTTTGTAAGCATGTAAGCACAAGTAGGCATCAATCTATATCAAAGCACCACATCTTTTAATTACACAGCAGCATTTCATCTGTTAATCCAAAAGGGAGACATCCCCTTTCTTTCTGTACTCAACATGCAGAAAATGTGGGGCAGCATGAGGACCTGGCATGGTTGCTGGGGCACTTTACATGTGCCAGCTTAATAATCGGTAGAGACATTTGCTAAGACGATTGCTAAGTATTCCCAGTTTGGAGTGAAGCCTCAGTTCATTTTCAGTCCAAGTGGCTTGGCTGCACCTACAGCACTGCTGCACCACACTATTTCTTCCTGCCCAAATCAGCTGGCACTACTTTTCTCTCCAGATCATTCCTGTGCTTTGTCATTATATACTAAGTATGATACAGACAAGATTATTCTGCATCCATTTGTGTCCCTAGTGTGCTCATAATACTATGCATGCATTCAGGAAACGGCATTTTTTTTTCCAAGCTTTTCCAAATGTAGGTCTTTGTGACAACAATAAAATGAATATCAAGAGCAGTCTTCCTTGTTGCATTTTTCCCATGGCAGTTTTGGGATATCTTGTATTTTTCGATGCAGCAATAAATGGAAGCTGTTTCTTTTACTATACATGTGTGGCAGCTAAAAACTTCAGAGTTCAAATGAGTGAAGTCTGGTTTTGAAAATGAGGGGGTCAGGAACTGCTTATCCTGTATTTTGCTGTACACAACTCCAGCCCTTTGTTGCCCATTGTCCCCAGAAATCTGAGGCTCAGACAAGAGTAAAGCAACATTCAGAAGAGGCATTTCAGAGAAATGGGCAGTGAGGTGAAGATTCCCCCCTTTGGCTAAATTGGCATGACTCATCAGGAAGCTGCAGCTAGCAAATAGGAGTTTGTTCATCTGTATCTATTTGCAATCATGTAAACTTTAATGTCTTCTTCAGATTTTGCTGCCATCATTCATTCTGTTGTCACTTCGAGACTTACTCCCATACATGACATGCCTATACCCCATTCCAGAGGTACTTCTGTGAATGGAAAAGGAGAGGCAGAAAGTCTTTTTCTGCCTCTTCCTCTTCCTTCCTTCCTTCCTCCCTCCCTCCCTCCCTCCCTCCCTCCCTTCCTTCCTTCCTCCCTTCCTCCCTCCCTCCCTCCCTCCCTTCCTTCCTTCCTTCCTTCCTTCCTTCCTTCCTCCCTTCCTCCCTTCCTCCCTTCCTCCCTCCCTCCCTCCCTCCCTCCCTTCCTTCCTTCCTCCACTTTGGAGCTGTCCTTCTGCTAAGTTTAACAGCTTGCAACTCAGAAAGGCAGCATCACTAAAGTAGGCAGGCCCCTAGCTGCAGCCAGGTGTCATACTTTGAGGACACATGGGTTTATATGGCTTCCTCTCGGGTACTGCAAATGTCGAGGATGGGTGTGTTCAGTGGAATGTTCTTTGCAGTCCTTGACCAGCTCATGACAGCCACCATGACCTGTCTCTGAGGCAAAAAAATAAGGCCCTGGATAGTTCCTGAACAGAGTTGGAAACCAGAGGATGTGCCCTGCCTTGTTCCACCTTCAAAAATCACCCATATATCACTAATGGCATGCCAGGTATTCTGGGATAGGTAAGGGCTGTCCATGCCTGTGTGGGAAGCAGGCTCCACTTTTGATCGCAAATTAGCTCTGTATTCTTTTCTACTCCCTTTCAAGCACCCCAGAAAAAAAGGAAAGCAGGGCAGAGCAGTATCATGGACACTGAAAAAAGCCAGAGGACAACTCAGAGCGGTAAAGGGCTTGCAGGATTTTCCAGTTTGCTAAATGCAGTTCCTTCAGCCCTCTACCTTTGCACCATGACTCATAAGTATGTCCAAGACTCAAAATATTTCCTTGCGTGCTAGTTGGTCCACTCAGAATTGAAGTACCAAATCAACAGCCATCAAGAAAAAATCCATCAGGAAAGAACTTTCTTCTCTCTGTGTTACAATGGCATTTTATGTAGCTTTCAAGGAGTTGCTGGAATATGGGAGAGGTTAGGAAAATTGAGTCAGTGGATCCTTGTGTTTCTAACTTCTCTGAAGCACTCAGCCTAGGAAAATAGTATTTCAGGGAATAGAAAGGCATGCTGTGCCTATCTTTCTTTGGAATCTGCAGTAATCAGCAGAAGATTCACTTACTAGGATCTATGTCTCTTGGTACAGAAGCATTTGGAGTGATTATCTGTCAGTGCGCTCTTTGAGCGTCTGGAAATTGGCTGTCTTCTTGTCTCTTCAGGGGACTATTACAAATATATTTAAAATCTTAATCCTTATTTAAGCACTGTGACTCCCACTGAAATGTATGGGGACTTGGATTCTCATGTGAACCTGTTCTCTGGTCTTTGAGTTCTCCAAGGTGCATGTACACAGATAACTGAGGCAGCACACAGCTCGAAGGGTAGGGAGGTGTCTCCCACAGCACAGGTAGCAAATGACAAGCTTCTACTTCTGTAAGCAGCTCTGAATATGCAGAACACATCATATGTGTAAACTCTGTTCTTGCTCTAAAATATTTGCAACACCGGGGTCAGAGTGAGGTGACATTTCCTGAACAAGTAAGGCTAGACTGATGTACGTCAAGCAAGGAGCCATTACCGAGGTCCTCTTGTGTACCCGTGCCAAAGCCAAAGTTTCCAGAAGGTATTATGGCTTGCAGGATCCCACATAAAGACAGTTTTACAGGACTTGTAAGGAGACCTGTCATTATTTCTCACACACATCGTTTGAGAAAGGAGAGTTGTACAGAAAGTATTCTTCCTTTCACTACAATCTATGTCTGCCTTTAACCATGGGTATGAACCTGTTCAAGATGTGTCTTCTTCACTGCCTTTCCTTTTACTTGTGTTTGTGTTGTTTTTCACTCTATTGCGTAGTAACACCCACTATTGGATGAGTGTCTGCCACTTTTTCACCCACTCTCGTAGTGAGGTTACACATACATACACTTGTTATCATGGCACCGTAACTCCAGACATCTCAAGCAATGACTTTATTGTGAGACCAATTACGACAAAAGAGCTGTGTGGAAGTGGTTCTTTGACACAAGGTAGTGCCAAAGCATGCGGAGCAACTGCAAAGGAAAAGTGCAACATGGCAAGCTCACCATTATTATGTTTGCTCTTTATGTGTAATCTCTCATTGAGTTGCTTTTGTAGTCATTTTCTGAACATCTTGTTCTTTGAGGTACTGTGATAATGTCGAGATCAGCACTGTACCTTGCCTTTACCTTGGCTTGGGTGATCTTCAAGACCTCCTGAGATCACATTCATGAGCCTTGACCAGCAATCATCCACACATTCCATTCAGCTGGCTTCCCTGAATCCCCTGGCTATGGCTAGCCATAAGTGAAACTGCTATGCCACTTTTACTCTGCCTTTAAGTAAGTACTTACTGAAAATGAAGCTGTTTCACTTCCTCCAGTTCAGTAGGTGACAATGGTATGCCCACAATGGCACTGAAATTGAATTGGTCGTAAGACTTAGATTTTCAGTAAACAGCTTGTTTTGTTAGTGATTAATGTGGCTGTGGGACTGAAATCTGTTTTTTCTAGAGGATAGAGAAAATACCCCTTATGAAGAACAGTCTGTGGCGCACATCTAATCAGAACAGTTATCAGAACAGATTTTAAGTGTAATGCAATACTGGGGTTTTTTTTTAAGCCAAAAGATAGAGTTAATGTTACAAAAAGCATGAGGTGTAATCTTCTATTACTTCAGAGTCAGCCATGAAAGATGCATCCTTGGAGTAAATGCAAACTTGTATCTCTGGGTCATGGATCTTCATAGCTCGACACAGTCCAGCGGAGCCCATTCAACCTGAGACCAGGCGAAGTGGCTGCCACTGGTAACCTGGCAGTCTTCGCTCCTTCAGCAGAGAGCCTTCCTGGTGACAGGCAATGTTGGAAAGTAATTTTCAGTTACCATGTACTAAGAGATGTGGAAAACCTTGCAAGACAAGTCTTAAGTTACTTATGCAGAACTTTTCCACTTGGTTTCTCAGAAAGCTCCACTTGTAATTTAAGGAAGTTTTCCTCACTGGAAAATCTCCAAGGAAGTATGTTGCTGGCACTGCCATCTGTCTCCTTTCTGGGAAAGCATCTCTAGTGAATAAGGAGGAATGCTGGCTGGCAACTATTAGCAAATTTTACCCTTGCATTTGCCAGTTCTGGCCCTAAAGACACTGGTCTAAAACAAAGCGGTGAATATGTAAGTAGATGAATAAATAAAATGGCTGAACTAAAATATCTGAAATTAGAACTTGTTACAATAGAGTCTCAAATTTTTGTTCTAGATACATCTATGACTCTAAAAGCTATTTAGAGAAGCTCTGCTTTTGGAGGCCTGGCACACCACAGTGCAGACTGTTTGGGGCTGGCAAGGTGATGCCTTCCAACTTATTGCCTGCCTTCGAATCACTGGCACAACTTACATCAGTAGTGCATGTCTATCCCTTCTGCTCCAGCTCTGGGCTGGATATCTATTTGTGAGGAAAACAGGAAAAGGGGATGGAGGGCTAAAATAGCAAAATCATTTTCATTAAGACAAAAAAATTAAAACTAATAGAAGGAAATACTTTTTCACACAATACACTATTAGCTGATGGAACACACTGCCAAAGGATATAACTGAAGCCAAAGACCGCAGGCCTGTTCAAAACAGGATTAGGCATAATATGAAGAGCAACGTTAGCCAGAGTCATAACTGTTAATACTTAAAAATAAACAAGAGATTTTGTAAGGAATATAAATCCTTGGGCATCAGGACAGAAGCCAAGCTTTAGCTAACAGGGCTTAGGAAGAAATTTTCCCTGGGGCCTACTTATTCCATAACTGAGCATTAGCAGAGTATCTTGCACCTTCCTTTGAAGCATCTGGTGCCGGCCACTGTCAGAGAGGGGATACTGGCTGACTGGGCCCTGAGCAACCCACAGTCTGGTAAAGCCAGTGTTCTTTAGTTAAACACAGATTCAGAATTAAAATAGAAACAATGCCAAAATTTGGGGAAAGCAGAACAAGTTTTCTCATTTCGGATTCTATGAGCAAAAAAACAGAAGTTAGGCTTTCCCCAGTCAAAAGTAGGAAACTTAATACCTAGCCTTATATGTTGATGTAATCTATTGAGTTCAGTGAGACCTAACCCCACACATTTCTTTGGGTCTGAACATCAGTATGAATCCGAGAGGCCACATCATCCCCTTCCACTCTAACCCACTCTAACTCTGGGGCCGATCAAAAAGCTTTCTATTTTTAACGTTACTTTTAAATTTTTTAAGTAGTCTCAGTGGGACCTTCTGTGCAGGACAGGAGGTGTGTCAGTTCTGCTGACACAGCAGGGGTCTTGCCAAGGCTAGGTTTCTCCAAGGACCTTCCAGAAAAATCTCACAGCGCTGCAACCCCCGGAAAAGAGCACTATGTATGTACCAAGGCACTCGTCAGCATTCGCTCCCTGTGGAGAGGAAGGAAAGGCTTCTCACATTTTGGATGTGCAGGGATGCAGCAGCTAGATGGGGAGGACAGGGAGAGGTGGAAAGAAGAATTTGGAGAAAATACGGAGATAGATAGTGAGGAGGCTGGCCCCCTCTTTCTTACCGATATTGTTCTTGTCCAACCCAAACCAGCATGTTTGTTTCCCGTGTCACAGCCTTTTCATCAGCATTACAAGCATCAATGTGGCAGACCCAGGAAACCCCAAGTCTTCCTTTCATGCATCAAGGGTCAGTTTCTGGGGTGTGCTCAGCACCCATGGTGCAACCTTGGCTCTCAGTTAAGCCTGTTAGCAGAGACCTTGCTCAAAGGAACTGGCAAGAAAGGCACTAATCAGTTTTGAAAACTTCACTGTGGAAAGCATTCAGCATCACCTCTGACAGGTGCTGGTGTCCCCATAGAAAGCCACAGTGTGAGAAGGACTGCATCTGAAAATCGGGTCCCAGTGGTGGAAGTGGCCTGCTCTTAAGCCCTTGGAAAAGTCTGCCTCCATCTTATTACGTTATTCTTTACTCCTGCAAGCTCAGTCAAAACTGAGCTAACTTTCTTTTGTTTTATTCAGCTTCTCTGCTCACCAAAATCAAAACAATCTATTGTGAAACCCAGAGAGAGGATGATATAAGTACTGGATTTTTTTCTATTCTGAAATGAAGCATACAGATGGAAATAGATAAGAAAATTAATGTTGGAAACTGGGAGGGAGGAAATAGTGTCTCTTCTTCACTTAGTGTCATATAGCCTCAACAACATTAGTCTGGTTACTGGAAAATTGTCACTTTAGTATGAAAGTTCACTAAAGCGTCTGTAATAGTTTCCTGTCTAGTGGTCATTCTTGGACCAGATGTGCCAGTAAGAAAATGACAAAGAGACAAGAAATAAAAAGCCAGAGATATACCTATTTATAACTCAGACCAGCTGCAAAACTCAAAGGACCCCTGAGTCTGATAGAATGAGGAATGGGAATTACGAGGTCCCCATCTCCTCCTTCCTCTCTAACCTGAAAAATATACTGTGCAGTGTATTATGGCTTTCAGGGATAACTGTCTGACTTTTATCTTTGGTTTTCTCCTGTTTTGCTCCTTGAAAGCTTTGGATCAAAGGCATTGCTTATTTTCTTGTTGAAAGTCAAACTTTGGCTACAGATAGGTCAATCAAAGTTTTGTTGTCTCTTGGGTGGCCATATCTATGCAGATCTGTTGGAGCAGAGCTCATGGAACAGAGTTATTTCTCATGATTCATATTAAACAGAACTTGCAAATAACACATGACATAAGAAGACAACCTCTTAGGAGACAGTGAGAAGGGTAGGCCCCTGAATGCAGGAAAACAGACTATAGGAAACAGAGTTATTCCTAACAGTCCTTTGTGATTGTTTCCTTCCCACTTTGTTAGATTGATTGAGCTGACATTGAACATAGATGTAACTATCCCAACTTTCCATTTCCCAGAAGGAAATCTAGAACCACATTGCTCACCCACAGTTCTAGCCTTTGCCTTTGCCAAGGACAGCCAAGAATTTTCCCTGCCTCTGCTACTGACCTTCTGTTTATACTCGGGCATGTCACTTCTTATCTTTTATTTGTCTGGCGACTTTGGGTTATAAGCACCATAGAGGTGGGTCTTCACTTGTGTTACAGACATTTCTGAAATAGAAACAGCTGATTCCACTGCTGTAGTTCAGTGCTTTTTAGTTTTAGAATCCAAATTAATAGCTCTTCTGCTTACGCTACTGTGCTTAAAGATCCAAGTAGATGTTAGGAAACATACACATTTGAATTGGAAAGCCTATAATGGAAAACGTTGTGATGCCTTCATACAAAATTGTGATGTACTTTTGTCTGGAATGCTGCCTGCTGCTTCATTTCACAGATGGAATAGCAGAGTAAAAAGGGATACAGCAAAGAGTTAAAGAAATAGCAGAAAGCTTGGGAAATCTCTCCTACGTGAGGAGACTGGGGCTGGAAGATTGACATAATGGGGAGGCAGGGTGATTTTAAAAATGGGCTTGAGAGTACAGACAGGAGATTCTGCACTGTTTGTTGACTGGTACCAAAGAAAAGATGTGCTCAATCCCACTGTTTGGTGGACTAAAAAGCTGATCAAAGGCAGTCTTGCTTTATATTACATGTAGTTAAACTGTGGAGCTTGTTGCCACAGGAAATCATTAGGCTGAAACCAGAATGATGCTGAATTAGTTTTCTGTACATGGGTTTGTCAGGAAAGCACTGGAACTGCTCAGTGGAAGCCATCAGAAATCCTGATTTTTCTTCTTGGAACTTCTTATGTGGTAATGCTACAAGTTTCAGTATCTGGCCAGCTTCAAACCTTGCAGCAAAATAGGAGTTCTGCCCAAGATGATGTGTTGGTGAAGAGGGAGATTGCCCGGGCTCAGTCCAAGAAACAATGCAGTTGAGAGTGTTCAGCAGAAGGAAATGCTTTAGCTAAGGAGCGGATGAAGTCTCTGGCTGATCTATCTGGTTATCATAAACCAAGCTTGCTGGGGTCCTTCAGGCCACTCAACAGCATCATGAGGCACAAATGGCAGCTTTCCAATGGCAGCCAGCCAGCCACTTCCAGACAGACAGGAATGCACCACAGTAGCGCAGACCTCTTTCACCTTCAGTCTCACAATAAATGGGCAGGAGGACCTTCTAGCTCTACTTGGTACCAGGTTTGTTAACCCCCACCGAGCAGAAGGTCTTTGAAACTTCTAGGGCAACTGACTGAACAAAAGAGGGTTGTTGCAGGGGTGAGTAACAACAGGAGATACAGCACTCCTCCTCCATACAGGCATTTCTCCTGAGTCCATCTTTTGCTGCCGAGTGATGCTTGAGCCTCACAGACTTGCCTTCCCTCTGCTTCACAACTGCATAACCAAAGTAAAGGGGCAGGAATAACACAACGGGGAACCAACAGCAAGGCTCTGGCTAGTGCGTGGGCTGAGCTGATAACTTGCTCCAGGTTGTGGAAGCTGTGTCATTGCTGATGAACATCCCTTGACTTCCAGAGAGCAGACTGGAGTTTGTTTTCAAGTTCTCCTCTCTCCTCTCACTATGCAGATCTTCTCCACAGGAAACACAGTTCTCTCTAAAAGATTACATCCTGCTCTCATACTGATAAAAGTGAATGGGTTTGCTCCCATCAACAGGTTCTGTGTGGATCCAGGCTAGGAACAACCAAAAACCCCATGCTGCATGTTAAAGCTTGAAACCTGATTCTTTACAGGTGGATTTGAATTGAAATGCTCACTGTCTCTCTTCATTCTAGTAAGTACTGATGAAAGAAAAATGAGGCATTCTTGAGTAGTTGTTTCTGTCTAACTTCAGGCATCTAGGTTTGAATAGAATAGTATTAGATTGTTACAGCATTCCCTTTTTATGCTACTGGACTGAGACTATCTATAGCCCATATCAAACAGCCCATTTTGGATGCTGTGACAAGACATTTATTTTAATAGCACTCTCTTCTTGATTGTGATTTTATAAAAGATCTGTTGGATCAGAAAAGAAAACTTCCCATATCCTTTGTCAATACAGAATTTTTGATCTCAAAAAATAAGGCAAAGAGACTATGAAAGACAAATTAAACATGACACAGAAAGACTTTTAACTGATCAGGTCCAGTTTTCTGAATTAAGCAGGCTAAGGTCAGTGAAATACAGTGAGACAGAAGCATAGGCAATGTGTGAAACAGGAGGTGTCACATCTTTTCACTTACAAACTATAGCTGCAAAGCAAAATCAGTTGCATTTTTTGCTTTGCCTGATACGAATATAAAACAGAGTAAATGCACAATGAAATCAGTAACATTTTAGTTTTTGTTGGGGTAAGACACAGCACCAAGGCAATCCTTATGCACATTTGTGATTTATGGACTGCCTTCTCCATAGCCTTGAAATTCATTGGCCCTTTCAACGTTTTTTTTTTCCTTTAATAATATATCTGTAGTCTTGTGAAGAAAGCCAGAGATTGCGCAGACACTTCCATATGCTGCAGCAGATAGTTTCTGCCTCTGGCAGCCAGAGGAACTAGGACATTCAAACCATGCTGGTACCAGTGCATGACACACCATATCAGCAACAGAGTTCACACCCGAAGGTGAGCAAAGCCTCTGCTTTCTTCATCCACCCTGACCCTCACCCCAGGTTTTCAACTTCCCCAGGTTTTTGCTGTTCAGAGGATTGGAAAAATAAAGCAATCAGTGGATAAGATCTCCCACAGAGACTAGTTTGTTTCAGTGTTTCAGTACTGACACCAGAGACCAGCTGTTTGCCCCACATGCAAGCTTGGGCCGTGATTGGGTTCCCTGTTAGTTGATGTGATGCTGCTCATACTGACATCTTCCTCTTCCTTGGCAACACGAGAGTGATGTCCAGCTGTCCATGAGCTGATGGTTGCCTGCAGCTGAAGTGGGTTTGTTGTGATCTCAGGAACTAAAGATGTTTGAGCCAACAATGTTTTACGCTATGGTCATCTTTACCTGTATTTCTGCATAGTAAGGCTGGGGTGCTCAGAGATGCCAGCAGTATTGGGCACTGGGCTCCCACCCAGCGGATGCTGACCAGCTCTCTCTCTTTCAGATGTTTTGCACATCCCATATGGGGCAGCCTGAAACCCCTGAAATAAGACGTTTTATTCTCTTAGAAGATCATTATAAGCATCCTGAATATTTACTTTCCTATTTTGGAGGTGAAAGAGCATGTGTTTATTCAACCTTAACTCCCAGCACACTAGTGAAAAAGGCAGTTGGTTTCAGCACTCTGTGTAGCTGAGGGAGCCATACCTAGAATGTGATTTAGGGGCAGACAACACCAGACTGCCACTAGTCCTTCCCTCTGTATGGCCCTCTCTGCCTGAGCTACCTGTTGCTGGTCTGCCTGTTGACCTGTCTCCCAAAAAGCAGTATCAAGTGCATGTTGCATAGGTGTTTCTGTGGCAGCACCCTTGCACAATAGTCTACCACAGTGTGTGCAGGAACCATCTGCCCTTTCCCTCTTCCTCCTGGTGAGGAGCTCTAGCAGTTCATGTAAAGGTGACTGTGACCAGGGAGGGGAGTCTTCTTCTGAGGTCTTTGTCAGTCAGGTCAAGAGGTCTCGCAAGGCTGAAGTAAGAGGAGAAGGAGGAGGAAGAAGGCTCCAGAACTATGTCATAAATCTGATTCCCCCAGCAGAGCCTTGGACCAGCAGTGGATGTTCTCAGTGTGTGAAGAAATAGGGTTTTGCTCCGTTTGAATTTCCCTTCCACCACAGCCTCATCCACATTTGTTCATCATTTTGAGGGTGCCTCCACACAGGCACATACAAATAAGAAGGCAGGTGGAAGAAAGATACAGTTTCATCTGCTTCTGCTGCTTCCCAAGAGGAATGAGGTTGTCTCTTCCCAGCCACTTTTTCATCTGGCTTTAGCAGTGCTGCATCTGTTGCATATGGCAGGAAAATTTCCGCTTTCCTTTCAGATTCCAGTGCCTTCAAAGACAGCACACAGCCAAGTGTTTCGTGCAGTAGAAGAGATCAAGACCAGATTTGACCTAATCTGAAATAGGTGCATTATTAAGGAGGGATTAAGGAGGTTATTAAGGAGGGATTTTTGTGAGCCTGTTAATATGTTGGAAGAAGAAACCCTGATAGTAACCACAGCATAAGCCTATGGGCACTCACAAGGACCTCAGAAAAGCCTCCCTTTTCCAGTGTTTCAGAGTCTGAATGTGCTGTAGCTATAAAGTGGCCCTTGCTTTTTACCTCCATGTGCTTCAGTGACACTGCAGTGACCTGAAGCTGCATGGAAATCAGAAGAATAAGAGAAAGAAAACAGAATGGCTGTTAGGACACTTCTCACTGCAACTTTTAATGAAGCCTGATTTTCATAAATGGCTGATCAGAGCAGTTGGGTATTCAAATATTCAGTTATCCAAATTCATTGATCACCTCAGATGGTGAAGCCGAGGGCTTGACATTAAGGGCCTGCAAGCCTTTGGCAGTGTGCCATCCATCTCATAAATCACCATCCTTTCACTGAAAACTGCCGTCTACTCCTGCTGCTACGGGAGATCTCTGCTGTGCATGAATGTGTGAAAAAAAACGCAGGAGATTAATTAAACAGAAGTAATAAGCACCTGCCAGTCCCTTTGGTTTCGGTGAAACCTATTCATATTCAGCACCTATGAAAAATGTACTGTATGAGATCATGGTTTAATGGAAGAAATATTCACATTCAGCCAGAGTCAAGGGCAGTGCTATATTCTGGAAGATTCACATCAGCCATGAAATCTTGCCAAACTATTTTATTCTAAGGAATAATGGGATTGATCCAGACTCATGAGCGGGTAATGTGATTCCACATGGTTAAATGTCCACCTGGAAATGCGATCTTTCATTTTAATAAAGGTTGTGCAGGCATTATATTTAGTAGGCAGGAGACCAAACATTTTAGTTTAAGCACTCCAAGGGACAAAAATAACAGTCATACACAAATGATCTGAAGAGCTGTAAGTCCTAGGATCCATACACACTTTAGACTTTCACATATATGTCTTTTCCTTTTCGAGGTTTGCTGACCCTTCAGAACAGGAGTACTTAGAGAACTGCAATCTGTTTTAGATATTGGTTCTAAGATTAATGACTGAACATGCTCCTTAAGAAGTAAAAAACGAGAATTATGGACATGCTGTAAATGGCCAGAGATATATCTCTTACTTATTCCTTCTTTGTTACATAAATATGTTTTATATAATCATATGAGCAAATAATCTGTTGAAGCATTTAATTTACCTTTGACTTTCTTCCTCCTGCAACAGACCATTGCCAGAAAGCATACAACCAACTTCAAAAATTCATTTGATTCTTTTGAATTGAGTCTTTTAAATCTCACCTTCTCTGAGGTCACTATACAATGATCATGGCTGGCAATCATGATCTGCATCCGTGCTTGTTTGCTCTATGCATTACTTTTACTTTATGTGAGACAGAATTTCGCAAAACAAAAAATGTGATCTAAAAGAATTATATCACATGTATTATAAAAGGGGGAGGGGACTGAAGGAGTATTACTAGGCTGCAGTGTGTGAAAGCACAGGCTGAACCAACACATCATTTGTTCAGGCCATTAAATCAGCTCCTCAAGTAGCTGGAGCATTGCTGGAGCAGAGCACAAAATGCGGCACTGAACTGGGTGGGTTTTTGCAGGAGGGACAAGAAGGATTGGCATGTCTGGAAAGTTTCTGTCCTTGATGAGCAGGGCTGGCATTACTGCGCAGTTAGAGAATGTTGACACAGCTCTGCTGACCGCAGCTTGGCACTGAATATGGTAGGACTCCAGGCAGGCCTTTTCAAGGCATGTGAGAGCCAGTGAGATTGATACCCAGGCTCACCATCTCCCACTGGACATGTCTTTTACACCTTGGGAATGGTATATGTGCCTGCTGCATCTAGGAAGTGCTGTAAGCAGGCTATCTGGGCTAAGTTTTGCATGAAGTCAAAGCCTAAAGGTTAATTAACTTTATTATTTAACAGGCCAAGAAAGGAGGATCTTTCTTCAGCTTCCTTACCTTCTTGGCTGGAATTAGCTAAGATAATTGCCTCACTTGTATTGATTGGTAATTTCCTCTCATAATGTGCCTGTTGCTCTACTGAAAATCCAGAAAGGCCTAGAGAAGGGCTAGCGAAGAGAAACCCATGGAGAAGCTGAATCTCCGGTTTCAAGTTGAAACCAATAAGATCTATGTAATAAACAGGCTGCTGAAGTTCCAGAAAAATGGACCACTTCAAAAACACATTAAAAGGCCTTTTTTTTTTGGGTCAGACTAAGTAGCTGAGATGAGGCTTTTCTTTGTGACCCTTTATTTAACACCAAGGGCATGTTCTATATCAAGATATAACCAGACCTGTCTCCAGAGAGCAGTCAGTCTAGGAGAGGAGCCAGGCACACCAGAACATGCAGGGGATGCAATTACTGATGGGTCTGGTTACTGTGTTGAGCCTGCTCCCACACAAGAACCCCCCAGCCTCTCTTATTCTAATTACACACTTCTCCTGCCCTTCAGACAAACTCACACACACCTGCAGGAAAGGAAAGAGGACAGCGCTGTTCAAGTTGGTTGTGGGAAACTTGCATCTTTGCCAGCCCAGAATGTCACCTGTTGCCACATCCCTCACTAGCCTTCAAGAGAGCAGGGCAGCATTTCCCAGGATTTGGTGTTTCTGGAGCCCCCAGACATCCCTGCTGTTCTTACATCTTGCAAGCACCATGTTGTACGAGCATGTACATGGGGTAGGGAGAAGAAACTGAAATGGCCTTAATCAGTGAAACAGAGAAACAAAGACTCAGACAGACATTCTGGATTGCTGGTCTGGAATCCCCTAAAATAAACTGTTGAGGGAAAGGTGAAAAATGGAAAGAGGTAAACTTGCTCTGCAAGCCTACTGCTGCAACAGTGAGAGCCAGGCTTGGACTTCAGCTCTTCCCAGAGTCAGGAGAAGTATCATTTTAGGCAGCCATAATTCTTTTTCAGCCTCTGGAAACAGAATTTAGTTGGCAAATTTTATGCTCTAAGGTCAAAGATGAAATCCCTGAAACTTGCTTTATTCTATTTTATCTCAAAGTGATAACCTCTTCCATTTATTTTTCCAGTGAGAAACACTCCACCAGATCACATAGAATATGTGTGACAGATAGGAGGTAATGAATGGCATCCTGTTTTCACTCATTTATAAAATGTGTCTGCTATTGACTTAGGGCTAAACACTGATCTCAGTTACAAGAAGACAGACCTGGGGTAATTCCACCAGGAGTTCATGCTGTTGCATTTAAACTCAGATTTTAAAGAGTGCTGATTTTTTGGTTGCTTCCATTTTTGGACTCGCTAACACAAGGCAGCTTCAAGGCAGAATAAGCCCAGCCTGTCTGAAGAGCAGGCCAGCTCAAGAGTTCTCAAGCTGGTCTGGAGAAAGCCAGCAGTATGCTGTAGTAAAATGTGAGAATCTTTCATTTTAGAACCACTTTGTGGCTATCCCAACTATTGAACACTAAATGAGTAAAAAGGAAAGGATTTTTGGTAGACTTTCTGAAGAATCAGTATCATTGCTCTCTAGACATAGGTAATTTTCTGCTCCTGCAATGGGTGTCCATGACACAAGTAGGATGTACTGCACCAGTCTGGCAGACATACACAGGATATGCATCAGAGTGCAGACTCTACAGTACTGCGTGTTTTAAAGATTGCCCAAGCACTGTAACTTGGCTCACCACTGCCATACCAACACAAGTATTCCATTGGTGCCATGATATTGGTGTTGCTGGTAACAAAATATGTAGCTTTGATGGAATGAAAAAATTCATCTTGGGTAAATGGAGGAAGACAACAGTGTCTGCCACAGCATTATCTGTCAGGTTTTGTGTCCTGCTGACTACAGTTAAATAAGACAGCTGACATAGGTCTCTAAGTCAACTGGAAAGTTGAAAAAGACTTGAAGTCAGCTTTGCTTGACTGTAAGAGAATACCCTGAAGAAAGAAAAAAATCATCCTGAGATACTAAAATTTGTCTTGTCTTCATTGACCTTGAAGTATTTACCAGTAAGGAAACACATCCTGTGAAAGGCAGGATGGGCTTAGGCTAGAATTGCTGTTCTTACTTTGTATTCACTGGGGTCTTTGGCCAGCAACCTAACTGAGTTCCTTGAGGTGCAAACTGGTAAGGGAGGCTACAGGGGTGAGCTGACAGCAGAAAGCACAGAGGCACCAATCCCACCAAACAGCCTCATGCCAACAGCATTGGCGCTGGCAGCACCATGCACACCAGGCTGGCATCCACCACCACTCCTCAGCCCTGGAGAAAATCAGCCAGTGGCTACTTTTGTTCTGTGAAAAGGTTTGACCTTGTCTCGGTATTCATAAGAGTCAAAAAAATTGATCATTACTAAAAACCTTGTCACCTCCTGGGTTGGTAATTTGCTCCTTGCTGTTCACTCTGAGTACAGCAGCCAAAGATCTTTTGAAAGCAGTATTTAGAGGCAGTTTTGCGGTGAATTTCACTGTTTCTCAGGCTATGGTAAAATGCTGTTGCAGTGCTACCAGTACATAGACAGAATCCCTGTAGCATTTGGTTTCTTTCTTCAAGATACATTTTAGCTTTCACTTGAGAGGAAAAAGGGAAAGCCTGACTTTCTGGGTCACAATACAAAATAGGCTCAAATGTTGAAAACCAATAAAACAATAAAACCACTGAATGATTTATTTATATCCTGCTCTTCTCCTTCTAAACTGATCTTGGAATTTTGAAGGCTTGATGCAAGAGTTTTAAATGTCTCAGGCTATTAATCATCTTGGTTTAGCTCATACTACAATATCTTTACATAAATAAATGTGAAACCTACATCTTCTACAACTTCAGGAGAGTCCCACCATTGCCACTGTTAAGTCTTTGCCTAAAACATTGTTCCTGAGCACTTGGTCGCTTCCCCTTCCACTGGTTTGTTCCCAATTGCTCTTGTGTACTGGAGACCTTCAGAAATTTCTCTTTGTTCCTAACAAGCATAGAAAAGATTGATACATGTGCCCAATAACTGTGGCATGTGAAGCCACATTCTGTTTTTTTGGTGAAAACCACCCAGCTTTTGTTGGGCTCAGGTGTGCAATTTTCTTCCAGCCTTTGGGGTTTTTTTGGGGGACTTTGTTAAATTACTGGATGAAACACGGGAAATAATGCTGTATCAGTGGGCAGTAAGACAAGGGCAATCCCTGGGGCTTCTCCTGTGGGGTGGTGGATGGCAGTTTCCTCAGTAACCTGCAGAAGGCACTTTTGATGCTGAAAGTTCTTATTAGCACGTTTTTCTACCTGAACATACACCCCATGGCATCATAAAACCGTATTTCTCAGCAGTAGCTGAGAAACCATAATGATTCAGTTTGTAGACTGAAAGAAGATGGAAAAACAAACCCTCTAAGAGGTTTACTAATGAGCATGTGCTTTCATTTTGATACAAAGGAATGCAAAGGTATTTGGAGCAAATTGAGTGTTAGAAGGTCATTGGTAGGGTACCACATCCACTAACAGTTTTCTGCAACAAACCCAAAAGTTTAGGCCTAGTCTATGGGAGAGATGTGATCCTTTCACCCCACATAGTGGTTTTAAATGAAGATGTTAAAAAAGGTGTAGGCCTTGGCACAGGCACCTTAAAAAAGTGCCCAGCTTGGCTGTTTGTGTCTGAAGGACTTTAGCCTATTAGAGCACAGCTTTCTGCTTTTGCCCACACGCTTCGGATCGCCACCCCATCAGGCTTTTCCAGTGTTGCCAGTGCTCTCCTTCCACATCCCTCCAGTGCTTTCACATCTCATTGCACGCCAGCACCCTTACACCTTAACCCCTCTTCCATTCATCATATAGGTGTAGGTTCCCACCTCCAGGCAGCAATTGGGTGCTGCTTTCCATGAAACAGTTCTTCAAACAGTCACTTCAATGTTGCCCCCTGATTGAAGGGGGTCTCTGCAAGCCACTTTTCATTTTACTCGGAATATTCTCTTTTGTGGAATAACCTACAAAACCTTGGCTGCCGCCATGACATTTTCTTGTGTTCCCACCTCTGCACACCTCTGTTGCTTGCCCTTTATACTGTCTGTGGACAGCATCTCTGGCTGATGTTCTCCTTGATCTTGGTATACAACAGCATCCCATCTATTTACAGCAACAGAAATAATAAATACCAGCAAAGAGCCCCTTCTACACTAGAGCAAGGATCAAGGGTAGCACTGCTTTAGCAAAAGTGGTTTACATTAGAAAGGCAGCTGCCATGTGTAAACAGAGCTTTTTTTTTTGGTCACCAGTTTTCTCCCATGTGACTGTACATGCACTGTTGACACATCTCCTCCTTCAGCTGGACAAAAATCTTGGTTTTCTGCAGGAAGTGCGATGTTCATCTGGACTGCACGTTCTCCTTCACTCTAAGACTGCCTCTTGCAAGTAAACAAACCCTGCGCAGGTTGTTGAAGCCCTTTCTCATTCCTGTGGATCCATCCTTCTTGCAGGTCTGTGTCTGCACAAATACATGAGTACAACAGTGACTCCATTAACACAGCAATTGCTTGGAATCTGTTAGTATTTCATTATAAATCTGATTTTTGACAGATTTATAACCAGACTGTAGAAATTAACTGCTGGAGGAAATGTGCCATTTACTCTCAGCATGAACACATTTTATTTTTTTACATGATTGTATTTTTTTTACCAGACTTGTTTTAGAGGCTAGAACAATAACCTTATGCTTATTTTAATGGACTACTTCTAAAGTGGAAAAAAAAATGCAAACTTCTCATAAACATTTAAAAACTGTCTGGCACAGTGAGCTGTTTACTGCGTAGTCCTCTCTGATGTTTCTTGAGAACAGGTACTGATTAAATGACAGTTACCATTAAAATATAACTTCACTGAAGAAATAGCTGAATAAGATAAGGTTACCAGGTAAATGAAATAAAGTGCCAGAACAAAGAGTAACTGCATTTTTCAGAAAAGATGGGTGCCATAGGTGACAAAAGATGGGTATAGCAGAGTGGACATTTGCCTGTGTACCCTCCCAGAGAAGACTTTTTCTCCTTGGTCTCAGTGAGCAATTCAAAAATAGGCCAGAAGGCTGGATCTTCCAGCAGAGCCCAGCACCTACATCTAACAGTTTCTCGTACCTTTTTCCAGGGGAAACAGTCCATTTCAAATGTAAGGAATAAGTTTTAACAGGGAGAGAGTAAGTCTTCCTTCATTTCTACACATGGTATCTGAAAACTTAGTTTGACTTGTAAAGCGCCTATTAAAAAAAACCTAAAAATACAAGGTCTTGGTAATCTCTACTGGAATACAATTATCCAAATAAACTGACAAATAAATTCAAGCTTCAGTGCATTAGGAAGGAATCTTGTCTTCAGTAAGCGTTCTTGTTCTTTATTTAATTTATCTCCCACACCTGCCAGTGTTGTTGGGGGTCCTCTCTTGTAATGCTTTCTTATAATAGATATCAAGGAGATACTTGGCAAGCTGTGAGCAATCCTTTTTTTTCTGAAATTGCCTTTGCCGTATCTTTGACTCAGAAATGGATGTATATTTCCTTACTAGCCTGTGTTTCAAGGGGTGTCACAGGAGCTACCATTACACAGGAAGAACCAATCTCTGCTATTCTTCTTTTCCTCACCACCCAGGGACCTCAAGCTGGTTAAAGAGGTTGAGCTGTAAATGCCTCAGGGCCAGCACAATCTTTTCATGCCTGAAGTTTCCAGTGGCTTTTTCTCATGCCCACCCCCTGAAGCAGAAAGCCGCTAGGAAAGCAACAGGCAGCCTTCTGTGCACTGGGGATAAGGACAGAGGAAGTGGACATGCCCTTATGGACTTTGACTATGTACCTCAAAATCATTGAACTTGTTTCATTGTGGAATTAGTAAACTAATACATGTTTTCACTGCAGAGCATGCAACAGGAATGTATTAATTCATGCCTAGGAATCCCAGACTGGACATACTGAATTTTTCAAGGAAAAGTTGCAGACATAGTTTCCTCTTGCAAACTTATTTAACATCAGGTATTTCAGGAGGAAAGCTTTGCTTTCAACAAGGCTAAATACTTAAGGCGCTGTGTTGAAATCCATTTGACTTCAGAAAAACTTTTTTAAGACAACAAGGGAAAACAAGGAAGTGAATATGACTATAAATTAAGCAGATCTAGAGAGCTATCTTGAATTTCTGTGGGCTTATATGCTCGGTTTTAAGTGCGTTCTTCCTGAAATGCTTTCCTGAAGTAGGGTTCCTGACTTCATATCAAACATCATTTGTAATAGAAAGCTTGCATGTTTCGTTAGATAAGCTGCTGAATAGTCTTTATTATCCCTGCATCTCTGTGAGAAGATGATAGCACTAAAAAAACAGAGATTTTGCACTTATCTGCAGGTGTATAATTGGATAGTTGGTATTAATAAGAAAAATCCTTCAGAGGAAAGAGGAACAAGAGCTGATTTTTACTACGTTATAATGGGATGGAGGTATTTCAGTACTCAATGTGATAAGGAAATGCTTATGTCAGTACCACTACATACCCATCAAGTGAAACTTGATGGTACCAAGTACTCCTCTTATAAGTCTCCTTTACAGTTTTGAGGGTCTGCTCTGTATCCCCACTGATGGTCCTTCCCCAGCAGCCTGAAGAGACCATTCAGAGCTCTGTGGAGGAGCTGTGAGGTACATGAGAGTAAGGTCCCTTGTGATGGCATACATCTTGCCAAATGTATTACTAGTTGTTATGCATGGGCTCTGTCCCTGTTAGGAATTTCCAGCCCAATGAGTTATTGACATTACCTTGCTGCAGAGTGAGCGTGGAAAAGAGTAGGGTGAAGCCTCTTAAGCAAGGTGAGCCAGGAATCCTTTTCTACAGTTTATTCGGCCACTCAGGCTTTTCTGCATAGTGGGATGCTCTCCAGTGCAGCAAAGGACTTCACACTGGATAAAGTTCACAGTATCATGGCAGTTGCATTCATCTCCTTATCTGCTGTCTGTTAATCTAAGGCCTATAAGTTTTCAGACCCTCACGCCCATTCCTGGCATTTTCAAGGTTGTATGAGAGTCCCCTAGTAGTAAAGGCACTTGCCTATCTGGCTGTCAGTTTAACATTCCTGGGCTTAGACGTATTTTTCCCGCACTGGTTCCGTCTATGTCTATTTCCTTTGCACTTCCTGTCTTTTCTTTTTTCGCTGCCCTTCTCCACCACACACACATTTTTCCTCCTGGGACCTTCTGGCCTGTCACTGCCTTGTGTCTTGCCATTCACATCTCCCCTCACCAGGTGGGGAATGTTTTCCAAAGGCTCTTGCAGATCTTTTGCAGACAGTTATCACATCACCCTGGAGTGAAAGTTGACATCTTTCATGTCTCAAAACCCAGTTTCAACAAGGTCTCTTCATGCACCCTTGCACTCTTCCACAACCCATGTTACCCCTTTTTTCTGAAAACTCTAGTGTTGTCAAGCAGTGATTGCATTTCCCCACTAACCCACGAGCTGTGTGTGTTTCTGACAATCTTTCCTCCAATCTCAAAGTTAAATGAAGCAAATGAAAATTGTTCCCCGTCAGGCCATCTTTAGCATGTGTCACCTCTTGACCCTCTGTGGTGAGCCAGATGCTGTGCAGGTCTTGAAGTCGCACGCCTGCCAACTGGGTCAGTCTGTTGGCCTATCAGGGAGGAAGCCATCGGGTGGTGCAGCAAGCTGAAGCGTCTGTCTTCTGTTTTTCTTTCTTTCTTTTTTTTTCTTTTCTCTCTTTTTTTTTTTTTTCTTTGGCTTTGCTTTGCTTTGCTTTGCTAAGGTTGGATTAGTGAGGGGAAGCTGCCACTCAGTCTGTGTCGTAGGGGAACTCTCGCTGGCTTGGTTCAAGAGTTTATGGGCTCTCAATCTTTCCTGAAGTTTCTATCTTGGAGGCCCAGTGATTTCCTGTTTCCTTCTTGCTGGCTCTGATCTTCATAGAGATAATGCCAAAGCAAGAAAGCACTGTCTTAGGGCCAGAGAGTAAATCTACTAACTTGCATGCACTTAATTCCAGCTGCTAGCAAAACAGCAGGCTCCTTAAACGATCCTCTGTGAAAGTCCCAGGAAGCTGCTACATTGCGAAGACAGAGCTTAAAAACTGTTGTAACTAGATTGAACAGCCAGTTTAAGATATTACATCACCAGAGTAAGAAATTCTAAGCAGCCCCATGAAATAGATCATGAATTCCTCCTATAGAGATCTGGATTTATTTCTTTTTTTCTCTGATGTTCACACACTGGTGTTTGTAGTGTTTTAAAACATAGTATGTTCAAAGCTGCATGGATGCAGTTTCAGCTCTGAAGCCATTAAATATGAAGGGCATGAAACACATCCTTCTACACACCTGGTAATATGGAAATTCTTGTCTGTTCAGAAAGGGGTTAGGTTCTGATTATTCTCTGGTTTTACTTTCTGTTCTCCTTGAAGTTACCCATATAGGTTTTGTTGCACACAGTTATGCTAGAGCCAACAGTTTTAATTTTTCAGTGCAGTAGAGAAATGCCAAGGTTTTCTGCAATCACAAATACTTTGCAAATCAATCAATCAGGCTATCAGGGAAGTTGAAGTATGCTGAAGAGGCTCAGTACTCAGTGGGAAGAAAACAGATGGTTTACCTAAGACATAGAAGGGTTAAGTGCTACAGCCAGCAGTACATGGGGAATCAATCTCCTCTGCAGATCAGGGCTGGACATCTTTAAACTGACCATCAGCAAGTCAAGAGAGAACTGGATCGTGCTTCTAAAGGAATGACTGAGCTTTAAGGGAAGGAATGTGAGTTAGTAAAGCTGACTTACTTATGGTGTCATGTCAAAGCTCACTTGTGTCTGCTCTCTCTGCTCCTTCTCTCCCTCTGTCCCTCCTTCATTTCATGCAGGTCCCTTCCTCTTCCTTTGGCATGAGCTGCAGGTAGTCTTTGCTTAAGCCTTAACCTCAGAAAACATTGATAAGCAGAAGTACTTGTTTTGCTCTTCCCCATTAATTTACTCCATTTGTTCACAAAAGGACACTGGAAGGCTCTTTTCCTCCAGTCAATTAGCTGGTGTATTTACATCCCGTAAGTGGCCTTTCAGCAAGAAGGAACTGCCTTTGTGCTGCAGCTGCAACTTCACTTTGTATCCATTTAGTCATAGATATCTCACTAGTCCCCTTGCACGACTTTGAGTGTGTCCTCTGATTTTACACCAGCTTTGCAGAAACTTCATTCAAAGAGGCATGGATACCATTCTGTTTAGGTTGCAAAGCCCTTTCCTCTCAGTCTGTACTCAGAGGACCCTTAGGGCTCCTCTCAGAAGACTGCCTCTCCAGTGCAGGGCCTGGGAGTCCTGCTGCCGCAGCTGCTGAGCTTCAGAGGGGGTTTTGGAAAGCAAGAGAGAGAAAGACTGCATTTTTCCGTTTCAGGACAAAAAAGGGTCAGAGATTCCCCAGGTAAACTCAGAATTACATGAAGTTTTGTCTACTTAACACAAAATGTTCCTAAGGTATTTTCACAGCAGTAATTTGTGTTTTAGAGAGTAGTTTTTGAAAGGCACAATAGCTTCTGTAGTGGCTTTGAATGGTTTCCATAGAGGGAAGCAGATCTCATTGTTTTTCATTGCCATGTGAAGATACACATTAGTGGAGACTGTGTTCATACTGGCTGCAGGTTTTTGGTTTTTTTTTTTGAGTGTAGTTTTTTCTGCATTCAGGGAAGGAAAAGAAAAAAGGGTAGAGCATGCAGTGTTTTCAGATGTTATCTCATGCATGATATTTTCCAGTTTCATTACAGCATGTAATTTGGTCCTTTCACTAAGCCAGGGTTTAGTGTAGAGCTCAGGAGAAAAACAGCTTTTCTACCTCGTGCTTGTATAGCTGAAAAAAAAAAAAAGAACATAAAAGAAAGGAGGCATAAATTATGACTAGGTGAGTAAAGAGCACCACACAGCTACATGGTCTACAGCTGTGCTTTACCTCACCGCTGCCAATCATTCCCACTATACGTCTTCCAACCCCATGTCTGCTAGAGATGTATGGAAAGGCAGTGTTTTAGGGCTAGTTATAGGATGTATGAAATGAGCTCTGATGAACACCTGCTCCCAAACACCACATTTCTTCCGTTATGTGGGTTTAAGTGAAACTCAAAACCATAGTTAGTGTTTCTTGTATTTAATTTGCAAAATAGACTTACAGTGCATACCCAGAATACTGGCCATATGCCATAAAAAGTATGTGTCCTGTGCAAAGCAAAATTAAGATCAAAATTAACTCACTGGAGACTTTTTTCCTCCCCTCACCCCATGGAGTTTCCAAGCTCAGGCAGACTGGGACTACAGTGCCAGTGAATCAGTAATGCAGAGAAAATGCTCATGCAAGATTTATACAACAGTTTTGACCATGCGATGCCAAAAACGTGGGTAGAGGCACTCCTCACAAATATGTGTAAAGCCCTTGTATCATGAGATTATTCTGAGAGCTACAGATTATTCGCATCTCTTATAATCAGTTCAGACCTATTGCTGCTTTCCAAAGCTCGCTTGCATCAGCTGGGCAATAGCTGTCACTGTGAAACTCCACTGTGATCTGCTTTTGATTGAGCTGCGGCTTAAAGAAAAAGCAGTAAGCAAGGTGATGAAAACAATTACAGATAGCTACAAGCCCACCTGTTACTATCTACCTTCATAATTCAATTTAAAACATTCCATTAGCCAGCAGAGTAGTAAAATATTTTTTTGTTAGAAACATCACAGACAATATTCTTTTTTTTTTATTCCAAATTAATGCATTAGCTTTCTGAGCTCGAGGACATCCTCAGAGTGCCTGTCTCACTTGCAGGTTGAAGTCTTTTAGTAACTCAAAATATACAATGGTGGATAGGCTATCAGCAGGGGTAAGCTTAATAGTGAGTTACCTCTTGAGATTCATGAGGCCTTAAAAATGCGCATTACTGTGTAGATGTAATTCATTCACCCACATTTATTACATCTTAGGCCATTGTATGCTATAGCCTGTCACGTTAAGGCATCTTCTTTGGACTAGTAACCCAGTCTCCTTTAAAGCCAGGAAGACTGAAAGACCCTTCCACAAGGCAAATCTCCCCGTCCTATGACTCATGTCAAGGGTGGCGATCAATCCATTGATATCAAACATAGATGACCCTTCACCGCTGAGCTGATGGCAGTCTGTTGGCCAGTCTTTTGTCAACATTGAGTGTAAAGTCCTGTTTGAACCGGTGCTAGCCAAAAGAGTGTCAGACTACTCTTAAAACATGACCCCTTTTCCTGCCTCTAGACAAGGCATATATTTATCCTGGTCTGAGAGGTTATAAATTGTGCTTTGAGGGGCCAGGAGAAAGGAATGTGTTATTACAAGGAATTAGTACTCCACGTTTGCATTTTCATTGGCACTTAGAGCTCCCAGTCAAGATCACGATCTGGATAGATGTGACACCATGGGTGGGTGCAACAGTGAGAAGCAGGAGGGAGCTTGAGTTTCAGAGGTCATGGGAGGGCTTTTCCTGGCCCATCAGAGAAGGGCACCCCATGCAAGCAAGGCATCATTGGAAGAAAGATAAAGAAGCTGCTGTGTTGGTAGTTAATGGCAAAGGAAGAAAGTGATACAATATAGCTAAATCCACTCTGAAAATGGTGCCTGCCAAGGTGGCCCATTCTCCCAAGCGCTGAGTGCTAGAACTGCAGTTTTACTTGGAAGATGATGGGAAACACATGAAAACCAAGTATGACAGGGACTGCTTCCTCCTAATTCTCAGAAAAAAAGAACTTGAAATGCGTAAGTGGTATTTCTTGATAGCCAATCTGCTGAAAAAAACAAAACAAAACAAACCTGTGTTCTTTGGATTCAAAGTTTGCAGCAAGTGGTAGAACATCACACATTGCCTACTACAAACAATGCCCCTTAGGTGCCTTCATGTTAGAAAAAGCTTTGACTATCAGACAAATTTTCTATAGGTGCTTGCAGCTTTCTAGACAGCTCCATTGGAATCAGTCAGTAGATATAAGCTTTGTTCCACCTCAGGATAGAAGCTGTCTTTCAGAAAGAAAAGTACTGGGATTTGTTCAGCACTGTAAAACAAATTCTTACTTCTGTATGTCTGGAGATGGGTAAACAGAAACCTTGCAGGAATCTTTCCCCACTTGTTACAGATTAGAGGCAGCCACTTCAGTTAGCTTTGGCGATTTAAAAATTAGGGTCTTATTCTCAAGAGTTTAAGCTTGTTTTGCAGTCACTGTAGGGAGACAGACCACCCATAGCGGGGATAAGTTGAGCTGCTTTCTGTGATCAGTGGAGAGCACCTTACTACTGAACAATTCAGTTTTAGTCAGGTAACATCAAATTAAGCTAATAACATGACTGACTTGCCAGATATCACATGGCCCATCAGTGGCATGGTTCCTGAGCTGGGTACTGACTGGTGTACAGGCCTCAAGCATACCTACCCTGATTTAGACCAAAACTTACCCAAACTAGGGGGCAGCCAGAGATTTTCATTTGAGGCTGCAGCTGCAGCCTTGCAGGTACCTGTCTGACCTGGTTTTAACTCAACTTATGGAAGTAGTTTTGCAAGCGCAGAGTAGCGTTGAGGATCTGAGGACGTAATACTGTCTCCCCATAAACCACTGTGGCAGTTAGCTAGTTTAGGGCAACCTCAGATAGATTCACCATACTCTAGCAGTTACCAGCAATGACTATAGCTGATAGCACTGTTTCTCCTACTGTACTGCTCCTTGCTCAGAGTACTGTACTTTGCTCAAAGTATTTACTTGACAGACTGCTTGGGCAAATCCTAATGCTGAGACTTCTCATCCTACCGTGGCAGCCTCCTAGGTTTTCTAACCAAACCATGCTCCTGCCTTCTCCAGGTATTCCCTAAACACAGCAGGGAGTAAGCTAAGAAACACTGCAGTTTTCTGCAGTGGTACTTCCACTTTTTAACAGTGGTACTTCTATTTAATAGCAATTTAGACGCCTAATGGTGTCTAGCAGCGTTGGTAGCCCAAACTGCTAATAATTCAAGCCCATCTCCAGGAGATGCTAGGTTGGCCTACTGATAAGTCTCCTGTGGACACAAGGATAGCAATTGTACACACACAAGAAAGGATGACGCCTTCAGCCCTCTTGTCCTCTGCCTCCCTAAGAGTCGAAGCAGAACAGCCACAGCTCTCTCTTACAAGCAAGGGAAGAGGTATTCAGCATTCAGCTGATCACCCTCTCCCTGGGAAGAAAGCAGTGTCTGGACCAAGGGGTTCAGTCCTGAGAGACTGGATCAGCACAGGGTCTCAGGTTAAGCTCCAATGAAAAACAACTACTTCAAGATAATGCCAGGAAGAAACCTCATCCAACGCCACATTTTATTGGGCACTGTATCAGCAGCCTGTAATGATTCTCACACCCCAAAATCACTTGAATGCAATTAACATAACATAACTAACTGCACATAAATTCCACATTCTCAATTAAATAAATGTGTGTTGAAGAAATTCGAGGTCACTTGATGGACAGTGAAATCCTCCCTTTTTCCCAGGCTGTATGTGGGGTAGCCTATCTCTGAGGTATGTATTTAAACTCCACTCCCTCTGTCAATCAACAAAATACGGAGTTAGATAGCTGCAGCAGACAGGGAGTTCAGAGGGCTTGTCAGATCCTCCTTGACCTTACTTCTTTCCTCACACAGAAGTACATTTTCCAGTCAGGAAGTAAAACTAAGCTATTCTGATCTATATTTTCACTCTTGTCTTTTCCAGCTACTTCTACATCTACAACTGGGACAAGTCATCTCACAAAATGTGACATAAAGCAGAAAGCCTTCTGTGTAAATGGGGGAGAGTGCTACATGGTTAAAGACCTCCCGAACCCCCCAAGATACCTGTGCAGGTAAGGAAACCTATTTGCTTTGGTGGAGCCATCAGGTTCCAGAAATGCTTTTTCTTTAAAGGAGCACCTGAATCAATCTCTTTTCCTGTACTTGTGGCATTAGATATTTCTTCTTTTTTAAGGACGTGGATGTGAAAGTAACCTAGCAAGAGCAACCTCTGTGTTCTATATATGAGGTATAAAAGAGGCTAACTGGGAAAACTTCCCACATGATACTGCTACAGCAAGCCCCATTGATGTTAACATGGCGCGAAGTAGCACAACTTGAGCCTCACATTAAAAATAATGAAATAGATACTGCAAATAGCAAAAAAAGGTGTGTGGATAACTGCATTGGGTAAATACCCTTTATACAGGACAAACTGGTTATTTATATTTTGTGCTGTAGTGACTAAACACTTTCTTAAGAGACCAGATTCATGACTGGACTTCTTGCTTTTGTGTTTAATTATATAAAACACAACAAATATAACGGTAATTGATGGAGGTTAATATTTTATGTGAGGATCTTGATTCAGGAAGTCATATGAGTTTATTTTGAAGGGTGTGCTTGTGCACCATTCTTAAGTCCTGGCCTGTGCTGTATTGGGCTGTTGCAATAGCCCACTATGTTGGAGAACATCCATGGAGAGCTACAGCACTGTAATTCATATCCTGCCTGGTAGTGTTTACCTCTGGAGCTGAGCTAGTCATAGTGAGTTACTGCTTCCCTCTGACTTGAGAGGAAAGTTAACATTTAAACCGTGGGAAATGAACGTGATATCTAGCAGGACCGAGTGGAAAGGGGTCACTTTTGTGAGGATATTGCTGTTTTTCAGACAGAGAAAAGACAATGGTCATTAAAGACTGTCACCTACTGTAACACTTCTGGAATTAAAAGTCAAAAAACTCTAATTGTAAAGATGAGTCTGTAAAGCTCTATGATGCTTAATAAAACAAACAAACAAACAAAATCCAAGCTCCACAATGTTTTGCTTTACTTGTGAGTGCTCTTGGTTTTGTAGAAGGTGCACTTTATGAGCTTTGTTTTGCTTTGGTTTTTCACAGATTGCTCTGTTGCTGAAAGTGATGAATATTTCATTGATTTTAGAATCATTTTTAGCTAAAGTGAATATGGAAAAGTTACTGGCTCTGGTGGCACGGTTTCTTTTTTGAGAGAGAAAGAGAGAGAAAGATTTGTGTTAAATTTCCATAATCATTATAAGCAAGCAGTACAAGATGAGCAGTTTGCTATGACTCTCCAGGGCATGTACAAGAGCTTACCTATCTGTTTTGACTTCATATGCAAACACTGCTCAGAAAACTCCAGGGCAGCAGAGCTAAGCATCTAGCAGACTTGCTAATAATTTACATTGTCTTGACAGATTCAGAGGTACAGGGACTTTTTATTTATTAAATTAAAAAATCTGACCATGTTTGTTCTTTGCTGCTATAGATCAGCTAACTTTTTTAATTAAATGTCTCAGAGACACTTGAAGTGGGGATCTTTTCCCCCTCTTGTAGTCAAGAAATAACCTTTAATTCCGAGGCTGGAGTTGAAAAAAAAGGCATTTCCTAAATTTGGCAGATGTGCCTCTCTCTGGGTGGTCCAAGACCTATTTGGAAAAAGAATCAGAGCTGTAAAATCAGAGAGGGTGAATCTCATTTGCAGTAAGTCAGTGGAAAAGGATTCTTATCCTGAGGATAGTCAGGGCCACTGGCATTTTACAGGGCCTTTTGCTATGCACTCTAATACTTGCCAGAATTGAAACTTTATGTTGTGTAGCAAAACAGGACATAATACAGCAACGTAAGCGAGAGTACATGAAAGTGGGTGTACTGGGAAACTGAAGAGACAAAATACGGTTCTCTTCTTATTTCATTAAAAATACAGATGTCTACTTTTAATTCTAGTATTCCAGTGTTAATTAAAATAAGTATCTAACCAGTACACATTGCCTTCATTGTTCTGAGAAAATAAATCTTCCCCCAGAACATGCCTGTGGAAACAGAATGCCTGAAATATGGTACTTGCTCTTCATATTTCTGCCTCAGTAGCAAGTTCACATTTTTCCATATGGTCCATCTGTTGAGAGCAAAAACAAAATTTCTAAAGCATGAGCCATATCATTCTAAATTGGTTTTATCCCTAACCAAAAAAAAAACATGACTCAGATTCACAATAACCATGGAATTTTCCAAGTGATATCTCAAGTTATTAAAAAAAAAAAGGGAGCTCCTAAATCTATCTTCTATTAAAATCTAGCTATGTATTAAAAAATACAAAAAAAAAAATAAGTGTTTTGTAAAATATATGTATTATGATCGACTGGATCAGATTTTCCTCTCATGGATGCTGGTGTAAACTTCAAGGAAATTCCCTGCTTTCAAGAGGCAACCATTTGAAGCACTCAAGAAACATGTGAAGGCTTAGTAATGCATGTACAGCAACACCTATGATAGCATGTATGTTCTCTCCATGTATTTTAATTGTGCCCTCAGACTGAACAAAACAATCTCAAAATACGAAAGATGAAAAAGGAAGCTATGAGACTACTTAAATAAACTATTGTATAAAACTGTCAGAAGTTTCATAGGAACATGAGTCACATTTTGGAAATGTCATAGACTTTCGAAGTTCGGACGTTGTTGGCTTCCTATGAGACTGAGGTACCTAAGTCATTTCTATTCAGTTGAAAATGTGTCCCCAAGTTCCCTGAAGACCAAAAAAAAAAAAACAGCCAAACAGATAGCTTCTTCAATAAATACAAAATTAAGACCAGAATTCCTAGTGTTTGCTTCTTACGTGAAGAAAAACTTATATGAATATAATATCCATTATGTTTTTTTAGAGTGGTTTTTTGAAGTATCCTATCAGGAAAGCCTTGCTGGTCTCACTAATTGATTCCTTACTGACAGAGATCATCTTTCTAGTCCTTTCAGTGTTACTGAAGAAATTATTTTACATCCAAATTTCACTGTATGAAAATAATGCTTCTCTCTAACAGAAAGATGCTGCTATTTTTCTTAATAGCAAAAGAGTGAATTACAGACTTTTTAATGATATGGCCATTTTCTATATCCATCGTCACGTAAAGGCCTTGGTGGAATAGAAATTGATGGAACATTCTTAACAGCAGCAGAAAGAGGAAATTTGTTTCCATAATACTAGAAAAAGTTCCAGAGATTCATTCAACAAGCTGGATGAAAATAATAGTTCTGACTTACTTAGGCTATGAAATGGATTACTAAATATGGGAGTACACTGTACTTCACATGGAGAAAAACATTCTCCCATAATGTATTTGCTTATAAGCAGTGGAGGAAATGGAAATGTGAGGTCCTCATCCATTCAACCATTCCTCTCCTGCTAAAACCCAGTTTGATGACATGCATTCAGTGCAAATACCGCTCTTTGCAACTACTGTGTGTAGAGTGTGTGTAGAGCAAAAAGCAATCATATTAGTATATGTGTTTTAGTGTTGTGGCTTCATCCAGTTAATGCAATAAATAAATAGACCAAGTAGTCCTTTTTAGGCAGAAAGGAAATGATAAGGCTTTCACAGCACAAATGTCTATCGCTGCCTGTGTTGCTTCACTCCAAACTTCGATAGCATCATAAACGAAAATGGTACACGGGTAATGAACTAGGAAGGACAGACTCAACAAGAAATAACATCTGGAAACTCTGAGTAAGCCAAGGTTTTTGAAAATCATACTGTTCCAAGCTGTTTGTAAAAGCGCAGTCCACAGTAAACAATCCACCAAACAGCAATGGAAACAGTGTTGCAGTGTATATCTGAGCAACAGCATGTCTTCAGCATCTACACGTAATCATAAGCGGACAGGCATCATCTCGGTTGTCGTGTTGGCTGGCCCACCCTGGACCGTTCTCTGTGGCAGGTACTGTAGTCCATTTGCTGACAAGGTTTCAGAGTGAGTATAAATGCACCTGAACTGTTTTCAGCACCATGTCAACAGGGCTCATCCTCCCTGCTCTGCCTGGAAGAGATTTCATCATTGTCTACACCAGTATTCAAGTTGTTTTCATCACCTCCACAGCTGCAACCAACATCTGAAAACAAGCACAGAGTAAGCAACTGCCACTGGCCAGTGAGAGGAGCAAAGCCTGAGGCTTTTAATCAACAGCATGTTCACTGGGATTGTGTAGGGCTCAGCCTGAAAAACAAGATGTAGAGGTCCCTGTGAAGTGAAAGCCAACGCAGCTGTAAATGCCATCTTGCCAGGGATGGGTATTAAACAACATCACAATAGTGCAAAATAAAACTGGAATCACAGGGGTAGAACACTTTTACTCTTATTTAGTACCACAAGTCAAAATGTCTTCTATCAAAGGCGTTTTGCCTTCCCTTAGAGAGGCAAAAAGTATTCTATCATGTCCAGCAATATTACCTTTTCATGAAGTTACCTGTTGCGTTTTTCTCAACTGAATATATCTGTGGAGACTAGGATCTCTCTAGGGTACTTACCAAAAGGTGTGACCTTGTCTCTGAAGAACATAAAATCCATTCCTTTGTAAACAAATATATTACAGCAAATCAGCTCCAAAGAATCATCTGCAGAACCTCAAAATAGACCTTGATTTTACAAAAATAATTCCTGCATGTTTTACTTGAACAAGATACTAGTGTTTATGTCTGACACTGGTCCTCTGCCAAAGTGATTTTCTGGAAATCCCACTTGTACAACGGCAGCATCCCTCACCTTAGGGCTAGAAACAATTGTGGAACAATGGAATTTGAAAAATCAGGACAGCTTTTAGTGCACATGAAACTTGGACGGACAGAAGAGGTGGAAGATTTTTCTGAGCAACATGCATTTGCAAGTAAGAAGGATCTTTGGCCCCTGGTAAGTAAATGATGAAGCAATTGGAAAAGAAGACTAGCACCAGATTGGCAGCAGGATTAAAAAAGGAGATGATTCTTGTGCCATGACAGACTCATAGAGAACGTAAGACATGCAATGCAAGTGAGATGTATTCAGGAAAGCACATATCAGGTAATTTCAGGTTTCACACTGAATAAGAGAGGATAGAAGAAGGAGAAGGAAAGAAGATTGAAATCTATAGATGTTTAGTGTGCTGGACAGTAATTCACACATTTGAACTACAGGAGCCTGCATTGCTATAGTGATCTTTTGGGAGCCTGAGCTCTGCCCCAAAACGGAGAATAAAGGTGCAGGAAGAATTGACACCCAGCAGCCAAAAAGACAGGCAAAGCACAGAAGAGAAATTCCTTCACTGTGATCAAGGGGGAAGCTGCACCAAAGTTTGCTGCAGAATTGGTTATGAACTGCAAGGGCGGACAGCAATGGGGCTTCAGATTTAGAGACCACCTTTGCCTTCTGATCTTCCTTATTGGCCAGACTGACTATTTTTTCATCTGTCAGCCATGTTGAATATACTTCCTGCCTTGGAATCTGAGTTTGTCTTCTCACTTTTTGGATCATTTTTTTTTTTCTGTAATTGCTGCTTTAACTATTCCACTTCAAAGGAAATTGCTGGAAGACACAAGATGTTATTACAGAAGTAGGGAAATCATGGTATTTTCATAGATTTTATGTGACTGGTGAAAGCAACAGTGTAAATTGCTGTTTTCCACTGCTTTGCAAATTTAGAAAAAACTTACTCTGGTGCCTTCATGTGCTGGAATAAACCATGAGTTGATATACATTTTTGCTAGTCTTGATTCTTCTTTTTCTTCTTTTTTTTCAAAACAGACGAGCAAAAAGAATTCTTAGATTTTGATATTTTTTTTTTCCTCTGACGGATTTTTACTATAAATTTTGCAAAGTGTTGTGTTCTGGAAAGTTTACACTTTCTTGCCCCTTTTCTGATCATTTTTTTTCTAACACCTAACCAGGAGGTCACTTAGTGCACTCCCATCTCAATAGGCCAGGAGATGTGAGTCTGTTAGTGCAGTGGTTTTAGTGTACTTTTGCTTATCACGTTTTTGCCCTTTAGGTGCCAACCTGGATTCACTGGAGCAAGATGTACTGAAACTCTGCCCATGAAAATCCAAAACCAAGAAAGTATGTTAAAATAATCTGAACTTTGCTTTCTTCCCCAACTACAGCAACAAAATCAATAGTACTTGGTGTTTTCACAGTTCAGCTGGAACCGGCCTCTTTATGCACTAATATATGACCTGATTCTCTAAAGTGAAATCTGTACACCATGGCATTATTGACCTCCAAAATGTTTCTCATTTGTATGATTTTTGATCTCTCCATCCGTTCACAGATGCATTTGCATTGCACACACCAGCAGCTTTCTTGTTTGTGAGACTGCTGTAAAGTGCAACCCTAAAAGAGCAAACTCACGGAGATGAGTGGTGTGTCCTCGCTGCCTTGTGGAAAAGTGCATCCTAAAAGCAATTTGGGAATTTGGAATGGTGAATTTCTGCCTTGAAACATCTTGAAACACACTTTGATCTGGATTGGTTTGGTTCAGCTGGCTTTTCGGGACGGGGGGGGGTATTTCTTTTCATTTCCACAGAGCAAATGAGTTGCTCTCAGCATCTTGAGCCATTTTGACATGCTAAACCGAGATTCAGTTTCTGAAAGTGAACTCACCAAGTCATATCAGTTCACACTGACGGAGCTTCTTTCTTAGCATATATTCACCTCTTCTCTTTTCTCTGTTTTTTCTGTACCATTTTTTTTGTTTGTTTTTCCTCTCAGGTGCCCAAATGAATTTACTGGTGATCGCTGCCAAAACTACGTAATGGCCAGCTTCTACAGTACGTCCACTACCTTTCTGTCTGTGCCGCAGTAGAAGCATGCTCAGTCGGTGCTGCTTTCTTGTCGCTGCATCTTTCCTCCAATTATTTATTTTTAATCAATAACTAGATTTGTTGCCTAAGGCCTAATATTGATTGTCTCTGCCTGTTGCATGAAAATGATAACAAAAAGCAATTGCAATACTCTCCTGGATTGTTTGACATTGAGGTTATGGGGAAATGAGAGACTTAGGAACATTGTAAAAGTAACACTGAATGGTGTGATATGGACTCCCCACTGACATCAAGCAGTAAAAGTGAAAAAAAGGTGTTTTGAAAGTCTCACATTTTATTTACCACAAAAAGTTTATGAATCTTTGTAGAGGGTAGAACTCCCCCAGAAAAGGGAAAGGTAGCTAACCCTCTGCTTGCATATGAGGTTTGTACTCAGACCTAAAAGTTAAAGGTAATTGACGTGCTTACATTGGTTCTAATGAGCACATGCCAAACAGGATCTAAATATTCATCCTCCTCGTTGTCCAAGTTTCAGGGAAAAAGACACAGAAAGAAAAAGAAAAGGGGAAGAGATGGCATAAACAATGGGGTCTGACATACTTATTTGTGGCTAACAGATGCAAGAGATCAAGTATTTCAGAGCCAGATTAGTTGGCCAAAGATATTTACTAGGCAGACACACATAAACACAGACTCGCATCCACCATAGAGGACACTATGTAAGACTGCTGGTAGAATCAGCACTGCAGTCACATAAACTGCATCCCCGCATAAGTACAGAGGGATGGGTTAATTATTATTACTTGTCAGGGAGGAAACAGGAAGTACACTGAGCATTTATTTTATCTTATTGGCTATAGCAAAGTCAAAGGTAACAGGTAAGAAAATCGCTTAGATCTTACATTTTAACGCATGTGTACCATTCATAATTAATTGTCTCTGGCATCTGAATGTACTATGATCTAAAAGCAATATTATAGGAACTGGTTTTTTGATGGATTACTTGCCATCACAGATTTCAGAGACTGTAGGCTAGCTTAATTTAATTTCCATTAGTATATAGGACAAAAAGCAGTTTAGCATGTGCTGGACATTTTGGAGCCTGAAGATATGCATAGGTTTTCTCTTATAATGATGGATGAAAAATGTCCATACATAATTCATACTGCCCATCAAGGAAGCTACCCATGTAAATCTCAAGGGTGCTGACTAGAGACCAGACCTTCCAGCACTCAAGTGTGTATTTTATGGCCTGTTTTAAAAGCTTTATTGGTGTGAGTTATTTTTAAAATGCCTCTGGTAACTATGGATTTGAAATTCTTTACGCTGTTACAGTGTTTAAGTTTACCATACATTAGATTTAAATGGCCTTTTCTGTGTATTGCGGTAAAAAGTGCAGTTAAGCTTATCTTAGAAGCATCATTTAAAAGGAGGCTGTGTAAAAACATAAGATCAATTGTTGCTGAGTTTGCTCTGAAAACTGTGGAAGAATTCTATGTTGACTATAAATTCATTTTTCCGCCCACGGAAAAAAGAAAAACAGGTTTAGGTGGGGTTTCCCTTATTAGTTTTTCACTTTCTAACTCTGGTTGGGATTTTAAAAGAAATTTTTGGGCGGTAGATATTTCATGAAGTCGCATCCATGGAAAAGGCATAGATGCCCTTGCCTCGCTGCAAGTTATGCTCATCTGCAAGTCCTTAAGTTAGTCCAGTACTGTTCTCCTTGAAATGCACTGGAAGGAGAGCACACCACTACCTGCCCTAGGCTACTCTGAGAGCCCCAACAATGGCTGTGAGACTCCAGCACTTCTGCCTAGCCTGTGTCTGCAGTATAACAGATGTCTTAAACTGCTGCAAGTCTGAAGTGACACTTTTGGAAAGGGTCCAGCGAGTGTAGATATAAATAAAAAATAATCATTGAGGAACCATTTATATGACTTTTTATTACTACAGCCAACACCAACCAGAGCAGACAGTTAAAAAAAAGGGACTTAAAATGAGAGTTATTTTCAGACAAATATTGCATTTGGGGCTTACAGCCAGGCTCATATTTTGCACCAAGTGGTGCGGATAATTAACTTAGCTCTGTAGATGCAGCTTTTGCAAAGTTCAGAGCAAATTGAGATGTTAAAGAGCCTAAGTGCCAATAGGAAACAAAAGTGTGCATTTAAACTATACAGTACTATCTAATTTTACTTGCTTTCCAAAGGTGTTTCTATAAGCTGGCTTTTTGCTGCAGTGGTTTTGACATTGAGGCTCACTGTCCACCATTGGTTCATAATACACCAGAAGGTGGTCCCCAAAAGTGTTGCAAAAATGCAACTGTTCCATGCAGATATACTAGCTATATTTGAATGTTCATGTATTCAGTAATTTTTATGTAGCTATGCGTTGAGAACTCTTGTGGCAATACTGCAGAATGGTCTTTGAGACAAGAAACATTGGTGGAGCCTTAGATTGGTAGAAAGTTGATGAAGCTTCTCTAGAGCATAATCATAGGTAAAGTCTTTGCCCTTCTAAATGCCCCAGATCAGCCAAGAATGACACCCAAAGGGCCAACTGACTTGCATACCTCACTAGTTAACAGTTATATATATATTGTGAACATAAAACAACTCATGGGGCATGCTGGGAGCTATCTTGGGCATGAATTGAATTAATGAATCTTACCTGAAATTTTCATTTTCTAGAGACCTTCAGCACCCTAAATTGTAGTCTTTACATGCTAAGCCCAAGACTTCTAAATGACAGAGTTGAAAAATGTCATTGTCCATCTTCTGCTCAAGGTTAAAGATGACAGTATTTCACTATAAACAGCTCAGTTAATGCTCACTAAATTCTAAAAATGCTGTGGTAGAATACTCTAATTAAGAAAGGATGTTCGTTATGCTTCTGAGACTCAAATCAGTTATAGGAAAACATTTTTACAGCCGCTACAGGACTTAACATCCTTTAACAGCTCAAAATTGATTTTTCAGCCTAAGTACCACTGAAATGATCCAAGACTTAGGATGCAAAATGGATACTAAGCCTCAGGAAGAAATACAGCATCCCACCCACTCAAACAGAATTTTCAGACATGCAGGAGTTTTGCTCTGTGATAGTTTGGACTCAGTTTCAATTCAATTTACATAAAAAAGGAACTTTTTTTAGAATTTGTTGTTACCCACAAAACACATTTAGTGAGAAAATTAAACAATGACTTGTAAGAAACATAGCACCTTGATACATTAGAGGTGAAATTGGTCTCCCTGGACCTCTGTGCTGCTGCAGTTGATCCAAATGGGCTCTTCGCTTGTCAGGTGCAAGGTTTCCATTCAAGCCTGCAGCTGTGCTCACCCCTCGCTGGACAGCACCGTGTCCTCAGGCTACCCACCCAGCCCTAAAGAGTAACCACACCAAAATCTTGGGTGCCTAGCAGCTGTGGCACATCACACCTGAGCAGCACATGCAGTCCTGGAGGACCCGTTCCAGCATTTTCAGGCATCACACTCTTGTTCTGTAGGTCCTGGACCCCAACATGCTACCATGAGCTGCAGCTGTTACTTTCTGGGAAAAAAAAAAAACAAAATGCTTCCCAAGCAATTTTTCTTCCAATACTGCACCCACAAAAATCAAATCTACAATGAAAATTGAGTTGTTAAAAATAATTATTTGCATTTCTTCTTAGAGCACCTGGACAAATATCCAATAGAAACCACATTGCTAATCAAAAATTATGAAACAATATTGGTTTAAATATTGAAAGATCAAAAATAATAACCTGTTTATAAAATGAGAAGCATCGGGATATGCTGCTTTCTTTTAAACAGATCTAGGGAATGTAGCTAGGAATACCAAAGAAAAATAAGAGCTACATGACATCTAGGTTTGAATAAGCAATGCATGTTTCTTCAGCATGTTTTCTTGTTAGGGCTTTCAGCCAGAATATATTCCAATTTTAAGTACCAACTTCCCATTGAATTACTTGAAATAGAAACTGCATGATATGAGTGACTTCCCCTAAAATTAAATTACACCCAGACTAGGAATTTTACCTGTTAGCAAGCATAAATACAGCAATATAGATGCATGGGCATGTCATTCATTTTATTGAAGACTTAACCAAGCTTTCTATGCAACTAATGTGTATCGTTAGCAGTGTTCATGTAGGTATGTAATATTGACTCTTTAGGAAGAGACCTGGATAGATTCCAGTTTACTTAACCCTTAAAATGTTACTGATTGGCAAAAAGAATTGGCATTCCCTCTGTGTACAAACTCCTGAATTTGGTCAGAAAATTATTATTGGATTTAAAATTCACAGCACACAAGTACAAAGAAAGTGAAAGCCACCACAGTTATGATGTTGGCCCTGTCAGAAGGGTCTCCTAGGGTACCTGCCAGGTGGAAACCTGTGTTCCTTCTCACCCCCAGCTGCTAGGGATGCTGATTTAGGCATGGGATTCATGTACACAGCATCAGCCCCTTAACCCCAGGGTGCATCCAGCTGACCAGAGGGTGGTTCTGCCCAGGCAGCACAGCCCAAAGGCAAGGGCAAAGGACTTGGCTCCTTTTCCAAAAATGAGAGCCCTGCTACACTCAGTTTGCAGAGCTCCCACTTCTGAGCAAACAGTCCCAGACAAATCCAGGTTGCAACCTATAGGTACAGGGAACCACATACAGGGGACAGGAATACAGGGGAAAGGAGCCCAGTGCAAGAGCCATTTGCAGGGGGATGCTACCCCTCATAGAGCAACCTTGTGCTCCAACGGTCCCATCTGAAAAAAAAACAGCCATTTCACATGGCGTCCTCAGACCATAGCCCCCTTACCTCAGTAAGATATTTAAGGGTTAATGATTCTTGCTGCTTCCCTGCACTATGAATGTTCAGATCCCCCGTACGTATTCTGGTGTGTGACCCTCCCAGAAGGTCTGGTCATGTAGCTTGCAGAGGCACATTTCAGCACTACTCACATACCCAAATGCCCCTTTGTCCTGTTTCATGTGCAGACACAGAATAGCTGTAATTCTTATATGTGATTTATTTTTGAGTACAGTATATTGCTCTTTTCTGAAACTTTTTCCTTTTTCTTTCTTTTTTTGTCAACTTTCTGCATTGGCAGAGCACCTTGGGATTGAATTTATGGGTATGGACCAATCATTCCTTTTAGCCTGCAGATTTTAGAGCCTGAGAGATGAATCCCTTTTCATTTTTTTCTCCACCTCACCGTTTCAATTTCTAACCAATTTCTTTATGCTTTAGAAGGGATCATACAGCTATAACAACCCTTGTCAAAATGTTAGCAGAGATCAGCAGTTATAGTGATATTCCAAACCTAGGAATTACCAAAGTAACTATAACATAGTGCACATTCATTTTTCTGCCCTGTAATTTTGGCTAGTTTTGACATTTGCTTTTGCTAAGTTCTTCTAGGGTTACTGGATTTTGGAAACACTGTAAACATGAAGTAAAATGACTAACTACTCTGTAAAAATGAATAAGCTGTTATAGCTACTTAAAAATCTGCAAATTTACAGTTTTGAGCTCTGGTTTCCAAGTAAAATTCTATGTCTAAACCCACAGCTAGGTATGTAAATTAGATGCATTTACATACTTGTTAATGATATGCACATATACATTCATTTCTAGGTCTGAAAGTAGAAGTGAACTGAAAGTTATTTAGGAACTTAAGTGAAGGTTTACAGCTAGACTCCAGATTCTCAAGTCAACAAATATAATCAATATTTCTAATACCAAACTCATATTGCGCCCAAACAAGAACACTGGCAGCAGGTACTATTTTTACACTTCATCTTAATTATAATAGAAATAGGTCTTATAAATCCTCCTCATGAGTAGACAGTACTTATCTGACTAACATTCAGTAATCAGGTGTACACATAATGCATCTTTTGAGTCAGTTTTAGTTTGGAATCTCCTAAAATTGTTGACAAATGAAATGAACCAGCCCGGTGATGCTTTTCAGACAGTTTTGGTTCACGTTCTTGTTAAAAATGTCCACACAGTATGTCATTAGCTTATACTGTGAACTGTGGAAAACCCATTAACAATCCAGATTTAAGAAATCTCTCACAATGCAGATTATTATTAATATTACCATCATTATTATTGTTGTTATTGTTGTAATCACAAGTCCATTATTTCTTACTCATAAGTGCTAAACTGTTGTAGAAGATATATGGATACATTAATATTTGAGGAATTAAATTGAAATTGTTTAAAAAAATGACTTGCCAATTCTGCTTTGTCCATGAAATTACATCAGTGGAGCCACCTCTCGGAATGAAATTCTTTTAAAAATCCCTAGAGACCTATAAGAAGAAAAACTTTAAACCAGAGCAAATTTAAGAACATATATATCATCAATTATATATGAATGAAGGGGATGTGAAATTAATTCCATAATGTGCATTTTCAAAAGGCTGCACATAGAGCGATTTAACATCTTGACTTAAATCTCATGTCAGTTTGCTTCTCTAGCATTCTGCAGGGGGAAAAAATGCATTCAAGTGATTTTTAACACTTAGGCTAAAACCTTTTCTGAATTCTCACTGCACATACATTTCTCTATGGACTTTTCCCCAAAGCTGCTATTACTTGTTTTCAATGTGGTTTAATGAGCACTGCAAACACAGCATGTGTTGTTTGGCTGGGCATCATTAACTGGCTCTGTAAACGTTAACACCGGTCAGGCAGTTCTGGGGCGAGACCTGTATAACCTCAAGTGACTTCAGCCCCTGCTTCACAAAACTCTCCTGGCCCTAAATAGGGTGGCTGAGTCTCATCCTAGAGAGATACATCACCCTTGGATACTGCTGTCCCAGGAAGGGAGGAGCATGGCCATGTTTACATGGGAGCTTGCTGGTTTGCTGGGGAAGACATGCCCAAACCTGGGTGCCTTCCCAGGCAGCCACTCCCCACACAGCTTGAGGAAGGCTATGGTGGTGACTCCGTTCATGTACAACATGTCAAGATGATGTCAAAAGATCCTATGGGGATCCTTTCAAAGGTTGCTAGGAGTTAAGGCAACGAAAGCAGACCCAGGGATTTACCCTTCCATGCCCCTGAAGACCTACAGTCCCTGCTCTCTTCCTGTACCTCCCCGCCCTGCAGGGGGTGAGAGCCCAAGAGCACCCAACACACAAGCATAAGCCTGAGCCCCCCGGCAGCATTCGCAAAGCCATCACCAGCCAGCCGCCCGGCTCATTTGCAACAGCCTCTGCTTGGAGAAAACCTCACAGAATCAGTGCAGTCAACCAAGATTTCCACTGTTAGTTAATATCCCTCCTCCTCTTCCTTCCCCTCCAAGAAAAATGGGTTGATATTTCCTTATTCATTTTGCTTTCACAAGCTAACATCTGACAGCATGACAAAAATAAAATAAAATATATAATAATTCAAAGCATTTCAAATTTGCCCCTATATTGCTTAGCACAATTCTCCTGTTTCCTTTGACATCCTCATAATACACCATCTCCATGGCTAACTAATAAGCGCTTTCAGAAGGGGCAAAATGGGAAGGAGATCAATTGCCACTAACTAGCCTAGTTGAGGAGTTATGCTGTATGAGAAATCCCTTCACACTCTGCTTCAGCTTTTTTTCTTTTGTCCCCAAGCATTTCTTCACTGTTTTTTTCCAGTATCAAGCATGCTGTGCCAGGCCTACAGTCGATTTCTCAACCCTTTAACCTTGTTGTTCCCTATATTTCATCTTCCTCTTTTTGTCCTGGTTTGGTTGGCATTTCAGCCCTTTCTTCCCTTTCTTTGTTGACTCTCTGTTCTTGGAGTTACATTTTTGTTTTCTTTAATACATTTTTGCAGCATACTAGTTTTACCAAACTCAATTCTTCCCTTCTCTTCAATTTTTTTCTGACAGTGCTCATAATCTGTTTGTTGGTATTTTGGTTTACAGTGGGTTTGGCTTGTAGGACAAACTCATTCCATGATAAGGTTCATTGTATCAGAGAAATTAAGATTTCTTTTGCTTTGTGATCTGGGAATATTTGCCATTTGGCCACAGCAACTTTAAAATTAAACTACGTAAGCCTCCAAAACACATTGGAGAAATGAATGCTCCCTCTTCAGCAGGGAGCATTTTCTCCTGCACTGGTGTGACATCTGTGACAGAACATCATTTAAGTGCCTGAGCTTGGTCAGAGACTCATGGCACGTGTGAGGGAGTGTTGTGCACCTCTGTACTTCCTAGCGAATTGCCCCACAGACCTTTTATGCTCATGTAAGTCCCTTCCACTGGGAAAAATCCTGGCATTTAGCCCAAAGGTAGTGCAGAGCTGTGCAGCTTTTATTCATTCATTTATTTTTAATCACCTGCTGGTATACCGAGTTGGTCAATATTGAAGCCTGACCTAAGGTCACCCTCTAGTCTGGATTCTCCAGGGCAAGCTTCTAGACTGTCTGCTTAATCAAAAATAAGCCTTGATAAAATCTAGACACCTATTTTTGTCCTAAAAGCATCTGTAAAACATCAACACAGAATGTGCCTCTGTCTCAGCGCTCCTTACGTAACGTTTCCCTAGCACAGCACGCAGCGGTGCTCTCTGCCAAGCATAAGCAAGGCTGGAATGCTGGGTAGCTCCAACCCAAACATTACCAGTGCTACTAACATTTTTATAATAGTGAAATATCTCTGATGAATGAGATTGGTAACAAGTTGTCATCACTGAGCAAGCTGCCACTCTAGATAGAGCAGCTCCTTTGTTGAACACAAAGAGATGCAAGTAGAAACCCAGCATTTCTCTGATACAAGGCACTGCTGGTTGTTGATACTGCTGTGTTTTTTGAGAATCACTGCTGAAAGTGTCTGAATTTTATGTCCAGACCTCAGAATCTGTCTTAATTTCCATTGCTGATACAATTACAAGCCAAGCTCATGTCTCAAATGTAGAAGAATATTTTGAAATCTCCTGTAAAGACAACTAGGATATAAATTGACATGGGGGCAGAGGGACATTGGATATGAAAACAATCCAAAAAAGATAATAAGAAAACAGATTTCTCTTAAAGCCCATAAAATAGGCCTTCATTCCAGCTGTCTTTGCAGAGTTAAACTTCTGAAGCATTTGCAAATTCTTGTCATTACCTTAGTGCATTGCATTTTTATTTCCAGCAAATGCTGAGTGTTTGTTAGTTGTGAAATTGTTTCACAGATATTATTCTTGTTGACATGAAAAAAAAAAAGATTACTTTTGACTGTAATTGTATGGATGATCACTCATCCCCATATTGTTTTAAGAGCTTATGGTGTGCTCCTGTTCTCCTTGCCATTAATAATGGGTTTGCCTGAAGTGTGGTGGCTGTGTGATTCTGTGAAGTGGTTTGTAGCATGCCAGCTGTTGACTGTGTGCTCCTTGCCTAGCCATCTTCCATGCTGTGACCTTCTCTGTTTTTGTCCCTTTCTAGAAGCTGAGGAACTGTACCAGAAACGGGTGCTGACCATAACTGGCATTTGCATTGCTCTTCTAGTAGTTGGCATCATGTGTGTGGTGGCCTACTGCAAAACCAAGTAAACTTTTCTCTTCTTTTTTATATCTGTGATTGTTGATCAGGGCCTTCCCAGCTGACTAGCTTTGGCTCTTCTCAGCATAAAGTTGTATCTGGGTTTCTCCAGAGCTGATCTAGAGACAAACTTGTGGCCAGGGTACTCTGGTCCAAGACAGTCTACATGTCCAACATCAGTGCAAATATAAGACAGGTATCTGAAAGGTTTCTCACCCTTCAAATGTGACTCAAGCAATTTCACTGACTTACACTTCTTTGTCTGTCACCCATTCCAGCTGGTTTACCCAAATGGAAAGGAGCATACCCTAACAACACTGGAATCATGTTGGTCTCCAGCAGTAAATTTTGTGTTATCAGCCTAGTTTGTTTGTACTTGAGGAAGATTAACGGTGCTAAAAGTTATTAAACACCAAAGGCCAAAGAACTGAACTCAAAAGTGCTTCTGATGCAAAAGCAGGCACTTTAATGCATTCTGTGAGTCTCTGTAAATTACTGAGGGTGACTCTCAAACATGCATGAGGCACTCTGGACCATAAATTATACTGAACATCAGCAGGATTTGTGCTGCCAAAACTTCTGGCTGCTCATATAAATCTTCCCACCAAAACACAAAAAACCCTTATCATAAATCTTCCACATTTGTACAAACCTGATTTACTGTTGCAGGGTCTGATTGGCAGTTGAGTTTTTGATTTTCTTTGTAAGCCCTACCAATAATGGATGTGCTAAAAGCGGGGGAGGAATGCAGCCCTGTTGGGTGAGCTCAGCCACACACAGTCGCTGTCTCACCCACAACCTTGTGCCAAGGGTTAGCAGGGAACAACTGAAACAGTATTAATAGAACAATAGAATCAGATCAATTACTGCTTTTAGAAATGACAACTGACAAGTCAGAGCAGCTAAAGAATATCTTTCCCTGGTCCAAAGATCACCAAAATCAGCTAAAATATCCCCAAAACCAGCTAAAACATCCCCATGAATTTCAACAAACTTTTAGTCAGATTTCTGAAGTATGGTTTTCTATATAAAGAGCTATAAATAAAGAGCTGTATATTTTCTATATAAAAAGCCAAATCTATCAGGGGTCTGGATACTTTGTCATGGTTTGTCCCAGGCATCTGTGATCACTGACAGCCAAAAGTGAAAAGTTTTCAAATACAGTTGATGAAAGTGAACTGCCAGTTCATGGCCTTTCAAATGCAGCAGTGATGCCAGACTGCTCTCTGTGACATGTTCCCCACGTTCTCTTTCCACCAAATAGGGAAAAATGCACAGAACAGGGAAATCCTGGAGTGGTGTTAGGACAACACACTAAATGAAGTGTAATGGCTTAGATACTGTTAGTCTTCTTGCAAGAGATACTGCTGGTCAAATGCTAAGGTAATATCTTCTGACACCGAGTCTCAATTCAGAAGTGCTTTATTTGCAAGTCATGTACTTTAAGGGGAAGGCTTCTCAAAATAAGCAAAGTGCACATTAGTTTTCTCATTATTCTTTCTTCTCAGCTTCCTGAAGTTTCTTTTTTTAGCTAATGTCCTTTCACTAGAGGACAACCAGCACACATGGAAGCAAGCAAAATGCAAATACATTGATCAGTGAAGGTGGGAAGTAATGTGGTTTCCTAGGGATAGTTTCCTGGGCAATACATGCCAAGATCTCAGACCCATAGATGATGAGTTCGAATTCCCTCTAGAACTCACTTTCTCTGCCACATCAGGGAACTCTGGTTGTCTTCAACGCCAAGGGCTCAAGAAGGGGTGATGTGAAATCAAGTTAAAACCTTGTCTGTGTTGCTTCTCAGAGCAGGCAGGTCTTTGGGTATCTGCTCAGATACCTCCTGACACTGCACTCTGCATCTGCCTTAACCACCTGTGTGTAGTAAGATGATACCTGGTTATCCTCCTAACATAAAGCCTAGATGGACCAGGGACAGTGTCCTGCTGAGTCCAAGGCAGCCATGTCTGCTTAAACCATTCATGTGACATAAATTAAACATCTTCCACTAACCAGGCACACACATACAGAGAAAATAAGTAAAATACACTGTGTCAAGTCATGTTTTCTTTGTCTTCCAGCTACCCCGGCTATAAACTTCAACATATTTATTGTTTTCCCTCCTCCTTCCTTTTTGGAAAGCTTGGAATTGTCCCCTTGAGTTCAAAATGGGATTGAAAATGGTTGTATCTTACATTGTAAAACCCTGCCAAAAATATCTGCACCTCGTATGGCTTAGGGAATTGTGTGTATTTTAGCTCTTCCCACAGCCAAGGTCATATGCATCCTCCCTTCATTTGCCTGGATTCTGTGGCAGGATAGTGGAAGTTCTCCAGTATAACCAGACAAAGTTGGGGAATATTGATAAATTAAGTCTGGAATTGAGTACCTCTTTCTGCAGTTATTTATTTTGGTCTTATATTTAGTGTGTTCTGCATGTCCTTCACAGCGCCAGGTTTTACTGCGCTGCAAGTTTTGTTACTGACAGCTTGTAATGGTGTCCTGAAAAGTTCTCTTGAGGAGAGCTGGAACGATTAGCAACTTGGAAAGGAGCAGCTGAGGACGGGGCACAGTAGAAGCATCCAAGTCAGCCAAGGACTGTGCCATTAGTACATGTTATTGTTGAATAGTTTTACTGTATGCATTAGCAGCCCTGACATCCACCTGGTAATCATTAGGTTCCAGAGTAAATCTGATGTTGCTATAACAGAACCTTCCAGAGATGCCAGAATGGCTGCAGGCTCAGGCACACCTCACACACTCACTCACTTTGGATTTTTTTTTGGGGCTTCCTCTGCACCCTTCACTTCTTTAACAGATTTATGTATTTGGAGTGCAGTGATGAGGCAGGGGACAAATCCCACAAAACAACATGTAGCTCCCACATCACAAACATGGTGGCACACACCACATTTTCCAGCGTCTGGAAGCAAGCCCTGAGGCAAGGCCACCTACGGTGAATGGAGAAACATAATCCACAGGGCTGTCAGAAACCTGGCCATGGCTGCAGTGAGGGTGCCATGGTGAATGGGTTGAAATCTCTCCCCTCTCCCATCTGAGTGCAGAAAAGAGCTCTTCCTGACATCGAGTGTGGCTTAGAAATGGCTTCCCTCTTCCTCACACTTTTACCCTTCCCTCTGTGGCCTGCCGACTCCTGGAAGGGTTCCCACACATCCTTCCCCTCTGCAGGTCCCCACAGCTCCAGCTGCAATTAGGCCTGCGGTCTCAAACCTGACTCGGAGATCTCGCAGCGGTGGGGAAAGTGCTGGCAAAAACAGTGATGTTATATTATTATCGTCATCATCTACATGCTGAAAGGTGCAGCTGCTTTCCCTTTGCCTATTAAAATCATTTCCGTGTTTTGTGTACAGGAAGCAGAGGAAAAAGTTGCATGACCGCCTTCGGCAGAGCCTGCGCTCCGAAAGGAACAATGTGACGAGCATGGCCAACGGGCCACACCGCCCCAACCCTCCACCAGATAATGTCCAGCTAGTGAACGTAGGTTTTACTGCCCGCCCTCCAACCTAGGCTGCCAGGGTACACAGCAAAGCTCACCCAGCAGCCTTTAAACTTCTACCTGCTGCAGGCTGGTGGCTGAATTCTCTTGGCTTTCTCCATTCAGAAGCAATTGGGGATTTTGCAAAAAATGCTCAGTAAAATGAGACACATTTCTGCAGGTGGCCAGTTTCCTGGGGCATGCTGCAGTGCTGCAGCTGTGCCTGTAGATCTAGGACACCAAAAGCAAGTAAAACGCCTCAGAAAAAAATACTAACCTCGCTACAGCAGGGCTAAGTGCTGCAGAGATCGATTTCTTCAAACACACGTGTCTTGTTCTTCCTTGGCCTGATGGTTGGTGAGCAGGAACAGCCCCCTCGCATCAGGAATGTGACATTATGCTTTCAGGGGTAAAAGTCTGAATGAAGATTTCACCTGGGCAGTAGCAGAGGCTGGGGAGATGGGGCTGGGGCAGTTACTCCACCAGCATTCCTCACCCATTTATCAGAGCACAGCAGAGAGCTTTTCTTCAACTAAACTGTTAGGCAAGCCCCTTGGCCTTAGAGGCCAGGGCTCATGCCACCTGTAGCTGCTGCCTCCTCTCCTTCTTTTCCCAGGGAAGGCTGGTGCCTAGAGGGAATGAAGGCTTCCTGCCACTCTACTCTTGTGCTTCACTTCATCACTGTACACATTCATGATATTGCAGGGATGAGCCCTGGCTCTGCTGAGTCAGTGGCAGCACTCCGACTGACTTTGGTTAAGACCAAGATACCTTTTCAGAAGAGCTGGGCTTCCAATATTTCCCTTCAAAAGACCTAAATCTATAGTCAGATTATTAACAGAGGGAAAATGAGGATTCCCCACTGATGAAAATGGAGTCCTACCAGCGACAGTACTGGCTGGGCACTGCACACCTCCAGCTCCATTTCAGGAGGCTTTGGCCCTTTCTGCAGGTCATCCCCTGATGAGAATGGGTCTGTCATGGTGCTGCATCCATGGACATTGGAAATTGTATTTTCCTGCAAAGATTCTTATCCTGCAATGAACAACTGCTAATGCTGACTGCTGCTGTCTTCTCCATCAGGGAAGAGTATGTTTGTTGTGTCTGATTGTAAAGGTCTTTATCCACAAGGACTTCTAATTCCTTTGCTAAACACATATGTTGTTTATAGCCAGGCTGGGATGCAGACCTTTCCTGATTTCATTTATTTCCTCCTACTCTGGGTTTAGATGAAGCGTGTATGCAGAGGTGTGCATGAATGTGCTCAAATGTGTCAGTGTGGTTTCTGCCTGTATTTAAGTGACAAAGTTTCTGCTTTGGCACGGGTGAAAAACTGTGACTTCTGGGGGAGGGATTGGAAATTATGTCTGCAAATGTGCTGTGAATTACAGTTTGTAAACCTGAGGTTTGTTTGGGTTTTTTTCAGCAGTACGTTTCAAAAAATGTAATCTCCAGTGAGCAAGTCATTGAGCGAGAAACAGAGACCTCATTTTCTACGAGCCACTACACCTCAACAGCACATCACTCCGTGACAGTCACCCAGACATCCAGCCACAGGTACTGAAGGGGGAAGGCAAACAGCACTTGTAATATCTGACCTGTTCCTATTGCAAAACAGAAAAGATGTTGGGGGGAAAAAATAACAAACCAAAACAAAACAGAACAAAACAAAACAA